>NC_065886.2:16617500-17242500 GCF_932274485.2 Patella vulgata | reverse complement strand
TTGACAAGTTTTTTTTATTATTTGTAAATAGTTCATGAAATTAAAAAAAATCCTCCTAAATTTCAACAATTTCGCCACATCAAAAGAAATAAAAAAAATAAAACATGCCGGATTTCAATTAATTTCTTGTTAAAAAAAATCTGCCAATTAACATATAAATTGTTTTCAAATTCCGTAATTTCAACAATCTAAAGAACAATACCATCGAATTAAAAAAACTATTCTTCAAATCAAATTATACATAATTACTAGAAATTAAGTAGCTTAAAAAAATTAAAATTGAAAAATAATATCTGCGAATTAAAACATAAAATTTTCCGAAATTCAGTAATCAAAAAACCACCAATGAAACAAATCAAAAGCATTATCAATTATCCCAACATACATGTATGTCAACAAATAATTTCTTCAAATTAGAAAAGAAAATGGAATCAGAACGGACGTTTTTGGATCATGTGCAGCAAGGTTGCAGTAATTCAGTAATCAACACCCTTATATCAAATGTAAAGCGGCTGACACGTCACGAGTTCATGTGATCGCGAAGTTAAATGCCCCCCCCCCCCCTTCCATGCAAACGGTTAGATCTATTTGATAAGGCCAACTTCAAGTTTGGTCAAAGTTCACGAGATGTAAACAGGGCTAGCGCTAATCCCAACCCTAACCTTTCTAGCCGTAACGCTTCCCCTAACCCTAACGAAACTTGAGTTGTCCTTAATAAATAGATCTAGCTCATGCGTACCATAGACAAGAATGGCAACGCCCCCAATTGCAAATAACTACGTTCATCTTTACTAATAACTCTATTCTTAGTGTGATAAAGCACACCCTTACTACTGACAGATAATACAGATATAAAATATATTTACCATGATCACACGCCAGATCAGAACCAACAGATCTCCAACCAGTGCAGCAAAAACTTCTAGTACTATATAGTATTCTAAAAAATACATATTTCATTGTATGTATGTATTTCTATCTTTGTCAAACAAGTAAGTTGGTATGGTGTTTTTATTCCAGGAGTTTAAACTTTATAGGTGGAACTCCCGGAACAGACATTACCGTACCAACTTTAATGTTTGACAATGATTGAATTACACACATACAATGAATTAAAGTTAGAGCGGTGCATACACCAAGTCAGACTTCAGTCAAACTTCGGATAAAGTAATGCCGTACATGATCCTAAATTTGTTTCTTATTTCAAAGTGTGGGGTATGATTGTATTTAGGTGACGCGTACATCTGGCTATCGTTACACAATCATGGGCAACCAATACTGCTTTTCTATTAGCTATTATGATTTTGATAACACGCATATATGAAGTCCCTCGAATCATTTCCATGGCAGAACTAGTTCTAGGTCTTGAAGGATTACTATTTCTAGAACAATTTGTTTAGTACAGTTAATTAAGCTAAAATAAAATCACCATCTCAGTAGCTTACCTATGTCTTGTGCATCGACTCCAACCCCATTTAAAAAAATCACATTTTGTAGTGTATCTCTCCTCGTAGGCTACTTGCTCTGTACAAATATGGCTACTACAAATCAAATGTAGAAAAATATATGGATGAAATGTAGTAACAAATCTGAAAATGATCAAGAACCCGCCCTTTTTTCTAATAAAGTTATAAAGTTCTTCTCAGGCTTTATAACATGTCAATTATACACGTATTATGTCATAGATATTGTGAATAAACAACCATGATAAAACACAATAACGTATATCATTTGTAAACAAAATATATATTGGATATTTCTGTCTTACACCATGATAATTGTAATAATGTATCATTATAATACTATCATTATAATACTATCATTATAATACTATACGGCCTATATACTGTATAGGTTATTTGGGTTCTCTAAATGATGCCCTGGTTAATGTAAATAAGTCGTTAGTTGGTACAAGTGACAACGAGAACCAAGCTAATGAGATATACTCTTTTTTTTAAATAATGAATTAGTTTACTTTGTATAGTACCATCGGATAATGAAATGATAGGGGCCATACTATATACCGGAAAACACCGGAAAACAATCAGAAAATACCGGAAAACAACCGGAAAACACCATTTTATACTGAATACCGGAAAACACCGGAAAAACACAAAATACCGGAAACATCCTAAATACCGGAAAACATCCTAAATACCGGAAAATACCCTAAATAGGTAACTCGGAGCCTGGTCCTCTGTGTGCGGTTTTGGATCAAGTGAGCGCCGATGAAGGAAAGTCAAGGTCATTACGATGTTCGTTTTACAAATACCCCCCCCCCCCAAAAAAAAAACCAAAAAAAAAACAAAAAAAATTCCCATTTTTTTTCTCCAAAATTTTGTTGATGCCTATTATGTTTTGAATGTTTTAAAAGACGCAATCGGTCTACCTCCATCATTGACCATATTTTATTTTGTATTTGAATTTTAGTTTTCAATAAATTTCAGTAGATTTCAGTGTTTCAGTATTTCATTAGATTAAACACTGCCCTCGGAGGGCCCCATTATATGCCGGTTGCGCCGGTCTCCTTATCCTTACCAGTAACGCTGGCATCAGGGTGGTACGAATTAGTGGAAGGCCCGACTAGGTCAACTCCTGCCTAGGAAACAAACAATCGCATCATAAAACAGCAAGTATCATCAAAAGCGAGTTAATAAATCTCTGAATAGTTCGAGTTTAACCGCTATGTGTCCTAATCACCAAACGAAATGGATGCCACGCAATTCTCGGACAGGCTGTAATCTGAAAAGTGTCTATCCTTTCCAAGAGCTATCCATCTCATTGGAATGGCTAACAATCTACTTGTTGCTGAGCTTACTTACATTCCAGGGTCAAATATAATCACTTGAACCATAATAATATTCAACATATTCCATCATATTCCGAGGGCCGCACACAGGATTTGTTTCTGGATTACTTTTCGAGCTTTTTTCCCCAACTTGTTGATCAGTTTTCCTTGAGAAAACCCCAACTTTCGCCCAATTGTCCATGAGAAAACTACATATTCTATCTTACTGCATTGACGGGAAGTGGTAAGCTGGACGTCTGTGAAAAGGGTTGATCGATAAATTTTCAAGGAAGCAATTGTTTGTGAAATAGAGGACTCTAACCGATGAGGCTACTTTCCCCCCAAGAAACCTTATGCAACCAATTTGTTTTATGTACTACTATCGTAATAAAACATTACTATGTTAACCACTTCCTGGTGGCTGAAGACTTACACCGAATGCATATTCGGAACAAAATGTCCCGGAGAAAATGTTTTTTCAGACAATCGATATTCGAGATGTCTTCTGTTGCACAAATTATGCTGCACAGTGTAAGAACTTGCATCCTTTGATCTGAAGATTGTAGATGGAAAAGTATCATTTGCACTATTTCAAAGTAAACCTGCATTTTCGTATATCATCCCGTAATTTGTGATTAATGACAATGACTGTGGAAATAATATGGGTTAAGGAACGGGAGATCTATGTTCATCACGTGACTGGAAATTCCACCCCCGTCCCACACTGATCCCTCCCGGAGCGGCGCGGCGCGCTCTCTAAAAAAATCTCGGGCACAGTTTACTCTTCTAAGTTTTCCGGTAGCTATTTAGTAACCCGGAGTTTGGTCCTCGTGTGTGGTTTTGGACCAGGTGAGCGCTGATGAAATAAGTTCATTAACATACAAGCGAGCGATCGCCTACGGTCAAAGAAAAATTTCTTTTCAGATTTTTCTTAACAATTTCTTCTCCCTAATTTCTCTCAAAACAAAATCCATTTTTTTTCCAGTAATTTTCTCTGTAGAATTATTTTCTACGGAATGTTTTTTTGTAAAACCAATTTTTCGGAAAAATTCGAAATTTTTGTTTTGTGACAGAAATTTTTTTTCGTCAAAAAAATTTGGGAGAAAAAAAAATCGGAATTATTTTTGGGGGGTGGGGGGCTGTTTGTAAAACGAACATCGTAATGACTTTGACCTTCCTTCATCGGCGCTCACTTGGTTCAAAACCGCACAAAGAGGACCAGGCTCCGGGTTACCTATTTAGGGTGTTTTCCGGTATTTAGTGTTTTTCCGGTGTTTTCCGGTATTCAGTATAAAATGTTGTTTTCCGGTTGTTTTCCGGTATATAGTATTGCCGAAATCATAGTCTGGTAATCCAAATATTGTAATCCCATTTTTTAAGATACGTGGACAAAAATCAAGTGCCCATATTAGTACACTGGCTTTAAATCCAGGGTAGCGTCTGAGCAGCTGGTCAATCAGATACAATCTGCCTACAAATAACGATATGATACCGAGTCTGCATTACTATGTGTCCAGAATGACATTCGCCAGAATCTTGATTCTGACGAGGCAGCCATATTGGTTTTATTAGTCTTATCAGCTGCCTTCGATACAATCGATCATGACTTCCTGTTGCATACTCTAGAAAGGCGGATAGGAATAACTGATGATGCCCTCGTATGGATGAAATCCTATCTCTCTGGCCGTTTCCAATCGGTGGTGATCGATGGTGTTGGGTCATCAAAGTCTGAATTGGGTTTTGGAGTTCCACAAGGATTGGTCCTGGGTCCCATACTGTTTACAATATACACTCTGTCTGTAGGAGATATAGCTAGATCATATGGCGTTCCTTTCCACCTTTACACAGACGAAACCCAACTGCATTTGGGGTTCCGTCCACTGAACGCAAACAACCCAAATGTTTTCAATTCACTTTCAAAATGTATTGAAGATATTAAGTGCTGGATGACCAGTCATATCATGAAACTCAATGAAGAAATATATTAGGAAATATATCGATATTAGGAAATATATCGATATTAGGAAATATATCGATACGGTCTACACGAAACGTTTGATTTAGGCATTTGTCACACCTAGATTGAACTACTGAAATAGTCTCCTTTACGGTGTAAATCTCAAAAGCTTGATCACCTACATCGTGTACAGAACACTGCCGCCACACTTATAACTCACACAAATATCCGTGAACATATTACATATTAAGAGCTTACATTGGCTTACAATTTGTGCTCGAATAAATTTCAAGTTATTAACTTTCAAGATCTGTTCTCCTTTTATCAACCATCGCGAGCTTTAAGATAGCCGATCATCTACAGTTGGCAGTGCCATCAAAATGAAGAACCAAGTATGGAGATCGTGCTTTTCTGCGATGTGTTGTAGTTTTATGGAACATACTTTCCATAGACATCAAAAGATCCGAAACACTTTTAAGTCACAGATAAAGGTTAGGAGCAGAACAGTAGGACGTTAAACTCCATTTCATTTCATTTCATTTTTGTCACAGCTAAAGACATTAATCTTCAAGCAAATATATAACTAGCGCTCTTGGGTAGTTTACTGGCATCTTTCCCGGGGTTCAGTCCATGACTTATGCACATATCCTCTTTATAAGATCGAGCGGGGAGTCACGGTGGCTAAGTTGGTAAGACGTTGGCTCGCTAGCAGGACGGAGGGCCCGACAAGGACAACTGTCTATTCGTTTGGATGGGATGAAAACCCGTGGTCTTGTGTTCACATTGGCGTACGTAAAAGATTTCTTGACAGTTGGAATTCGATATAAGAGTAGGCCGTAGTGCCGCTGTCTGGGCAAAATTTCCCTCATAGTACACTGTATGGCGTATGCTCGACTTCATTAGCCCAGTTCGGAGCAGAATATGAAGTTAAACCCCATTTCATGTTATAAGAACGAGTGCGATTAAGTTTCTCTAGACATCATTAATATTCTCCTCGATTGAGAGGCTGGGAAACAGACATCATTTAGACACCTGACAAATTTTAAGAGAGGACGATAGACGCGCCCTAGCAAGTTGGTTGGGGTCGAGAGGTAGAGAGAGAGTGACGTTAAAAGTAATTTATGCTTGTAACCTATGTAACCTTTCCACACTTAAACAGCGACTCATAGCACTGCATATTTGATTTTAGTTGCCGAACTGCATAGTGCTACACCATTCGTAATTGTAATACGGATATAGATCTCTTACACCATGATGTTTGTAATATTGTATCATTGTTAAAGTGATAATTGAATTTTTTCAAAGTCATATGTTAAAATAGTTTAAACAGTATTTTATTCAGGAGAACATTAGTATTTATAATTTATCATTTAAAAGAATATAAGTGAATATGATGCAGTTACAAGCAAAACTGCTTTCCATGGCATCTATACACACATTTCTACCTTGTTAAAGAATAATCTTAATTCCGATAATTCGCTTGTGTCAGTTGAGAAATTGGCAAATATATAATTTTCTTTTTACGGTATTATTATCAAGGCAACATTAACAACGGACCTTGACAATCGAGACAATACCCGCTTTCATTGTGTAGACTTAGCTTTCCAGTGACAAGAAATGATACAATTTTCAAATAACTTCGCCCAGGAGAAATTATTTCAAATTTTTATGTGAATGAATTTTAAGTTCTAGAATTATTCCTATGATTGTATAGTAGTGATTTGACAACCTATTAAGTAATAGATATTGAAATAAGTATGCTTTAACTTTCTTAGAAAATATGCAATTATCGCGTTAAGTGTAATACTTGTTGAATATTACGTATTCCTTTGTAGACAAAATAAAAATTCGATCCAATATAGATCTCTGTCTTACACCGTGGTAATTGTAATAATGTATCATTGTTAAGTGTTATACTTGTTGAATATTACATGACAGAATATATTAATGATGTATTGCTCCATATTTTCATTTTGACATTTACATAAAGCTATGTAAAACGGTGGTCGAAATCAACAGAGGAATATCGAAAGGAACCGATACCTTTGGGTTATAAACTTCCATTTCAAGTTTCAACAAAATCGGATAAAAATTGTGACCTCTATAGGGTCCACAACCTTGATATACCATATTTTTACGTTATTTGAGAACGAACGGCGGCCATTTTCTCTGTCAATTTTGGGCCGATTTTCACGAAATTTGAACTCAGCCGTCCTTAGGGTGTAACGGTGATATGATAATATGGTTTTTATAATCGGATAAAAATTATGACCTCTATAGGGTCCACAAGCTAAAAACGCGATTTTTCGTACAATCAGGGGCCATAATTCAGGAAGTTACGGTCCGATATGCGCGAATATCCACAGGAATCGAGATCTTTGGGTTATAAATTTACATTTCAAGTTTCAACAAAATCGGATAAAAATTGTGACCTCTATAGGGTCCACAAACTAAAAACGTGATTTTTCGTACAAACAGGGGCCATAATCCATGAAGTTTCGATCCGATGCATGCCAATATCGAAAGCAGCCGAGATCTTTTGGAGATAAACCTATATTTCAAGTTTCGTCAAAATCGGATAAGAATTGTGACCTGTAGAGTGTCCACAAACAATTGTTGACGGACGGACGGACGTCCGGACGGACAGGGGCGACGACAATATACGTCCACATGAAAATGTGGGCGTATAAAAAATATAACCAGAGACAATACTAGACAACCACAAGACTAAAATAATGTGTAGCAGGAGAGAGTATGCGTCACACATTCGTTGTGAGGAGTTTTTGGCACGTGGGCTTTCTACATCTAACCAGCGACGCATACCGCTACATTATACGCCCTTTAATTTCGAATAATCTAAAGTGTAATTTGTTTTTCAAAATTTAGTCAAAATTTTCATCCGTTGCATAGACATCGGATACTTAGAATGAAAGTATTATTGGTCGTATCTTAACAGACAGATATAAACCTTTACATTAAATTATTAGAGCATGTTGTCTACTCCATGCAAAATATACACAAATAGTTTAATACCCGCATAAGTGAATCAAATACAATAGCGTTCGCAAATAGTTAGATTTCATGAACCTACGCGTTGTTTAGAGTGTGATCTCTCAAGGTTAGACAACCTAAGGAAATTCGATGAGTAAATCTGTTTCATGGGTTTATAAAAGATCGAATAGGTATTTCGTTTTAGTAAAAGCTAATTGCAATCAATGATTAAATTCATTGGTGAACTTATTTGACATGTACAAAGTGTGACACAACAGGGTGAATATGTATAGCACTACTATGCCGGTCTGTATTAAATTGGATTTAGAAATGGGCTTAGAAATAGAACTGACACATGCAAGGATTTTAACTTTTTAACCCGATATTGAACTTGATCCGCTTGCAAGCAATTGTAAATTGTAATTACTAAAGAAATTGTAGATGGCAGGTACACGTGACAAAAGTAGGTTTTATTACGTTAATAAAATGCCAAAATGTGTCTCGATAATCGTGACGATCGTTTACCACTGTAACATTGGCAAAAATATACCTATGGTTACAGTGCGTGGAATATGGGGACTTATTATAGCCAACCTGTCATGGGAAGTGGATATTTGTATTTCCTAGAAAAAAAGGGTAGTTGCAACGATATTATCATTTTAAAAGATTTTGAAAAAGAAATGTGATCTTTGAAATTTTTGTATAATTGACAGAATCATTGATATTTTAAAATTCCCGTCATAATTACAATATAGTGACGGTTCGATCTCTTAAAAAGTATATCAATCCAAACATGGTATCTACAAAGAAGGTAATGATTTTTTTTTCACTCTCCACCCTCTGCAGACGATGTATACATGGCGGCACCACGTAAATTCTTCTGAAGCGCCCCGTTCAATCCGATTAAACCCAGACCAGGATAACACGCTGATATCATTTAATTTAAAAATCATTCTATGCAATCAATTTCAACGTAGTTTAGCAGGGATTAAACCGTTAAAATTTAGACATTCTTTAAAAACCAAAAAAAAAAACCCAAAAAACAAAAACAAATGAAGACCACCGGCTTTAATTATTTTTCTGATCAGTTGTAAAATTATCTAATTAGAATCCCCTACTTGCTGTTCAAAATTAACTGTTTGATCTAACTTTTACACAGGTCACAATCCTGTGGAATACCTTTACTCCATATTACTGAGGAATATTTCAACAAGGCTTCTCTAGTCTTTCTCAAACAAATGATACGATATAAAATGTATAACGAGAGAATATATACCTGTAAAAACAAAACTTAGCCGAGAACTGATTTATGTTTTAATGTTAATTAATCAACCTGTAAATAATATCATGTATAATGTATTGGAAGTTCAGTTTGTTTGATCAAAGTTTGATAAAGACTAAATATCAGCAAAGCCATTCTAAAGTAAAAATTGGTATTTCAGACAACTTTAAATTGATTATGATTAATACACAGATTAATATGTTAATAACATTGGATTAAAATGACGGGCCGTTATGAAGAACAAACAGCTCTTTGTTCAGTGTTCTTAATTCGACATTTGTATACATACTAAAATTAACATGTGTGCCTTAAAATCCTGACGCTGTCCGGAATTGCCCTGTGTTGAGTCAAATTAAGCCGCAGGCTCCACTCCTCGTAATGCCCTTACGTCGATTCCTCTAAGTTTCAGCCTTGCCAACATACAACCCACGGAACCCGTAAACCGTCGGGTTGCTCGAGGCCGCCACGGACGTGTCCATAACCGCTGTTCTCGAGCCTCGTTCGCGGCCCGGTCGACAGATTTTGCCGTCGGTACTACGACGGTATTTGATCGTTTTGGCCCCACCCATCTACGTCTTCATTAAGGAAGACGTCCGTGAGCTATGACCAGGCGCCGAGTTGTCCCCGGGTCAGCCTAGCTCCACCGTCTCCATCATTTATTGCATCGTACGAAAGTGCGCGGTGACTGGACGAGAGATCGGGCAAAATGATTCTCCGAGACGAAGAGAGAAGACAAACACGTCGTGAGAGGACAGAGCGGGGATACGGTCTCGGGCTCCATCCTTCCCCTCGAGCAAGCGCCGCGACGACGGTGACGAATAGGGTAGTCTGGAGCTTCACGAAACACACTCTCTTGCTCTCAGAAAATCGCCGTGTACACACCGAGCAAGGGGAGACCGGCAACCTTTCACCGCGAATCGTTCGTCTCAAGAAACTCGCCCAACCAATTCTCTGCCAAAGTTCACTGCCCCACCGAGGACCGTACCAGGTCTCGCCTCACTTAACTACCTCCTACACTAGTGTTTCGCTGTCGTCTCTAGGATATACCACCGTGCAAAAGTAAATTTCGGCTCCATTTTTTCGCCTCCAAAGGCTTTCTGTCCTACCCAGTTCATCTTTTAGCGTCCACTCATGGCCAGGGATGCTAAATCCAACAACTTTCACCTGGATCCACAGTGTAATGTGAGGCGTGAAAAAATCGTGGGCGCGGTTCGGCCGCAAATCCACGCCTCGACAGTCCCGAGGAATTCCTTCCCGGCCATCCCTCTTCCTCTTCTCGTTCCACAGCGCGATGGTGGCTTCGGGCAACCTGAGAGTTTACGAGTTCTGGGGGTAGAATGGTCGCAAGGCTGAAACTTGAAGGAACAAGGAATGGAACCTGCGGCCTAATTTGACTCAACACGGGGAAACTTACTCGGTCCGGACAACATCAGGATTGATACACGCTCGTGCAGTACTTTCTCGATTCAAAAGGTGGTGGTGCATGGTCGCTCGTGGCTGGTGAAGTGAAAAGTTTGGTTTATTCTGCTAACGAACAAATCTGGGGTTCTCAAATCTTAGAGCAGGAAGAACATCGGGCGAGTCGAAGCGGTGTGAAATAGCCGATGGTTACCGATTTGGGTCAAGACCGTTTAATCACGTGACATGAATGATAGCATTAGGCTGACCAAAAATATTTATTTTACTTTTGAATAAAAAAAAGTTGAATGATAGCGATAGGCTGACAAATATTTTTATTTTCCGTTTCACTTTTACTTTCGGTTTACATTTCAAATTCCTTTTTTAAAAAAATGATTTTAGTTTTCATTTGTGTTTTGATTTTAATTTACATTTTGGTATTACTTTTGATTGAACTTTTACTTTTGATTTAACTTTTACTTTTTTGATTTTTTTTTCTTTTGATTTAACCTTTGCTTTTGCTTTTACTTTTGCTCTTAGTTTTACTTTGCTTTCTATTTTACTTTTGATTTTGACTTTGTTTTTCATTTAGTTTTATTTAGGTTTTTAAAGACATTTTGTTAAATTCCTGAATGATAAGGATAGGTAACCATACATTACACACTGAATAAAAATTAGCATAATATTTCCTTTTTTTCTGAATGACTGAATGTTCTGTTGAAGGGGGGTTCTGGGAATCGATAATGTTTATAACCCCCTTTGGCACCACTTTAGCTAATACACCTAGGTAACGACTCGCTTGAGACTGCTTTGGCTTATCTGATCCCTGTCTCTTGAACTATTTTGGAAAGAGATACAATCCGCATCACATCCGGTGTAAATAATCTATTTCTAGAGCAATTCTCGGGGTGTCAGATCGCTGAATGTTTTAACTCGTAGACTGTATCTCGCAAGTGTGTCCAACTGGGCTTTATTCAAACGGCCTAGAGTATTGCCGATGGTTTCAGAAATATAGACTATACGGGATGCCAAGTTGTCGGAGTCTCTTCCCAGAACTGTTTTGGGGATGTCAAGTGGCTGGATTACTATTTAGAATAGTGCAAGGCCTGACATTTTAACTAGAACACCTGGCGGTTTGAAGCGGATGTAATCTCAACCCAAAATAGGTCTTTGTTTACTAAGACGTGTTAACCCATAGGAACATCTTCGCAAAGAATTTGTGTGCTTTTATAAATGTTTTATTTCTTCGTCGGGCGTGACATAATTTAACAAATATCAGCGGTCGTGAATATATGACACTTCATGTATTATGTAAATGTTTCTTACTTACTTTTTTACTTTTGAAACTTTGTTGCATCAAATAGAAAATAATTGTGAAAACAACGTCATGTATTTTCGTGAAATAATATAGACAACGTTTATGTAATATCTATACTAAATCTAAAACCAGTCTTACAGAGTGAACGATCGATAAATTAAACCCTTTCTAGTGAAACCTGTTTTACATGGTAAACTATCGATAATGTAAACTAAATCCTTTCTATTGAAAGATGTTTTTACATAATAAACGACCAACAATTTAAACGAAATTCTTTCCAATGAAACAAGTTTTACACAGAAAACTATCAATAATTTTTACTAAATTCTTTCTAATAAAACAAGCCTTGTTTATCACAGAACTCCCCTACTAAATCCTTTCTAATAAAACAAATGGTAAACGGTTTGAAACCGCCATTGTGAAGTAAAATGTTATTTTTTTCTTAAAGAAAATGAAATGGGGTTTAACGTCCTACTGTTCTTCTGCTCCGAACTGGGCTAATGAAGACGGGCGTACGCCATACAGTGTGCTATGAGGGAACTTTTGCCCGGACAGCGGCACTACGGCCTACTCTTATATCGAATTCCAACTGTCAAGGGATCTTTTACGTGCATTCCAATGTATACACGGGACCTCGCTTTTTCGGACCATCCGAACGACTAGACAGCTGTCCTTGTCAGCCCTCCGCCCTGCATCACTGACAAGGGGGAACCACGCCGGAAAATCTGGATGAAGTTTCTCGGCCAATGCTGGGATCGAACACCCGACCTCCAGGCTAGCGATTTTTCTTAAAGACAATTCAAGGCGAATCTTCACATATAATGTATATAATACCATATTATTTTCATATTATTTAATTATATCTTGTTGATGTCGGCTGTGTCATAGCTTTGTTTGATAGAGAAACGAGGTTTTGTTCTGTGTGATTTTATGTGTGACGGACTGTAGCGTATTCTCGGGAAGACATTATATCAATAATAGACTCTTAAATAGCACATCATTTACATTTCAAATTTATAAGATACTTAAAATCTTAAAACTTGAAAAAAAAACACACAATGATAAATAATAAAATACTAAACTAAATGTCAGTACGAGGCACTTTAATCAAATCATTCTATAAAACGACCTACTAAATGGATCAAAGCAATTTTTTGTGAACAGTATGTTGACACATTAGTGCTTAATTCATCACAATTACCAGAAGGTTTAGAGCCTGTACACAGTCTATACATCAGTCGCTGAGCTATTGAAAAAAAAAATAATGTCAAATCTTATGAAAATCTTCGACTTTAGAAAGTTAATACCCCTTTGACATAGAATCACATTCTTTACAGATTTGCAAGGTTCACTCCCTAAATTTAGCAGGTAGATCACCCAGCATGCAGAGAGACAGACAGGAAAAATATGAAAATTCCGAGAAAAACTCATCAAAAATCATGATTAAATTCCAGTCTTTATTTTAAAAAAATCACATAAAATAGACCTTCGTGTTCTAGGATATACATAGATACATATAAAATGCAATAGTTCGTTTTAACATTTTATTATCAAGCACTCGATTCATAGGTTACAAGCATAGATTACAATAAAAGTCATTCTCTACTCTCTCAACCCCACCATTTAGCAGAACTAGTTTACAGTCGGGCTACCCACATCATATTGTCTCCTACGACCTAGCGGGACATTCTGAATCCAGATGGTGTCTCTTTGGTCTCTTCAGCCTTAACGACATCTCTCAACGGATCTACATGATCTCTCTCTCTCTCTTCCACTCTCTCTCTCTCTCTCTCTCTCTCTCACTCAATGTTTGTCGATCTAACGCCGCACAGGTCTGGCATTTTCTATACCTGGACTTCTGCTATCAATTATTCTCTACGGGTCTACATGATCTCTCTCTCCCTCTCTCTCTCTCTCTCTCTCTATTACGTTGTTGATTATGATGATTTGTTACTAAGCCTAATGACGTAATGGTAATTTTCCCTGTCATAAGTGATCTGGACCATAAGAATTTGTCCTAGATCCCAAATTCTTGTTATTTTCACAATATTTCATGGTCAATTTAATTGCGTTTTCAAATAATCTCAAACCAAAGTTAATATTTGACAATGGCGAAGATAGTTAACATATGTATTTATCAAATCATAAATCATGTCCTCTGGTGCAGTTATATTCCTTCAACTAATGTAATTACTCTGCATAAATTACCCAATATTACTACAACGCCTCCCCTCTTTAAGATTTATGCGAAATTATCAGGTACGAGACTCCTTAAAAACTTCCCATTTGCTAAACCATATACTTATATAAGTATTCCCAATTTCTAAACATTATAACACTGGACTTAAATTCTGTTTCAGGAATTCTCAATTTGGTACATGGTAAACCATTTCCTCGTCTTGGATTTCTACTGATCTGTTTCAACTACCATAAGTCTCACAATAACACCTTCCCTTTGTTCGAAGCAGACTTTCTCGTTAGTCACAACTCTTCTGATTTCTAAGAATTCATATCACTCTTCTGTGATGATTGGTTGGGCGGGCATTTCATCCGTCAGATCAAAACATGTTATTGCCATCAGATCAAGAACTAACTATTATTAATTTAAAACTTTGTTTTAATATCAATCGGTCATTAGTATATCTTAATCATATTATTATTAATTATTATTATTATTCATCATATGTCTGTAAAGTAACGTTGACCTCATAAACTTAACTATCAAATTTCCAAGTTTGTATTCTGTTTTGTATAAACATTACCCATGTTATTATTATTATTATTATAAACATCTATTACTAGTAATCTTAATCTAACCTTTTGAACTAATCATTTACAATTTTATGTAGCACCATGAGTCTTTCGTCAGACGTGGTGAACGGAACTTCTCAAACCGGTCGCCACATCCTACGTACGACCCATGCATCTTTTCTTACTACATATTTTAGTAGCCGTGTGATCGTCTAGTATTTTCACCTGTCGTTTTTCTTCCCCCTCACGTTGTGCATTTACTGTTTTCTTAAGACGTTTGTCTTTCCAGGAATAACAATGCAACAGTTCGTTTTTACATTTTATGTATCATAGCCTGATACATGGATACAAGCATAGAAAAGATTACAATACTAAAGTCATTCTCAAACACTAACCAGCCAGGCTCACTGGGCGAGTCTGCTGATATAGAAACTGCTACATCTTTTCCCTTCCAGAACCTGTCTGCTGTCTGGAGATTGCTCACAAATATGATAGTTTTGTAGCTTGGGTTTTGGACCTTCAATTATCTAATTGGTCAAATATGATGTAAATAATTAGAGAGATTGGTTAATTGACCCACCCTTATATGGTAATGGAAATTTTCTGGAGAAACTTCCCATGAGATATCTGTTATCAACCTAGAATTGAATGTTTACCACATTATAACCCTTTTTTATGTAACCATCTGTCACTCATTCGCTAACTTGATTTACGTACAAATATGTGAATCTACTAACTTGTCAGATATATTAATTAATACAATATAATGCTAGTATTAATTATAAGAACAAAAATTCTAGCAATATTAATACATTAGTATTTGTCTTTTTTTGTGTCAGCCAAAACAAAAATAATTGTTATCCTGCGCCATTGAATGTATAAAACAATTCGAACTCCAACATTAGTGGTACGTAAACATTATTTAGAACTATGTCCCAAGCAAACGACTTCAGTTTCATTCACTAGGACATCAGTCTATATTTTATAAACACGACAATCAGAACATACTGTATTTTCATTTATGAGTGGGCTGTAATGAATTTCGCCCAACACCCTTTACATCTGCTTACACCCTAATTGCTTTACGTTATAGACTGACCTTGGTGCCAATTTCCCAAAGATATAATAAATATCCCCCATACCCCGAAGATCGAGTGGAGAACATTACCCGATTTGGTCCATCAAACACATTTCATGAACAAGAGAGAATTTGATTGACATTTTGACAATCTAGTTTTACATAACCAGTGTTTTTTTTTTATCAAATTGTCATTGTTTTTATACATAAACCTATCACTCATTCAATTTGCGTGCGTGAGATATGACTTCTCTAAAATATGTGAAACCAATAATCAGCTATAGAGACAATATGGTCGCAGAGACCATATTACGACATTACTAGACTGCCCATGGTCACTGACGAATGACGAAAAACTATTTTTATTATTTGAAAATGGTAAAGATGACAGGATGGTGGTATTTTAGATAGATGCTCAACTTACGCTGCTGCAGAACACCGACGTTTTATATACGGATGGTACCTTTTCAGCATTCTCCTTGTTATGGAACCATCTGTGCGTTATTCATGCTAGAGGTGGAAATGTGATGTATCCACTTGCGTTTGCGTTACTACCTGATCGGTGAAGACAAACTACTGCCGCCTGTTTGTGAAATTGAAGTCTTGTGTAGAAGACTTGTTAAATCAACCTTTAACACCAGCCACCATTCAAACAGATTTTGAACTACCTGCAATCCAAGCTGCTACTGTAGAATTTGATGTGGATGTGAAGGATGTTTTGTTTTATTTTTCGGGGTGTATGTGGCGTAAAGTTCAAGCTTTAGGACTTGCAGTACAATACAAAGAAGATGAAAAAAGTTAGGACTTGGATTAGCAGAGTAGTAGGTTTAGCATTATTACAAGCCCATTTGGAACAGGAAACCTGGATGTCGATAATAAAGGAAACTCCAAACATCACCAACGCCTATCAATTTAATGATAACGTTACCAATACTAGTTTCCTGTTTGTTTATGGAACCACCTTTAAATTGCTGGACCCAGGAATAAAACAACCTAGAAGGTTTCCATTCAGCAGTCATCCAAACCTCTATAGATTTATTGACATAATTGGAAATATTAAGAAGTGCGAACGATCTATTTATTGACATATTGTTTCCAATTATGTCAATAAATCTTATATGTTTTTATGGAAGAATCTAGACTGTATAATCTGTTGTACGCTGTAGCCGAAATGGGATGTGTTTTTGGAAGAATCTATTTTAGCTATAGATAGGGTATATAAGTAAGGATAATAAAACCACCAAACGTATAACCTGTTGTTATAAAGCTGTAGTCGAAATGGGGCGTAGTCGAAATGGGAGGGTACCCACTGGGTTCATCGCACCTTGTCTGTTTAGATCATCGGGTCATTGCCTACAACTGGTCGACAATTGGATTTTGGATTAATGAATGCCAAACAATTGAACTTACAAGTGCATTACTATAAAATTAATATTTCTCAATTAATTCCACGAATGAAATAATAAGATAAATTAATATAATTTTATAAATATTCTGAAATAAAGTCATGAAATACTTACCTGGCATGAATTTCATTAAAATAAAAACATAAAAGTGAACCCGCAAATAATCCTTTTATAACATTTGCCATTATTTACTTCGGTTCATTGTAGCCTTCAATTAATAAATCGTATTCCAGTGAGTTCAGAAGAAATAAATAAAGATAGATGTCGTTCTATGATATAATCTGAATAGACTAAGCACAAAATTTGTATTCAGTTTAACTGACTGTCGAATGCAATATGATTTCATAAATAGCAACGCCCATGCTATTAAATCAGTTTTCTAGGAAAGGGTTGGTTCTCTGTGTATCAAATAACATGACATTTACTTAAAGATGCATTATGTAAGATTTACATAAAATGAAATGAAATCTAATGGGGGTTAAATTCCGACTGGACGAATACAGTGTGCAATGAGAAACATTTGGTTACGACAGCGGCGCTACGGCCTACTCTTATATCGAATTCCAACTGCCAAGGCACCTTTTACATGCTCGCCAAGATTTACATAAAGAGATGGCCATTCTTGCTATAGTGGTTTTGAAAAAAGATAATGAAAAATGAATATATTAAAAAGTTCATTGAAATTACTTTATTCTTTGCGAAATTATCGGTGTTGGAAGATGTAGCGCGGATCGTTTATTATCGTAGCAACGGGACAGGACATTCGTATTTTAATCCTTCTTAATCTCTGCCACCCGATGTCCTAGAGTTTAACATAGATTTGTTATGCTAATAAATGCATAAGTAATAGTTTATATATCATTTGAAGCGAAAAAAAGACGCATTATAGTCAGATTTATCTCTAACATAATGCATCTTAAAACTTGCATAGTAAGTGTCATGATTATGAACACCTTGTTTTCGCTTTCGATTAAACATCCTAAATAATTGTAACTTGAAGATGGGCTCCTTTTATAGACTAAAATTAAAGTGTTAGCCAGGTAATGATATATAATGAGTATATAGTAGTTATGTCCATATATGCATAGTATTTTCGTTGGCAAAGTGGCCGCCATATGGAAATCATGATCATACAATTTAAAAATCAACGCCAAAATGTCACGATATTAAGTTTCAAACTAAATACCGTTATACGACTCCTAATTTTTTCTGATTAAATAATGGATTAAGACAATGATTTGTGCGACATTTTTCGTGAATCGATTATTATTTGTTTCATCAATTCCACGGGAATCAAAACTTATCGAAATGGACTAATGGATTAAGATTTAAAACTTATAAAAACAATGTAAAACAGTGTCTAGCGCCTCTCCAGAGCAACCAATCCTACTACTTTAGTTGTATTCTCACGATGACGTAGTATAAACATACCACATTAAATTTTCAGTTTAAAACCGGACACTGTCAGGTCCAAAAATTATTCATATTGATAAGTTGAGTTCTAACCATTTCACATATTTGATGCTTTATATCGTTATTGATCACCCGGTGGAAGCCGACGTTATAATTACGTCATATAGCCAGCGGTGGATCCAAAAGAGGAACAGGAGTACCACTCTAATGAAAACCTTTAGGTATATGGTAGAGAAATGTATAATATTTGGAGGCGGTTAGATTTATAGCAATACTTGACAGCCTTGGCTAAAGGGCAAATTGTATAAATGAAATGAAATGAAATGGGGTTTAACGTCCCACTGTTCTGCTCCTATATTGGGCTAATGAAGACGGGCATACGCCATACAGTGTGCTATGAGGGAAATTTTGCCCGGGCACCGGCACTATCGCCTACTCTTATATCGAATTCCAACTGCCAAGGGATCTTTTACGTGCATTCCAATGTATACACGGGACCTCGGTTTTTCGTCTCATCACAAGGACTAGACAGCTGTCCTTGTGAGGCCCTCCGTCCTGCACCACTGACAAGGGAAACCACGTCGGAAAATCCAGATGAACTTTCTCGGCCAATGCAGGGATCGAACACCCGACCTCCAGGTTAGCGAGCCAGGCAAATTTTATTAACCTACATAGATGTTATGAGGGGCTAATCTTCTTTAGATTTGGCCAAAATAAAATATTGAATTTGATTCACCTGATGTGTTATTAATGATTGGTAATATTTACACAATTCAATTTATGTTTCTAAAGATTGAATCTTAGTTTACTATGTGGACCAAAACACAACACTGGCTTAAGCTTTTTATACATCCAATAAAATAAATCAGCACATACAACCACATGACATGTTTGACACAAATAAAAGAGGATAGGTTTCAGTTTATTTTGAGCAACAATCCAACATAATTAGGCCAAATAATACAGCACGTGGATGAGGGTTATGCCCAGTGCAAACGCTCTGTTAAACAAGCTAAACTGAAAGAACAAGGAAGAAATTTCAAAATAGGTCAGGAATGCAGTAAATATATACCTTTTAAATAGATACTTACATTTTTGTCCCGTGATTATCAATATATTATTTCTGAGGAAAAAAATAAGATGCAATTTATTCTATCAAATTCCAAAAAAAAAACCTTACACGCGATAAATTATAGAAAATCCTTGAATACTTACAATGTGTAAACAAATCGCTATGAATTGATACAATCAGCGATGGAATAGAAGCTTTGTCTTAAATTTTACATACGGCCGAACTCGAACATCTCCGATGCAACTGTATTTTCTAATTACGTCAAATGGAAATTTATAACAAGTACCCCAAGAAGCGACATAAAACGCTTAAAACCCGGTGGACAACCGCAGAACTATTCTAGACCGCCCCTAATTAGATAGGAAATACTAACCTGCACTGTAATATATCTAATCATAATATAGGAATACTACTTACAGCAGCCACTATAATTATAATATAGGAAAGAATTATAAAGATCTACTATATCCAACATTGAATATTCTTGCTGTATTAAGTATAATGGCGGGAAACACCGCGGGGTTTAATATTTATATATCTATTATATAACTAAAATGTCGGAACAAATTATAAAGATTGGCAACAGGATGATATTTGTATAGGTAATATTGTAAAATCTACAAAGATATTTGGAATTAATAATTTCAGTATGTTAAAATACAATAGTATGATTATAATGTAGGAAAAGACCGCAGGGGTCCACAGCTGTTATTGTTAAATATATTCTTGGTAACTTCGATATATCAGGCATCTCGATGGTAAGGGAAGCAACTTTTGTCTCTTGCCATTGTATAACGTCCGCTCCTCCCGGCGAAGTTCCTAAACTGACTTCATAATACAGGTTCTTCCACGTGGACGTAAATAAATCTCTCCATGACATTTTCATTGATTTACCATCAAATGATCTTGCAATTAGTAATTTTGAATCCGCTGAAATATCAGTCAAATAATATTAAGAAAATGTGCATATTTCTAAAAACAGGGCCAAAACATCCGGTTAAATGCGCTATCGTTGCAAATTTACAGCTGAATAGTTGCACTAAAGTTTTTTCGAACTCCACTTCATAAACGAAATTAAAGATGCTCAAACGAAATCCAATTTCTGACATAATCCAATAAAAAAGTAAAGAATTTTTGTAAGCCGTGGATAATTTTACACATCATAGATCAGATTTGAAATTTTTCTATTGGCAGAATGACTCATACAAACCTTGTAAAATAGGAGGTTGTGCTACAGATGCTATTACTGCTGATAAAGAATTGTCTTGTCTTCCTAATACATTAATAGTAGAAACACTAACATTATAGTTAGAGTTAGGTTGTAGTGATAAACTTCTTAATTTAGCCTGGTTATAACTAATCTCTGTAACTCGAACTTCTTTATCTAAATTATAACCTGGACCATACACCGATACCTGGTAATAGAATACATAAATCTAATACTTGTAACAACCAATATAAGCCGTGTAAAGATGACATGTCTCATATTTGGTTTAAGTTTATTTTAAAAGGTTTCCTGCCAGTCAGGCAGTCTGTTTCACAGATGATTACGAAAGTCTTCTAATAACTCTGTAAAAGATGACTGCTTTTAACACCTGACGTCACATCACACGGCGTCAATCATTGGCTCAATGGTGCGTGCATTGTTTACATAAGACATTTACACTAAATATGACATATTTTTCAAAACCTTTATTTATTTTTCTAATGCTTAAAACAGATGTTCAACAATTTCATTTGCAGAACAAAAAAAGTTAATCTGTGGGGCTCATTAAGCAGCATCGATGTAGCAGCCTGGCTAATATTCACTGCTGATCAGTTTTTCAGTCAGGGTGATTTCAACAAAACACAAAAGAAATCAAAAAAACCTAACTTTATCACTCCATGGTGAGAAATTTGAGACGGTTACTACCGCAAAATTACTTGGAATTCAAATTGACCAAGACCTTAATTGGGAAGCACAGATAGCAGATATGTCTAAAAAACTTGCATCAAAAATATTTCTCCTAAATAAGATAAAAGATCATTTATCTTACGAGACAAGAATTTTGTTTTATAACAGTTACATACTACCAATATTTGATTATTGCTCTATTATTTGGGGAAATGCTACCAAAAGTAGATTAGACATTCTTTTAAAATTACAAAAGAGGGCAGCAAGAGCTATTCTTGATGCACCGATTGAAACTCCGTCCACCTCTTTATTTACTAAACTCGGTTGGCTTACCCTTACACAGAGGATTCTTTACGATAAAATTGTCTTATCATTCAAAATTATTACATTTAATACTCCACTTTATCTAAATTTCCATTTTATTGAAAAATCTCTTGTTTCCAAAACGGATATCTTACTCCGTTCACAGACCAGTAAATCTCTTTTTCTTCAAAAATGCAAAACGGAATCCATGAAACGTACTTTTCATTATTCTGCATGTCTTTTATGGAACAATCTGCCTTTTGATATAAAGATGTGTAAAAATGTTGAAAATTTTAAGATTAAACTGAAAACTCATTTATTTTGCACACTGAAGGAACCATAATATTCAACTGATGACATACTTATTATTTTTAACTTGCAACTGCATTCTATTTTATTTTGTGTGTAATTATAGTGTTCTTCCTATATTCTACTTGTATAATGTATATGTTTTGTAGTTTGGGAGTGACTTATCAAACTTCCCACTTTAAAATGCTATTGCATTTCTAATGATTTTAAATTTATCCTGATATTACATGTATATATGTCTTTGTAGTTTAGGAGGGACCTATGGAAGATTAGTTTTTTTTTTGCAAACTAAATACGTTGCCTCATTAAATAAAGGTTTTATTATTATTATTATTATTATTATTATTCTAAACCGAAACACTAACTCGTTTTATTATGAAAAAAGACACTGCTAATTCTTGGCGTTCAAATGTACACAGATAAGATTAAAAGTCCATTTGTCTGGAATTTCTCATTTTCTTAAAAATTGAATACCTGTATAGACTTGGTACCAATTCTGGTATTTTCTAAATCCCATTTTAATCGTAAACTATTAGTCAATGGATAACAATCACCCTTCACCGTATATGCAGATACTCCATCTTGATGAATAGCGATCTGACCGTCCGCTTTGGCAGCCATTTTGATTATAACCAGAACGCCATCAGTAGTAGCTGTAGTTGGTAACCCAGCTTTATTATAACATCTTACAGTAGAATAAACTAGTTTAGAGTTCTGTATTTGATCAACACTGAGTTCTACTTGAGCAAATGATTGTTTATCTGGTACAGGAGTAAATGGCTGTATATCAACACCGCCGTGCGTTGAACCTAGTATGTAAAACAAATGAATCAACGTGTGAATAATTAAATAACCTACCAGAAGCCGTGTGCTTTATCCTTTATCGTCAGATGTGGGACAGGATGGGCACTTAAAGCACGAGATAATGATATAAACATTATGTGATATCACAATTAATGCTTTGCATCCATGAAATTGAATCACAATGTCATTGTATTAATTCATAATAAAAATTGACGTCAAACGAGGTGTTGAATTTCTCTGTTTAAAAAGCTGAATGTATATGTATATACGCCCAAATGATGATAGAGACCATGAGGTGGGGGTGGGGGGAGATACATTGTCTCAGGAAGCTGGCAAACTCCCTGCTGCAAAAATTCCTGGATCCTCCCCTGCCTACATGTTCTCTTGTTGATACAAATAGTAGATTGTATGTTGTAGAAATTAACAATAATTACAGTCAACCGTCAACTTATGTTACATACATAGAGATACGGTATTTGTTATATGTTGTAATGCAAAATGAAATTGAATTTAAAGTCCTACTGTTCTACATTGGGTGGGCTAATAAAGACGGGCATTCGCCCATACAGTGGGCTACGGGGGGAATCTTGTCTATAACCGATTAACAAATTACGTTATTACAACGTTAAAAATACTGAAGTATTACCTATAGCCCATTGACAATATTCTACTCCTGATTCTAGATCTCCTACTTTCCAGTTAACTGATATGAGTTTGGTTAGCTGGAAATTTACATCATCCTCTAAAATGATCAAAACATATTTAAATCAACAAAAGAGAAAGACAAACAAGAAACACTCGAGTTGATGCGAATTCGTCCTTCAGAGTTCTGATGACAAAGGTTACGTGGTTTTGATCAAATGTTAACTGTGACTGGCTTAGTAAACAGTAAAAAAAACTGTCATGTAATAACCAAGTTTTAACCCTGAACTTGGTGTGGATAACCATTCTGATAATAGCATAGGCTTCTGTCAATTTTATTTAAATAGCTGATTTTTCATTGTGGTGGGCAGTGATATTTTCCATTAAAGTACCCCACAATCAACATTTAATTTCTTACCTATACCATCGTTCATCTCTGATATTATTGGCGGAGTCATATCGGCAACAATACTCTCTGATTGGCTGACAGTTGTTAGTCCGGCGCCATTGGTTGACATCACCGTCAAGTAAAGTAATGTATTATGGGCTAAATTTAGACCAGATGCTGTAGCTTGCTGATTTCTGCCAACACTTGTGAACGACTGAATCTGGGTTCCACCTTTCACAGTTCCTGAAATTAAAATGATTGTTTTGATTGAAAACCGTTGTCAAAACGATTTAGAAAATAAGAATGCTCCCTGAGTAATTTTCCAATGTAATCAGTAAATATATTTGATACCAAAATCAACTGGATTGCTAAATAAAATCTACAAAAACAGGAAATGTATTGCTATAACTAAATACCTACATGATTTAAACACTATTGTATTACTTATAGTCACTGATATATTTACATACAGTAGTACATGTATTCAAGCTAAACTTACCTAGTGCCCATTGATAATCTGTAATATGACTTTGATCATCTTTAAAATGCCAGGTAAGATGAAGAGATGACCAATAAGGTCTAAATACTGTATAATGTATTAAATGATTAGAATCACTTGTTATATCTATATAATTAACTTGTTGTACATATACATCATCTACAGCTAATATCATATGTAATTTACTTGTACCAATTCTTATCACTTCTCTTGCTTCTCTTGGATGGAATACATAAGTAAATTTATTCCATACTATTAATGGTTGTTGGTCGATGTCACATATCCCCTGGCATCGTTCTGGGTCAAGGCTGAAAGTGTGAGTTTCTTGTCCGAATTGCACGAAACCTTCGACGTTGTGATGCTGAATGCTAACATCATGTGGATATCCAACATGTACTATAACATGGTAAGCACTTTGGGTGTTTAAATCAAAAACTGTTTGTTGAATATGACCTTTCACTTTAATATAGGTTCCGCCTTCTTTTGAAACGGAAGGTTGTGATTGGATAATTTTAATACACGAGGTGGAGTCAAAATACCAACGAGCTGGTGGTTGGTCATCACATTCCTTATTTGATTCCTCCGCGCCTTCTTCAAATGATGGATTGGCGATGCGATTTTCTCCAATATAATCTATATCAACCGGTACTGGGGGCGTGGTATCAATTGTAATACCATCAGACACTGCTACATCAGATTTCAACCCACTTCCATCTACAGCATACACTTTATTATAAATTTTCATACCTATAACAATAAAATACAGTAATGGTATTTGTTACGGTGGCAGTAATACTTTGATAATAGAAGATCACATTTGGAAACAAAACATTCAGAAATTCATTCTTGGGAACGAGATGGCTTGAGAGGGGACTCTTTCCAAAGGCATTTGCCGTCATCATTAGCCCAGTTTAGGAGCAGAACAGTAGGACGTTAAACCCCATTTCATTTCATTTCCAAAGGCATTTGAAGAGATAAAAAATTTATTTTCATTTTCTTATCCACTATACTACTGTAGGGGACCAGTTTCGCACGTGTCGAGATAAGAAAACAGTATGACTAGTAATATATTTATACACACTGTAGCATATTATATAGTGTCCCAATAATGAAAGGGTTTGTATTTTTGAATAAAATACCTAATAGATTCAATTTTATTCAATTAATATGGAAACTTTAGAATGCCTACCATGATTTAAAGGTGAGGTTAGGTTTACAGACAGTCTAGTATTTAATCCTACATTCTTCCAGTCGTGTATATTACAATCTGTAGTACTAATACCAGTACCAATACACCAGTAATATTTAACTATACCAGTACCACTATCAGTAAAACCATACCATGATGATGATATAACTGTTGTAGAGTATTGGTAATCTTTATCATAGATATCTGTAAAATATGAAATAATAAGAGACCGTATCCGCCATTTTATCATGGTTGTCTATAAAAAGATAAATAATAAACCTTATCACCAAACAGGAAATTCCTTAGGGAAACAGCTTGAAAATACATACCAGATTTAAAAGATTATGAAATTGAAATCGGCTAAAATAAGTCTATGAGTTGTGTTGGGTAATTTTAGGGTGACCGCAATGCCCCCACCCCCTCCCAACCAAAACCCACAAATCTTTGAATAACACTGTTGATTGTAATTTTTCTTTTTGGAAAAAACATGACTTTATGCAAAGCGACCAAGATAACTAAAACTTTGGACAACGATCGTACGCAGACAAAGTTCAAGAAGCTGTAAGATTTAATAAATTTTTTACGGGGTTCTTTTTGGGGGGGCCACAATCTATATTCAATAATTTCAATAGTTTACTTACCATTACCATCATATATAATACCGGAAGTAGGAGTTGTATTGTCTATTAATATTCCATCACTATTGGCCCAGCTCAATAATCCTGCTTTATTATAAGCTAGTACAGTACTATAATATTCTCTATTCTCTTGTAGATTTAGATTAGTAGCTGTATATACACTAGTATTTCCAGGTACTCTAGTAGATGACTGATGAACGTTGTGTCCTACATTTAAAAAAAAAAAGACGCCAAGACCGCTATTGATTACATTATTAAAGATGCAATATGCAAGATTTAGATAAATAGATAATGAAACAGCAATAAAAAAATATTTTGACAATTCCTTTTAGTTCTCTATTCTGAGTGGGGTTGTTAGTGTTTTAGGTTTAGCTAAGAATAGCGTTACAGTCTCGATTTTTATTAATGTTATCGTATTTCAAAACTTGACATTCCCATGGCCTAGAGAGTTAGTTCTCTATTCTGAGTGGGGTTGTTAGTGTTTTAGGTTTTGCTAAGAATAGCGTTACAGTCTCGATTTTTATTAATGTTATCGTATTTCAAAACTTGACATTCCCATGGCCTAGAGAGTTGATTACGGGCTTCTCTTGTGAATAAATTTCTAATAATTGTTATAAGATTTGAGGCCAAAAGAAAGTTTTGCAATCTTTAAGACTCACTATACTAGATAATGAGATTGGTCGGGACTGGTTCAAAAATATCTTAGGAATGGAAACATCAGTTTAAAAATGTTGTCATACATTTAATAAATACATGTTTCCGTGAAACTTTTAATGTGATTATGTTACTATTAAAACCCACCTTGTGGATGAGTGCTTATATAAGGCTTAAAATAATCTAATCCACGAATTCCTCCTCTAAATTTATTCTTCCAACCAACAATAATCTGATTGCTGGATGTTTGGTAATCTATATCGTTAACACTTAATATAGTTTCTAATTCTTTTATCTGGATAAAAAATAGAGCAATACATCTCAAAATCAAATCAATAATTCTATTTAAAATAGGTTAATCAAAACGGGGAAAAATCGTGATATAATGACAGTTATAATTATTAAATAGCTTGGAGTTTTTAACTTATTTTTAAGTACTTACATCAGCTCCCGCTATGTGACTGACACTCGGAGCAGACATCAGTGCTGTAATACCAGGAGACTTAAATATCGCATATTGATTTGCATTATACCATACCCTCACAAATACACTATATGGCACAGACTTATCTAAAACTTTAGCTGTAATAAATAAAATAATATTACGAAATTACATGTACTAGAAACACCGTGGGACCTTAAGCCGATCCCTGTGACACACCTTTACAAGAAAGAAGACTTTTGTTTATAGAGCTTTATACGTATGTTTCAATGCTTATAGCTGAATGTATTGATACGGTATCCTATTGTAACTGAGTGAAGGTTGTGTGATTTGTTAATATTACATATTATTAAATATACAGTATTAGTGATTGTTTCTTGAAAGAAATGAATAACATTTTTAAAAGGTATACCTGTAGGTAAAGTTATTATAGTTTCGGTATTTTCACCAACATCAAACCATGTCCTTTCTGTATCAGTGTCATATATTCCACTGGGTAAATTTTCACCGGAATGACCGGCACTGCATTCATATCTAAAATACCATATGCTGAGTTTGAATTCATGGTAATTGCTATGTAGTTAATAATGAACTTAGCTGGTTTTGGCAGGCTGAAGCCTAGATCATCATGATATAGCGGGCCTGCGCCCAGTTGTATGATATGTTGAGGTTTAATTTACCTTATAGATGAGAGACATTGTTGGTTTATTAAAGAGGTTTCATTTACCTAATAGATGAGTGACCCTGTTGGTTTATTAAAGGGGTTGTTTAATTTATCTAAATTTAATTTAATTTATAGACGAGAGACCTTGTTGGTTTATGAAAGGGGTTTAATTTGCCTTATAGATGAGAGACCGTGTTGGTTTATTACAGATATTTAATTTATCTAAGTTTAATTCACCTTATAGGAGAGATACCTTGTGGGTTTATTATCCTCCATCTGGCAGCTAGAAAATTATCAGACGATGTGTAGTAAGTCTGTGCAGCATCATATGACATCAAATTAGTCATGTCAGTAACTTGGATAATATTATTTGGATTCCCTGCAAGGATGATGATAAATAAGAAATCAATCACATGGCCGATAGCATAAAATATACAACAATAGAGAAATACGGGAATAGTGTGGCATACAATATCTGGAATTACTTAAGGTAGACTAAACACAGTGGGACATTACTGTGACGAATGCAAAGGAAACCCTAACATAAAAGTTCACAAAGAATTAATTAATGAATAATTTTAATAAAGTTGATAGATATATACCTGTTGAGATGTCTCTACAGTTGTCAGCATCTGAACATGTTTTGTCTTGTCCAGCACAAACACAATGTCCAAGACAATTATACGGTTGACATCTCCTGACTAAATCTAACATTCCTCCTTCTACAAGTTCAAATTCAGAATGAGCAGGTTGACTTTTTAATCCAACCTATGTCAAAAATAAAAATGAAATAATATGTAACACAATAAAACGACTAGAAGTAAAACATATTGGTAGTTAATAGATACGGATACTGAAGTGGCAATTTTGCCCAAGTCTGATACACCCGATTTAGAGGTGTAATTTCTCTTGTTCTACTGTAGTACATATATCATATACTAGAAAATGATTAAATAGCAATAATTACCCCGTTAACAGCCCATACAGATATGAAAACAGAATTGCCCATATGAAGTGTCTTGGTAGTTATTGTAACTGATTGTACCACTCCTTCATCATTAAAATTATCTCCAGCCACATGTTGAAACGTGGTTTGTTGATAGCCCTGTTAAAAAAAAATTTTCATATAAGAATTTCGTGAAGTAAAAAACCAATATGTCATATTACCTAAGATTAATTGCAGACCGAAACCAAGCAATTTATTAACAAGATTTTGGGTGTTTGAATGCTGCTAATTTACGCCAAAAATTGTATTATGCTCAAGAATACCACATATTACCGTAATTAGAGATACTTGCCTGGTTGAGATCTGTAAAGAAAGGTTTGGTTCCAACACTGACTTTATACTCGGTTATACCAGTATGTAGATCGGCAAATCCCAACCATGCTAACTTAATAGACGTAGTAGACCAGTGGTTCCAGTTATTCCTATCTCTGTTTAAGTTAGCGGCGTGGTCAGTATCAATAGCAAACATACCTGAAACAACATTCACTAATTATTTCATTGGGGAAGATACACAATTTGTAATATGGTAAAACTTTAATTCTCCAAAATGACCAGAACAAAAGCAAAACGACATCGAGTTCAGATTTTTCATAATTATCAGATTATTTACTTATTTTAAAGTGGAAAACAAATAAAAAATTAAAATTGCCTGTTTTCTTAGAGTACGTGGATTTATTTAGATCGAGAATGAATTATCAGATATCACGACATTTGTTCTTATATAATGTAAGCATAACTATAAACACTTTTAATCGGTACAAACAATACACGTACCTCTGGTAGGCGGTGTAGAATCAACTGTTATATCATCTGTAACACTCGACAGACACAAACCAGCTAAATTACAACCAATCACTTTAACTTTATATTTACTCCCATCGTGTAGAGCTAGACCAGAAAATGTAAATTCTTTTACTACACTAGGAATCTGAAACAAAAATAGTAATATATTCTCTAAAACTAAAAGTATTCCAACTATACAATTTAACTTCGTCACCGTTCATTAGACAAACCCGTAAAACCACTGCATTTTTAAAATAGTAATCTATCCCTTAAAAGTTTTCCAACTATGCAATTTTACTCAGGCAATGTCCAGTGGTCATCCTCGTAATGCCACTGTATTTTTCTAAATGACTGAATTCATTATAGGCATGCTTATTTTTTTATCAAAATGTTTCATTTTTCAAAAAATAAAATATGTTTAAAATTATCGATAGGACTTACCTCCATAGCTGAAGAATTAAAATCTCCCAATAAATGAGGTGAAATAGAAATGTATTGTCTTTCTATATCTGATTCATCATCAGTAAACTTCCATTCAATTTTAATACTAGATTTTGATATGGTAGTTGAAGGTAAAATAGAACTAAACGATGAGACGGGGACTGCCCTTTGTACTACTACTGGTAATGTTGTATCGATCTTAAAACCATTTGATGTAACTTCGCTGTATAAACCTAATAATATAAAATCTAGGTGCAGTGGCGGCTTTGAAATACATAAATAATACAAACGATGATGATATAAATATAACAGTAATCCTATGCAATTTTACAAAAGAAAGATGTCGATTCGTCTACAATGAAGCCGGGTCTAGAGGACATGCCCTCATGTTTCTATATTCTATCCCGCAAAGGGGGTGATAACTCTAACCAATTTTAGAAAGGGAACATATTTCGTGTAGGAACCCTTTTACTACATATATTACGAATTTATACATTGGGTCCACAACAGTAATGCTTGTTCAAGTAAGATATAACTTAAATTATTGTTTTTGTAAGCATCATTAGCGTCATTAAAATAATTTGAGTCCTACCTGCTTTATTGTAACATCTAACAGTAATATAAATTCTAGTATCAATAGGCAATAGCTTATTATTAGGTAAATTAGATCTATAGGCCAGTTCCACCACTGGTAAAACTTGAGGGCTAAGTAACCCTTCGCCTCCAATGGTTGTTCCTACTCTCCATTCATATCTCGCTATACCAGATTGTGCATCTTTAAACCCATGCCATTTGGCACCAACAAAGTTTCTGAAATCAGGATGACAATCCTTAAAAATTGCACACAACACATTATGTTAATTTGTTCAGTAGTAGAATCTGATTCTGGAAGATAATAATTGCAACACTCTTATATAACCCTAACTAACTGCTCAGAACCAATTTATAAATGTCAATCATCTAATTAAGATAAGTTCCCATCGACAAGGGTGGTAGCATATGAGGTCATTTACAGGACAAATTGACGAAATTGAATATTGAATAGGCTTCTTCGTTTCACTAGTTTAAATGATGCATATCAACATCATACGGTTAGGATTGTAACTTTTGTTAAATAGAATCTTCATATCAATAATGTAGGCATATAATATCAATTTTAAAACAATCAGATGATAAATGTAGTCTTTAGAGTGTTCATAAGAAATTGTGGACGGACGGACGGGCGCGATGGCAATATATGACCACGTATAAAAATGGGTTATTGTAAAATGCCTTCTAAGACAATAACTACTGCAGCGGTCCCATAGCAGAGGAGACTCGATAAACGTGATCCAATCATATTCGTGGATCCTCATGTCTATTTTATAGTTTGTTCCGAAAACGGAAAACTAAACAGACATGATAATCGTGTTTCAATTACCTGGTTGCTTGGAATTCTACATCTAAATCTTTCGTTCCATCTAAAACTCGTCCCACGTCCGGTGGTGTCACGTCAATTATTACCCCGTCAGAAATGGCCGACGTACACATGTCAGCCATATTGCACCCTGTTACCGTGGTGATATATTTTGTTCCAGGAGTAAATTTGGACGGTGGAAAGGTAAAATCTGAAATATGTATCGGTTTTTAAAATTTATTAGAAGATCTACTTAATTTATTTGAAAGGTAATAGTCCATATTTTTACAATAAAACTTAACTAAAAACTGAAATATCGGTTGTTACGACATCTACATAATTTATTTTAAAGAAAGTAGCCCCTATTTTTACAATAAAACTAAACCACCTCTTCTTGGGAATATCATCAATAGTTCTATAACAGAAAAGTTGGATTGTGCTTTGTAATAATATTTTCCTTACGTGTAGATATTCCTGTTTTGATTTCTGGAATTATGTCATCACAATCATCACAGGTACCAACTTTAACAGTATAGTATTGCATGGATGAATGGGGGTCGTGGAATCCTTGCCATCTAACAGAAAGTGGTGATTGGTTAGTTATATAATCTACGTCATCTCCGGTATAGTTTGTATTAAGAATATCGATGACATGTCCTGTGGTAGGAGGAGTTGTGTCTACTGTCACTGGACGAGATATTAATGTAGTAGATAACCCTGCACCATTAATGGCCTGAAACACCACAACAGACAAGAGTTATTGTAAAATTGGTATATAGAATACAAAGATAACCAGCATATAGCATGAATTTGAAAAATTTTCTATTGGAAATTACGTCAAATATAAGCATACCGTCTTAACGATTCGTGTCAATTTCTTTGAAATAATTAAGGGATAAATAATAAAGCACAATGTTTGTTCCCAACTTATCTATAGTTACATCAAGCATAATTCATTAAACTTTTTTTCTATCTAAAAACGTAATGTAAAATTACAATAAGAGATATACCTGAACTGTGACGTAATAAACGTGTCCATCTTGCAATTTGTGTTCTAGGTTCGCTTCATCACAATCATTATCGGTTATCATATAAGCCCTAATGTTTTCATGACCTGGTCTAGTACCTATTGCCCACCGATACTGACTTATACCACTTTCGGTGTCTTTAAATGATCCACTCCAACTGTAAATAAATCAAATACAATGGCTCAGGCTCTTTAATACATTATTTACAATTAATTTCAACACCAACATCCTTGTGCTATGAGGGGAGACTTCCAACTGCCAAGGGATCTTTTACATGGGATCGAAACCGAGGCATTCCGATCTTTAAAAGGTAGGCTGACTATTTCACGCCTTCAAAAACACCGGTAACCAAATACTTTGCCTGGGGATAATGGCTTTCATTTTATTTTGTTTACTAACACTATATTCTATATAAACCTACCACGCAGACAATACATCATTTGACTGTATATATGTATTAGTAAATTGTATAGGTTTAGATGTAGTTTCTGGTGGACTATTATCAATAATGAAACCTTCAGATGAAACGGTTTTTGTCCTGTTTACAAAATCAATTGCTGAAAAAAATACAAAAAACAAAACAATAATAGCACTAAACAAGCAATAATGGAGCCAGCTTATGGAACAAAGGGATGAAAGAAATGGGTGAATACTAACGAACGAGCAATGTTGCCAAGCGGGCAATAGAAATCAATTTATTTTGTATTGAAGATTGGGGTGTGTAGGTTTATAATTAATTACACGACTTTAATACATGATTAACAAATTTAATCTAATGGTTTCTATTTGCTATTATTTTATACATTTTTTATAGTTCTAATTGTGAAACAGAAACATGAATTTATACCTACCTTCTATAGTGACGTAATAAGTGTGGCCATTTTGTAAAGAAAGATGGTGGAATATTTTATGATTTATCAAACCAACATTATGTTTAGTTACAATATCTTCACCTCCCTGTATAGAACCTTTATAAGTAAAAGAAAATTTACAAAATGTAAAGAACAGCATATTTACAGATTGACAATAAGGTATGTTCGTTCACTTTTAACTTGTGGATTCAGCGATAACTGTCGTATCCTTGAAACAAATTAACCTTACCGATATATAAATGATATTTTGATATTCCACTTGGATGAACAGTTTTTCCACCATTTTCTTCTACGTCAAGAAAACTATCCCAGTAAACAGCTACATCACTGTCAGATGACTGAAATAATATATTGGTTATTCATATAAAACTATCACAAAAACATTAATTCAGTACTGATGTAAAGTATATTAAAACAGATATAATCAAATACTAGAAACAACGGATAGCTATATAGCATATTATCCTAGGATGGAACCATTATCCCGAAACACTATTAATCGGGCTAACAGGGAATTACAAGGAATGAATGACACAGCAAATATTATACGTCTTCGAGTATGCTAGGATAGAGATAATTGGGGTTCGACTATATTTATATAGAACTATTTACCTGGTATTTAAAATCTTTCAAGTTCTCCACCCACACCCGACCACCATTTGGTGGAGTCAAATCAACAGTTACTCCATCACTACATGCGTTTACTTCTTCCAAATCTTCCGTCCATTTTTCATGACTAGCATCAACAGCATCAGCATGGATACAGATATAATACCGCCTTCCGTGTTTTAAAGTATTTTGAGTTAATACATTGATGTATTCGTTTTCTGTTAAAAGAAACATAAAGAAATGCGGTAAAACTGGAGTCTTAATGATGAAGTCAACGAAGACTCCTTCAAAGTACGTATCCATATTATAGTTGTTAGGCTTAAAGAAATGGCACAAGGAATCAATGGAATAAAGCCTTAATGACATTTGAAGATTACCGAAACTCCCTCACCGGTTTGTCCACACTTTATAACATCTGGATGTGAACAAGGATCTCTTATCATCATCTTCGGTTGAGTAAAATGTGTTAGAGTAGAGAATGCTGGGTCTTCTAGTAAACCCCAAGTATAGTTTCTATGTCTTAATGTGAGCCATACGGCTGATATAATATTTTTATAAGGTGTATAGTCCACATCTGGTTTAGACCAGACTGCGTTCTGATCCAGAGAAATTGATGTTCCTAGTTCATTTGTGTTGGGATCTGAAATACAAAACAAACAACATATTCAAATTATTCAAACGCTACTCATAAAAGGGTGGACATGTCTGCGATATCACCTCGGTGGAAGCGGACGTAAAATATAACTAACTAACAAAATGAAATGAAATGGGGTTTAACGTCCTACTGTTCTGCTCCTAACCTGGGCTAATGAAGACGGGCATACGTCATACAGTGTGCTATGACGGAAATTTTGCCCGGACAGCGGCACTACGGCCTACTCTTATATCGAATTCCAACTGCCAAGGGATCTTTTACGTGCACGCCAATGTGTACACGGAACCTCGGTTTTTCGTCCCATCCGAACGACTAGACAGCTTTCCTTGTCAGCCCCTCCGTCCTGCAACTAACTAACAACAACATAATTATTGGATCTGTCACAACAGCGAGTGTGTATTTGGGTGTGTGTGTGTGTGTGTTTATTTCAATTTCACGATATATTCAAAGAGTACTTACCGTTATTTAATGGCTGTCCTATAGCATCTATAATAATAGCCGGTATAATTAATACCGGATCTACAGATGAACAGTTTTTAATATCCGACGATATTATTGTTGATAAACCAGCTTTATTAAATATTCGTACAGCCAATCTTCTGCATTCACTAAAATCAACTTCACCATCTAAATTAATTCTAAACTGAAACTAAGAAATAAAAAAATATTACATGAAATAGTTTGTCTTTATGGCACAATTTCGAACAAAGGTTCGCGTGGTTGCATAGTTATCATGTTGAAAAGAACCACACAAATGTTTTTGCTTCAACGCAACATTTTGTGTGGTGCACACCACGTTTGCTTACCACCCCTTTTCTGTCTATTGGTTTGCCTAAAATCTGTAATCAAGTTTACTTTTTAGGGCATTTTCATAATGTATACAGCTGTAACAGATTTATAAAAACATACAGACAATCTTAAAATTTAGATTCTTACCATTGTCTCACTGATTTTCTGCACATTGTTTACTTTACTCCATTTAGTGAATAAATGACTATTGTGTTTATTATCTGTTATACTCCACATATATTTATCTTTGGTAGACACCACAGAACACACTTTATCTTCGGTATTACTCTTGTAAGTCAAGCTTACATCTAACTGGGATATGGAATAAAACATAAAATGATAACCGTATTATAATAAATCAAACCTTCATATCAGATTACATTTAGTAGCTCATTGGCAGATTTTAGGTTCATACCGTGTTAATTGTATACTTAGTTAGGTTATGCAGTCGCTGTGCTCATTAATTTGTTGGTACAACTTTATATTAACGTAAAGTTGATATCTGGGTGATTGTGTTATCATTCTGCCAGCAACAATTACTATAGTGAGCTGCAAATTAAATATTTGATTATGTATAAATATTGGACATATAGAAAAAAAACCATCTTAATTAGTTGGATTATATTATTTATATTTGAATTACCTGGGATCCATGCATCTTTTTGTGGTGTATAGCTATATGTGGCATATCAGGTTTGCTCAACACTGTTACACCATTACTGACTACAGGTTGAGAACAAACTTCACCCGAACAGAACCTCACACTACTTCTATATGTTTTACAATAATCTAATGCTACTGGTTGGAAGATTTGACCAGAATTTGATAGAAACTTCTTATCGTCTACATTGTGCCATATATCCTCTGTTAAACAATGAATAATAATTTAATAATAACAATAATAACATTTTAATATCAGTTTGCCGTGCAAAGTTCTTTATTTTTATCAACCATACAATTTATGTAAATTTTAACAATCGAACGCTACTACTCTACAGATTCTATTTTTTTTATTCTAATTATAAATATATCCAAATGCTATAGTCAACAATATCAACCTCTACCAATGCATTATATTCATTTATTTCAAAGTAATTCAATCATTTATTTCGAAGTAATTTAACTATTTATTTCAAAGTAATTCAATGATTTATTTCAAAGTAAATCAATCATTTATTTACCTGTGTTTTTCTGTCTCATTTGTAACGTCCATTTAATATCAGGATACATATGTTTATATGCATTTGATATTGTCCAATGTGCCATGTAATAAGATGTTGATTTTTGATAGTCAATATCCGACTCACAATCTAAGCTTGAATTCTGTGTCAGAAAAAAATGGCGTATAATATTTGAGAGTTCTTAATTGAATTTATTATAAATAAATAAATGAAAATGATAATACCAATAACAATTAATACTTCCAGTATCAGTTCAATAAAATCAATATTGTACTATTCTTATCTTACTAATATTAGGAAAATAATTCACCTGTTGCGAATGGTGGTTTGGTAGCCAGGATAGTCTTTCTATGTTTGTTAAAGTGAAAAAAAGTAATATGGTATAAGGATAGGCATATAATGTGATGTTTTATTTGAAAAAAAATTGGATTAAAATTAAGAGTAAAATAGCTTTATAGCCATATTACGCATTGTACATTGTCAGCAGTACTTAATATCAAATACAAGAGACATAAATGTGTCCCTTGCTGTCGGCCTACACCAACTATTGGTTTTATGAGATGATATTATAGTTGATGTCAAATGTTTATATCTACCAGGGTAATCTAAATTTAATCATCAATACAGTATTTACGAGGCAATGTTTATTCGTAAAAAAATGTGGTTGTAAGGTAATCTTTATTCGTAAAATGCACTGTAGTTATGAATAAGGCTGTTTAATAATTTACCCTTTTGCTGACAATCAGAGCCATCTTTTATCCGAACTTCATTATTCAGGTTAACATTTTTCTGGACTATAGTGATACCATTAGACGATGCCTTTGTTGTTCCAGCGTCACTCCTAGCTGTTACTGTTACAAAGTATGTCTAAAAATAGTAACAATAGTAATATTGACAAAATAATACCAATACATACAAATGTAGATTTCTGTAGTTGTGCACTAGACTAGTCAAATGTTCGTTAAATCTGACCCCAAGTTCACAAAACATTTTCAGACTTAAGTTAAGAATTTACTCAATTTTCAGTCACTGTTTATGAGAAATATCTTTGATCCAGAAACCCAAAACTTTGCACATAGTTTCTTATTGACGCATTTGATACACTGTTTTATAAGGGCTATATTTCAGTTAAAATAAGGCGAAAAATTTTGAGTAATTTCTTGACTTAAGACTATAAGAATACGAATATCGATGTTCCCAAGCCCAAATTTGAGTTTTTGACCTTCTAATTAGCATAAATACTAAATGGCCGCCAAATGCTGCTAGATTGTCATCGACGTGAACGTCTACAGTTTGCCCAACAACACATTTGAGAGTCGGTATTGCGCATCAACTGCAGATGGCAGGACCAGAAAATGGCGTCGAAGTGGCCAGCGTTGCTCTGACCAATGTGTCATGGAACGTGACTCATGGGGTGGTCCAAGCATAATGGATTGGGGTGGAATTGGCCTGTACTAGAAAGTGTGTCCTGTGATGTTCCAAAATCTTGGTCCAGGGAGAGGAGGCGGCATCACAGCAGTGCGCTACATCGACCAAGCTCTCAGACCCCACGCCATACCACATTTCGCACGTCATCGAGACAACGTTTTCCAGCATGACAGCGCCTGTGCCCACGCCGCCAGAGTTACTCGGGACTTTCTACAGCAGAACGATGTCAACGTTATGCACTGGTCAGCCCTTAGTCCGGACTTAAACTTTGGGATGAAATTCAGTGGAGACCAAACACAGCCAATGGATTGTGCCAGACTTTTCTGAGAGTGTGGTTCCAGGTGCCAATGACGTTCACCAATCGTCTGGTCCACTCCATGTACAGACGCTGTGCTGCTGTTATTGATACTCGTGGTGGATACACCAGGTATAGACTTGTGTACAGACTCTAAACCTTCTCGTAAAGTCTTGAAATTGTGATGAATTAATCACTAATGTGTCAACATTACTTTGATCCATTTAGTAAGTCGTTTTTTAGAATGATTTGATTAAGTGCCTCTATGATTTTGAAATCGTACTGGCGTTTATTTTGCTGTGGAGGCTAGGCCCAAAAGTCAATCGCTATTATCTCGGTTCAGAGTTGAGCAATTTGACTGAAATTTTCAGCTTATTCCCTGTACATTATGGTAGACACGCACAAATATCCAAACGGAAAGGGACATCAATACAAAATTTTGATCAATATGGCGGCCATCTTGGATATGACGTAATAGTGACTTCACAGGGGCATAATGACATCATTTTTTGTTTTATTGTGGTCGACTTCCTATATGTCTGTAATACATTAGGCCCAAAAGTCAATAGTTAACAATATATCTGACAATCTAGCAGCATTTGGCGGCCATTTTGTATTTATGCTAATTAGACGGTCAAAAACTCGTATTTCGGCTTGGGAACATGTATATTCTTATTCAGCACACCAAAATCATTAGAAAGGCCTGGTTCCCCACTTTTACTTAAAAATGCTCCTTGATTGTTAAGGAAGGCCTTTTTCCGGAAATTTAACCAGTCTACACGGGTCTGAAAGGATGGGGAGCATTTATGGACAGAGCAATAAGGAGATTTTTCTGACGAACGAGTATCTTGTAGCTTTTGTATACAATTGTTGCATTAAAAGATTATACTTACCTTGTGCAGCTGTAAATTAAGCCCGAGAAACGTATGCTGGGTCTTACTGCCAACGTTTTCATCTTTTATATCACTAACAAGTGGTTGTGAACCAATACCAATACTGTAAGTCACGTGTTCGGCCACATCATCAGATTCAAACCCAAACCATCTTGCTTTTAATTTAGTGGTCGACAGTTGAAAATTACTGTCTTCTAACTCCTAAAGGGAAATTTATATAAACATAAACAAATGTGTTCCAATAGAGAAATACAACGCAGATGAAAGCCTATGTTACAAAGGTATTTTGTAATATCCGTTTAGTGGATATAGAGGTTTCTGTAATCAGCTATGTAGATTGCAGTGTATGAGAAGAGATACCCGGTCGAAGTTACCAAACAGCTAACACAAAGACATGATAACAATACCATAAGGTTATTATGTGCATTAAACTAGATGAAAAAGCTTACATGAAAAAGCATAGATGAAAAAGCTTACATGAAAAAGCTTACATTAACTCCAAAGTCAGCTGCCTCATCAGGTAGAACAACTTCAAATACAACTCCCTTTGCTGGTTTTCTGGTATTATGAATATATGGATTAGATGTGAACACACTGTGTAATCCAACAATGTTCTCTACTCTTATAGATACATAGTAGGTAAAGTTGTGATGTAAATCCCAATGAAGATCCTCCATGGAAAAAGCTGTACAGGTTGGCGGGTTAGCTAACATACAACTTCCACCAGACGATAAGGAAGAATAAGGATAGACGTCTTCACTTCCCGGTGAACTACCTGTATAATGAAATATATACATTGCTTCTGTATATTCATGACAAAGAACAACCGTTTCGTTTTTCAGATCCGAATACAATTTTATGATGACTATTCTCCTAATAGTTGTCAGATTTGACCCCATTCCCGAACACTATTATAAACTACTTATTAAAAATATTATCTTCTTTAAAAAAAAGGGGTTTTCGCGAAGGCAGAACTCATGCATAAACTTACCTACGGCCGCTGTAAAGGTAAGTTGCGACGATTCCGGATCAGATACAGTTGCTGCTGACCAATCGGCTTCCAATATCTCATCCTCAAATTTAACCAATACCTCACCACCAAGAGTAGGGGGAATAGTATGAACTAAGATCGGACCTAATCCCTGGAAAATAATTATAACATGTTTTATGGGTACCATAAGTCTTATCGGAATATTCTAACCTTTTAAACTTTTGTAGAAAAATAAACCAATATTTGATTAAAGTACTAGAATCATAAACAAGCGCCACCAACCTGAACAGTTTCCTTTCCAGCTTTGTTAATTGCCTTAATACTGATGTAGAATTCGGTTCCATCACTAAGTTGTGGGTGGTAACCACGGTACCAAGAATGGTGATGGGTTGATGTAAATGGTAAAATGTCAGGGGCAGAAACTGAACTTTCTGCAGATGCTAGACCAAATTCATAATTGTAAATTTCTGTATTCATCAAACTACCCTTAGCAGTCCAATTAACATATAACTGAAATAAAATTACTATATGTTATGTTCTTGTCTTGTTTTTAGATTGTTCAGACCTATGAAAATGGGACTCAACCCGGTAAAGAGAATTCGATAAATATTTTTTACTGCGTTACTAATTCTGATTTACTAGAGATTTGACCAAGTAATTTGATAAAGTAAAAAAAAAAAAAAATCGGCAGAGCCTCGTTTATTTTACTTTATCGACTTGTGTTGATATTTTTGGATATCAAAAAGACTCGTAGGAGATTCTCTATATACCGATTGCTATTCGTCCAAAAATCAAATTGCGTCAATATTATCAATTAAGACTGTTATACATCGCACTGGCTCCTTCAACTCTACGAGTAGCCAAGTGGTTAATTTGGGCATGATAAACTCACAAATCTAACTAGTATATGTTATTGGGTTTATCTTTTAGTTATGGCTGACCTAGTCGGAACAGTACAACAGGACGTTAATGACATGCTCTGTTTAGGGGAGTCCAAATTCTGAATTCACCTCTGGAAGAATATACTTACATGATAATGCATAGCAAGATACATCTTTGATAAATATACATCTGTCATTGGGTTTTCATCACAAAACATATTCGCCGGATATGTATGTATTGTACCATTGGAAAACCTCTCAATAGGAAAAAGATAAGTAACTTCGACCGTTTTGGCTTTTCTCCTGAAATATATTTATCTATTCTGTTAAAATAGCATTCTCTTCATTTAATTAAGGAATACTTCGAGGTTAAAATTCATCGAAAAAATTCGTTCTATTTTAAGCTTCGTTTGTAATGAAATATGTTACTTTTACCTTATTTATAATGATTTAGTAGCACATTAATTAATTTTAGCTTGTATGTGTAAACAATATGTTGTACTGTAAAATAGTTTAATTTGTTTACTTATTCTAATGTTTTAAAGATATAAATATGGGGATCTTTAATAACGGTTAAGGTGAGGGATGGAGATATTATCAGACTAGGCCTTTTGTTAGCTGATAATTAACATTAGTTGAACAAGTATCAATGGGTTGGTTTGCTATATAAAATGATTTATTTTAATGAAATATATTAAAAATGTACAGAACTGTTACTAATGATGGTATTGAAAGAAGAAGGGGTGGACATCTGAAACTATAATGGACGAATGTAAAACGGAAACCTGCCATTGTAAATGAGATAACTAGTATGATAAATACATGGATACAAGAAGTTTAACGTTATATTTTTAATATACGAAAATGACTTAAATTAAAGATTGCACTTACATACAAGCTGCATCTGGGTCTTTAAGTAAATATTTGCGTCTTGTATTTGATATATAATATACTTGATTATTTTCTTTTATTAAACCACCTTTAATTCTGGCCCCTTCTATATCTATTTCACTTATAGTAGGTAATGTTCTATCTACAACCACTCCATCAGAACAAACTGGTACAGATACTTCTAAAGCTCGGTTATATGCTACCACGGTGATGTAATATTTACCACCAGACGGTGCTGTCCAAGAAGCATGCGTAGATGTAGTCTGTTGAACATCCTAAAAGTATAATAGTATGAGATGAGCCCTTATAAATGTCCGGGTCGGTTCTACCATTAAAGGATAAATCTTACCAAGGACAAATACATTTACATTAATGAAGATTCATTTTATTTCTTTTATTTCATTTGCTTAGATTACCTGTCTATTTGCAAGATCCAGTTGAAATTTATTGGCACCCAAACAAGACGTGGAAAACCCATACTGATAAAATTTCACTCCACTCTCTCTATCAAAGAAACCTTCCCAGTGTGCAAATAGTTCTAAATCTGGCTGAAAGTCTACTTCCGGTGTACCATATTTACCGTCATGCACCATCCCTTGTTGTGGTGGACTAATATCAATTGTAATCTGAAATTAAAATAGACTAAAATGTATAGACCCAGTTAATAATTAATATTTCCGCCAGATCCAGTTCTATTCCTCAAAAGCAAAATTTTGATAAATCCAACATGACAATGCACCTTGACAAATTAAATTATTCTACATATAAAAAGGTATATCACCCTAAAAAGGTAAATTTGTTGTCATAATATATTCATAACAATGTTACAATGTTTAATTATCACGCAATCATAATAAATCCAAACAAATCTTGCATGGAGCAAGGAAGAATGTAAAGTGTGAAACATTGTAGAGTATATTTGTGGTTAAAAATCCAAACGCATCTTGCTTGGAGCAAGGAATAATGTAAAGTGTGAAACCTTGTAGTGTATTTTTGCGGTCAATGTGTATTATAATGAAAATCTAATACATGCCTGTTTAGTTAGAATTGTTTTTAATTTAGCTTGGTTCATCACAGTAACCACGATACGATAATCATGATCATGCGTACCAGTATTTTTATTGTTTAAGATGCCTTCTCCGGGTGTAGCAGTCGTAGGTTGTTTTATTTGAAAATGGCGATGATAACATGTGCTAGTAGGAATGCAATAACAATTGGCTCCTCTGGCATTATTAGAATATTTACTTTGGCACTCTTTAATGTTCTGAAAGATAAAATCAATACAGAGTAAACAATAGTAGTCAAATGGCTCATGCGTGAGGACTTGTCTCCCCTGTTGCATTGTGAAGACCCAATCCTCTCCCTTTAATTAATATCCAAGTATTTTTAAATACAAAATATCGTGTACTCATTTTTGTTAGAAGAATAAAGAATTTAATAAGCAATTCACGGGAAGATATTCACACAGTTTCCCTATTGGTATATAAAACCTTCCTTTCATTGTCGTATACTTACCGTTGTTTCGCCTTGTGGTGGAATACGCTGAGATCCATGTTCTACTTCCGTTAAATGATCCAATATCTTCCATTGTACTGTTTCTATTCCACTATGATCATCATAGGCTACCCATTCTATGCTGTAAATTATATAACAAGATATCATTCAGTATATACTGTCACTATTACCTATCCTATAAGGTAACTACTAGATCATATAATATCAATACATGTGTGTTAATATTTAATATGTTCACAACATAATTCCATCTTTCCTGTCGATAATTCAACCATTCAGTACTATCAACCAAGCTATCTATAACATAATGTTAATCATTCTGATTTGCTCAATATGGCGTCAACGTCAAACAGAAACTACTATATCATATAATATCAATACATGTGTGTTAATATTTAATATGTTCACAACATAATTCCATCTTTCCTGTCGATAATTCAACCATTCAGTACTATCAACCAAGCTATCTATAACATAATGTTAATCATTCTGATTTGCTCAATATGGCGTCAACGTCAAACAGAAACTGGTCAGATAAACTGAATGAAAATTCTAAATGAAAAGGAAGTAACCTACATAACTCAATTCAAGTTTAGATTAATTTCCATTCTTTTATTGGTAGTTTACAAGTTAAAGGGACTATACCGACTTAAACAGAGTCTCAAAAATAAAAATCCGAATTCGTATGAAATTTAAGGGCCAAAATATAGAGGAATGGTGTATTTACCTTGTCTCAAAATTTTCAGCTCAAAATATTGAGTTGTTTGGACGCGAACGTCAAAAATGCTTATCCGGGCACGTAACCCTTTTAAGATTGCTGGTCAATTATTTCGTTGGGTGGCCTGATAATCTATCGCCGTTCCTTTAGAGGTCTATACAGTGAATGGCCCATGTGCCGTACTGGATAACGAAAGGTAAATTTCACCTACACATTGTTTTTATAAAATAAAAGTCTCATTTTATCCAGACACCGCATAATACAGCTTGGGACACCGGTCTCCGTTTCCGGATGACGGGTGTGAGTTGTTTGAAAACATATCACAAATATAGAATTAGTTGCTCGGCCCTTAGGTACGGGATTTTGAGGGGTTTTAACACAAAATTAAGCAGTTTTATTCTCCAAAATATTATCGGGATTTGCCCTTTAACATATGCGACATACGTTGAAGATATCGTTAATATCAGGATGATTGTTCCAGTATTCAAATACTTACACCATTTTATCAAGTTCCTCAAAACCATGAACTGCTAGATTAACCTCATCACCTTTTGTTAACCATAGATTTTCAATAACAGGTGGTGAACTATCAAAATGGACGGTCAACGATTCTTCCTTGTATTGAGATAAAATATCGTAAGCTCTGATAAAATATCGTAAAGTATCGCCATCTTTCAGAACTGGTGTTATTGTCTCTTGTTGATCAGTTCCTAGATCTACGAATTCATTTTGAGAAGGCTGGTTAATCGAACTTCCTCCAGCGTGGTCCACTTTATATATGGTTTTAATACCAACAATTCCTACAACATAAATGGATACTATAATCAAATGTCAAAGAAAAGATCACACCACTCTGTTAATAGAAATTGAACAATCTTTTTTTAAGCGAGTGTAATAGTAGGTCTAAACTATTTCATTTTCCTTGCTTTAAAATTTATTGGAATGGTAGAAACGTTTCAGAGTCTACAACCATATCCCATAATTAAGCCACGGTTACCTTGTACATTGCTAATTGCCTGAGTTGTTCTAGACCCATAATTATCATCATATTGAGACTCTACACCAGGTTCTGATCTAACTGCTGCTAGAAAACGACCATTATGATGTATAGTGTTGATATATCTATTAGTCCAACTGATTGTAACAGAATTTAAATTAGTCTGCCATTTGTAATTGGTAGTAGAAAGAGCAGTAGTCACTCTAAGCACACTCCCGGACGTCGTTGTTACAGCAGATGTATCATCAAATATAACCAATCGTCTAGCCTTCTTATAATTTCCAGCTTTATCATAGGCTGATAAAATCATGGAATACACGGCAGGTTTGGAAAAGGTAACATCAACACTTTTCTGTAAGTATAAAATGTTTATTTTTAACAATGACAAACATATTATAAAGTGTTTATACATCGATATCTTCTTGAAACTGAACATTTTAGTATTCAGTTCATCTGGTTATAAAATATTATGTTATTTATACTCATGTACATCTGAGCTTTACATTGATCCCGGAAGCATTGTTTCGTTATAGTAAGTATTGTCTGATACTTACTGATGTAGTGCTTGACCCCGTCTTCCTAGCCTTGACTCCAAGTTCATTACCAACAGGATGAAGTTCAAACAGTTCATATGAATATTCTTTAATCCCAGCATCTGCATCAATCCAACCGTCCCAAGAAAAGCTTTTGGTACGCTACACAATAAATAATGTATGATTATTCACACATGGTGTATTCTTTTATTGGCTAATATACTCCGTTGACCTCTTTGTTTAACACTGAGCACAAACCAATATTTCGAACTCATATTAAATTTCGAAAAAGGAACAACGCCAGTGATTACCCATGAAATACTAGCTTGGTAATGAAACTTGCCTATGCCCCGCCAAAGTATTCAGAATCGGGTTGTGCCATTGCATTTGCCGTAAACGGAGCATTTGGAGCTGTAATAGTCGACGACAGTATCGAGATGGGGTATAACATATAAGAGTTGTAGATATAACTTTCTCTGCGATATCACTTTTGTGGTCGTAGACGTTAAGGAACTAAGGTAGTAGTAGTAGTAGATATGACTTTTCAAAAAAGTATTGAGTAGATAATAATAGGCAGTGTCTAAATCCAATGTTGACTATTACAGTGACATGTGACTGGGGTACGTTTCTACCTGTTTAGACAAGTATACATCAGACAGCATATCTAAAGAACATGTAACTGAGGACAGTTTGGCTACATGTCTAAGACCATCCTGGAAGTTTACATTAACATAAATATACTGTCCAGAACATCAACACCAGAAAGCAGCAGGTCATTAACGTTCACAATAATATGGATTTATGGTATACAACTACTTGTTTTTATAATTCAAATAATATCTGAAGAAACGATATCAATAATATATGTCAACAGCAACCATATATGTTTCAGACCGCATATATAGTGAATATCGAGGTTTACAATAATATTGGTCTAGAGTATATAATTATGTACCTGTTTAGATAAGTCTACATCAGAGAGCATATCTAGAGAACATCCTGACTGGGGCTTACAATGATATGGATCTACACTGTCAAATGTTATAGAAAATGTATTGGTTTGAGTCAATCCTTGTAGATATTTAGTTTCCACCAAGCGTGTTTCCTTATTTTCAATCTTAACAAATCCACCATTGGCAACTGACATCGAAAACGAGAGTCTAAAATGGACATTATAGTAAACTGTAAACAAAGCAGCTTGTTTAAACTGCAGAATATCAATTATTGGGTGTAATATCTATATAAAGATATCCGTCAACAGTGTAAATTCATTTTGAAACAGATATAATCTTAAATAGACAAGAAAATAACTTTATCCTCTATCGCATTCACAAGATTCAACACATTTAAATATGTCTGGCAGTTATTATCAGAATTATTTCCAATCTACCCTGCTATATGCAGTTACATAGAAACTCTTTCGTACTATAGACATCTCATTTTGGTACTTTACCCAAGGCTTCAAGTCCTTAAGGCAGACAATTGGGCTTTTACTGTCTACCCCTTGAGCATAATAATTAACTGTGTGGGAAGTAATGTGCATACACAGTATTTTGTTTTTGTTATGTCAAAGAAATCGGAAAACATTTTTTGTTCTGTCGTTCACGTGTTTTATAATATCATGGATCATGCTTGTTATTTACGAAAACTTACACATCCTTGTGATTAAATGGTAGAGATAACTGAGATAAATCTGTTAATGTCTGTTCACAGGTAAACACGCCCTGATTAGGATTACTTCGACTCTGTGGTCCGCCACAAGAATGAGAAAGAATATTATTGACATCTGAAATAGAACAATGTATTCCAAGAACAAATGAAGCAATCTGAGACTGGCATCAAGCGGAACGATGTGCTGTTAACAAATGCATTACTAAATAGTATGGTCCATAGGAATAAGAAAATTAATGCTAATGGAAACAAAACGAATAAGGAATTACAGGTTTGTGTTGGATTAAGACAGTGCCGTGGGATGTATTTATGAGTAAATATTACAAAGACATCTACCTCTTTTCAGACGTAAACTCGCACTAATAATGCCAGCTTTAAAATCATTGACATACGCCTGTCGAGAAGGCACAACTGGTTGGTAATCCGCAGTAAATCTAAAGTGAATATTAACAGGATTAACGATATTAGTCCATACAGTGTCTTGAACTGGTCCGGCATTAGTATTTACTGGTGCATCAATTTTACCTCCATTGTTGGCTGTCAGACTTAGTATATTCTCTTTTATTGAAGGCTTTTCTGTTACTAAAAACATAAATTGTCATTAATAGACATTGTCCAGTAACTGATTTACGTTTACGGTACTCAATAATATACAATAGGAATTTGTGACTAGTTTATTCATTAGTAACTTCGCAACTGTTCTTTGAATATATGTGACATGCGGCACTGCTAATGTGAATATTAATGTCACTGACAACAGCCTCATCTACTTAGTGAAGTGACCACTTTGGTTGCTAGTGTAAATAACATTGCTGTATAATCGCAATATGCAATGCTGCAGAATAAACAAACCCAATCAGTTGTGAAGAGAAGAGACTACTTTTACTGCTTAGCAACACACCATCTGAATTAGGTAACTCAGCAGAATATGATGCTTAAAGTTTTCTTATTCAGGAAATTAGACAGAGAATTAAGACGCGGGCTAGACCTTAGTGGAACATACTATGATACTTTTTTTCTTAAATCGATGTCGACAAAAAACAACTACCTGTTTGTTTGATTATGCCATTATTTTTTCTGTTGATTTTAAAAGAAAACAGCAGCCATACTTACTTTTATCGCATTTTGATCGTGTAAATCCTGATGTACATATACAATTTGATGCCAGTTCATTAGCACAGCTTCCAGGATAACATGGAGTACTGTAAGATCGCCAGGAACACGCCTCTGTAATAATAGAAAATTAATTATACTGTTGACCTTGGGTTTATTAAAGTCCTGAACCACTGACCTCTGCCAAATATAACGACACATACAAACGTCAAGCAAGAGTTAGTCAACTTTGTGATTCTATTATGTTCTTGGAGCCACGGGGGCTAAGTGAGTAAGACGCTGGCTTGCTAGCCTGGAGGTTGCAGGTTCGCTCCCGGTGTTGGCCGAAAAAGTTTATCGGGTTGTCCGGCGTGGCTTACTCTTGTCAGTGGTACAGTACAGAGGGTCTGTCAAGGCCAGCTGTCTAGTCGTTATGATGGGACGAAAAGCCGAAGTCCCATGTACACATTGGCGTGCACGTAAAAGATACCTTGGCAGTTTGAATTTGCCGGGCAAAATGTCTCTCGTGACACACTGTATGGCGTATTAACCCAGTCGGCGTTAACCCCCTTTTATTCTATTTTTCCATTATGTTCTGGAACGTCTGCATCAAACACAACGACCGTCACTACATGGTTGGAATTTAAGTTGGCCACATATTATAGAATATTGATACCTGTACATTACATACTAACTTGTACAACGTGTTTTATCCCTGGAAATAACATAAGCTCTAAAGCCAGGCTTTTCATCTCGTACTCCTTCACATCTAGAGCACCTCTCGTTCCATGATGATGTACAGGTTTCAAGATCACAGTTTGTAATAGCTGAGCACACTATAAAATTTAATGAAAATAAGTTACTAAATCATACTACACTATCATAATTATTAAATGCCTGGTTACTATTGAATGTGGATCAGGGTTTACACTATCTTTCAGCGTAACTTACTCTTTTGTTTTTATACAATTTGTTGCCACATTTAGGTTTAGTGTATGAAAAAACAATAGATATATAAATATTACTGACTATTTTAAATGGCACTCTCTAAATGAATTCTGAATTACATTGCATTGGTGGATCAGCGCCAAGTAATACATCGTTGAGCTTCGTTACGCTTACTTAACATGACCTCTAAGTTTCCCACGCTCGTATAGTCAATACCAACTTTATTTAGCATTTAAAAAAATACAAAACAACAATAAATGATAAACAAGAAGATTATGAATACGTACTCTCACACGTCGGGCCAGCTGAATAAAAACCATCTTTTGGACAGCTACATCGTCCAGGACTTGAACATGTACCTTTTATATATATTTGAGTACTACCATCACTATATTTTATATGGGAGTTGGGGAAATAGTTATCACAAGCTGGTGGGTCAATCTTGTTATCACATACAGCTAGAATATAAGGTACAAACTGTTTAATATGTAATAGGCCATAGCGTAATACCAATGGCAGTGCCACATAATAGGTACTGGTCTTTCTCGTCATACACGTCATTTCTTGGTCTATGACATTTCGACCACATGTTACAATCATCTAGATTTTTGTCTCCGCGAAGTCATAATAAATAATGCAAATGCCGTGACGTTTTGTTCGTGGATGAGTTCACTATAACGCGTATGTTTCCTCCTAGACTTTTCACCTCCAAATCATGGATATTCAGGAAAGGGAGAATAAGTATAAATAGACGAAAGACATTCGCTTATCATGACATCATATATCCACATCCCTTCCTTTACTAACCCCACCTATCCATTACGTGACCAGTCAATGTTCTTAAGAAAAAACAAATGAATTAAAACACCACCAAATTCAAAATATCAATAATGAAAGAAAAACTCTTCCATAGGCACGATGACAGTTAGGGGGGCAGGAACCCGAAATGCCCGAAAAAATTTCGGGTTTACAGACAGCGGCGCGGTCTTCCTCGAGAGGCGACGAATCGGAGCTTACCTAGTGTGGATCCCCCCCCCCCCAGAACATTTTGGAATGACGGCTGCAAACACGTTTTCCTGCTATTTCAGCCCGTGAACAAAGCAACTTCAACGTGGTCTAATATAGGCTAATTAAGATGGCTGACTCGAATTCCAATCAAAAGATCAATCGTTTACAGTCTACGGAGACGGGACCGTTGGTAAAATTTTTTAAAAATTTAACTGCCGCAAACGCGTTTCCGGCTATTCCAGCCTGTGAATACAGCAACTTCAATTTGGTCCAATATAGCCTACCTGGCTGACCCGAATTCCAAACATCCAATCAATCGTCGCGGGGTATGGGGGCCTCACCTTCCCGGAGAAATTTTTGTATGTTTTTAGTTTTAGTCATATTATTGATTAACATTAATATCTGATATAAGTGATTTCTTATTAGTAATAAAAAGATCAATACATGACCCGGGTAGAGTTGTGAAATTAGTCGGTTCATTTATCAGATTTTCAAGATTTAATCTTTGTAATAGTTTTTTAAATTTAACACAATTACTTGAATTACTTAAAATGTTGATATTAAAACCCCCTGTTAATATAAGAAAGGAACCATTGTCTAATACATTTGATAACATATAATAAAATGTATCCCAAAAGGCAACCCTTGTATTTGGAGGTCTGTAATAATAAAATAAAACCAAGTACGAACAATCCAAACCATTAGACAAAATTCGAAGTCCTAAAAAAACGGTATAGGCAAAATAGTGTAATAAGGCAAAATAGTGTAATCAGCATATGAACTGTGCACCATGTACAAAATACACGACAAACAGTGGTAACAGGTGTCCGGAAAAGTAAGCTTACCCTGCATGGCGCCACAGCCGCCATAGCTGCATCCAAACTATTAGGCGAAATCTCGGTAAAATAGCGTGATTGGCCAATAGACTATCGGTATGCAAAATGCACGTGATGAACAGTGTTAACGATGTAGTAGACAGACATAATCAGGGAGATTGTATACGCGTCAATTAAATATATCTAGAATAATAGCCGAGCGAGACATGTTATATTTACCAATCAAGTCAATATGACGCCCATAAAACTTTTTAAAGGTTTTAATAAGTTTAGTTCGCAAGTATCCCTGTAGTTGAAGCTTAGATGACAAATGCCTCGATCTACTTAAAAAATCAGAATAAAATGAACAAGCTCTCGCGTAACGAATTAGTTGAGACACAAACACTCCATAAGCTGATGATATTGGAATGTTACTACTAATAAATGGAAAGTTAACAATCGGAAAGTCAAAGTCATCACGTTTATCGTACAATTTAACACTAAGTTTATGGCAATTGTCAAAATCGAGACGCAGATCCAAGTAGGAAGCGTAATTGTCACTGTCAGTAGTGTTTTTAATTTCGAGCTCATCAGGATATATGAATTCTACATAATCACTAAATTTTGGATTATTCAGTGATAGAACATCATCGATATATCGATAAGTGAAATTAAAATGTCTGACTAATCGTTTATTTGATTTTACGAGTGCCTGTATGTAATCGGCTTCGTAGGAATAGAGAAACAAATCAGCAAGCAAAGGTGCACAGTTGGTGCCCATGGGGATACCGACCACTTGCTGATAAATTTCCCCTCCAAATTACCCCGAGTAAGAATTTGGTATGATCATTAAATATGTCTATAAATATTAATTCAATATCATTGTTTATGCCTAATCTGAAAGTGTAGATTATTTTTAATATAGACAACAACCCCACCCCCATGCCTGTTTCTATCAAATCTAACAGGGCATGTATAACCGGGCAGTAAAATCAATGAATCTTTAATAGTGTTGTCTAAATGAGATTCAGTAATACATATTATATCATGGTTAGAGAATTCAGCTTCAATTATATCTAATTTTGGCAATAGGCTAGACATTATTGTGAACAATAGAAATGTTACCTGAACTTAATGCATTTAACGGGCCAGGGTTTTGTTCTATGCAACCGACATTTAGCAAAGTTTTAATTATAAGCAAGAGATGAATATTTATAACATAACACGAGATAGGATGTAGGATCACATATAAGGTATGTTGATTGTTCCGTTTGAGAGGCCAAATATCAATAACTTCAGTCGTGACTGTCGTTAAGTAATAGTTTGCATTCACATGTAAAATTTGAGCAATCAAACAAATTCGTGGTATTCAATTAAAATAAAAGTAAAATTAGTGTTTTATTAGGGCTCGATGACAGTTAGGGAAGCAAAACTAGAAATGCCCGAAAACATTTCAGGTTTACAGACAGCGGCGCCGGTTTTCTTCGAGAGGCGAAGTAGCGGAGCTGACCTTGTATGGAACCCCCCCCCCCCCAAGAAAATTTTGGAATATTTGACGGCCGCAAACGCGTTTTACTGGTATTCCAGCCAGTAAAATTAGTGTTTTGTTCGATTTCTGTCTGAATATTGATAAACGACATTCGGCCGTTGGTCAGAACGAAGTAACACATCAATGAACTTCGTTAAGGCCCGGTCCCACTGCACTTACGGATGCAAAGAGGATGCAAAATGGGGGAAAAAACGTGCCCTCCGTTTGAAAACGCCACGCATCCGCTGTGTACTCATTGCATACGTGTTTCATACGCTCTATCCATCGAGCATCCGTTCACCTTGATTTCATCCGCGCAAAAAGTTTTGAGCTGCACAAAACTTTTATAACGGATGAACTTTCTGCCGTGTACGATGTAAATGCGCGACATATACGACCACCAAACGTTCCATGTCCGTTATCATCTGTTAAACGTCCACTGTATCCTCTCTGCATTCTCGCAACTCACATCCGCTCCAGCTGAAAACGGAAAGAGGGAGGAAAGATAAGGCACATGGAACGTCTATACAACGTTAGTAGCACGGCAATAGAAAGGATGTAAGCGTATGCATCTTGTATATAAAGTTTTTAAAACGGACAAAGCGTTTGTATCTGGGATGTATCTGGTATATTGAAGGATGTCTGGAGTTTGTCGGAGCTGTCATCCACTTCCATCAGCTTTCATCCGCTAAGCTTCCGATGAACATCCATTTAACATCCCCGCTACATACTTCCGTTCTGTTTTCGCAAATTTTCGTCAAATTTGTCCATTTCTGGAGCGGATGAAAACGGACGGAGCCACCCCCGAAAGTTTGCTCGTCCGCTGTGTCCTTTTTGCATACGTTTTGTGTCCATCGGCCACTGGGATCTCTAAGCTTTCCTCGCTCGTTTATTTTTAAGGTAATACTATGTTTATTTAACACTTAAAAGGACCCAACAAAATAACAATAAATGACAAATAAGAAAAACAACATGAATACGCACTTCCACGGACACTTTCCCGTGAGCCAACAAACCATCCCCATATACCAATTAAAATTTCATCGTGTGATTGCTAAGTTCAATACACAACATTACAACCATGGACAAGGCGAGACACGCCACAAATTTGAAACACACATGTTTACCCTTTATTAAAAGTGAAATGAAATGGGATTTAACGTAGTACTGTTCTCTACCGACTGGTTTACTAAGGGTAGTTAACCCTATTCCGTTTTATCAGGAAGTGTATCTTTACTACTAGGCCTAATAATATAAAAAATATTTACCTTGATTACACTTTTTCGTAAAAAAAGTAAAAAGACCATTGGATCTCCACCCAATGCAACAAAAACTTCTAGTTCTATATTTATTTCTGGAAAAAAACATATTTCACCACTGTCAACCACATAACTTGGTACATATAATTTTAACCATATCACGAGAGTATTATAGCACCGTGTCCCTTATAGTAAATGGATCATTATTATGATACCTAATTTTCTATAGGGTGGTAATACACAAAATGCAACATATATCTAGATATCTAACTTAAACGTGGAGTGGCATCATTCCATTTCGGATATATTCTTCTTGCTCAATCCATTGGGAAACGGAAACAAAAATGCGCTGATCCAACATCAATGTACCGTGCACGACCCCAAATCTGCTTCTTATTTCGAAGTGAGCTATGTCATTGCCAAATTTGCCATGAATAACTGCTATTTCTAGATTATTGTTTGTTACTATTTTGATAGTCCTCTTACTGTTTACCTGTATCTGCCTTTCATTTATCGACGCTTCGTCTTTGATTATCAGTCACTTATGATTTATGACACACGAGATTTGTATGTACTTTCTGAGGTACATGAAACACCACTGCCACATTTCTGGCCTTGCCAAATATTGTTTTTTTTACAAAGATAAAAGTGACTAGCAATACTGGCTGGTTTAACTTTAAAACCCTAAAGTAATATCATCTTCAACTGGTAAAACTAGTCCTAGATCTGAAATGTTAACTATTTTAGTACAATCTGTTTAGTACAGTAAATTAAGTTAAAACAAAATCACAATATCTTACCTATATCTTGTGCATTTACCCCAACCAAACAAACTACAGCGTGTAGTGTATTTCTCTTGGTGTGATTCTTGTGCTGTACAGACATGACTACTACAAATTAAATATAGAAACTACGTGTATCCAGATTCCACCTTTTTGTAATAAAATTATGGTTTTATTCTCAGGTTATCGATCCAAAACCATAGATAACCTGTCGAACCCGCTATGGCCTATATTGATTTTCAGATGATAATTGATATTGTGTATAATGGACATTTGTAAATCATCAAACATGATAAAACTATGTCATGAAACACATATATCAAATATCATTTATATACAAACTAATTAGAATGAGTCTAATATGGATCTCTGTCTTACATCATGGTACACTGAAAAAACACTTGTGTTGGATCTCAACACAAGTACTTGTGTTAAAACTAATCTACACAAGTTATGTGTTGTTTTGCATTGCATTAACACAAACTTGTGTCGATTTATAAAATCTTGTGTATTTTTTTTCCATATCATTAACACAAGTAATGTGTACCGTCCACGACTTGTTTTCTTTTTACAAAAAAACTCCATACAAAGTCTGAATTCGGGAGTCGACAAGGTTAAGAAAAGTAATAAAGGGCTTAATTCAGACCCCGAAAATAACATGCTGGTCTTCACTGGAAGGGTGTGAGTACCAATTAATCAGACAATTACCAGGCAGACCTGAATGTTAATTGGTGTTAAGTTGTCTGTATAGTTAAAATGTCTGTCTTTTTGTATTGCCCAATAAACTGATAGATCAAATGAATATATAGTGTACATGTGATTTTCAGCACCCTGGTGTTTTCGAAAATTGATTCAATGTGCAATGGAAAAAAATGAGTAAAACTCTTAATAATATTATTGGTTGATGTAATCGAAATTGGACAGTATTGGTTAACTGAAAAGTAACCAATCAAATTTAATTGATCATCCACATGCATCTCATAATCGAGTTATTGATATAATTGTTCTCCAAGTTATCTATATTTTATTCATTGCGACAAATTCTTTCTTTGATATTATATCAGCGACATTCAGTTAGATATCTAAATGTAGTGAAGTTAGCATCAACAGAGTGCTTTAGCCGTGATAATATTAAAAATTATAATGGTCACATAAAATACCAGACGGCAGGTTTGTAGATTTTTACAAAAAATAAAACCGTGTATTTAATTTAGCATCGATATATTACTTCTATGTATATTAATAATTCGTTTCGTTTAAAACAGTCAGATTTAGAACCACTGCCACTGACTGCACCGGAAGTCTGTATTTAGATAATGGCGGACAAAGAAAATTTATGATGTGTTCTAAAAGCGCTCCGCTAATTCAGCAATCTAATGAATCTGTCTTAATTTTTCTGAAATCGTGCTTAATTATTATTAGCTAATCGGGGCTACAACGTTGTTCAAATACTTATAATTGCGAGAAACCCCCGACTAGGACCAGCAGGTAAGAATCTGTCTTGATTTTATACCCGGTGGCAATTATTGGCCGCAATCTTTGATTTTTATAGACGTTCGAGCAAAATGAGAAATACATGTAAGACCAGACATGGACTATAGCTAGATACTACTTTTTGTGTTAATTGTTTAGTTGAATGTAATCTTATTTCTGTAAAAGAAAAAAAAACAAAACAACAAACAAATCAGCCCTTTTTTATATCAATGTCATCAATGTGTAAAATTAGACTTTCACTGATTCAGAAGTTTCTCTATAGTTTCGTTATTTTTTTTCCCAGTCATTGATGTTAGCATGCACTCCACAAAGAAAAACAGGTAACAAAATTTCATTTCCTTTTAATATATTTTTTTAATAATGCCCAATAATTGTTATTGTATGTAACACGAAAAGTATTTATCTCTGTAGTTATCTCTGTAGAGAGAGTGAGGGGAAATGGGGTTTAAAGTTTACGAAATTCCCTTGATACAAACTATGCCATTCATGTCCTTGTATTAAATTGGTCGAATCAAGTAGGTCCATGCTATATATATGTCCTAGAATCAAGTAGGACAGATAGTCTTCTTCCGTTTCCGCCCTTTTCCTGAGAACTGTGACTGTCTCATTCTATTGCCATCTGTGTATGTTGTGTTATATTAATTCTGCATAAACCTAGAGTTTTTGTTAGTGTTTGTCGGATAGATCCTTTATACTTACTGGCGCTAGGTAATTTCGAGACTAAAATATTGTTCAATTGTATTTGAATGATTTGCTTGCGTGTAGGAGTGTATTCGAAACAGTGTTCGTGCAGGTTCGAGAACGGCGGAAGAACATGAGAACACTTTCATAAGTCTCGAACATGAGAGAGAACGGTATCCATGGTAACAAGATGAATTAAATTTATACAATCTGTTACGATAACTTGTTTAGTACTGACTTCGTTATTAAGCATAATTTTGATAAATTATGACTCCGTTTTACTCCTTTTCGATTCTTTCGGTGACGATTACATCGCCTTTTGATACGCCCACATGGAAATGTGGTCGCATATTGTCGTCGCCCTCGTCCGTCGTCTACAGACCTGATTGTTTTGAAATTGATATTTTGTTTATTTTAGTGAGATAACGCCTATTTAATTTCAATAATTTCCGTTAGTTTCTTCTGGAGTTATGGCCCTTGTTTCACTTTGTGAAATTCATTTGCATAATTTAAATTAGTGAAACGAAGACGCCTATTAAATGTCTGCAATTTCTGTGAATTACGTCTAGAGGTGTGGCCCTTGTTTCACTTTGTCGAACCTTGTGAACGCGCGAACAACAAAATTTTCATCAGATCTGTATGAAATCTATATGCATTATTTAAATTAGTAAAACAAAAAACAAAAAAATCTGTCAGATTCCAACAATTAAGGCCCTTGTTTCAGTTTGTAAACCCACAAACGACGAAAATTATAATCTTCCATGTAACTTTCTTGTAATGCCCCCATTACCTACAAAAGAATGAATATGCGAAAATCCCTGTTGACCGCGCGGACGATTTAACTGCTGTGGGCGTATGTTTCGTTGCCTGGCAACCTATCTTACTTGATGTTATACTGGCCACATACTACATCCAATTTTCGAACGGTATTAAACTTTTAAATTAATAAATGCACCCATGATGCTGTTTTCTCGGCAGTTATCAACGCGTCAACCATGTTTGTTCTCGCCTTACACCAGCTAATGAGGTAGTGTGGGATTTGAGAACGGGAACATGTTCGCGAACGCATTCCAGGCTGCTCAAGTCCGGCAAGAACCCATTCTCGGACCAGCTGGTGTCACTTGAACCTCAACGGTCTCTCCTCTCTTAGAATCTGCCTGGTGTCTACCCTAGAACGCACATTCTATTAATTATATACTCTCAGATTCACAGCCATTAACATTCTATTGGCCGATAGCCGCACTATGATTGTCGATATTGTACAGTGTGAAACGCATATTATTCCATTCTCAATACCTTTTCTATTTACACCATGATGACTGAACTATCTTGTTATAAATTTCCATTTGACGTAATTAGAAAATATAGTTGCATCGGAGATAGCCAACTTCCCTTGAACGTAAAATTTAAGACAAATTTTCTATTCCATCGCTGATTGTATAAGTACATTTATGATTTGTTTACACACTCTTTTTTAAGTATTCAATGATTTTCCATAATTTTTAATATATTAATAAACTGTTGATATATACCATAAAAAAGACGTAGTATACTGCATTCCTGACCTATTTACATTTCCTTCCTCGTTCTTTCATTTTATTGTTATTTAATAGATCGTTTGCTCTGGGCTTTACCCGGATACACTTGTCGAATCCATAGGTCCGGGTTCGTATTATTTAAGCTTATTATGTTGGATTATTACTTATAGTCACGAAACCAGTGTCGTATTTTTGTATTCAACTGTAGACATTGTAAACCAAAATTCGAACTAAAATTAGTAAGCCAATCGACTTCCGCTAAAATCTTCTTGAACAAAAATTTAATTGTGCAAAGATTACCGACTGCTAATCGAAATAACACATCGGGTCAACCCAATTCAATGTTTTAATTTGTCCAAATTTAGAGAGGATTAGTCCGTTTTAACATATATCTATATAATTTAGCTATGGCTGTCAAATATGGTCCCTCATAAATTTAACAGACTCCAAAAATTAAAATTTCCCTTCCATATACCTTAATATATATATTAATTGCGCCTGGTCTTACACTAAATGGCCGAAAGTTTGAATGGACAGCCCTTTGTCGTTGTAAGAATGATATAAAGTTGGATATTAGAACTACACTCGTAGTGGACAAATGGGCACCGTTAGATCGTTCGTGAATTTACTTTTATGTGAAAATTATTAAATAATCAAAATTGACGAAGGGAATTTACTTTTATGTGAAAATTATTAAATAATAAAAATTAACGAAAGGGGAAACAAAAAAAAAAAACAAAACAAAAAAAAAATCACAATATCATAGGCTAAGTTAGTATCCTTTAGAACACTGGTAGCAGAAAAAAAAGTCAAGGTTCAATTGACAGTAATCCGTACTGAGAACCGTTCTCAGTCCTGATAGCGTTAACTGCTGTATGGAATGTTCCAAATAAAATGACGCTAATAAAGCAGGTGACTATACTATAGTGGCCCTTAGACAGTGTTTTAATAAGTTTATTTTTTTTATTCTAATTCTTTTGTCAATTTAATAAAATTTCCGAAAAATTGATGAAAAAAGATGATCGATGTCCGAAAAATGTCACACAAAGCGAATTAGTCCAAATGGTGTAAACCCTGGTCAATTCAGTACAAAATAAAACAGAGTTGTATTACAGTACTTAGAAACTCAAATGCCTATAACTACATACAATTGTGAATAGGCCTATACAATAAGAAAGTAAAGTCGTTGAATAGAAGCATACCAGTGCATGTCCTGTCGGCTAATATAAAGGTGATTTGCACGGATTTGAAACTGAACCTGGGTTGTTCATGCCATCCGAACAGCTATACCAGGGACCCGGAACCACGTCGAAATACCTGATGAATTTTCTCAGCGAACGTAGGAATCGAACAGGTTAGTGAGCCAACGCCCTACTCACTGAGCCACCGTGACCCCCGGGTACAGAGTTGTCAAAAGGGTAATATCGTGATTTAATCAAACCCCGAGGGACTTGATTGGGGGAGGGTGTAAAACTGGAGGAAAGTACAAAATCATATTAACATGAAAATGAGCAATGTAATTGAGTGGGCATTACTACATAACCTTTCCACCGACGTTATTACATATTACTGTGATCTGGACGTATTACCCACATCAATAACTACTAATTGACATCTACAGGGAGGCGTAAACATTCACAACAACAAATACAGAGCTTATATGGACATAACTGATATATTATATACATTACATTTTAAATTTACTTTGTAAATGAAGTCCATTTCTTTACGCTACGGGTATTTACTTTGTTAAATCGAAAGCGAAAATACAAGTTTTAGTTAATATGTAGACAAATAACCAAACCTTGAAAACGGATTAAGAATAGGCGTTGCTATTTATGAAAACAAATTGCATTCGACATTCTATTAATCTGAATATAAATAAGTACGCTTAGTCCATTCAAATCTACGGTGGTTGATATGCGACATGAAAAATAATATCATTTATTTTTTTTAATATTCACCCAAGTCATTTGTAATATCGATTGTTTTTTTTTTTTATAATTTTCACTCAAGTCAATTTTAATATAATTTGTTTTTTTATATAATTTTCACCCAAATCAATTTTGATTTACACCCAAGTCATTTATAATATTATTTGTTTTTTTTATATTTCCACCCAAGTCATTTGTAATATAATTTGTTTTTTATAATTTCCACCCAAGTCAATTTTAATATTATTTGTTTTTTAATATGTTCACCCAAGTCAATTTTAATTTTCATCCAAACCATTTGTAAACATGTAGACGAACGAATGGAAAAGTGTGGTATGGCTAAGACAAGTTCCATTTTTTAAAGTTACGAGTTAACATATACCGGCAGATAATGACCCAGTTAATTCATATAAATCTACATTTTTATTGTCTCGATAAAAGACCTCTCTCTCTCTCTGAAAATTAAAACTGCCCGATTTGATTATTCTTTTTAGAATTTTACGTAGTTATGCAACCCCCATATAAAATATGGTAGAGCGTATAGAAACAAAATTATATGAATAGATTCATTATCAGAAATATGCAAGCTTTTCGTACAGCCGCCATTTTTTATATCTACAAAGTAGAGTAAAAATAACATTATCATCGTGTCGTGCAAGGTCAAGGTCACGATTTTTACATAATTGATGGTTGTTTATAGATCGGTATATATTATAGTATTTCTATTGACATTACATTTTTTAAACAGGTTACGTTTATTGTTTTTAGTATCTACATCGCTTTAATTATTTATTAAATATATTGTTTTTGTGTTCTTCTGACCGGAACCTACGGTATTCTGGGATTTCAAAATGGCCCCATAATATGGTATGATTTATTTCCCGTAGAAGAAACAGTGCTATGATTTAGAGTTAAATAAAGTTATTTCACACACGATTTGAAGTTCAGCTAAGTAAAGTTGAAGGTAAGTGCCATTTTTATACGAACATTCGTCGACAGCATACAGATAGATCGACTGTTGGCAAAAATTAATCGAAACCAATAGGTGGGGAAAAATCCCGGGGGAAAAAGTTCGTACGTAAAATTCGTATTTTAAATAGCCAGTATTTTTGTTACATTGTCCGTATAATATAACTTCCATCACACATTTAGGCCCTACTGCTAAAATACAGGTTATGCTAATTATACATTCGTCGACAGCATACAGATAGATCGACTGTTGGCAAAAATTAATCGAAACCAATAGGTGGGGAAAAATCCCGGGGGAAAAAGTTCGTACGTAAAATTCGTATTTCAAATAGCCAGTATTTTTGTTACATTGTCCGTATAATATAACTTCCATCACACATTTAGGCCCTACTGCTAAAATACAGGTTATGCTAATTATAATATAACAAGCATTTTCTAAATATTTATAGGGGTGTTTCAGCTTTTTGGGGTGTTTATTCTTGTACTGATATTTTTGCAAATTTAATGATGCATAATGCAAAAGCCAAATGTTACATAAATTATTAAAGATACATTATCGGGGATTAGATAAAGAGCTGGCAGTTAAAACTAGATAATGTAAAGGGAATATGCTGAAAATTCATTCAAATTCTTCCACTCTGAACCAAGATTTTAGAGATTGAATTTACGGCCTAATTTCGATCATCATTACTAAAGTCGGTACTATAAAAAAAGTCTCGATTATTCAATTCATGATTAAATCATGAATGAAAGTTGAGCAACAAATCTGATCGTAATGCAGTAAATATCGCAGGCTAGCGTTGACATCGAGAGTTGATTATGGTCTGGATAAGTTAATTAATGTCTAATTAATAATTTAGATAACATTTCAGGTTTAAAGAATAAGAAGATTTGACTGAAATTTTCAAGATATTCCCTTGTCATTATCTAGTTTTTAACTATTATATTGAGAACTGTCAGCTCTTTATCTAAAACCTACATAATGCATCTTTAAGCTTATATTTATATAACATTAACAAGCTTTGCCTTTACATACATGTAAATAAAGGCTTGAGCAACCCCCTCCCCAGCCCGCGCAGAGTAATTTTTCTTTTACTTTCAAAGCATTGGCATCTCTTTTACCTTATACACCCAAATAAGCAGAAATATAACAAATTCTTCTGTAATAGTATAATCCCTCAGACCCCATTCCAAACTTGACGTCTCCACCTTGGACCCCTGCTGCCATTGCTTTTTATCAGTAATCTACCTGCATAACTGAAGATGGCATTAGTGCATGTACAAACTAAACAATTCTCTCGTATACTAGAATATGTTCTTTATTCTACCTATCTTCCAAATCTTACAAAATAAAGCAATAGTTTGATAAATTCATAAACTTGTTTGTTCCATATGGCAGACACATTGTACATGTAGTGCGCATTAAAAATCTAGAGCCACAGTGACTGAGTAAGATGTTGGCTAGCTAATATGGAGGTCCCATGTTCAATCCCTGCGGTGGCCAAGAATGTTCCAATGAGATGTAAAACCAAGATCTTTTGTACACATTGGCATGCATGTTGGAAATCAATATATTAAGTGTAGGCAGTAGTACCACGGCCTGAGCAAAATTTCCGTCATAGCACATTTTATGGCATTTGTCAGTCTTCATTAGCCCAGTCGGAGAAGTATGATGTTGAACCCCATTTCATTAAAGATCCGCAGTAGGTTGGCTATAAAAGGCCATAATCTTAGCCACAGTGGCTGGGTAAGATGTTGGCTCGCTAATATGGAGATCCCATGTTCAATCCTTGCGGTGGCCAAGAATGTTCGGATGGCACGAAAAACCAAGATCGTTTGTACTCATTGACATGCATGTTGCAAATCAATAGAAGTGTAGGCAGTAGCACCACGGCCTGGGCAAAATTTCCGTCATAGCACACTTTATGGCATTTGTCCGTCTTCATTATCCCAGTCGGAGCAAAACAGTATGATGTTGAACCCAAATTTCATTGAAGATCACCAGTAGGATGGTTATAAAAGGTCATAATCTACCTTTAATGGAGTTTCTTTGTTCCGTATAGTCATTCGGATGGGATAAAAAAAACTTTGCCCTGTGTAAACATTGGCATGCACATAAAAGATCCCAGGGCCGTTGGACATCAATTTTAGAGTAGGCTGTAGTGCCTCTGTCCAAACAAAATTCACTCATAGCACACTGTATGGTGCATGTCCATTGTTATTATCCCAGTCGGAGCTAAACAGTAGGACGTTAAACTCAATTTCTTTTGTATTTTGGAGTATAAAGTTGCTTTTCATTTATTTTGTTTGTTTTTACAGATCCTATATTTGAGCACAATTGGTGGCAGTAATGTCAAAGAAGTTATAAAAAGGTTTATAAGGGCTTTGTATATGGAAGCCATACAACAATACTACTTGTAACATACAGACTTCGATCGAAACATCGCCACTGAACTCAATGACAGACCTCATGATCAAAAGCACATGTATCAGAGCAGATGGCAAAGAAATAGACTCTTTAATAATGTACCGATATAAATATATATGTATCCATGGTAGCACAAAATTCATCAGAATGTAGGCCAAAGCTTTAATTTACAAGCAGCATGCCTAAAATATTTTCTGTGGGATCTTGTGACAGTCAATTCTTTTAAGAATAGTTTTGTTTCGAGCGGATATCCTGGCACAGTATCATAAACCAGTTCTTTGGCATAAACTGAGTTGTATCAGTGAGTTGAAAATCATCCGTGTTCCCGTTATTGCTCTCTACTGCATCCAGTTAACGATAACCTTTTGGGTCCCTTACAAATACTTCAAATTTTTGTGATAGATCAACCATAGCAAATCAGATTTGCAATGTAATATGTGCTGTGTTTTTTACATTTGGTTGCAATTACATTTAGAAATATAAATGGTTATTGGTAAATAGAAGTCATGTGGTTCAAATTACCGAAACCACGCCACTTGATCCAATCACAGACCATATGATGCAACGCATCAATTTAAGTACAATGATTTGCTTGTGCTAGCGAGGATACGGAGAATACAAGTTCACGTTGGTATCGAAACCAGTTGAAGCCACTTGTATAAGTAACAGACCGTGTGATCTTAATTGCATTCATTAGAGCACTTGACCATCAAGCCTTTCCTATGGGTAAAGAGCATTAGGTTATTGGTTGACTGAATTTCACATTTACAACCCGCAAATAACAGATTCTATTAAAGGTTTTAATCGATTATCATATTTTCATCACTTAGCTCATCAAAATTTGACTTTAGAAATGTATCCAAAAATGATGTTTATTTAATGTTAGTTTTACCTTCAAATGGTCGTTAGATTTCCATCTTTTTGCTCACCTTTTTAACGACAATTTAACGTAAGGAAATGACGTTAATCTAACATAAACCTTACTTCATATTTATGTCATTTTCTGACGTAAATCTGACGTAAAGTTTACGTCATTTTCTGACATAAATCTAACCTAAGTGATGTGACGCATAATTTACGTTAGATGTATGTCAGAAAATGACGTAAAGCTTACGTTAGTTTAGTTTTACATCAGAAAATGACGTAAAAATGACGTACAGTTTACGTCATTTTCTGACATAAATCTAACGTAAGTGATGTGACGCATAATTTACGTTAGATGTATGTCAGAAAATGACGTAAAGTTTACGTTAGTTTAGTTTTACATCAGAAAATGACGTAAATATGACGTAAAAATGACGTACAGTTTACGTTACATTAACGTCATTTCCTGACGTAAAGTTTTCATTAAAAAGATGAGCAAACTGATGGTAAACTGACTGACCATTTTTACATAAATGTAACATCATGTTGTTATGTGGGTATTATCTTTCAAATACACTCACTAACTTTGTTTTTTGTGTGTTTCAGGTGTGTGTTTCAATAAGCCAATGGTTGAATTTCATTGATGATGACATACAAAAAAAATCTTGAAGGTTTCCTAGAATAAAGTTTTGAGGTGTAGAATTTTTTGGCCACTGCAAACTGAAAATATACCCAGGACATTTATAGGACTGTTATACACATTCGACGCCTCTTTTCGACCAATCAGAATCCAGGAAATTTCCATTTTGGGCTAAAATATTTAGTAATAGGCTCAAAATTCAATCTTTCCAAACTGGATGGCGATTTATCAGTTCGTATAGGAGAGTCTACTATATTTCAATCTAATTATGTCAGAAACATCGGCGCATTTTTTAGATTCACATATTAATATGGAGTGCCAAATAAATTACATTTGCAAAACGTGTTACTTTCACCTGAGAAACATTGGTAAAATCAGGAAATATATTTCAATACATGCTACTAAGTCACTAATTCAAGCCTTAGTTATTTCTAGACTGGACAGTTTCAGCTCACTGCTTTTTTGTTGTTCCAAAAAAATCACATGACAAACTTCAAAAACTCCAAAACCGGCTTATAACCGGATCCTCAAAATTTAGTCATATAACACCACTATTATTTAACCTCCACTGGCTACCTATTACATACAGAATTGACTATAAAATCATACTGTTAACTTTTAAATGTCTAAATGGTTTGGCTCCTGTGTACCTATCTCAGATATTATATCTACTAAACAGCAAACAAAAAATGTCAGTACGAATTCAAAATCAGAGAGGGACTTTAATCAAATCATTCTAGAAAACGACTTACTAAATTGATCAAGGCAACTTTTTGTGAACAGTATGGTGACACTTTGACATTAGTGATTAATTTCATCACAATTCCATGTCATTACGAGAAGGTTTAGAGTCTGTACACAGTCTATACATCAGTATCTGGTGTGTCCACCGCGAGTGTGAATAACAGCAGCGCAGCGTCTGTACATGGAGTGGGCCAGACGATTGATGAACGCCATTGACACCGGGAACCAGACTCTCAGAAAAGCCTGGCGCAATCCATCGGCTGTATTTGGTTTCGGTACGACGGTATTAAGTCTCCTCTGAATTTAATTCCAAAGATTTTCAATCGGGTTTAAGTCCTGATTAAGGGTTGGCCAGTGCATAACGTTGACACCGTTCTGACGTTGAAAGTCCCGAGTAACCCTGGCGGTGTGGGCGCGGGCGTTGTCATGCTGGAAAACGTTATTTCGATGGCGTGCGAAATGTGGTATGACGTGATGCCGCCTCCTCTTCCTTTCGGACCAAGATTTATTATATTTCTATATATTTAGGTCCAACCATATTAATACTGATCAGTTAAATTCCTGCCATTTAACGTTTACACTGAGTTCTAATGATCTCACGTATACATAAATATTTAGCTAGACAAAACTTCCTAAATTCCAATAATACCCAGCGGCGCGTCCAGAAGATGAACGTGATTACTACTCTGGCGAAAACGTTTTGTTATATTTGACAGCCATAGCTAAATTACAAATTGTAATTATAATTATATAGATATATCTTAAAACGGCATAATCTTCTTTAAATTTGGTCAAAATAGAATATTGAATTAGGGTTGACCTGGGGTGTTATTTCGATTAGTAATCGGTAATCTTTGCACAATTAAATTTTCGTTAAGGAAGATGTAGAGGAAGTCGAGTGGTTTACGAATTTCAGTTTGAATTTTGGCTTACTATGTCAACAGTTCAACAACACCCCCCCCCCCCCAAAAAAAAAAAACAACAACAAAAAAACAACATAAGCTTTATGGATAGAACTTAAACATTTTCTACAAAAATAGTTTGTCACCCAATAAAACAAATTTGCGCATAAAATTCAGTGACACAAATGAAAGTGGACAGGTTTCATTTTCTTTTGAAGTAATAATAAATCGGGAACCTCAATAATAAATGCAAGTCGCTCAAAATAAAGTGTATGTATGATTGAACTGGGAATCCCGTACTCGGAATTGTAATACTACTTACAGCAGCGACATACGGTTATTCAAAAGATAAATAATTATAATATAGGTAAGAATTATAAAGGTCTAGGATAACAAACGTTGAATATACTTGCTGTATGAGTATAATGAAGAGAAACACCAGTGTTAAATATTTATATATTTATAGTATGAAAATGCAGGAATAAATTATAAAGATTGACAGCAGTGTCTTATTTCCTCAATATATTTACAAAATATTTTGATGAAATAAATCACAGTTATTTGCAGTAGGTAATATTGTAGAAACAATCTACAATCGACAAAGATAATTTTAAATAATAATTTCAGTTTGTTAAAATAATGGTGTGATTATAATGTAGGAAAAAACCGCAAGTGTCCACAGCTGTTATAGTTAAATATAATTTTGGTAAGTTAATTAATGTGTAATTAATAATTTAGATAACATTTTAGGCCTAAAGAAAAACCTGCAATAGGCAGACGCGCTAAATATTCTGAAATAAAATCATATTATACTTACCTCGCCTGTATTTCATAAAAATAAAAGCATAAAAGTGAACCAGCAATTAATCCGTTTATAACATTTGCCATCATTTACTTTGTTTCATTGCAACCTTCAATTAATAAATTGTACTTCAATCAGTTCAGAGGAAGTAAATAAAGATATATGTACTGCTATCATATAACCTTTTTGTGTGTGATAGAATTCTAGAAATTTGAAAGACCGGATATTGACTAAGTAGGGGGAAATCCCACTTAACGGAGAACTCAGTATTACGAGCAAACACACGTATACGTCCACATATTAAAATTATTTAATTTTGTTTATATAAAAGAAATTAGCACATAAAATTCAATTAAATGTTTGACACAAATGAAAGAGGACAGGTTACATTATAATCAAACATAATAAGCTTAAACGTTTATGCGTGTTACGCTCAGAGAAAATGATCTATTAAACAAAATAAAATGAAAGAACAAGGGAGAAATTTTAAATAGGTCAGGAATGCAATAAACTACACCCTCTATGATATATATTAACATTTTCCCCGTAATTATCAATGTATTATGAATTATGGAATATAATGAACTTATGCAATCAGCGATGGAATAGAAGCTTTGTCTTAAATTTTACATACGAGCGAAGTCGAATATCTCCGACGCAACTGTATTTTCTATAAATTTATAAAACGATAGTTCAGTTATCATGGTGTTAAAAGAACATGTATTGAGAATGGAATATGACTCAGAACAGTATGATGCTGAACCCCATTTTATTGAAGATCACCAGTAGGATGGCTATAAAAGGCCATAATCTACCTTCAATGGGGTTTCTCTGTTCCGTATAATTATTCGGATGGGATAAAAACCTTTGCCCTGTGTAAACATTGGCATGCACATAAAAGATCCCAGGGCCGTTGGACATTTATTTTAGAGTAGGCTGTAGTGCCTCTGTCCAAACAAAATTCACTCATAGCACACTGTATGGTGTATGTCCATTGTTATTAGCCCAGTCGGAGCTAAACAGTAGGACGTTAAACTCAATTTCGTTTGTATTTTGGAGTATAACGTTGCTTTTCATTTATTTTGTTTGTTTTTACAGATCCTATATTTGAGCACCATTGGTGGCAGTAATGTCAAAGAAGTTATAAAAAGGTTTATAAGGGCTTTGTATATGGAAGCCAGACAACAATACTACTTGTAACATACAGACTTCGATCGAAACCATGCCACTGAACTCAATGACAGACCTCATGATCAAAAGCACATGTATCAGAGCACTCGTCCACCAAACCGCCCAGATGGCAAAGAAATAGACTTTTTAATAATGTACGGATATAAATATATATGTATCCATGGTAGCACAAAATTCATCAGAATGTAGGCCAAAGCTTTAATTTACAAGCAGCATGCCTAAAATATTTTCTGTGGGATCTTGTGACAGTCAATTCTTTTATGAATAGTTTTGTTTCGAGCGGATATCCTGGCACAGCATCATAAACCAGTTCTTTGGCATAAACTGAGTTGTATCAGTGAGTTGAAAATCATCCGTGTTCCTGTTATTGCTCTCTACTGCATCCAGTTAACGATAACCTTTTGGGTCCCTTACAAATACTTTAAATTTTTGTGATAGATCAACCATAGCAAATTAGATTTACAATGTAATATGTGCTGTGTTTTTTTACATTTGGTTGCAATTACATTTAGAAATCTAAATGGTTATTGGTAAATAGAGAGAGAAATGGGGTTTAACTTCAACTCGACTCACATTAGGTCATGTGGTTCAAATTACCGAAACCACGCCACTAGATCCAATGACAGACCATATGATGCAACGCATCAATTTAAGTACAATGATTTGCTTGTGCTAGCGAGGATACAGAGAATACAAGTTCACGTCTGGTATCGAAGCCAGTTGAAGCCACTTGTATCAGTAACAGACCGTATGATCTTAAGTGCATTCATTAGAGCACTTGACCATCAAGCCTTTCTTATGGGTAAAGAACATTAGGTTATTGGTTGACTGAATTTCACATTTACAACCCGCAAAAAACAAATTCTATTGAAGGTTTAAATTGATTGTCATATTTTCATCACTTTGCTCATCAAAATTTGACTTTAGAATTGTATCCAAAAATGATGTTTATTTAATGTTAGTTTTGTTAGTTTTACGTTCAAATGGTCGTTAGATTTCCATCTTTTTGCTCATCCTTTTAACGACAATTTAACGTAAGGAAATGACGTTAATCTAACGTAAACTTTACTTCATATTTATGTCATTTTCTGACGTGAATCTGACGTAAAGTTTACGTCATTTTCTGACATAAATCTAACGCATAATTTACGTTAGCTTTATGTCAGAAAATGACGTAAATATGACGTAAAATGACGTACAGTTTACGTTACATTAACGTCATTTCCTGACGTAAAGTTTTCATTAAAAAGATGAGCAAAATGATGGTAAACTGACTGACCATTTTTACGTAAATTTAACATCATGTTATTATGTAGGTATTATCTTTCAAATACACTCACTAACTTTGTTTTTTGTGTGTTTTAGGTGTGTGTTTCAATACGCCAATGGTTGAATTTCATTGATGATGACATACAAAAAAAGAATCATGAAGGTTTCCTAGAATAAAGTTTTGAGGTGTAGAATTTTTTGGCCACTGCAAACTGAAAATATGCCCAGGACATTTATAGGACTGTTACACACATTCGACGCCTCTTTTCGACCAATCAAAATCCAGGAAATTTCCATTTTGGGCTAAAATATTTAGTAATAGACCCAAAATTCAATCTTTCCAAACTGGATGGCGATTTATCAGTTCGTGTAGGAGAGTCTACTATATTTCAATCTAATTCTGTCAGAAACATCGGCGCATTTTTTTGATTCACATATTAATATGGAGTGCCAAATAAATTACATTTGCAAAACGTGTTACTTTCACCTGAGAAACATTGGTAAAATCAGGAAATATATTTCAATACATGCTACTAAGTCACTAATTCAAGCCTTAGTTATTTCTAGACTGGACAGTTTCAGCTCACTGCTTTTTTGTTGTTCCAAAAAAATCACATGACAAACTTCAAAATCTCCAAAACCCGCTTATAACCGGATCCTCAAAATTTAGTCATATAACACCACTATTATTTAACCTCCACTGGCTACCTATTACATACAGAATTGACTATAAAATCATTCTGTTAACTTTTAAATGTCTAAATGGTTTGGCTCCTGTGTACCTATCTCAGATATTATATCTACTAAACAGCAAACAAAAAATGTCAGTACGAATTCAAAATCAGAGAGGGACTTTAATCAAATCATTCTAGAAAACGACTTACTAAATTGATCAAGGCAACTTTTTGTGAACAGTATGGTGACACTGTGACATTAGTGATTAATTTCATCACAATTCCATGTCATTACGAGAAGGTTTAGAGTCTGTACACAGTCTATACATCAGTATCTGGTGTGTCCACCGCGAGTGTGAATAACAGCAGCGCAGCGTCTGTACATGGAGTGGGCCAGACGATTGATGAACGCCATTGACACCGGGAACCAGACTCTCAGAAAAGCCTGGCGCAATCCATCGGCTGTATTTGGTTTCGGTACGACGGTATTAAGTCTCCTCTGAATTTAATTCCAAAGATTTTCAATCGGGTTTAAGTCCGGATTAAGGGTTGGCCAGTGCATAACGTTGACACTGTTCTGACGTTGAAAGTCCCGAGTAACCCTGGCGGTGTGGGCGCGGGCGTTGTCATGCTGGAAAACGTTATTTCGATGGCGTGCGAAATGTGGTATGACGTGGGGTCTGAGCGTTGTAGCACATTGCTGTGATGCCGCCTCCTCTTCCTTTCGGACCAAGATTTATTATATTTGTATATATTTAGGTCCAACCATATTAATACTGATCAGTTAAATTCCTGCCATTTAACGTTTACACTGAGTTCTAATGATCTCACGTATACATAAATATTTAGCTAGACAAGACTTCCTAAATTCCAACAATACCCAGCGGCGCGTCCAGAAGATGAACGTGATTACTACTCTGGCGAAAACGTTTTGTTATATTTGACAGCCATAGCTAAATTACAAATTGTAATTATAATTATATAGATATATCTTAAAACGGCATAATCTTCTTTAAATTTGGTCAAAATAGAATATTGAATTAGGGTTGACCTGGGGTGTTATTTCGATTAGTAATCGGTAATCTTTGCACAATTAAATTTTCGTTAAGGAAGATGTAGAGGAAGTCGAGTGGTTTACGAATTTCAGTTTGAATTTTGGCTTACTATGTCAACAGTTCAACAACCCCCCCCCCCCCAAAAAAAGAAAAAAAAAACAACAACAAAAAAACAACATAAGCTTTATGGATAGAACTTAAACATTTTCTACAAAAATAGTGTGTCACCAAATAAAACAAATTTGCGCATAAAATTCAGTGACATTTTTGACACAAATTTAAGTGGACAGGTTTCATTTTCTTTTGAAGTAATAATAAATCGGGAACCTCAATAATAAATGCAAGTCGCTCAAAATAAAGTGTATGTATGATTGAACTGGGAATCCCGTACTCGGAATTGTAATACTACTTACAGCAGCGACATACGGTTATTCAAAAGATAAATAATTATAATATAGGTAAGAATTATAAAGGTCTAGGATAACAAACGTTGAATATACTTGCTGTATGAGTATAATGAAGAGAAACACCAGTGTTAAATATTTATATATTTATAGTATGAAAATGCAGGAATAAATTATAAAGATTGACAGCAGTGTCTTATTTCCTCTATATATTTCAAAAATATATTGAGGAAATAAATCACAGTTATTTGCAGTAGGTAATATTGTAGAAACAATCTACAATCGACAAAGATAATTTTAAATAATAATTTCAGTTTGTTAAAATAATGGTGTGATTATAATGTAGGAAAAAACCGCAAGTGTCCACAGCTGTTATAGTTAAATATAATTTTGGTAAGTTAATTAATGTGTAATTAATAATTTAGATAACATTTTAGGCCTAAAGAAAAACCTGCAATAGGCAGACGCGCTAAATATTCTGAAATAAAATCATAATATACTTACCTCGCCTGTATTTCATAAAAATAAAAGCATAAGAGTAAACCAGCAATTAATCCGTTTATAACATTTGCCATCATTTACTTTGTTTCATTGCAACCTTCAATTAATAAATCGTACTTCAATCAGTTCAGAGGAAGTAAATAAAGATATATGTACTGCTATCATATAACCTTCCTGTGTGTGACAGAATTCTAGAAATTTGAAAGACCGGATATTGACTAAGCACACTAGGGTGAAATCCCACTTAACGGAGAACTCAGTATTACGAGCAAACACACGTATACGTCCACATATTAAAATTATTTAATTTTGTTTATATAAAAGAAATTAGCACATAAAATTCAATTAAATTTTTGACACAAATGAAAGAGGACAGGTTACATTATAATCAAACATAATAAGCTTAAACGTTTATGCGTGTTACGCTCAGAGAAAATGATCTATTAAACAAAATAAAATGAAAGAACAAGGGAGAAATTTTAAATAGGTCAGGAATGCAATAAACTACACCCTCTATGATATATATTAACATTTTCCCCGTAATTATCAATGTATTATGAATTATGGAATATAATGAACTTATGCAATTAGCGATGGAATAGAAGCTTTGTCTTAAATTTTACATACGAGCGAAATCGAATATCTCCGACGCAACTGTATTTTCTATAAATTTATAAAACGATAGTTCAGTTATCATGGTGTTAAAAGAACATGTATTGAGAATGGAATATGACTCATAGTCATACTCTAGTCCCGACATCTCGGGGAACACTCGGCAAACCTCAACAGATTCCAGTACCCTACATCTAATCTCGGCTGTATGACCAAGTCCGCCATTAGAACTACTTTCAAGTTCCCGGATTACAATGGCGTTGTCCATGACGACCAATGATGTCATTGATGACGACGTATTTGAAGAATGTTTTATCTTACAAAATTTTCAAAGTTTGAAGCTGTTTTTCTTTCAAGTTTATCCGATTTTCTTTAAACAAGGACGAATTTGCACTGAAAATTCTACATACTCTTCGAACGACGCAATTTTGAGAACTTCTTTCTAAACGCGGGCAAGTTCCCTTATAAGTAAACCGGTGCCGCATCGCAAATGTATAGGCGTAGGTACATATCACTTACTGTCACACAGCCGAGGCTAGATGTAGGATACCGGAATCTGCCGAGGTTTGCCGAGTGCTCGGGGAACTGTCCGAAAAGCATGTCGTTTCACACAGTACAACATTTACAATGACAGCGGGGCTCGGGGCCTAGTTGGGCCCCCAAACACCCCTAAGTCGGGGACCTCCACAATAAATGCCAGTCGCTCAAAATAAAGTGAATGTAGGATTGAACTGGCGTTAACAAGGGTGATAAATCGGCAATGGAACGTCGAAAACCCAGAGTTCTTTCCATCATGACCAATATGCGTCACACCTAATTTGAAAATATTCGTTTTAATCTGTAGCCCCTAACATGTTAACAAGGTTTTCAGAAAAGGGGTGGTGGTAACGGAAGGTCGTGAATCGCTGAATGTTAAAGGACAATATTGGTGTCAGTCATTATCACATATGTGAGACTGTGAGAGGATATCTGACAATTCATAAAAAGAATTGACTGCCACTAGATAAGAGAACACGAAAAAACCCCAGAAAAAGTCCGTGCAGTACCATGTTTTTATAATGTATGGAATGAATATAAACAAGGGAATGTGCGGACTATTTTTCTCGCGTTCTCTTATCTAATGACATTCAATTACTTAATTTTCAGGTATCCTCTTACAGTCCCATATAACAACTTTTGGTCTTCGAAGGGATTATTAGTGAGCAGAAATTCGGCCGTGTATCTGTTATCACTGTCACATCAGTCAGTTATATAGCGGGATGACTCGTGTTTTCCTTTGGCGTTCGTCACTTCCGATTCAGGAAACCTGTATTACTCAGCTGTCGTAGCAATGATCTCTGTGTTAAAATTATATTTGGAATGTGTTTAACCAGCTCTTTCCAATATGTGATAATGACTTGCACCAATATTGTCCTTTAATAGGGTTCATCCGATCACTACCCCAATGCTCTACACATTAAACAATACAACCTCTATCGTGTTATTGAGCCAAATGTTGATGAATGAAGGAGCGACAGACATAGGTGACGACATAATACACCTTCTCTGAAATGTTGGCGTGTAAAAACAACTACAAAACACAAATTCTTTAGAAAGACATTCTTCGGTGTTGACACCACTCGCCAGATCTAGGGTTACTATAGTTAAAAGTTCGACCGCTTGACACACCGAATACTGTTTTAGTTAAAAACAAATCTAACTAAGATTTGTTGACTATTCTTTGAAACTGTGAAATATTCTACTTCAAGCATAAGCCCGCTTAAACATACATTATGCGAGAGCTAAATCTGGTTATTGCAGGTCTTTCTTTAGGCCTGAAATGTTATCTAAATTATTAATTAGACATTAATTAACCTATCCAGGACATAATCAACTCTAGATGGCAGCGCTAGCCGGCGATCTTTAGTGGATTGTGAGCCGATTTACTGCATTACTTTCCTTCTCGATTTAACGACTAAATGGACTGTAATGAAATGAAATGAAATGAAATGGAGTTTAATGTCCTACTTTTCTGCTCCTAACCTGGGCTAATGAAGACGGGCATACGTCATATAGTGTGCTATAAGGGAAATTTTGCCCGGAAATCGGCACTACGGCCTACTCATATATCGAATTCCAACTGCCAAGGGATCTTTTACGTGCACGCCAATGTGTACACGGGACCTCGGTTTTTCGTCCCATCCGAACGACTAGACAGCTTTCCTTGTCAGCCTCTCCGTCCTGCATCACTGACAAGGGAGAACCACGCCGGAAAATCTGGATGAACTTTCTCGTCCAATGCAGGGATCGAACACCCGACCTCCAGGCTTGCGAAATTTCAGTCGCTTAGTTCTCGGTTCATAGTGGATCAATTTGAATGAAATTTTCAGCAAATTGCCTTTACATTATCTAGTGTTTAACTATTATAGTGAGAACTGCCAACTCGTTACCGAATCTCCCATAATGTATCTTTAATATACATAGTTTAGTTAACAATTTCGGCAGTTTGATCTGCTCATGGAAGAAACTACTCACGCTTTATACCCAGTAGATTACTAGTATGGGGCTTAATACCACTTGAAACATTCTAGAAAAAGGATTACACCTTATTTATATATATATTTATTTGATTATTTGGTGCAAAGTCTATTTTCTGTCTTGTCCGCAGGTTTATCTTGTAGATTTTTGTTTTACGTGCAGTGCGGTCCTCCTGCACTTACTATTATAGACACCACGTGGACTATATGTTCTAAACTACTCTAGGAAGAGACACCAAACGCTTGAAACCCGGTGGACCACCGCAGAACTATTCCAGACCGCCTCTAATTAGATAGGAAATAATAACCGTCACTGTTTAATATATCTAATCATAGTATAGGAATACTATTTACAGCAGCCAATATTTGGGTTATTCAGGAAAACACTAATTATAATACAGGAAATATTTATAAATATCTACGATAACCAACGTTGAATATACTTGCTGTACAAGTATAATGACGAGAAACACCATGCAGATCTACAAAATTGTTATATATTTATATATATCTATTGTATGAAAATGTAGGAATAAAATAAAAAGACTGGCAGCAGTGTGTTAAATACATTTTTAAAATATATTGAGGAAACGTATCACAGTTATTTGCAGTAGGTAATATTGTAGAAACTATCTACAAAGATAATTTTAAATAATAATTTCAGTTTGTTAAAGTACAATGGTATGATTATAATGTAGGAAAAGACCGCAGGGGTCCACAGCTGTTATTGTTAAATATATTCTTGGTAACTTCGATATATCAGGCATTTCAATGGTAATGGAAGCAACTTTTGTCTCTTGCCATTGTATAACGTCCGCTCCTCCTAGCGAAGTTCCTAAACTGACTTCATAATACAGGTTCTTCCATGGGGACGTAAATAAATCTCTCCATGACATTTCCATTGATTTCCCATCAAATGATCTGGCGATTAGTAATTTTGAACCCGCTGAAATATGTAGAATAGTAATAATAGTATCATTATTCATTTAGAATATATCATTCAATATTCACCAGTAGTCACACTGCACAGTCCAATCCAATAAGATTAAGAAAATGAGCATATTTCTAAAAACAGGGCCAAAACAAAGTTCATCAGGTTAAATGCCCTATCGTTGAAAATTTACAGCTCCATAGTTGACCTAAAGTGTTTTGAGTTCATCTGGTTAAATGCGCTATTTTGCAAATTTACAGAAGCATGGTTGCCCTAACTCCACATCGAAATTAAAGATACCTCAAACTGAATCCAATTTCTGACATAATCCAATAAAAAAGTAAAGACTTTTGTTACACTCGAATAATATTACACATCGTATATCAAATTTGAATTTTTTTTTACTGGCAGAATGATTTATACAAACCTTGTAAAATATGTGGTTGTGCTACAGATGATATTACTGTTGATATAGAATTGTCTTGCTTTCCTAATACACTAATGGTAGAAACACTAACATTATAGTTAGAGTTAGGTTGTAGTGATAAACTTCTTAATTTAGCCTGGTTATAACTAATCTCTGTAACTCGAACTTCTTTATCTAAATTATAACCTGGACCATACACCGATACCTGGTAATAAAATACATAAATCTAATATGTACTTGTAATAACCAATATAAGCCGTGTAAAGATGACATGTCTCATATTTGGCTTAAGTTTATTTTAAACGGTTTCCTCCCAGTCAGAGGGGTTATTCTAAACTGAAACACTAAATTATTGTATTATGAACCAGCGGCTGCCAGGCAGGATACGCCCACATTATGGATAGAGAACAAGCTAAGAAGAAAGTGATTTTTCCGACAATCAAGGGCCATAATTCAGGAAATTACAATTCGATATGCGCAAATATCGAAAGGAATCGAGATCTTTGTGTTATAAACTTACATTTCAAGTTTCAACAAAATCGGATAAAAATTGTGACTTCTATAGGGTCCACAACTTTGATATACCCTATTTTTACGCTATTTGAGAACGATTGCGGCCATTTTATCTGTCAGTTTTGGGCTGATTTTCACGAAATTCGAACTCAGTTGTCCTTAGGGTGTAACGGTGATATAATAATACAGTTTTTTAAATCGGATAAAAATTATGACCTCTATAGGGTCCAGAAGCTAAAAACTCGATTTTTCATACAATGAGGGGCCATAATTCAGGAAGTTACGGTCCGATAGGCGCGAATATCGACAGAAACCAAGATCTTTGGGTTATAAACTTACATTTCAAGTTTTAACAAAATCGGATTAAAATTGTGACCTCCATAGGGTCCACAACCTTGATATACCATATTTTTACGCTATTTGAGAACGAAGGGCGACCATTTTGTCTGTCAGTTTTGGGCCGATTTTCACGAAATTCGAACTCAGCCATCCTTAGGGTGTAACAGTGATAAAAAAATACGTTCTGTTAAATCGGATAAAAATTATGACCTCTATAGGGTCCACAAGCTAAAAACGCGTATTTTCGTACAATCAGGGGCCATAATTCAGGAAGTTACGATCCGATATGCGCAAATATCAAAAGGAACCGAGATCTTTGGGTTATAAGCATACATTTCAAGTTTCAACAAAATCGGATAAAAATTGTGACCTCTACAGTGTTCACAAGGTAAAAACATGATTTTTCGTACAATCAGGGGCCATAATCCATGAAGTTACGGTCCGATACATGCCAATATCGAAAGGAACCGAGATCTTAGGGTGATAAACCTATATTTCAAGTTTCATTAGAATCAGATAAAAATTGTGACCTGTAGACTGTTCACAAACAATTGTGGACGGACGGACGGACAGGGGCGACGACAATATACGTCCACATGAAAATGTGGGCGTATAAAAAGACACTGTTAATTCTAGGCGCTCAAATGTGCACAGATAAGTGTTAAAAGTCCACTTATCTGGAATTTCTCCTTTTCTTAAAATATATATACCTGTATAGACTTGGTATCAATTCTGGTATTTTCTAAATCCCATTTTAATCGTAAACTATCAGTCAATGGATAACAATCATCCTTCACCGAATATGCGGATACTCCATCTTCATCAATGGCGATCTGACCGTCTGCTATGGCAGCCATTTTGATTATAACCAGAACGCCATCGGTAGTAGCTGTAGTTGGTAAACCAGCTTTATTATAACATCTTACAGTAGAATAAACTTGTTTAGAGTTCTGTATTTGATTAACACTGAGTTCAACTTGAACAAATGATTGTTTATCTGGTACAGGAGTAAATGGCTGTATATCAACACCGCCGTGCCTTGAACCTTGTATATAAAACATTAATTGATCAATGTATACACGTTGTGAATAATCAAATAACCTACATGTAGTCTAGTTGATACAAGTAATAGATTGTATGTTGCAGAAATTAACAATAATTACAATCAACATTCGACCTTTGTTACATAGATATACGCCATTCGTTGCATGTTGTAAAGCAAAATTAACTTGGGTTTAACATCCTACTGTTCTGCACTGGCTGGGCTAATAAAGACGGTATTCGCCAAAAGGTCTACTACGAGGGGATCTTGCCTATAACCGATTAACAAATTACGTTATTACAACGTTGAAAATTGTAAAGTATTACCTATAGCCCAATGACAATATTCTACTCCTGATTCTGGATCTCCTACTTTCCAATTAACTGATATAAGTTTGGTTAGCTGGAAATTTACATCATTCTCTAAAATGATCAAAACATATTTAATTCAACAAAAGAGAAAGCCAAGTTAATGTATTAAACAAGAAACAATTTTTGGGGCTATCGAGATTATGCGAATTCTGTTTTCATCCGTTATGTGGGTTTGATACGAACCAAAGATTAAACCTTCGACAATGTTAACTGTGATTTGGTTTAGTAAACAGTACAATCCTGCCAAGTAATTACCAAGTTTCAACCCTGAACTTGGTGTTGATAACCATTCTGAATAGATTTTATTTAAATAGCCGATTTTTCATTGTGGTGGTCAATAATATTTTTCCATTAAAGTACCTCAGAATAATCATTTAATTTCTTACCTATACCATCGTTTATCTCTGATATTATTGACGGAGTCATATCGACAACAATACTCGCTGATTGGCTGACAGTTGTCAGTCCGACGCCATTGGTTGACATCACAGTCAGATAAAGTAGTGTATTATGGGCTAATTTTAGACCGGATGCTGTAGCTTGTTGATTTCTGCCAACACTTGTGAACGCCCGAATCTGGGTTCCACCTTGCACAGTTCCTGAAATTAATATAATTGCTTATTGAAAACCGTTGCCAAAACAGTAAACGATTTGCTATAACTAAATACCTACATGATTTAAACACTATTGTATTACTTAATTATAGTCACTGATATATTTACATATAGTAGTACATGTATTCAAACTACTCACCTAGTGCCCATTGATAATCTGTAATAGGACTTTGATCATCTTTAAAATGCCAGGTAAGATGAAGAGATGACCAATAAGGTCTAAACACTGTATGGTGTATTAAATGATTAGAGTCACTTGTTATATCTATATAATTAACTTGTTGTACATATACATCATCTACAGCTAATATCATATGTAATTTACTTGTACCAATTCTTATCACTTCTCTTGCTTCTCTTGGATGGAATACATAAGTAAATTTATTCCATAATATTAATGGCTGTTGGTCGATGTCACATATCCCCTGACATCGTTCTGGGTCAAGGCTGAAAGTGTGAATTTCTTGTCCGAATTGCACGAAACCTTCCACGTTGTCATGCTGAATGCTAACATCATGTGGATATCCAACATGTACTATAACATGGTAAGCACTTTGGGTGTTTAAATAAAAAACTGTTTGTTGAATATGACCTTTCACTTTAATATAGGCTCCACCCTCTTTTGAAACGGAAGGTGGTGATTGGATGATTTTAATACACGAGGTGGAGTCAATATACCAAGGAGCTGGTGGTTGGTCATCACATTCCTTATTTGATTCTGTCACGCCTTCTTCAAATGATGGATTGGCGATGAGATTTTCTCCAATATAATCTATATCAACCGGTACTGGGGGCGTGGTATCAATTGTAGTACCATCAGACACTGCTACATCAGATTTTAACCCACTCCCATCTACAGCATACACTTTATTATAAATTTTCATACCTATAAAAATAAAATAGAAATGTCGTATTTGTTATAGTGACAATAGATCACATTTGGAAACAAAAAATTCAGAAACCCATTTATTTTGCAAGAGATGGCGTGAGGCGTTATGGGGTGGCCTTGAGGTATATTATATTTGAGCAGACTCTTTCCTCAGACAGTTAAAGAGATATCTTGTCCACTATACTACAATAGAGGACCAGTATCGCGCGTGTCTAGGCAAGACGAAAATATGACGAGTGATATATCCCTACTGTAGTATATATAATGTCACGATAATGAAAGGATTTTTATTTAATCATTTCAATCTATATCTGGTGGAAATTGAGATTTTATTCAATTAATATGGAAACTTTAGAATGCCTACCATGATTTAAAGGTGAGGTTAGGTTTACAGACACTCTAGTATTTAATCCTACATTCTTCCAGTCGTGTATATTACAATCTGTAGTACTAATATCAGTACCAATACACCAGTAATATTTCACTATACCAGTACCACTATCAGTAAAACCATACCATGATGAGGATATAACTGTTGTAGAGTATTGGTAATCTTTATCATAGATATCTGTAAAATTTGAATTAATAAGAGACCATATCCGCCAATTTATCATGGTTGTTTATAAAAAGCTGGAAATTTCTTTGCGAAATATGAAAATACGTACCAGATTTTAAAAAATTAAAATCGGCTAAATAAGTATAATGTGCCCCCCCCCCCCCCACACACGCACACACACACCCCCCCCCCCCCCCAAAAAAAAAAACGAAAAAAAAACCAAAACAAAAACAACAGAACCCACAAATTGTAATTCTTCTACTTGGAAAGATCACGACTTTTATGCAAAGCGACAAAGATAACTGAAACTTTGGAGAATGATCGTACACAGAATTAGTTCAAGTAATTGGGGGGGGGGGGGGTACCCTATATTCAATAATTTCAATAGATCACTTACCATTACCATCATGTATAATACCGGAAGTGGGAGTTGTATTGTCTATTAATATTCCATCACTATTGGCCCAGCTCAATAATCCTGCTTTATTATAAGCTAGTACAGTACTATAATATTCTCTATTCTCTTGTAGATTTAGATTAGTAGCTGTATAGATACTAATATTCCCAGCTACTCTTGTAGATGACTGATGAACGTTGTGGCCTACATTTCAGAGAAAAAAACAAGACCGCTATTGATTACATTATTAAAAATGATAAAGATAAAGAGCTAACAGTACTCGCTATAATGGTTTCAAAATAGATAATGAAAAGGCGATTATATTGAAAATTTCAGTCAAAATTCTCTATTCTGGGGTAAGTTATCAGTGTTTGCGGTTTTACTAAGAATAGAGTGGTCTCGAATTTTATTGCTGCCATTGTTACGATAATAAACAATGTCTCGATTATCGTACTTCAAATCATCATATTCAGATTATCTAGGTGGTTGAATACAGGCTTTTCATGTGAATAAATGCATTTAAGGCCCCCGGAAAGATTTGCAATAGGAAGATTTAACTGTTATATATACTATTCAAAAAAAGTAGGGGATATTTGATTTTTATGTGTTATTAAAGTCACCTAATGAAACTGACGAAGAAACAAATGACAAAATGAAATGAAGTTCACATTCATCGATTTATTCCAAATGATCGTTAGACTAAGTAAGGCACAGACTGACCATTATAAGGGTAAAATGATACCCGGGGTCAAACAGCAAAGTTACCACAGCATCACAACCAAGTCAGTAACGGGTAAATCCTCCCCTGTTTGCCAAACAAGCATTGATCCGACGTGGCATACTCCTAATGAGACGTCTAAGGTCATTTTGGTCCAGATTGTTCCATTCCTGTTGCAACGCAGCAGCAAGCTCTTGGACATTGGCAGGACGTTGTTGACGTTGACGTAATCTCTGTCCAAGCATGTCCCAGACATGCTCGATGGGGGAGAGATCGGGACTCAGTGCTGGCCAAGGTAATGTGGTGATGTTCTGTTGTTGGAGGTAACCTGTAACGATCCTGGCCCTGTGACATCTTGCGTTGTCATCCTGGAAGATGAAACGGCGGCCATGACGTCGTGCGAACGGCACAACATGGACTGCCAAGATGTTGTCCCGGTAGTACTGGCCTGTAACACGCCCTGCAACAACATGTAAAGCCGTTCTTCCAGCAACAGTGATGCCTCCCCACACCATAACAGAACCACCCCCAAATCGATCATGTCTGATGACGTTAACGTCTTGGAAGCGCTCGTTTCGACGACGCCACACCCTCCTACGTCTGTCCAAAAAATCAACAGTGAACCTTGACTCATCTGAAAACATCACATTGCTCCAGCGTCGATTATCCCAGTGTTGACGATCCCTACTCCAACGACGTCTTGCCTGAATGTGATGATCTCTCAAACAAGGGATCACGCGAGGACGTCGGGCGCGAAGGTGACCCCTATGCAGTCGATTCCGAATCGTCTGGCCACTCACTCTCACACCAGTGTCTGTTTGAAGACGAGCGCTGGTCTGATTTGCTGTGATGACACGATTTCTCAAGGCCAAGGTACGGATAAATCGATCCTGGGCTTGAGTTGTCGCCCTTGGTCGACCTGAGCGTGGTCTGTCCTGTACAGATTGTGTATCACGGTATCTGGACCATAGCCTGCTTATGACAGACTGAGAAACATTCATCGTCCGCGCCACAACCGCCTGTGTTGTGCCGATCTGTAGCATGCCAAGGGCACGTAACCTTTCATTTTGGGTAAGCCGACGCATATCAAAATTTGTTTTCTGGTCACTAAAACAATTAAACTGATGTTTCCACCCTGGAATTCAATGCCACAATGACTGTAACATTCAAAGTCAGAGTCGTGCAAATCTTGGGTTGGACCCCCATGATGATCCCAAGCATCACCTGCATTCCATGCGGTAGCTATTGGTGCGTTTGGGCGTCACATGTAACTGGAAATGTTTCTTCTGTTAGGTTCTATAATGACTTTTTTCGTAGTCATTTGTATATTTTAGTATTATGCCCCCAAAATCAAATATCCCCTACTTTGACGGAAAAACAGTTAATATTTGGGACTCATTAATTCGCATCGATGTCATCCTTATCAGTGATTGTAGCGGCCTAGCGAATATTCACTTCTGATCAGTGTGGGGGATATCATGTAGGTTTGTTGGGAAAAATCGTTTAAGTTGAAGAGCTACCATCTGGATTCATTCTTGTTCCCGGTAGACAAACTTTTTAGCGGCTGAGATAAAAAAATGAATACACTACGTGAGTCCTAGCCAAAGGAAGAGAATTACCAGCGGCTGCCAGGCAGGATACGCCCACATTTTCGAGAGATGGATAGAGAACAAGCTAAAAAGAAAGTGATTTTTCCTACAATCAAGAGCCATAATTCAGGAAATTACAATTCGATATGCGTAAAAATCGAAAGGTACCAAGATCTTTGTGTTATAAACTTACATTTCAAGTTTCAACAAAATCGGATAAAAATTTTGACTTCCATAGGATCCACAACCTTGATATACCATATTTTTACGATATTTGAGAACGAAGGACGGCCATTTTGTCTGCCAGTTTTGGGTCGATTTTCACAAAATTCGAACGCAGCCGTCCTTATGGTGTAACGGTGATATAAAAATACGTTTTTTTTTTTTTAAATCGGATAAAAATTATGACCTTAATAGGGTCCACAAGCTAAAAACGCGATTTTTCGTACAATCAGGGGCCATAATTCAGGAAGTTACGGTCCGATATGCGTGAATATCGAAAGGAACCGATATCTTTGGGTTATAAACTTCCATTTCAAGTTTCAACAAAATCGGATAAAAATTGTGACCTCTATAGGGTCCACTACCTTGATATACCATATTTTTACGTTATTTGAGAACGAACGGCGGCCATTTTGTCTGTCAATTTTTGGGCCGATTTTTACGAAATTCGAACTCAGCTGTCCTTAGGGTGTAACGGTGATATAATAATACGGTTTTTTAAATCGGATAAAAATTATGACCTCTATAGGGTTCACAAGCTAAAAACGCGATTTTTCGTACAATCAGAGGCCATAATTCATGAAGTTATGGTCTGATATGCGGGTTATAAACTTACATTTTAAGTTTCAACAAAATCGGATAAAAATTGTGATTTTTCGTACAAACAGGGGCCATAATCCATGAAGTTTCGATCCGATGCATGCCAATATCGAAAGCAGACGAGATCTTTTGGAGATAAACCTATATTTCAAGTTTCGTCAAAATCGGATAAGAATTGTGACCTGTAGAGTGTCCACAAACAATTGTGGACGGACGGACGGACGTCTGGACGGACAGGGGCAACGACAATATACGTCCACATGAAAATGTGGGCGTATAAAAAATATAACCAGAGACAATACTAGACAACCACAAGACTAAAATAATGTGTAGCAGGAGAGAGTATGCGTCACACATTCGTTGTGAGGCGTTTTTGGCACGTGGGCTTTCCACATCTAACCAGCGACGCATATCGTTACATTACTTTAATTTCGAATAATCTAAAGTGTAATTTGTTTTTCAAAATTTAGTCAAAATTTTCATCCGTTGCATAGACATCGGATACTTAGAATGAAAGTATTATTGGTCGTATCTTAACAGGCAGATATAAACCTTTACATTAAATTATTAGAGCATGTTGTCTACTCCATGCATAATATACACAAATAGTTTAATACCCGCATAAGTGAATCAAATACAATAGCGTTCGCAAATAGTTAGATTTCATGAACCTACGCGTTGTTTAGAGTGTGATCTCTCAAGGTTAGACAACCTAAGGAAATTCGATGAGTAAATCTGTTTCATGGGTTTATAAAAGATCGAATAGGTATTTCGTTTTAGTAAAAGCTAATTGCAATCAATGATTAAATTCATTGGTGAACTTATTTGACATGTACAAAGTGTGAAACAACACGTTGTGTATTAAATTGGATTTAGAAATGGGCTTAGAAATAGAACTGACACATGCAAGGATTTTAACTTTTTAACCCGATATTGAACTTGGTCTGCTTGCAAGCAATTGTAAATTGTAATTACTAAAAAAATTGTAGATGGCAGGTACACGTGACAAAAGTAGGTTTAATTACGTTAATAAAATGCCAAAATGTGTCTCGATAATCGTGACGATCTTTTACCACTGTAACATTGGCAAAAATATACCTATGGTTACACTGCGTGGAATATGGGGACTTATTATAGCCAACCTGTCATGGGAAGTGGATGTTTGTAATTCCTAGAAAAAAAGGGTAGTTGCAATGATATTATCATTTTAAAAGATTTTGAAAAAGAAATGTGATCTTTGAAATGTTTGTATAATTGACAGAATCAATGATATTTTAAAATTCCCGTCATAATTACAATATTATGACGGTTGGATCTCTTAAAAAGTATATCAATCCAAACATGGTAGGTACAAAGAAGGCAATGATTTTTTTTCACTCTCCACCCTCTGCAGACGATGTATACATGGCGGCACCACGTAAATTCTTCTGAAGCGCCCCGTTCAATCCGATTAAACCCAGGCCAGAATAACATGCCGATATCATTTAATTTAAAAATCATTCTATGCAATCAATTTCAACGTAGATTAAACTGTTAAAATTTAGACATTCTTCAAATCAAAAACAAAAAAAACAAAAAAACAAAAACAAATGAAGACCAGCGGCTTTAAATATTTTTCTGATCAATTGTAAAATCATCTAATTAGAATCCCCTACTTGCTGTTCAAAATTAACTGATTGATCGAACTTTTATTGTTTTTTTTACACAGGTCACAACTCTATGGAATACCTTTACTCCATATTACTGAGGAATATTTTAACAAGGCTTCTCTAGTCTTTCTCAAACAAATGATACGATATAAAATGTATAACGAGAGAATATATACATGTAGAAACAAAACTTAGCCGAGAACTGATTTATGTTTTAATCTTAATTAATCAACCTGTCAATAATATCATGTATAATGTATTGGAAGTTCAATTTGTTTGATCAGAGTTTGATACATATTAAATGTGTTATCATTAAAGCCATTCTAAAGTAAAAATTGGTATTTCAGACCACTTTAATTTGATTATGATTAATACACAGATAAATATGCCAATAACATTGGATTAAAATGACGGGCCGTTATGAAGACCAAACTAAAATTAACATTTGTGCCTTAAGATCCTGACGCTGCCCGGAGTTGCCCTGTGTTGAGTCAAATTAAGCCGCAGGCTCCACTCCTTGTAATGCCCTTACGTTGATTGCAAACATAGAACCCACGGAACCCGTAAACCCCCGGGTTGCTCGAGGCCGCCACGGACGTGTCCATAACCGCTGTTCTCAAGCCTCGTCCGCGGCCCGGTCGACAGATTTTGCCGTCGGTACTACGACGGTATTTGATCGTCTTGGCCCCACCCACCCTCGTTCTTCATTAAGGAAGACGTCCGTGAGCTATGACCAGGCGCCGTGTTGACCCCGGGTCGGGCTCGCTCCACCGTCCCCATCGAGTCTTGGATCGTACGAAAGTGCGCAGTGACTGGACGAGAGATCGGACAAAATAATTATCCGTGGCGAAGAGAGAAAAAAAAGCACGTCGTGAGAGAACAGAGCGATGACACGGTCTCGGGGTCCATCCTTCCCCTCGAGCAAGCGACGCCACGACGGTGACGAAAAGGGTAGCCGGAAGTTTCACGAAACACACTCTCTTGCTTTAAAAAAATTGCTGTGTACACACCAAGCAAGGGGAGACCGACAACCTTCCACCGCGAATCGCACGTCTCAAGAAAATCGCCCAACCAATTCTCTGCCAAAGTTTACTGCCCCGCCGAGGACCGTACCAGGTCTCGCCTCACTTAACGACCTCCTATACAGTGTTTCGCTGTCGTCGGTAGGATATACCACCGTGTAAAAGTAAATTTCGGCTCGATTTTGTCGTCTCCAAGGGCTTTCTGTCCTACCCAGTTCATCTTTTAGCGAACTCATGGCCAGGGATGCTAAATCCAACAACTTACACCGTGTTCCACAGTGTAATGTGAGGCGTGAAAAGCTCGTGGGCGCGGTTCGACCGCAAATCCACGCCTCGACAGTCCCGAGGAATTCCACCCCGGCCATCTCTCCTCCTCTTCTCGTTCGACAGTGCGATGGCGGCTTCGGACACCCTGAGATTTTACGGGTTCCACGGGTAGAATGGTCGCAAGGCTGAAACTTGAAGGAATTGACGGAAGGGCACAACAAGGAATAGACCCTGCGGCTTAATTTGACTCAACACGGGGCAACTTACCCGGTCCAGACATCATCAGGATTGATAGACGCTCATGCAGTACTTTCTCGATTCAATAGGTGGTGGTGCATGGTCGCTCGTGGCTGGTGAAGTGAAAAGACTGGTTTATTCTGCTAACGGACAAGGTCTCGTCCTTAACTAGTCCATTTCGGGTTCTCAAACCTTAGAGCAGGAAGAACATCGGACGAGTCGATGCAGTGTGAAATAGCCGATGGTTACCGATTGGGGTCAAGGGCGTCTAATTATGTGACATGAATGATAGCAATAGGCCGACCAAAAATATTTATTTTACTTTTGAGTAAAAAAAAATGGATTGATAGCGATAGGCTGACAAATATTTTTATTTTCTGTTTCACTTTTACTTTTGTTTTACATTTCAAATTCCTTTTTAAAAAAAATGATTTTAGTTTCATTTGTGTTTTGATTTTAATTTACATTTTGGTTTAACTTTTGATTTAACTTTTACTTTTGATTTAACTTTTTCTTTTGATTAAACTTTTACTTTTATTTTTTGCTTTTGATTTGATTTTTACTTTTGATTTAACCTTTGCTTTTGTTTTAACTCTTGCCTTTGCTTTTACTTTTGCTCTTAGTTTTACTTTGGTTTCTATTTTACTTTTGATTTTGACTTTGTTTTTCATATAGTTTTATTTAGGTTTTTAAAGACATTTCGTTAAATGTTTATAACCCTCTTTGACACCAGTTTAACGACTTAGCTCGCTTGAGACTGCTTTGGCTTATATGAATAAAGATCCCCGTCTCGAACTATTTTGGAAAGAGATCCAAGTAATCGATGTAAGTAATCTATTTCTAGAGCAGTTCTCGGGGTGTCGGGTACCTGAATGTTTTAAACCTATATCTCGCTAAGTGTGTACAACGGGGCTTTTTTTTCAAACGGCCTGACGTTTTGACTAGAGTATTTCCGGTGGTGTCAGAAATAATATAGACCACGGGGTGTCATGTTATCGGATTCCCTTCCGAGAACCGTATTTGGGATGTCAAGTGGCTGGATTACTATCTAGAATAGTGCAAGGAATTCCAAACGGCCTGACATTTTAAATAGAACACCTGGCGGTTTGAAGCGGATGTAATCTCAACCTTAAATAGGTCTTTGTTTATTGAGACGTATTAACCCCTAGGAACATCCTTGTAAAGAATTTGTGTGCTTTTATCAATGTTTTATTTCTTCGTCGGACGTGACATAATTCAACAAATATCAGCGGTCGTGAATATATGACACTTCATGTATTATGTAAATGTTTACTTACTTACTTTTTTACTTTTGAAAATTGTAAAAACAACGTCATGTATTTTCGTGAAATAATGTTGACAACGTTTATGTCATATCTATGCTAAATCTAAAGCCAGTGTTACAGAACGATCGATAAATTAAACTAAACCCTTTCTAGTGAAACCTGTTTTACATGGTAAACTATCGATAACTTAAACTAAATCCTTTCTATTGAAAGATGGTTTTACATAATAAACGACCAACAATTTCAACGAAATTCTTTCTAATGAAACAAGTTTTACACAGTAAACTATCAATAATTTAAACTAAATTCTTTCTAATAAAACAAGCCTGGTTTGTCACAGAACCGATCCACTAAATCCTTTCTAATAAAACAAATGGTAAACGTTTTGAAACCGCCATTGTGAAGTAAAATGTTATATTTTTCTTAAAGACAATTCAAGTCGAATCTTCACATATAATGTATATAATACCATATTATTTTCATATTATTTAATTATATCTTGTTGATGTCGGCTGTGTCATAGCTTTGATTGATAGTGAAACGAGTTTTTGTTCTGTGTGATTTTATGTGTGACGGACTGTAGCGTATTCTCGGGAAGACATTATATCAATAATAGACTCTTAAATAGCACATCATTTACATTGCAAATTAATAAGGTACATAAAATCTTAAAACTTGAAAAAAACCCACACAATGATAAATAATAATATACTAATCTAAACAGCAAAAAAACCCCCAAAAACGTCAGTACGATTTCAAAATCAGAGAGGCACTTTAATCAAATCATTCTATAAAACGACTTACTAAATGGATCAAAGCAATTTTTTGTGAACAGTATGTTGACACATTAGTGCTTAATTCATCACAATTCCAATGCATAACGAGAAGGTTTAGAGCCTGTACACAGTCTATACATCAGTCGCTGAGCTATTGAAAAAAAAAATAATGTCAAATCTTATGAAAATCTTCGACTTTAGAAAGTTAATACCCCTTTGCCATAGAATCACATCCTTTACAGATTTGCAAGGTTCACTCCCTAAATTTAGCAGGTAGATCAACCAGCATGCAGAGAGACAGACAGGAAAAATATGAAAATTCCGAGAAAAACTCATCAAAAATCATGATTAAATTCCAGTCTTTATTTTAAAAAATCACCTAAAATAGACCTTCGTGTTCTAGGATATACATAGATTCATATAAAATGCAATAGTATACTTTCCACTGAATTACCGCCTTGTCTATAGATTTAAGTATTGCAGGCACAGTGCTTCTACTGTGAGGAGTCCTATAGGCAAAACGCAACTCCTTATTTTTTTATTTTATTTTTTTAATACCTTACTTATGAGGGGTACACTACTGACAAATGACAGAGCCCGATCCCTATTTGGCATTATCTTACTAACTACCATGTAGGCTGCCTGGAAGGAGGGGTTATGATAATTCTTAAACACGGCTTTAAGCCACTGTATTCTACTTAAGAGGCATGCGGACGACCTCATATTACTACTCGTGCCCTTCACATATACAGTCCCCCAGTGTCTCAGACAAAGTAACAGTTGGGACACTTGTCTCTTACGGCAAGGGCCGGTAACTCAGTGAATAGTATACTTTCCACTGAATTACCGTCTTGCCTATAGATTTAAGTATTGCAGGCACAGTGCTTCTGCTCCGGAATCATTTTACGAATATTAAAACTAAGACAATGACAACAATACGAACTTTATTAACATCCAATACTATCTCAACTCACAACTCACTTCGCCCCATAGCACACTTCGCCCCATAACACACTTCATCCCACCACATATTTTTCCCGTTTAACCCATTTTTGGTAATCTCGGTCAATTATTCCGTACATAAGGCTTTGAACTTTTATACATTCTGTTCCCATTTTTGAATATCTTCGTGGTTTCAGTCCCGATAATTTAACCACTATGATTCTAGCTAAATTTTAATGCCCCAGATAAAAAATGGTCATAATGGCTATTATAGATGACTACCCAAATCCCAAATTGCTTTGCAACCTTTCTTTGATTTCACACAGGTAAGCCCCTTTAAAAACTATGCTTCCACACAGGTAAGCCCCTTAATCTGCTTCTACACAGGTAAGCCCCCTTCCACACAAGTAAGCCAACTAATCTATGCTTCCACACAGGTAAGCCTCCTTTTGCTTCCACACAGGTAAGCCTCCTTTTGCTTCCACACAGGTAAGCCAACTAAACTATGCTTCCACACAGGTAAGCCAACTAAACTATGCTTCCACACAGGTAAGCTCACTTACTTTGCTTCAACGTGGCAGGGAAGCCATCTAAACTATGCTTCCACACAGGTAAGCTTCTTAATTCGCTTCCACACAGATAAGCCCCATTTAATTTGCTTCCACACAGGTCAACCATCTAAACTGTGCTCCCCTTAAATTGCTTCCACTCAAGTCATCTAAACTTTGTTTCCACAACTTTCACACAGGTAAGTCCCCTTTAATCTGCTTCCACACAGGTAAGCCCCCTTAATTTGCTTCCACACAGGTAAGCCCCTTTAATTTGCTTCCACACAGGTAAGCCCCCTTAACTTTGCTTGCGCAGAGATAAGTCCTCTTAGTGTATGTTTCAGTCTCAGTCTCACTTTACTACTTGCCGACACAGAATAAATAAATTAAAACAACCTTAGTGTATGTCCCATGTTAGATTGTGGAACAAAAAGGCTGAACAGTTTCACTCTAATTTAAATTAAAACAACCTTAGTCTCTGTCCCATGTTAGACTGCGGAACAACAAGGCTGAACAGTTTCACCCTAAATTATTAAAGAAAACATTTGCTTTACTTCTTGCCGACACAGTTGAAATAAATTAAGACAACCTTATTTTGTGCTCCATGTTAGATCGCGAAACAACAAGGTTGAGCACGACTCGCCCAAATTATTGAAGAAAACATTCATTACTTTGTCTACACAGTAGAAATAAATAAGACAACCTTTGGTGGATGCTCTATGTTATAATTATATTGCGGAACAACAAAGCCGAACAGGCTCACCCAAAATTATTAATAAAGACAAACAGACATTTAATACATCCTAATCAATCTTCCACAGCTAAACACATTCTGTTCCCATTTTTGAATATCTTCGTGGTTTCAGTCCCGATAATTTAACCACTATGATTCTAGCTAAATTTTAATGCCCCAGATAAAAAATGGTCATAATGGCTATTATAGATGACTACCCAAATCCCAAATTGCTTTGCAACCTTTCTTTGATTTCACACAGGTAAGCCCCTTTAAAAACTATGCTTCCACACAGGTAAGCCCCTTAATCTGCTTCTACACAGGTAAGCCCCCTTCCACACAAGTAAGCCAACTAATCTATGCTTCCACACAGGTAAGCCTCCTTTTGCTTCCACACAGGTAAGCCTCCTTTTGCTTCCACACAGGTAAGCCAACTAAACTATGCTTCCACACAGGTAAGCCAACTAAACTATGCTTCCACACAGGTAAGCTCACTTACTTTGCTTCACAGTAGAAATAAATAAGACAACCTTTGGTGGATGCTCTATGTTATAATTATATTGCGGAACAACAAAGCCGAACAGGCTCACCCAAAATTATTAATAAAGACAAACAGACATTTAATACATCCTAATCAATCTTCCACAGCTAAACACAAAAGACGCGTGACGCATGCACGTGCGTGACCCATATCAACGTTTTTCTTCAAATATTGATATACATATAATATTATTATGCTATTACTATACCTTCTAGATTCAGATTCAGATACTTTCATGTCGAACACTTTAATAGCCGAGAACTAATGCCAAATAATCCTCCATTCTAGCATCCAAGATTTTCTCTGGCCCGTTCATTATCAAAGTTTATGTCAGTCGCAAACCTTTTTCGATCTACATGTATTGCATTAAAAGTTTTGGTATTTACATCAGGTACAATATTGGTCAATATCTTCGGGGTGAACCATTTCCTCTTAACGCCTTCGGAAATTTATTTGCAAAGGGTTTACTTTCCCGTTCCACGCTGTTTGCGACATTTCAACAGATCGTGAACTTGTGCGCGAACTTGACTTGACTACTCAAGTGTTTCAGACAAAGTAACAGTTGGGACACTTGTCTCTTACGGCAAGGGCCGGTAACTCAGTGAATAGTTCGTTTTAACATTTTATATCAAGCACTCGATTCATAGGTTACAAGCATAGATTACAATAAAAGTCATTCTCTACTCTCTCAACCCCACCATTTAGCAGAACTAGTTTACTGTCGGGCTACCCACATCATATTGTCTCCTACGACCGAGCGGGGCATTCTGAATCCAGATGGTGTCTCTTCAGTCTTAACGGCCTCTCTCTACGGGTCTACATGACCTCTCTCTCTCTCTTTCTCTCTCTCTATTACGTTATTGATTATGATGATTTGTTACTAAGCCTAATGACGTAATGGTAATTTTCCCTGTCATAAGTGATCTGGACCATAAGAATTTGTCCTAGATCCCATTTCCTGTTATTTTCATAATATTTCATGGACAATTTAAATTGCGTTTTCAAATAAACTCATACCAAAGTTAATATTTGACAATGGAGAAGACAGTTAACATATGTATTTATCAAATCATAAATCATGTCCTCTGGTGCAGTTATATTCATTCACCTAATGTAATTACTCTGCATAAATTACCCAATATTACTACAACGCCTCCCCTCTTTAAGATTTATGCGAAATTATCAGGTACGAGACTCCTTAAAAACTTCCCATTTGCTAAACCATATACTTATATAAGTATTCCCAATTTCTAAACATTATAACACTGCACTTAATAATTATAAAGTACAGTTTTCACTTTAAATTCTGTCTCAGGAATTCTCAATTTGGTACATGGTAAACCATTTCCTCGTCTTGGATTTCTATTGATCTGTTTCAACTACCATAAGTCTCACAATGAAACCTTCCCTTTGTTCAAAGCAGACTTTCTCGTTAGTCACAAGTCTTCTGATTTCTAAGAATTTCTATCACTCTTCTGTGATGATTGGTTGGGCGGACATTTCATCCGTCAGATTAAAACATGTTATTGCCATCAGATCAAGAACTAACTATTATTAATTTAAAACTTTGTTTTAATATCAATCGGTCATTAGTATATCCCAATCCTTTATTATTAATTATTATTATTCTTCATCATATGTCTTTAAAGTAACTATGACCTCATGAATTTAACTATCGCATTTCCAAGTTTGGATTCTGTTTTGTATAAACATTACCCATGTTACATAAACATCTATTACTAGTAATCTTAATCTAACCTTTTGAACTTATCATTTACAATTTTATGTAGAACCATGAGTCTTTCGTCCGACGTGGAGAGCGGAACTTCTCAAACCGGTCGCCACATCCTACGTACGACCCATGCATCTTTTCTTACTACATATTTTAGTAGCCTTGTGATCGTCTAGTATTTTCACCTGTCGTCTTTCTTCCCCTCCACGTTGTGCATTTACTTCTTACTGTTTTCTTAAGACGTTTGTCTTTCCAGGAATAACAATGCAACAGTTCGTGTTTACATTTTATGTATCATAGCCGGATACATAGATACAAGCATAGTATAGATTACAATACTAAAGTCATTCTCAAACACTAGCCAGCCAGGCTCACTGGGCGAGTCTGCTGATAGAAACTGCTACGTCTTTTCCCTTCCAGAACCTGTCTGCTGTCTGGCGATTGCTTACAAATATGACAGTTTTGTAGCTAGGGTTTAGGACCTTCAATTATCTAATTGGTCAAATATGATGTAAATAATTAGAGAGATTGGTTAATTGAGCCAAATGACGTCGAAACCCACCCTTACATGGCAATGGAAATTTACTGGAGACACTTCCCATGAGATATCTGTTATCAACCTAGAATTGAATGTTTACCACATTATAACTCTTTTTTATGTAACCATCTGTCATTCATTCGCTAACTTGATTTAATCACAAATATGTGAATCAACTAACTTGCCAGAGATATTAATTAATACAATATAATGCTATCATTAATTACAAGAGCAAAAGTTCTAGCAATATTAATACATTCGTCACTCTGTTAAAGACTTTTTAATCGGTATTAGGTAGAGTTATATAAGTATTCATAAATGTAGCAGAAATCTCGAAAATCGGCGTATATAATTCTCACCTCCCCCTCTCTAAGATTTATGCGAAATGATGAGGTAGGAGACTCTTAAGAGTGATTCCATGAGAAAACCATGCAAAATCGTGCCGAATCGGGAAGATGGGGGGGGGGGGGGTCGGCAGATCGAGTTCATCTCCGGGGGAATATATGCACTCGCCCTGACTACTTCAGAGCCCGAAGGGCCGATTTCAGAATTTCACCGTTATTGAGAAGCAGCCTCAGGGTGGGTTTTGGCCAATTTTGCCATTTTTCAGGTCATTTTTGGTCAATTTTCAGTCAGCTAGGGTTTGAATGAAAATGGTGGTGATTGGTGGTGTTAGTGGGGGTCTTCCTGTGCCCCAATGTGAAGACCATGAAGTCGCATCTATTCTCTGGGAGCAATGATCAGCAAAATTGTAAGATATGGCGAATAAAGCCGAAAATACACACCTGCGAAGATTAGCTCTATTTTCTATGATGCGGGGGTAGGTCAAAATATCGAAATGGTTTTATGCACTGCTCGACTCCCTCTATCGATATAAGAAATAAAATCTCTGTCACCTCTCTTCAATCAATGCGAAATCATAACTCAAAGTTGATGAATTTTCCCTATTGTAAATCTCTCATTGTCTATGAAATAGCCAACTATTTTCATTCAGGTTAAGCCAGCTCTCTCCGTTTCTTCAATAAATCATTCGCTCGCGCTCACTGGTAGCAGCTTGAAACCCCCTCGAGCAAAACTAGTCTCTTTGATGAGGCTTAAATTGGTATCCTATCCAAGATGGGCGTGCCCGAAAGCGCACAAAATTGCGGGTTTTCCTCATGTTTGGCCATTAAATGTGGTACATATCCAAGATATGAGCAATGAAATGACTTAATAGATTGAAAGAGTGTATTAAGGACATTAAGGCCCGTCCTTTAGCACATTACATAGCAATAAGTGAAATTGGGAACCGAATGGGGACTGATAGGTGGCTGAAAATTGACCAAAATGACCTGAAAAATGGCAAAATTGGCCAAAAATCACCCAGAGGCTGTTTCTCGAAAACGGTGAAATTTTGAGATCGGCCCTCCTGGCTGTGAAGTAGTCTTGAGGAGTCCATAAAATCCCCCGAGATGAACTTTAAAACTTCCATGTACTAAACCCTATAATTATTTATGCAAGATGCACATATATATGATTACTATATAATTAACATACAAGATTACATATGATCACAATCTGCATCAATCTGTTCTAAAAACATAAGTATCAATGAAAACACAAATAAAAACCAAAAATCGCATGCAAAAGATCTGTAAAAGTTCATCACGGTATTGAAAAGTCCTATGAAAATTCAGTAAGCCTAAACACGGAAAACACAATCTTCATGTGTCCTAATTTCAAAACACTATAACACATGACTTCTAATTTATAAAGTTCAGGTTTCACTTTAAATTCTGTCACTGGCAATCTCAATTTGGTAAATTGGTAAACCATTTCCTCTTCTTGGATTTCTGTTGGTCTGTTTCAGCTACCATAGTGTCAAGTTGAAACTGTCTTCTAAGTATCATTGGTTTGAGACAAAATACAAATTTTATCCGTCAATCAAACATGTCATTGCCATCAGACCAAGAACTAACTATGCCTAATTCCTGTTACTTATAATTAAAATCAAACTTCATTTAATTATTTATAAACTTTGATGTGTCTCTTTAATTATAAATCTCCAAACTAACTTTGACCTCTTGACCTTACAATTTTATAATTTTAATTTCCGTTTCTGTTTTAGAATTCCGCCAAACAATTACATTATTTTATATTTCCCCGTCACAGTTATGTGACCTTTTGACCTAATCATTTAGAATTTAGTATTTCGGTTTTTTTTTATAAACATTCCCTAACATTACATAAATATTTCCTATAAGACTGACACTGACACAATCTGAGCTCAAACGTATGAAAACACTAGACTATAATTTATTTAGAATAGAACATTCCCCACAAACACCAGTCTATATTTATATTAACATGACATACCTAGCTTTTAATTACACAAATAGTTAACTATATCCAAAATATTAACGCATCACGTGACTTTCACACACGTCAAATTTTACACAGTGTGAAAACTATTGTTTATAATAACCAGACATAATGTCAAATTACTCATTCGTAATCACCTCGCATAAACAATTTAAAGCAAAATTTAATTAATGACCAAATAGCATTTAGCAAATATATATTTAACGTTTATATTACGTTTCTAAATCAAAAATTAAATACATAAAATTATATACGGATACAATTTACAGTATAATCCCCCACATTTCTAAAAAGTGTCTTATTCTTACCTTAACCCCGTATTAATGACTTTGCGATAATCTCACAATTTAACGAGCCGTTAATTTTAGTTTGTTTTTCAGGAAAACTATACCTACATCCCTAGATTTACATAGATTTTAACAAACCCTAACTTTTTATTCAAAAGTTAAATTACCATAATTCTGAAACCTGGGCTAAGGGTCTCAAAATTACATAAGGTCTACTTATCTAACCACATATATGGACGACACAAAAACACAAATAATAGCAATTCAACCTTTTATTCAAAAGCTAAATTACCCAATTTAGTCTTACTCGACTAAAACCATAATTTTGAAACTTGGACTAAGAGTCTCAAAACTATATTAGCTTTATTAGCTAACCACATATACGAACGACACAAAAACACACATTTTAACGAATCAAAGCAGAAACATGCCAACTCTATTTTTAGCTCTGCCATCTTCCCACTTTGATCCGGAGACAACATTAATTCCTTATTTTATTCCTTATTCCGTTTCTTTTTAAACTACCCCACTTTAATTTCAAGTTTACTACAGGTCATGTTAACCTGATAATATACATACCTAACTAATGATATTATATTTTTTATAAACCTGTCTATCAAAATATTACTATATTTTATTCTCTATACAGTTGCATTTTAACATTTATTGTATTTTAATCTTATCTTACTATTATCTGGTCTGTAAACAAATTAACAAATTCAATTTGCCAGACAAAATGTATTTAAATAATTCTGCGAATATTTCCAGCAAAAAAAAAAAATGTTCTTCCACCAGATTTTTTCCACCAATTTGTTTTCCCACCAGAGCTTTGGGGTACTGGTTCTACGGATTTCTTCTTCCAGATTTCTTCGAGGGTACTCGATCTTTTAGTCACGTGCACCAAATCAAATATGTATTCTTCTAGATTCCCTTGAAGGTCGATTCTGGTTACGGAAACCAAATCTAATATGAAGCACCATGGGCCTTCTGTCAGACGAGGAGAGTAGAACTTCTCAAACCGGTCGCCACATCCTACGTACGACCCATGCATCTTTTCTTACTACATATTTTATTAGCCTTGTGATCGGCTAGTATTTTCACCTGTCGTCTTTCTTCCCCTCCACGTTGTGTATTTACTTCTTACTGTTTGTCTTTCCAGGAATAACAATGCAACAGTTCGTGTTTACATTTTATATATCATAGCCGGATACATGGATACAAGCATAGTATAGATTACAATACTAAAGTCATTCTCAAACACTAGCCAGCCAGGCTCACTGGGCGAGTCTGCTGATAGAAACTGCTACATATTTTCCCTTCCAGAACCTGTCTGCTCTCTGGCGATTACTCACAAATATGATAGTTTTGTAGCTTGGGTTTTGGACCTTCAGTTATCAAATATGATGTAAATAATTAAAGCGATTGGTTAATTGACCCACCCTTATATGGTAATGGAAATTTACTGGAGAAACTTCCCATGAGATTGGTTAATTGACCCACCCTTATATGGTAATGGAACTTTACTGGAGAAATTTCCCATGAGATATCTGTTATCAACCTAGAATTGAATGTTTACCACATTATAACTCTTTTTTATGTAACCTTCTGTCACCCATTCGCTAACTTGATTTACGTACAAATATGTGAATCTATTAACTTGCCAGAGATATTAATTAATTCGGACTCCAACATTAGTGGTACGTAAACATTATTTAGAACTATGTCCCAAGCAAACGACTACAGTTTCGTTCACCAGGACATCAGTCTATATTTTATAAACACGACAATCAGAACATACTGTATTTTCATTTATGAATGGGCTGTAATGAATTTCGCCCAACACCCTTTACATCTGCTTACACCCTAATTGCTTTACGTTATAGACTGACCTTGGTGCAAATTTCCCAAATATAGAATAAGCATCCCCAATACCCCGAAGACCGAGGGGAGAACATTACCTGATTTGGTCCACCTAACACATTTCATGAACAAGAGAGAATTTGATTGACATTTTGACAATGTAAATGACATAATCAGTGTTTTTATTTACCAAATTATCACTGTTTTTATACATAAACCTATCACTCATTCAATTTGCGTGCGTGAAATATGACTTCTCTAAAATATGTGAAACCAATAATCAGCTATAGAGACAATATGGTCACAGAGACCATATTACGACATTACTAGACAGTCCATGGTCACTGACGAATGACGAAAAACGATTTTAATTATTTGAAAATGGTAAGTATGACAAGATGGTGGTATTTTAGATAGATGCTCAACTTACGCTGCTGCAGTCCACCGACGTTTTATATACGGATGGTACCTTTTCAACATTCTCCTTGTTATGGAACCATCTGTGCGTTATTCATGCTAGAGATGGAAATGTGATGTATCCACTTGTGTTTGCGTTACTTTACTACCAGATCGGTGAAGACAAACTGCTGCCGCCTGTTTGTGAAATTGAAGTCTTGTGTAGAAGACTTGTTAAATCAACCTTTCACCATTCAAACAGATTTTGAACTACCTGCAACCCAAGCTGCTACTGTAGAATTTGATGTGGATATGAAGGATGTTTTGTTTCATTTTTCGCGGTGTATGTGGCGTAAAGTTCAAGCTTTAAGACTTTGCAGTACAATACAAAGAAGATGAAAAAAGTTAGGACTTGGATTAGCAGAGTAGTAGATTTAGCATTATTACCAGCCCATTTGGAACAGGAAACCTGGATGTCAATAATAAAGGAAACTCCAAACATCACCAACGCCTATGAATTTAATGATAACGTTACCAATACTAGTTTTCTGTTTGTTTATGGAACCACCTTGAAATTGCTGAACCCAGGAATAAAACAACCTAGAAGGTTTCCATTCAAGACTAAAAAAAAACATACCCAACAGTCATCCTAACCTCTATAGATTTATTGACATAATTGGAAATATAAAGAAGTGCGAACGATCTATTTATTGACATATTATTTCCAATTATGTCAATAAATCTAATATGTTTTTATGAAAGAATCTAGACCGTATAATCTGTTGTACGCTGTAGCCGAAAGTGGGATGTTTTTTGGAAGAATGTATTTTAGCTATAGAGAGGGTATATAAGTAAGGATAATAAAACCACCGAAGGTATAACCTGTTGTTATAAAGCTGTAGTCGAAATGGGAGGGTACCCGCTGGGTTCATCGCACCTTGTCTGTTTAGATCATCCGGTCATTACCTACAACTGGTCGACAATTGGATTTGGGATTTGCAAGTGCCATACTATATATAAAATTAATATTTCTAAATTAATTCCACGAATGAAATAATAAAATAAATCAATATAATTTTATAAATATTCTGAAATAAAGTCATGAAATACTTACCTGGCATGAAATAATAAAATAAATCAATATAATTTTATAAATATTCTGAAATAAAGTCATGAAATACTTACCTGGCATGAATTTCATTAAAATAAAAACATAAAAGTAAACCCGCGAATAATCCTTTTATAACATTTGCAATTATTTACTTCGGTTCATTGTAGCCTTCAATTAATAAATCGTACTTCAGTGAGTTCAGAAGAAATACATAAAGATAGATGTCGTTCTATGATATAATCTGAATGGACTAAGCACAAAAATTTGTATTCAGTTTAACTGAATGCCGAATGCAATATGATTTCATAAATAGCAACGCCCATGCTATTAAATCAGTTTTCTAGGAAAAGATCGGTTCCCTGTGTATCAAATAACATGACATTTACTTAAAGATGCATTATGTAAGATTTACATAAAATGAAATGAAATCTAATGGGGGTTAACTTCCTACTGTAATTTGTGCTCCGACTGGACGAATAATAATAATAATGTACATTTATATAGCGCTTAATCCATCCATGAGCATGCTCTAAGCGCTGTAAGTTAATGGCTTCTGTGGATAATACATCGTGAACATATGCGTCTTAATTCTAGATCGAAATTGAGCAACTGTTTCTGAACACTTTATTTTGTCAGGTAAGTCATTCCATAGTCGTGGACCATATACACTGAAGGCTTTATCACCAAAAGATTTTAATTTAGTTGAAGGTACAACAAGTGATAGATTATTCTGTGAACGGAGTGGTCGGTTTGGTACATAAGGCTGCATAAGATCTGTGATATAGGATGGAGCTGAATCATGCTGAGACTTGTAGACCAGTGTTAAGATTTTAAAGTTTATACGAGCCTCTATTGGTAACCAGTGAAGCGATTTAAGGACAGATGTTATATGTTGACGTTTTGCTGTTCTTGTGATGATTCTGGCACAGTTGTTCTGAATTATTTGAAGTCGCTTTAATAAATGTTGAGATATTCCAGCCAAGGCACTATTACAATAGTCCAATCTTGAAAAAATTAGAGACCGCACCAAAAGATGACAAGCAGCAGTAGTCAATAGATGACGAATGTTTCCTATACTACGGAGATGAAAATTACAAACACGGCATAACTGATCAACCTGTTTTTCCATTGTTAAAGACGGATCAAATATAACACCTAGATTTTTAACCCTTGTTGCAAATTCAATACTAGAGTCGCAAATTACAAGACGAGAATCAGGAGTTGATGCGAGACGCTGTGGTGTTCCAACAAGTATTGCTTCTGTTTTTTCATCGTTTAACTTCAATTTATTATTATTCATCCAGGATTTAACAGCTTTGGAGCAGCGAGTGGTATTTTCAAAGGAATCATGAGCATTGTCTTGTTTAAACTTACTGATTAACTGTGTATCATCAGCGTAGGAGAAATGGCTTATATCAAACTGGTCTATAACATCCCCCACACATCGTGTGTACAGTATAAACAATACCGGTCCAAGAACAGATCCTTGAGGCACTCCACAATTAAGGTTTGCAAACTCGGAATGAGATTTGTTTATAATGATCTTCTGTCTTCTGTCAGTAAGATAAGATTTAATCCATTGTAAGGCCGTACCAGTTATGTGAAAAGTTTGATAAAGTCTTCTTAAGAGAATTTCATGATCGACAGTATCGAATGCGGCAGACAAATCTAACAGGGTCAAGGACACAAGTTTACCACTATCTACGGAGCGCAGCAGATCATTTAGCACACAAAGGATAGTTGTCTCAGTGCTATGATGTGGTCTGTAAGCAGATTGAAATTTGTCTAAAAGATTTCGAGAAACTACGAAGGACTGTAGTCGATTGTTTATTGCCTTTTCAATGATTTTGGAGAGGAATGACAAATTTGAGACGGGTCTGTAATTCTTAAGCACATTCCGGTCAAGAGAAGTTTTCTTAATAAGGGGTCTTACAACGGCATCTTTATATATTAAAGGAAATACTCCTGTACTAAGACTTGTGTTCACAATCTGAGTAATGACTGGAAGAAGCAGATCAAGATATTCAACAAGGATATTTGTTGGAAGAGGATCGAGTAGACAAGTTGTCTTCTTAGATGATTTGATAAGTTTTTCAATTTCATCGTTAGAGAATGACTCAAAATATGTTAGATAATCTCCACATGTGGCTGAAAAAGGTGTAATGCCTTCAGCTTCTTCATTTTCACTGGAGTGATCTAATTGTTCACGTATTTGATTTATTTTGGATGAAAAGAATTGACAGAAAGAGTTTGCAAGATTGTCATCATCGTCAGATTTTGGTAGAATTATCTCAGTTGTAGTACCAAGTAGTGATTTCATAAAATTATGACACTGATTGGGAGACTTAAATTCATCCGTTAGCTTTTGGACGCAGTATGCGGATTTTGCATCTTTGATTGTCTTTGAGTATGCACCTCTTGCTTTTCGGTAGATTTGACGATGAACTTCTAGCAGAGAATGGCGATATTTTCGTTCCGCTTTACGACGATCTTCTTTTGCTATGAGAACATCTTTATTATACCAAGACCTGCCAGGCCGGAGATATACCTTCTTAGTCACAATAGGGGCATGCTTATCAAGTAGGGCAAGTAAAGTGCTATTAAATTTACCGCACAGTTCGTTAAGCTCTATAGGTGTATTTGATAGGAGATCTGAAGACTTCAGGTCGTTGCTGAAAGCTTCCCTGTCTAATGATTTAATCTTCCTAAAGGAAATGGTAACTGGCTGCAACTTCGGTTTTTCAAAATTCCATAGGGTTGAAACGAGATAGTGATCTGATATTTGAATATCAGTAACTGATGCACTTTGAATGAGAGTACATGGCTCTGGGGTCAGAATCCAGTCAAGAATGTGACCCGATTTGTGTGTGGTATGCTGAATGTGTTGACTATAGTTGTGCGAGGCTAAAATCTTGACTACCCTCCTACTGCTAGCGCAATCTGGTTTGTCATAGTGAATATTAAAGTCACCTAAAATAACAGAATTGGTTTTTGATGTTGTTGATAAAAGAACAGATAATTCTTCTTCAAAGTCAGATATTTTGTATCTGTTTTTACTAGATGAGGGTGGGCGATACAAACAAATCGCATGAACGCATGTGTTGTAAGAGCTGATTTTTAGGTTAAGGCTTTCGAAAGTTTTAAAAGTTTGGTAATTAGGTAGTCTTTCAATGCAAAGAGAAGATTGAAATAGAACTCCGATACCACCACCGGTACCAGTTGATCTATGTGCATTAATAAAGGAATATCCGGTAGGTGTAAGTTCAGATATTCTGGAGTCGTCACCTTCGGCTTTTAGCCATGTCTCTGTCAAAAACAAAACATCTATTTTGTCATCAATAATTAAATCAGCAATGTCAAAAACTTTATTGCGACAAGATCGTGTATTTAGAAGGGCAACGTGTAGTTTGGGTTTAAACTTGGTTTCTTTCTTGGCATGTAAGTCCTTTTCCTCGTGATCGTAGATTACATGTTTTACATTTGTTTTATTTTTTGAGCCACCACGTTTTCCACGAAAACGCTTTAAAATATCTAAAGATTTCATGTGAGAAAACAGTTCACTGGATAGTTTAACACTTTTTGATATGTCCCTGTAAGTCAGCAGATCAGCAGGTGAGTAAGAGATCATTAAATGTTCAGTCAAGGTGTGATTAAATGAGTCTGGCCAGTGATTAATTTGCAAGTTGTAGTCACTATAATGAGTAGAGTTCTGAGTAAGGTTCAGGAAAATAACACAGAAAGTAAAATTCACAATAAAATTCTTAATGTAAGACATAAATCTTAAAATATATCCAAAGTTATATATCCAAATTTCATGGAAATAGACACAAACAAAGCTCTATAGTGTAATACAACAGTATGCCGAGTATTAATCCACAAATTAATCCACTTTATGATATATTATCCAAAAACTCAGAGAGCCATTACATGTGCAGCTAGCTAGGCGCCATCTTTATTGTATACTGTATTGAATACAGTGTGCAATGAGGAACATTTGGTTACGACAGCGGCGCTACGGCCTACTCTTATATTGAATTCCAACTGCCAAGGCATCTTTTACATGCTCGCCAAGATTTACATAAAGAGATGGCCATTCTTGCTATAGTGGTTTTGAAAAAAGATAATGAAAAATGAATATGTTAAAAAGTTCATTGAAATTACTTTATTCTTAGCGAAATTATCGGTGTTGGAAGATGTAGCGCGGATCGTTTATTATCGTAGCAACGGGACAGGACATTCGTATTTTAATCCTTCTAAATCTCTGCCACCCGATGTCCTAGAGTTTAATATAGATTTATTATGCTAATAAATACATAAGTAATAGTTCATATATCATTTGAAGCGAAAACAAAAGACGCATTATAGTCAGATTTAGCTTTTGGGCCTAGAAATTGGCACAAATGGGTCGAAACACATATAATAATGTAATATGAATTTATATAAACTTTTTTACATTCAATCGTTTCCGTTTTACTGTGAATTGTCATCAGTTATGTTCGGCGAAATACGCCAGAAGTCTCAACGGAAAGACAGTTTCTAGCGTCCGGTTATTCCAGTCAACACCGATAGTATATTTTGCGCATGCTCTCCAAATAAGAATATGGCATCACCGTTTGACATGACTTGTGGAATATGTCTAGCCTCATTCTTCGAGCAACTTGTTACAAATGGCGCTGAAACGCATTATGGTACACGATTCGTGTACCAATGGTAAAATGTTTATTTTGTCTTAAATGTTGGATATCAGAAGCCCATCTTTTCCAGGTAAGACCACAACACCAATGCTGATTTAAATTTTAAAAAAAAATCGTGTTTTCATTGTCGAAGATTTTGGATGATATTGAGTTTCATCACTTCCACGGGAATCAAAACGTATCGAAATGGACTAATGGATTAAGATTCATAACTTATAAAAACAATGTAAAACGGTGTCTAGCGCCTCTCCAGAGCAGTCACCCTGCTTTATGCGCTACATTTTATTTAGAGCAACCAATTCTACTACCTTAGTTATATTCTCATGATGACGTAGTATAAACATACCACATTGAATATTCAGTTTAAAACCAGACACTATCAGGTCCAAAAATTATTCATATTGATAAGTTAAGTTCTAACCATTTCACATATTTGATGCCTTAGATAGATATAGATCACCCGGTGGAAGCCGACGTTATAATTTTTACGTCATATAGCCAGCGGTGGTGTAGCACCATAGGTCCTTTGTCTGACGTGGAGAGCGGGCGTAAATGTTGTAAAACCGGTCGCCACATCCTACGTACGACCCATGCATCTTTTCTTACTACATATTTTCTGTAGCCTTGTGATCGTCTAGAATTTGTCTCTAGCTGTCTTTACTTCTGCTTCACGTTGTGTATTTACTTCTTACAGTTTCTTAAGACGTCTGTCTTACCAGGAATAACAATGCGACAGTTTGCTTCTACATATTTTATGTATATATATAGCTGAATACAGGTATACAAGCATAATAGATAACAATACTAGCTAAAACCATTTCTCTACCCTAGCCAGCCTCGCGGCTGTCTAGTAACTCAGATGTAAGCTCTCTGGAACCTAATAGAAGCCTGGCGAATTCTCACCAGTATCCTAATTTTGTATCTACTGGTTTTGGACATCCAATTATCCAATTGGTCAAATATGATGTAAATAATTATAGAGATTGGTTAATTGAGCCCAATGACGTTGACAACCCACCCTTATATGGTGGAATGGAATTTTACTGAAGAATATTCTCGTGAGATATCTGTTAACATGTTGTTGACATAGAACCAGTTATGTTATGGCCCTACAAGTGTTTTTATATCACAATATGTCATTCAAACCCTAAGTTGATTTAAATATTTTAAGTACATATCACATATTATGCGAATATGTTATTTCTCGAGCAAAAATTCTACTAAAAGTATTACAGTGGATCCAAAAGAGGAACAGGAGTACCACTCTAGTGAAAACCTTTAGGTATATGGTAGAGAAATGTATAATTTTTGGAGGCGGTTAGATTTAGAGCAATACTTGACACTTGACAGCCATGGCTAAATGAAATGAAATGAAATGGAGTTTAACGTCCTACTGTTCTGCTCCTAACCTGGGCTAATGAAGACGGGCATACGCCATACAGTGTGCTATGAGGGAAATTTTGCCCTGACAGCGGCACTACGGCCTACTCTTATATCGAATTTCAACTGCCAAGGGATCTTTTACGTGCACGCCAATGTGTACACGGGACCTCGGTTTTTCGTCCCATCCGAACGACTAGACAGCTTTCCTTGTCAGCCCCTCCGTCCTGCATCACTGACAAGGGAGAACCACGCCGGAAAATCTGGATGAACTTTCTCGGCCAATGCAGGGATCGAACACCCGACCTCCAGGCTAGCGAGCTAGCGTCTTACCCACTTAGCCACGTGATCCCCCAGCCATGGCTAAAGGGCAAATTGTATATACCTACATAGATGTTAAGAGGGGCTAATCTTCTTTAGATTTGGCCAAAATAAAATATTGAATTTGATTCACCTGATGTGTTATTAATGATTGGTAATCTTTACACAATTCAATTTATGTTTCTAAAGATTGAATCTTAGTTTACTATGTGGACAAAAACACAACACTGGCTTAAGCTTTTTATACATCCAATAAAATAAATCAGTACATACAACCACGTGACATGTTTGTCATAAATAAAAGAGGATATTTTTCAGTTTATTTTGAGCAACAATCCAACATAATAAGGCCAAATAATACAACACGTGGATGAGGGTTACGCTCAGTGCAAACGCTCTATTAAACAAGCTAAACTGAAAGAACAAGGAAGAAATTTCAAAACAGGTCAGGAATGCAGTAAATATATACCTTTTAAAAATATACTTACATTTTTGTCCCGTGATTATCAATATAGGGTACTATTTCAGAGGAAGAAAATAGGATGCAATTTTTTCTATAAAATTCCCAAAAAAACCCTTACACGCGATAAATTATAGAAAATCCTTGAATACTTAAAATCTGTAAACAAATCGCTATGAATTTATACAATGGAATAGAAGCTTTGTCTTAAATTTTACATACGGCCGAACTCGAACATCTCCGATGCAACTGTATTTTCTAATTAGGTCAAATGGAAATTTATAACAAGATAGTTAGTCATTATGGTGTTAATAGAACATGTATTGGGGACTGCCCAGAAAACTCGACGTTTCTAGGTAAATAGTTGACACCTAGAAAACTATACTTGTGATTTTTCCCAAATGGCACCCGGTGGAATATATACTCCAAGAAGCGATATCAAACGCTTGAAACCCGGTTGACAACTATTCTAGACCGCCCCTAATTAGATAGGAAATACTAACGGGCACTGTAATATATCTAATCATAATATAGGAATACTACTTACAGCAGCCACTATAATTATACAGGAAAGAATTATAAAGATCTACTATCCAACGTTGAATATTCTTGCTGTATAAGTATAATGACGGGAAACACCGCGCGGTTTAATATTTATATATCTATTGTATGAAAATGTAGGAACAAATTATAAAGATTGGCAACAAGATGTTATTTGTATAGGTAATATTGTAACATCTACAAAGATATCTGGAATTAATAATTTCAGTATGTTAAAGTACAATAGTATGATTATAATGTAGGAAAAGACCGCAGGGGTCCACAGCTGTTATTGTTAAATATATTCTTGGTAACTTCGATATATCAGGCATCTCGATGGTAAGGGAAGCAACTTTTGTCTCTTGCCATTGTATAACGTCCGCTCCTCCTGGCGATGTTCCTAAACTGACTTCATAATACAGGTTCTTCCATGGGGACGTAAATAAATCTCTCCATGACATTTCCATAGATTTACCATCAAATGATCGGGCAATTAATAATTTTGAACCCGCTGAAATATATAGAATAGTAATAATAGTAACTTTATTCATTCAGAATATACCATTCAATATAAACCAGTAGTCACACTGCACGGTTCATTCAAATAATATTACGAAAATGAGCATATTTCTAAAAACAGGGCCAAAACATCCGGTTAAACGCGCTATCGTTGCAAATTTACAGCTGAATAGTTGAACTAAAATTTTTTCGAACTCCACTTCATAAACGAAATTAAAGATGATCAAATGAAATTTAATTTCTGACATAATCCAATAAAAAAGTAAAGACTTTTTGTAACCCGTGGATAATTTTACACATCATAGATCAAATTTGAAATTTTTCTATTGGCAGAATGACTTATACAAACCTTGTAAAATTGGAGGTTGTGCTACAGATGATATTACTGTTGATATAGAATTGTCTTGTCTTCCTAATACATTAATAGTAGAAACACTAACATTATAGTTAGAGTTAGGTTGTAGTGATAAACTTCTTAATTTAGCCTGGTTATAACCGATCTCTGAAACTCGAACTTCCTTATCTAAATTATAACCTGGACCATACACCGATACCTGGTAATAAAAGAACATAAATCTAATACTTGTAACGACCAATGTAAATCGTGTAAAGAAGACAATCTGTTTCACAGAGGATTACGAAATTTTTCCAATAACTCTGTAAATGATGACTGCTTTCAACACCTGACGTCACATCACACGGCGTCAATCATTGGCTCAATGGTGCGTGCATTGTTTACATAAGACATTTACACTAAATAGGACATATTTTTCAAAACCTTTATTTATTTTTCTAAACCTTAAAACAGATGTTCAACAATTTCATTTGCAGAACAAAAAAGTTAATCTGTGGGGCCCATTAAGCAGCATCGATGTAGCAGCCTGGCTAATATCTACGGCTGATCAGTTTTTCAGTCAGGGTGCTTATTCTAAACCGAAACACTAACTCGTTTTATTATGAAAAAAGACACTGCTAATTCTTGGCGTTCAAATGTGCACAGATAAGATTAAAAGTCCATCTGTCTGGAATTTCTCATTTTCTTAAAAATTGAATACCTGTATAGACTTGGTACCAATTCTGGTATTTTCTAAATCCCATTTTAATCGTAAACTATTAGTCAATGGATAACAATCATCCTTCACCGGATATGCAGATACTCCATCTTGATGAATAGCGATTTGCCCCTCTGCTATGGCAGCCATTTTGTTTATAACCAGAAGAACGCCATCAGTAGTAGCTGTAGTTGGTAACCCAGCTTTATTATAACATCTTACAGTAGAATAAACTTGTTTAGAGTTCTGTATTTGATCAACGGGGAGTTCTACTTGAGCAAATGATTGTTTATCTGGTACAGGAGTAAATGGCTGTATATCAACACCGCCATGCGTTGAACCTAGTATGTAAAACAAATGAATAAACGTGTCAATAATTAAATAACCCCCCGCCCCTGCTCAGCTACATAAATTTTTTGTAAATCAACACTTTTATGAGAAAAGTTTCTCAGCCGTGTGCTTTGTCCTTTATCGTCAGATGTGGGACAGGATGGGCACTTAAAGCACGAGATAATGATATAAACATTATGTGATATCACAATTAATGCTTTGCACCCATGAGATTGAATCACAATGTCATTGTATTAATTCATAATAAAAATTGACGTCAAACGAGGTGTTGAATTTCTCTGTTTAAAAAGCTTAATGTGTATGTATATACGCCCAAATGACGATAGAGACCATGAGGTGGGGGGGGGGGATACATTGTCTCAGGAACCTGGCAAACCCCCTGCTGCAAAAATTCCTGGATCCGCCCCTGCCTACATGTTCTCTTGTTGATACAAATAGTAGATTGTATGTTGTAGAAATTAACAATAATTACAGCCAACCGTCGACTTAGGTTACATACATAGAGATACGGTATTTGTTATATGTTGTAATGCAAAATGAAATTGGATTTAACGTCCTACTGTTCTACATTTGGTGGGCTAATAAAGACGGGCATTCGCCATACAGTGGGCCACGAGGGGAATCTTGTCTATAACCGATTAACAAATTACGTTATTCCAACGTTGAAAATAGTGAAGTATTACCTATAGCCCATTGACAATATTCTACTCCTGATTCTAGATCTCCTACTTTCCAGTTAACTGATATGAGTTTGGTTAGCTGGAAATTTACATCATCCTCTAAAATGATCAAAACATATTTAAATCAACAAAAGAGAAAGACAGACAAGAAACACTCGAGTTGATGCGAATTCGTCCTTCAGAGTTCTGATGACAAAGGTTACGTGGTTTTGATCAAATATTAACTGTGACTGGCTTAGTAAACAGTAAAAAAAACTGTCATGTAATAAGCAAGTTTTAACCCTGAACTTGGTGTGGATAACCATTCTGATAATAACATAGGCTTCTGTCAATTTTATTTAAATAGCTGATTTTTCATTGTGGTGGTCAGTAATATTTTCCATTAAAGTACCCCACAATCAACAATTAATTTCTTACCTATACCATCGTTCATCTCTGATATTATTGGCGGAGTCATATCGGCAACAATACTCTCTGATTGGCTGACAGTTGTTAGTCCGGCGCCATTGGTTGACATCACCGTCAAGTAAAGTAATGTATTATGGGCTAAATTTAGACCAGATGCTGTAGCGTGCTGATTTCTGCCAACACTTGTGAACGACTGAATCTGGGTTCCACCTTTCACAGTTCCTGAAATTAAAATGATTGTTTTGATTGAAAACCGTTGTCAAAACGATTTAGAAAATAAGAATGCTCCCTGGGTAATTTTACAATGTAATCAGTAAATATATTTGATACCAAAATCAACTGGATTGCTAAATAAAATCTACAAAAACAGGAAATGTATTGCTATAACTAAATACCTACATGATTTAAACACTATTGTATTACTTATAGTCACTGATATATTTACATACAGTAGTACATGTATTCAAGCTAAAATTACCTAGTGCCCATTGATAATCTGTAATAGGACTTTGATCATCTTTAAAATGCCAGGTAAGATGAAGAGATGACCAATAAGGTCTAAACACTGTATGATGTATTAAATGATTAGAATCACTGGTTATATCTATATAATTAACTTGTTGTACATATACATCATCTACAGCTAATATCATATGTAATTTACTTGTACCAATTCTTATCACTTCGCTTGCTTCTCTTGGATAGAATACATAAGTAAATTTGTTCCATAATATTAATGGCTGTTGGTTGATGTCACATATCCCCCGACATCGTTCTGGGTCAAGGCTGAAAGTGTGAGTTTCTTGTCCGAATTGCACGAAACCTTCCACGTTGTGATGCTGAATGCTAACATCATGTGGATATCCGACATGTACTATAACATGATAAGCACTGTGGGTGTTTAAATCAAAAACTGTTTGTTGAATATGACCTTTCACTTTAATATAGGTTCCACCCTCTTTTGAAACGGAAGGTTGTGATTGGATGATTTTAATACACGAGGTGGAGTCAATATACCAAGGAGCTGGTGGTTGGTCATCACATTCCTTATTTGATTCTGTCACGCCTTCTTCAAATGATGGGTTGGCGATGAGATTTTCTCCAATATAATCTATATCAACCGGTACTGGGGGCGTGATATCAATTGTAATACCACCAGACACTGCTACATCAGATTTCAACCCACTTCCATCTACAGCATACACTTTATTATAAATTTTCATACCTATAACAATAAAATACAGTAATGGTATTTGTTACGGTGGCACTAATACTTTGATAATAATATATCACATTTGAAAACAAAACACTCAGAAATTCATTGTTTGGAAACAGATGGCTTGAGCCGTTATGGGATGGTCTGGAGGTATATTATATTTGAGGGGACTCTTTCCAAAGGCATTTGAAGAGATAAAAAAAACTGTTTTCATTATCTTGCCCACTATACTACAGCAAGGGACCAGTATCACACGTGTCGGGGCAAGACAAAAATATGACGAGTGATATATCCCTACTGTAGTATAGATAATGTCACGATAATGACATGATTTTTATTTAATAGTCAACTCTTCATCTAATCGAAATTGAGATTCGATTTTATTCAATTAATATGGAAAGTTTAGAATGCCTACCATGATTTAAAGGTGAGGTTAGGTTTACAGACACTCTAGTATTTAATCCTACATTCTTCCAGTCGTGTATATTACAATCTGTAGTACTAATACCAGTACCAATACACCAGTAATATTTAACTATACTAGTACCACTATCAGTAAAACCATACCACGATGATGATATAACTGTTGTAGAGTTTTGGTAATCTTTATCATAGATATCTGTACAATATGAAATAGTAAGAGACTGTATCCCCCAATTTATCATGGTTGTCTATAAAAAGCATGAATAATAAAACTTATCACTGTTACCACTGTTTGTCGTGTATTTTGTACACGGTGAACAGTCCATTTGCTGATTACACCATTTTGCCTATACCGTTTATTTAGGACCTCGAATTTTGTCTAATGGTTTGGATTGTTCGTACTTGGTTTTATCTTATTATTATCACAAATCAGGAAATTTCTTAGGGAAATGTCATGAAAATATGTATCAGATTTAAAAGATTAAAAAATTGAAATCGGCTAAAATAAGTCTATGAGTAGTGTTGGGTAATTTAAAGGTGGCCGCAACGTCCCCCCCCCACCCCCAAGAACCCACAAATCTTTGAATAACACTGTTGATTGTAAATTTTCTTCTTGGAAAGAACATGACTTTTGTGCAAAGCGACCAAGATACCATGATCGTACGCAGACTAAGTTCAAGAAGCTGTAGGATTTAATAAAAATTTTACGGTGTTCTGGTTTTTGGGGGTGCCACTCTATATTCAATAATTTCAATAGTTTACTTACCATTACCATCATATATAATACCAGAAGTGGGAGTTGTATTGTCTATTAATATTCCATCACTATTGGCCCAGCTCAATAATCCTGCTTTATTATAAGCTAGTACAGTACTATAATATTCTCTATTCTCTTGTAGATTTAGATTAGTAGCTGTATATACACTAGTATTTCCAGGTACTCTTGTAGATGACTGATGAACGTTGTGGCCTACATTTCAGGAGAAAAAAACCCAAGACCGTTATTTATTACATTATTAAAGATGCAATATGTAAGTTTTAGATAAATAGATAATGAAACAGCAATAAAAAAAAATATATTGAAAATTGCAGTTCTCTATTTTGAGGGAAGTTGTCAGTGTTTGAGGTTTTGCTTAGAATAGCGTAGTCTCGATTTTTTTTTAATGTAACCATTGTTATCGTATTTCAAATCTTGACATTCCGATGGCCTAGAGAGTTGATTACGTGTTTTCTTGTGAATAAATTTCTAATAATTGATAACATTTGAGGCAAAAATAAAGTTTTGCAATCTTTAAGACTAACTATACTTAATAATGAGATTGGTCGGGACTGGTTCAAAAATATCTTTAGGAATGGAAACATCAGTTTAAAAATGTTGTCATACAATTAATTAATACATGTTTCCGTGAAACATTTAATGTGATTATGTTAGTATTAAAACCCACCTTGTGGATGGGTGCTTATATAAGGCTTAAAATAATCGAATCCATGAATTCCTCCTCTAAATTTATTCTTCCAACCAACAATAATCTGATTGCTGGATGTTTGGTAATCTAAATCCTTAACACTTAATATAGTTTCTAATTCTTTTATCTGGATAAAAAAATAGAGAAATATCTCAAAATCAAATCAATAATTCTATTTAAAATAGGTTAATCAAAACGGGGAAAAATCGTGATATAATGACAGTTATAATTATTAAATAGCTTGGTGTTTTTAACTTATTTTTAAGTACTTACATCAGCTCCCGCTATGTGACTGACACTCGGAGCAGACATCAGTGGTGTAATACCAGGAGACTTAAATATCGCATATTGATTTGCATTATACCATACCCTCACAAATACACTATATGTTATAGACTTATCTAAAACTTTAGCTGGAATAAATAAAATAATATTACGAAATTACATGTACTAGAAACACGGTGGGACCTTAAGCCGATCTCTGTGACACACCTTTACAAGCAAGAAGATTTTTGTTTATAGAGCTTTATACGTATGTTTCAATGTTTATAGTTGAATGTATTGATAAGGTATCCTACTGTGACTGAGTGAAGTTTGTGTGATTTGTTAATATTACATACTAATAAATATACAGTATTAATAATTGTTTCTTGAAAGAAATGAATAACATTTTTAAAAGGTATACCTGTAGGTAAAGTAATTATAGTTTCGGTATTTTCACCAACATCAAACCATGTCCTTTCTGTATCAGTGTCATATATTCCACTGGGTGAATTTTCACCGGAATGTCCGGCACTGCATTCATATCTAAAATACCATATGCTGAGTTTGAATTCAGGGTAATTGCTATGTAGTTAATAATGAACTAAACTGGTCTTGGCAGGCTGAAGCCAAGAGCACCATGATCTAGCGGGCCTGCGCCAAGTTGTATGATATTTTTGGTTTATTAAAGAGGTTTAATTTATCTTATAGATGAGAGGCCGTGTTGGTTTATTAAAGAGGTTTAATTTATCTAAGTTTAAATTACCTTATAGGAGAGATGCCTTGTGGGTTTATTATCCTCCATCTGGCAGCTAGAAAATTATCAGACGATGTGTAGTAAGACTGTGTAGCATCAGATGACATCAAATTAGTCATGTCTGTAACTTGGATAATGTTATTTGGATTCCCTGCAAGAATGAGTATAAATAAAACATTCAATCACATGGCGGATTGCATAAAATATACAAAAACATAGAAATACAGAAATAGGGTGGCATATAACATCTGGAATTACTTAAGGTAGACTAAACACGGTGGGCCATTACTGTGGCGAATGCCAAGGAAAAGCTGGCAGAAAAATTCACAAAGAATTAATTAATTAATATGAATAATTTTAAAGATACATTATGGGAGATTTGATAACGAGTTGGCAGTTTTCACTATAATAATTAAAAACTAGATAATGTAAAGGCAATTTGCTGAATTTCATTCAAATTGATCCACTATGAACCGAGAACTAAGCGTTTGAAATTTTCGCCTAGCCTCTATCATCATTACTAAAGTCAGTACGATAAACAGCATAGACTCGATTATCCATTTAATCGTCAATTCGTGAACGAAAGTTAGTCAGTAAATCGGCTCATAATCCACTTAAGATCACAGGCTAGCGATACCATCTAGAGTTGATTATGGTCTGGATAGGTTAATTAATGTCTAATTAATAATTTAGATAACATTTCAGGCCTAAAGAAAGACCTGCATTAGACAGATTTAGCTCTTGCATAATGTATGTTTAAATAAAGTTGATAGATATATACCTGTTGAGATGTCTCTACAGTTGTCAGCATCTGAACATGTTTTGTCTTGTGCAGCACAAACACAATGTCCAAGACAATTATACGGTTGACATCTCCTGGCTAAATCTAACATTCCTCCTTCTACAAGTTCAAATTCAGAATGAGCAGGTTGACTTTTTAATCCAACCTATGTCAAAAATAAAAATGATATGTAACACAATAAAACGACTAGAAGTAAAACATATTGGTAGTTAATAGATACGGATACTGAAGTGGCAATTTTGCCTCAGTCTGATACATCCGATTTAGAGGTGTAATTTCTCTTGTTCTACTGTAGTACATATATGATATACTAGAAAATGATTAAATAGCAATAATTACCCCGTTAACAGCCCATACAGATATGAAAACAGAATTGCCCATATGAAGTGTCTTGGTAGTTATTGTAACTGATTGTACGACTCCTTCATCATTAAAATTATCTCCAGCCACATGTTGAAACGTGGTTTGTTGATAGCCCTGTTAAAACATTTTTTCATAAAAGAATTTCGTGAAGTAAAAAACAATATGTCATATTACCTAAGATTAATTGCAGACCGAAACCAAGCATTTTATTTATAAGATTTTGGGTGTTTGAATGCTGCTAATTTACGCCAAAAATTGTATTATGCTCAAGAATACCACATATTACCGTAATTAGAGATACTTGCCTCGTTGAGATCTGTAAAGAAAGGTTTGCTTCCAACACTGACTTTATACTCGGTTATACCAGTGTGTAGATCAGCAAATCCCAACCATTCTAACTTAATAGACGTAGTAGACCAGTGGTTCCAGTTATTCCTATCTCTGTTTAAGTTAGCGGCGTGGTCAGTATCAATGGCAAACATACCTGAAACAACATTCACTAATTATTTCATTGGGGAAGATACACAATTTGTAATATGGTAAAACTTTAATTCTCCAAAATGACCAGAACAAAAGCAAAACGACATCGAGTTCAGATTTTTCATAATTATCAGATTACTTAGTCATTTTAAAGTGGAAAACAAATAAAAAAAAATGAAAATTAAAATTGCCTGTTTTCTTAGAGTACGTGGATTTATTTAGATCAAGAATGAGTTATCAGATATCATGACATTTGTTCTTATATAATGTTATATAACTATTAGCACTTTTAATCGATACAAACAATACACGTACCTCTGGTAGGTGGTGTAGAATCAACTGTTATATCATCTGTAACACTCGACAGACACAAACCAGCTAAATTACAACCAATCACTTTAACTTTATATTTACTCCCATCGTGTAGAGCTAGACCAGAAAATGTGAACTCTGTTACCACACTAGGAATCTGAAACAAAAATAGTAATATATTCTCTAAAACTAAAAGTATTACAACTATACAATTTAACTTCGTCACCGTTCGTTAGACAAACCTGTGAAACCACTGTATTTTTAAAATAGTAATCTATCCCTTAACAGTTTTCCAACTATGCAATTTTACTCAGGCACTGTCCAGTGGACATCCTCGTAATGCCACTGTATTTTTCTAAATTACTGAATTCATTATAGGCATGCTTATTTTTTATCAAAATGTTTCATTTTTCAAAAAACAAAATATGTTTAAAATTATCGATAGGACTTACCTCCATAGCTGAAGAATTAAAATCTCCCAATAAATGAGGTGAAATAGAAATGTATTGTCTTTCTATATCTGATTCATCATCAGTAAACTTCCATTCAATTTTAATACTAGATTTTGATATGGTAGTTGAAGGTAAAATAGAACTAAACGATGAGACGGGAACTGCCCTTTGTACTACTACTGGTAATGTTGTATCGATCTTAAAACCATTTGATGTAACTTCGCTGTATAAACCTAATAATATAAAATCTAGGTGCAGTGGCGGCTTTGAAATACACAAATAATACAAACGATGATGATATAAATATAATAGTAATCCTATGCAATTTTACAAAAGAAAGATGTCGATTCGTCTACAATGAAGCCGGGTCTAGAGGACATGCCCTCATGTTTCTATATTCTATCCCGCAAAGGGGTAATAACTCTAACCAATTTTAGAAAGGGAACATATTTCGTGTAGGAACCCTTTTACTACTTATATTGCGAATTTATACATTGGGTCCATAACAGTAATGCTTGTTCAAGTAAGATATAACTTAAATTATTGTTTTTGTAAGCATCATTAGCGTCATTAAAATAATTTGAGTCGTACCTGCTTTATTGTAACATCTAACAGTAATATAAATTCTAGTATCAATAGGCAATAGCTTATTATCAGGTAAATTAGATCTATAGGCCAGTTCGACCACTGGTAAATCTTGAGGGCTAAGTAACTCTTCGCCTCCAATGGTTGTTCCTACTCTCCATTCATATCTCGCTATACCAGATTGTGCATCTTTAAACCCATGCCATTTGGCACCAACAAAGTTTCTGAAATCAGGATGACAATCCTTAAAAATTGCACACAACACATTATGTTAACTTATTCAGTAGTAGAATCTGATTCTGGAAGATAATAATTGCAACACTCTTATATAACCCTAACTGCTAAGAACCAATTTATAAATGTCAATCATCTAATTAAGATAAGTTTCCAGCTAAATCGTTCGGGCGATCGACAAGGGTGGTAGCATATGAGGTCATTTACAGGACAAATTGACGAAATTAAATATTGAATAGGCTTCTTCGTTTCACTAGTTTAAATGATGCATATCAACATCATACGGATAGGATTGTAACTTTTGTTAAATAGAATCTTCATATCAATAATGTAGGCATATAATATCAATTTTAAAACAATCAGTTGATAAATGTAGTCTTTAGAGTGTTCATAAGAAATTGTGGACGGACGGACGGGCGAACGGGGGCGATTGCAATATACGACCACGTATAAAAATGGCTTATTGTAAAATGCCTTCTAAGACAATATCTACTGCAGCGGTCCCATAGCAGAGGAGACTCGATAAACGTGATCCAATCATATTCGTGGATCCTCATGTCTATTTTATAGTTTGTTCTGAAAACTAAACAGACTTGATAATCGTGTTTCAATTACCTGGTTGCTTGGAATTCTACATCTAAATCTTTCGTTCCATCTAAAACTCGTCCCACGTCCGGTGGTGTCACGTCAATTATTACCCCGTCAGAAATGGCCGACGTACACATGTCAGCCATATTGCACCCTGTTACCATGGTGATATATTTTGTTCCAGGAGTAAATTTGGACGGTGGAAAAGTAAAATCTGAAATATGTATCGGTTTTTAAAATTTATTAAAAGATCTACTTAATTTATTTGAAAGAGAATAGTCCATATTTTTACAATAAAACTTAACTAAAATCTGAAATATCGGTTGTTACGACATCTACCTATTTTATTTTAAAGAAAATAGCCCCTATTTTTACAATAAAACTAAACCATATCATCAATAGTTCTATGACAGAAAAGTTGGATTGTGCTTTGTAATAATATTTTCCTTACGTGTAGATATTCCTGTTTTGATTTCTGGAATTATGTCATCACAATCATCACAGGTACCAACTTTAACAGTATAGTATTGCATGGATGAATGGGGATCGTGGAATCCTTGCCATCTAACAGAAAGTAGTGATTGTTTAGTTATATAATCTACGTCATCTCCGGTATAGTTTGTATTAAGAATATCGATCACATGTCCTGTGGTAGGAGGAGTTGTGTCTACTGTCACTGGATGAGATATTAATGTAGTAGATAACCCTGCACCATTAATGGCCTGAAACACCACAATAGACAAGAGTTATTGTAAAATTGGTATATAGAATACAAAGATAACCAGCATATAGCATGAATTTGAAAAATTTTCTATTGGAAATTACATCAAATATAAGCATACCGTCTTAACGATTAGTGTCAATTTCTTTGAAATAATTAAGGGATAAATAATAAAGCACAATGTTTATTCCCAACTTATCTATAGTTACATCAAGCATAATTCATTAAACTTTTTTTCTATCTAAAAACGTAATGTAAAATTACAACAAGAGATATACCTGAACTGTGACGTAATAAACGTGTCCATCTTGCAATTTGTGTTCTAGGTTCGCTTCATCACAATCATTATCGGTTATCATATAAGCCCTAATGTTTTCATGACCTGGTCTAGTACCTATTGCCCACCGATACTGACTTATACCACTTTCGGTGTCTTTAAATGATCCACTCCAACTGTAAATAAATCAAATACAAGGGCTCAGGCTCTTTAATACATTATTTACAATTAATTTCAACACCAACATCCTTGTGCTATGAGGGGAGACTTCCAACTGCCAAGGGATCTTTTACATGGGATCGAAACCGAGGCATTCCGATCTATAAATGATAAAAGGTATTGTACACGTGTCGAGGTAGGCTTACTATTTCACGCCTTCAAAAACACCGGTAACCAAATACTTTGGCTGGGGTTAATGGCTTTCATTTTATTTTGTTTACTAACACTAGATTCTATATAAACCTACCACGCAGACAATACATCATTTGACTGTATATATGTATTAGTAAATTGTATAGGTTTAGATGTAGTTTCTGGTGGACTATTATCAATTATGAAACCTTCAGATGAAACGGTTTTTGTCCTGTTTACAAAATCAATTGCTGAAAAAAACAACAAAAAAAAACAATAATAGCACTAAACAAGCAATAGTGGAGCCAGCTTATGGAACCAGGGGATGAAAGAAATGGGTGAATTCTAACAAACGAGCAATGTTGCCTAGCGGGCAATAGAAATCAATCTATTTTCTATTGAAGATTGGGGTGTGTAGGTTTATAATTAATTACACGACTTTAATACATGATTAACAAATTTAATCTAATGGTTTCTATTTGCTTTTATTTAAGTTATACATTTTTTATAGTTCTAATTGTGAAACAGAAACATGAATTTATACCTACCTTCTATAGTGACGTAATAAGTGTGGCCATTTTGTAAAGAAAGATGGTGTAATATTTTATGATTTATCAAACCAACATTATGTTTAGTTACAATATCTTCACCTCCCTCTATAGAACCTTTATAAGTAAAAGAAAATTTACAGAATGTAAAGAACAGCATATTTACAGATTGACAATAAGGTATGTTCGTTCACTTTTAACTTGTTGATTCAGCGATCACTGTCGTATCCTTGAAACAAATTAACCTTACCGATATATAAATGATATTTTGATATTCCACTTGGATGAACAGTTTTTCCACCATTTTCTTCTACGTCAAGAAAACTATCCCAGTAGACAGCTACATCACTGTCGGATGACTGAAATAATATATTGGTTATTCATATAAAACTATCACAAATACATTAATTCAGTACTGATGTAAAGTTTATTAAAGCAGCAATAATCAAATACTAGAAACAACCGATAGCTATATAGCATATTATCCGAGGATGGAACCATTATCCCGAAACACTATTAATCGGGCTAACAGGGAATTACAAGGAATGAATGACGCACCAAATATTATACGTGTTCAAGTATGCTAGGATAGAGATAATGGGGTTCGACTATATTTATATAGAACTATTTACCTGATATTTAATATCTTTCAAGTTCTCCACCCACACCCGACCACCATTTGGTGGAGTCAAATCAACAGTTACACCATCACTACATGCGTTTACTTCTTCCAAATCTTCCGTCCATTTTTCATGACCAGCAACAACAGCATCAGCATGGATACAGATATAATACCGCCTTCCGTGTTTTAAAGTATTTTGAGTTAATACATTGATGTATTCGTTTTCTGTGAAAAGAAATATAAAGAAATGCGGTAAAACTGGAGTCTTAATGATGAAGTCAACCAAGACTCCTTCAAAGTACGTGTTCATATTATAGTTGTTAGGCTTAAGGAAATGGCACACGGAATCAATAGAATAAAGCTTAATGACGTTTGAAGATTACCGAAACTCCCTCACCGGTTTGTCCACACTTTATAACATCTGGATGTGAACAAGGATCTCTTATCATCATCTTCGGTTGAGTAAAATGTGTTAGAGTAGAGAATGCTGGGTCTTCCAGTAAACCCCAAGTATAGTTTCTATGTCTTAATGTGGGCCATACAGCTGATATAATATTTTTATAAGGTGTATAGTCCACATCTGGTTTAGACCAGACTGCGTTCTGATCCAGAGAAATTGATGTTCCTAGTTCATTTGTGTTGGGATCTGAAATACAAAACAAACAACATATTCAAATTATTCAAACGCTACTCATAAAAGGGTGGACATGTCTGCGATATCACCTCGGTGGAAGCGGACGTAAAATATAACTAACTAACAAAATGAAATGAAATGGGGTTTAACGTCCTACTGTTCTGCTCCTAACCTGGGCTAATGAAGACGGGCATACGCCATACAGTGTGCTATGACGGAAATTTTGCCCGGACAGCGGCACTACGGCCTACTCTTATATCGAATTCCAACTACCAAGGGATCTTTTACGTGCACGCCAATGTGTACACGGGACCTCGGTTTTTCGTCCCATCCGAACTACTAGACAGCTTTCCTTGTCAGCCCCTCCGTCCTGCAACTAACTAACAACAACATAATTATTGGATCTGTCACAACTGCGAGTGTGCGTGTGTGTGTGTGTGTGTGTGTGTTTATTTCAATTTCACGATATATTCAAAGAGTACTTACCGTTATTTAATGGCTGTCCTATAGCATCTATAATAATAGCCGGTATAATTAATACCGGATCTACAGATGAACAGTTTTTAATATCCGACGATATTATTGTTGATAAACCAGCTTTATTAAATATTCGTACAGCCAATCTTCTGCATTCACTAAAATCAACTTCACCATCTAAATTAATTCTAAACTGAAACTAAGAAATAAAAAAATATTACATGAAATAGTTTGTCTTTATGGCACAATTTCGAACAAAGGTTCGCGTGGTTGCATAGTTATCATGTTGAAAAGAACCAATGTTTTTGCTTCAACGCAACATTTTGTGTGGTGCTTACCATCCCTTTTCTGTCTATTGGTTTGCCTAAAACCTGTAATCAAGTTTACTTTTTAGGGCATTTTCATAATGTATACAGCTGTAACAGATTTATAAAAACATACAGACAATCTTAAAATTTAGATTCTTACCATTGTCTCAGTGATTTTCTGCACATTGTTTACTTTACTCCATTTAGTTAATAAATGACTATTGTGTTTATTATCTGTTATACTCCACATATATTTATCTATGGTAGACTCCACAGAACACACTTTATCTTCGGTATTACTCTTGTAAGTCAAGCTAACATCTAACTGATATATGGAATAAAACATAAAATGATAACCGTATTATAATAAATCAAACCTTCATATCAGATTACATTTAGTAGCTCATTGGCAGAGTTTAGGTTCATACAGTGTTAATTGTATACTTCGTTAGGTTATGCAGTCGCTGTGCTTATTAATGTGTTGGTACAACGTTACATTTTGATATCTGGGTGATTGTGTTATCATTCTGCCAGCAACAATTACTATAGTGAGCTGCAAATTAAATATTTGATTGTATATAAATATTGGACATATAGAAAAAAAACACCTTAATTAGTTGGATTATATTATTTATATTTGAATTACCTGGGAACCATGCATCTTTTTGTGGAGTATATCTATATGTGGCATATCAGGTTTGCTCAACACTGTTACACCATTACTGACTACAGGTTGAGAACAAACATCACCCGAACAGAACCTCACACTACTTCTATATGTTTTACAATAATCTAATGCTACTGGTTGGAAGATTTGACCAGAATTTGATAGAAACTTCTTATCTTCTACATTGTGCCATATATCCTCTGTTAAACAATGAATAATAATTTAATAATAACAACAATAACATTCTAATATCAGTTTGCCGTGCAAAGTTCTTTATTTTTATCAACCATACAATTTATGTAAATTTTAACAATCAAACGCTACTACTCTACAGATTCTATTTTTTTATTCTAATTATAAATATATCCAAATGCTATAGTCAACAATATCAACCCATACCAATGCATTATATTCATTTATTTCAAAGTAATTCAATCATTTATTTCGAAGTAATTTAACTATTTATTTCAAATTAATTCAATCATTTATTTACCTGTGTTTTTCTGTCTCATTTGTAACGTCCATTTAATATCAGGATACATATGTTTATATGCATTTGATATTGTCCAATGTGCCATGTAATAAGATGTTGATATTTGATAGTCAATATCCGACTCACAATCTGAGCTTGAATTCTGTGTCAGAAAAAAATGGCGTATAATATTTGAGAGTTCTTAATTGAATTTATTATAGATAAATAAATGAAAAATGATAATACCAATAACTGTTAATACTTCCAGTATCAGTTCAATAAAATCAATATTGTACTATTTTTATCTTACTAATATTAGGAAAATAGTTTACCTGTTGCGAATGGTGGTTTGGTAGCCAGGATAGTCTTTCTATGTCTGTTAAAGTGAAAAAAAAGTAATATGGTATAAGGATAGGCATATAATGTGATGTTTTATTTGAAAAAACTTGGATTAAAATAAGGAGTAAAATAGATTTATAGCCATAGTATGCATTGTACATTGTCAGCAGTACTTAATATCAAATACAAGAGACATAAATGTGTCCCTTGCTGTCGGCCTACACCAACTATTGTTTATGAAATGATATTATAGTTGATGTCAAATGTCAAAGGGTAATCTAAATTGAATCATCAATACAGTATTTACGAGGCAATGTGTATTCGTAAAAAATGTGGTTGTGAGGTAATCTTTATTCGTAAACACTGTAGTTATGAATAAGGCTGTTTAATAATTTACCCTTCTGCTGACAATCAGAGCCATCTTTTATCCGAACTTCATTATTCAGGTTAACATTTTTCTGAACTATAGTGATACCATTAGACGATGCTTTTGTTGTTCCAGCGTCACTCCTAGCTGTTACCGTTACAAAGTATGTCTAAAAATAGTAACAATAGTAATATTGACAAAATAATACCAATACATACAAATGTAGATTTCTGTATTTGTGCACTAGACTAGTCAAATGTTCGTTAAATCTGACCCCAAGTTCACAAAACATTCTCAGACTTAAGTTAAGAATTTACTCAATTTTCAATCACTGTTTATGAGAAATATCTTTGATCCAGTAACCCAAAACTTTGCACATAGTTTCTTATTGACGCATTTGATACATTAACACAACAACTGTTTTATAAAAGGCTATATTTTAGTTAAAATAAGGCGAAAAATTTTGAGTAATTTCTTAACTTAAGTCTAAGAATTCTTTGTGAACTCGGGACCAGAATGTTAGAAGCATTTCTTAGTAAAAGTGGGGAACATCATTTTTCTTAATGATTTTGATGTGCTAAATACGAATATCGATGTTCCAAAGCCCAAATTTGAGTTTTTGACCTTCTAATTAGCATAAATACTAAATGGCCGCCAAATGCTGCTAGATTGTCGGTATTGAGAGTCGGTATTGCGCATCAACTGCAGATGGCAGGACCAGAAAATGGCGTCGAAGTGGCCAGCGTTGCTCTGACCAATGTGTCATGGAACGGGCCTCTTTTGGTGGTCCAAGCATAATGGATTGGGGTGGAATCGGCCTGTACTAGAAAGTGTGTCCTGTGATGTTCCAAAATCTTGGTCCAGGGAGAGGAGGCGGCATCACAGCAATGCGCTACATCGACCAAGCTCTCAGACCCCACGCCATACCACATTTCGCACATCATCGAGACAACGTTTTCCAGCATGACAACGCATGTGCCCACGCCGCCAGAGTTACTTAGGACGTTCTACAGCAGAACGATGTCAACGTTATGCACTGGTCAGCCCTTAGTCCGGACTTAAACCCAATTGAACATCTTTGGGATGAAATTCAGTGGAGACCAAACACAGCCAATGGATTGTGCCAGACTTTTCTGAGAGTGTGGTTCCAGTTGCCAATGGCGTTCACCAATTGTCTGGTCCACTCCATGTACAGACGCTGTGCTGCTGTTATTGATACTCGTCGTGGATACACCAGGTACTGATGTATAGACTTGTGTACAGACTCTAAACCTTCTCGTAAAGTCTTGGAATTGTGATGAATTAATCACTAATATAATGTGTCAACATTACTTTGATCCATTTAGTAAGTCGTTCTTTAGAATGATTTGATTAAGTGCCTCTATGGTTTTGAAATCGTACTGGCGTTTATTTTGCTGTGGAGGCTAGGCCCAAAATTCAATCGCTACTATCTCGGTTCAGAGTTAAGCAATTTGACTGAAATTTTCAGCTTATTCCCTGTACATTATTGTAGACACGCACAAATATCCAAAAGGAAAGGGATATCAATACAAAATTTTAATCAATATGGCGGCCATCATGGATATGACGTAATAGTGATGTCATAGGGGCATAATGACACCTTTTTTTGTTTTATTGGGGTCGACTTCCTATATGTCTAAAATACATTAGGCCCAAAAGTCAATAGTTAACAAGATATCTGACAATCTAGCAGCATTTGGCGGCCATTTTGTATTTATTCTAATTAGCCGGTCAAAAACTCGAATTTCGGCTTGGGAACATAGATATTCGTATTCAGCACACCAAAATCATTAAGAAAAGTCATGTTCCCCACTTTTACTAAAAAATGCTCCTTGATTTTTAAGGAAGGTCTTTTTCCGGAAATTTAACCAGTCTAAACGGGTCTGAAAGGATGGTGGGCATCTATGGACAGAGCAATAAGGAGATTTTTCTGACGAATGAGTATCTTGTAGTTTTGTTTTTGTATACAATTGTTGTATTAAAAGATCCCACTTACCTTGTGCAGCTGTAAAGTAAGCCCGAGAAACGTATGCTGGGTCTTACTGCCAACGTTTTCATCTTTTATATCACTAACAAGTGGTTGTGAACCAATACCAATACTGTACGTCACGTGTTCGGCCATATCATCAGATTCAAACCCAAACCATCTTGCTTTTAATTTAGTGGTCGACAGTTGAAAATTACTGTCTTCTAACTCCTAAAGGGAAAATTATATAAACATAAACAGATGTGTTCCAATAGAGAAATACAATCACAGATGAAAGCCTATGTTTACCATATGGTTGACTATCAACGATATTTAGTCTATGTATGTGACAACTGATAGACTTAGAAAGCGGGGAAAGTATTTTGTAATATCGGTTTGGGTTTAGTGGATATAGAGGTTTCTGTAACCAGCTATGTAGATTGCGATGTATGAGAAGAGATCCCCGGTCGAAGTTACCAAACATGATTCGATATTATATTTTTAAATATAATTAAAATTTTAACATGAAAAAGCATTATATGAAAAAGCTTACATTAACTCCAAAGTCAGCTGCCTCATCAGGTAGAATAACTTCAAATACAATTCCTTTGGCTGGTTTTCTGGTATTATGAATATATGGATTAGATGTGAACACACTGTGTAATCCAACTATGTTCTCTACTCTTATAGATACATAGTAGGTAAAGTTGTGATGTAAATCCCAATGAAGATCCTCCATGGAAAAAGCTGTACAGGTTGGTTGGTTAACTAACGTACAGCTTCCACCAGACGATAAGGAAGAATACGGATAGACGTCTTCGGTTCCCAGTGAACTACCTGTATGATGAAATACATTGTTTCTGTATATTCATGACAAAGAACAACCGTTTCGTTTTTCAGATCCGAATACAATTTTATGATGACTATTCTCCGAATAGTTGACAGATTTGACTCCATTCCCGAACACTATTAACTACGTATTAAAAAAAACGGGTTTTTCGCGAAGGCAGAACTCATGCATAAACTTACCTACGGCCGCTGTAAAGGTAAGTTGCGACGATTCGGGATCAGATACAGTTGCTGCTGACCAATCGGCTTCCAATATCTCATCCTCAAATTTAACCAATACCTCACCACCAAGAGTAGGGGGAATAGTATGAACAAAGATCGGACCTACTTCCTTGAAAATAATTATAACATGTTTTATGGGTACCATAAGTCTTACCGAAATATTCGAACTTTTTAAACTTTTGTAGAGAAATAAACCAATATTTGATTAAAGTACTAGAATCATAAACAAGAGCCACCAACCTGAACAGTTTCCTTTTCAGCTTTGTTAATTGCCTTAATACTGATGTAGAATTCGGTTCCATCACTAAGTTGCGGGTGGTAGCCACGGTACCAAGAATGGTGATGGGTTGATGTAAATGGTAAAATGTCAGGGGCAGAAACTGAACTTTCAGCAGATGCTAGACCAAATTCATAATTGTAAATTTCTGTATTCATCAAACTACCCTTAGCAGTCCAATTAACATATAACTGAAATAAAATTACTATTTGTTATGTTCTTGTCTTGTTTTTAGATTGTTAAGCCCTATGAAAATGGGACTCAATCCGGTAAAGAGAATTCGATCAATATTTTTTACTGCGTTACTAATTCTGATTTACTAGAGATGTGACTAGAATGCCTCCCAATTCCGAAAATGATCGCACGGTTCCCGGGATCAACTGTATCTTCTCAGTGAAAATTGCTGACACAGTATTGCTTATATGACATTGTATTATACAAAATGCTATACGTCCAAAAATTAGATTGCGTCAATATGATCAATTAAGACTAAAAATTTTGTGATGTAGCCTCCAAAGTAAATCTAATTTTGATTTACTAGAGATGTGACCAGAATGCCTCTTAATTCCGAAAATGACCACACAATTCTCGGAATCAGCTGTATCTTGTCAGTGGAATTTGCTGATACAGTATTGCTTATGTGACACTGCAATTTTTCACACAATAAATTCTACAGTAGACATCGCTGTACATGAATTTGTTTGGTAAGTTAAAAAGGAACTACTTTTTTGTATTTTCAAAGAGCAGTTCATTTTTTATTCAAATTAACTTCTTTTTTTTTATTAAAAATGAAATATTTTTATTTAATTGACCTTGATGGAAACACTGGGTCAATGGTTGAATTTCTGTCAAAAAAATGATGTATCACTACGCCATAATGTAATCAGGTTCAGTAAAAGTAAAGTCTATAGCAGGAGCCTCGTTTTTTTTTAACTTTATCGACTTGTGTTGATATTTTTTGATATAAAAAAAGACTCGTAGGAGATTCTCTATATACCGATTGCTATTCTTCCAAAAATCAAATTGCGTTAATTTTACCAATTAAGATTAATATTATACAACCCACTGGCTCCTTCAACGGGTAGCCGAGTGGTTAATTTGGGCATAATAAACTCACAAATCTAAATAGTATATATTATTGGGTTTATCTTTTAGTTATGGCTGACCTAGTCGGAACAGTACAATAGGGCGTTAATGACATGCTCTGTTTAGGGGAGTCCAAATTCTGAATTTACCTCTGAAAGAATATACTTACATGAGAATGCATTACAAAATACATCTTTGAAAAAAATACATCTGTCATTGGGTTTTCATCACAAAAAATATTTGCTGGATATGTATGTATTGAACCATTGGAAAACCTCTCAATTGGAAAAAGATCAGTAACTTCGACCGTTTTGGCTTTTCTCCTGAAATATATTGATCCATTCTGTTAAAATAGCATTCTCTTCATTTAATTTAGGAATACTTCGAGGTTAAAATTTATCGAGAAAAAAAATCGTCCTATAAGCATTTTTTGGAATGAAATAGGTTACTTTTACCTCATTTATAAAGATTTAGTAGCACATTAATTATGTGTAAACAATATGTTAAATAGTATAATTTGTTTACTTATTCTAATTTTTTGTAGATATAAAGATATATTATCAGACTAGGCCTTTTGTCAGCTGAGAATTTACATTAAGTGAAAAGGTATCCATGGGTTGGGTTACTATATAAAACGATTTATTTTAATGAAATATATTAACCAGCGGCTGCCAGGCAGGATACGCCCACATTTTCGAGAGATGGATAGAGAACAAGCAAACAAGAAAGTGATTTTTCCTACAAACAAGGGCCATAATTCAGGAAATTACAATTCGATATGCGCATATATCGAAAGGAACTGAGATCTTTGTGTTATAAACTTACATTTCAAGTTTCAACAAAATCGGATAAAAATTGTGACCTCTATAGGGTCCACAACTTTGATATACCATATTTTTACGCTATTTGAGAACGAACGGCGGCCATTTTGTCTGTCAATTTTGGGGCGATTTTCACAAAATTCAAACTCAACTGTCCTTAGGGTGGAACGGTAATATAATAATACGGTTTTTTAAATCGGATAAAAATTATGACCTCTAATAGGTCCACAAGCTAAAAACATGATTTTTCGTACAATCAGGGGCAATAATTCAGGAAGTTACGGTCCGATATGGGCAAATATTGAAAGGAACCGAGATCTTTGGGTTATAAACTTATAATTCAGGTTTCAACAAAATCGGATAAAAATTGTGACCTCTATAGGGCCCACAACCTTGATATACCATATTTTTACGCTATTTGAGAATGAACGGCGGCCATTTTGTCTGTCAATTTTGGGCCGATTTTCACGAAATTCGAACTCAGTCATCCTTAGGGTGACACGGTGATATAATAGAACGGTTTTTTAAATCGGATAAAAATTATGACTTCTATAGGGTTCACAAGCTAAAAACGTGATTTTTCGTACAATCAGGGGCCATAATTCAGGAAGTTACTGTCCGATATGCGCAAATATCGAAAGGAACTGAGATCTTTGGGTTATAAACTTACATTTCAAGTTTCAACAAAATCGGATAAAAATTGTGACCCCTATAGGGTCCACAAGCTAAAAACGTGATTTTTCGTACAAACAGGGGCCATAATCCATGAAGTTTCGATCCGATACATGCCAATATCGAAAGCAGCCGAGATATTTTTGGGATAAACCTATATTTCAAGTTTCGTCGAAATCGGATAAGAATTGTGACCTGTAGAGAGTCCACAAACAATTGTGGACGGACGGACGTCCGGACGGACAGGGGCGACGGCATAATACGTCCACATGAAAATGTGGGCGTATAAAAATGTACAAAACTGTTAATACTGATGATATTGACAAAAAAGAACGGGTGGATATTTGAAACTATAAGAGACGAATGTAAAACGGAAATCTGCAATTGTAAATATTTTATTTACGATCTCAATTAATGAGATAACTAGTATGATAAATACATGGATACAAGATGTTTAACGTGATATTTTTAATATAAGAAAATGACTTAAATTAAAGATTGCACTTACATACAAGTTGCATCCGGGTTTTTAAGTAGATATTTGCGTCTTGTATTTGATATATAATATACTTGATTATTTTCCTTTATTAAACCACCTTTAATTCTAGCCCCTTCTATATCTATTTCACTTATGGTAGGTAATGTTCTATCTACAACAAGTCCATCAGAACAAACTGGTGGAGATACTTCTAAGGCTCGGTTATATGCTACCACGGTGATGTAATATTTACCATCAGACGGTGCTGTCCAAGAAGCATGCGTAGATGCAGTCTGTTGAACATCCTATAATATAATAGTATGAGATAAACCCTTATAAACGTTCTACCATAAAAGGAAAAATTTCACCAAGAACAAATACATTTACTTTGAAAAAGATTCATTTTCTTGGTTTCAAATCATTTGCTTAGATTACCTGTCTATTTGCAAGATTCGGTTGAAATTTACCGGCACCCAAACAAGACGTGGAAAAACCATACTGATAAAATTTCACTCCACTCTCTCTATCAAAGAAACCTTCCCAGTGTGCAAATAGTTCTAAGTCTGGCTGAAAATCTACTTCCGGTGTACCATATTTACCGTCATGCACCATCCCTTGGTGCGGTGGACTAGTATCAATTGTAATCTAAAATTAAACGAGACTATAATGTAAATACACAGTTAATAATTGGTATATTTACCAGATGCAGCCCTGTATATCCCCATGTGTTCATTAGCGGAGTCGGAGCAGAACAGTAGGACGTTTAATTCATCAGATGCGGCCCTGTATATCCCTACGTCTTCATTAGCCCAGTCGGAGCAGCACAGTAGGACGTTAAATCCCATTACATTTTATATTATTTCTGTATACCCCTCTAAAGTAAATATTTTAGATTGTTAAATCAAACATAACAATGCGCCCTGGAAAATTAAATTATTCGAAATATATAAAGGCTCACCCTAAAAAGATAAATTTGCTGTCTTAATATATTCATAACAATTTTACACTGTTTAATTATCAAGCAAAAATAATAAATCCAAACAAATCTTGCATGGCGCAAGGAATAATGTAGAGTGCGAATCATTGTAGTGCATATTTGTGGTTAAGACTCCATTTTAAAAATCTAATACATGCCTGTTTAGTTAGAGTTGTTTCTAATTTAGCTTGGTTCATCACAGTAATCACAATACGATAATCATGATCATGTGTACCAGTATTTTTATTGTTTAAGATGCCTTCACCGAGTGTAGCAGTCGTAGGTGGTTTTATTTGAAAATGGCGATGATAACATGTACTAGTAGGAATGCAATAACAATTGGCTCCTCTGGCATTATTAGAATATTTACTTTGACATTCTTCAATGTTCTGAAAGATAAAATCAATACAGAGCAATGAGTAGTACTCATAAGGCTTGTGCGCGAAGAGTTGTCTCCCCTGTTGCATTGTGAAGCCCTCGCCCCTCTCTTTAACTAATATTCAAGTATTTTGAAATACAAAATGTAGTGTACTCGTTTTTGTTAGAAATGAATTTAAACAATTCACGATATTCACCCAGTTTCGCTATTGGTATATAAAACCTTTCTTTCATTGTCGTATACTCACCGATGTTTCGCCTTGTGGTGGAATACGCTGAGTTCCATGTTCTACTTCCGTTAAATGATCCAATATCTTCCATTGTACTGTTTCTATTCCACTATGATCATCATAGGCTACCCATTCTATGCTGTAAATTATATAACGGTATATACTATCACTATTACATAGCATATATAATATCAATACATGTTTGTTTAAAGGAGCAAAATCGCTAATATTTGGGACCTAGAAATTGACAAAAATGGGTCTCAACGCATATAATAATGTAATATGAATATATATAAACTGATTTAAATTCAATCATTTCTGTTTACTGTAATTTCTAAGCAGTTATGTTCGGCCAAATAGGCCAGAAGTCTCAATCGAATCGCAATCTCTAGCATCTGGTTATTCCAGTATTGTGGATGCTCTCCAGATAAGAATATGGGTTCACTGTTTGACATGACTTGTGGAATATGTGTAGCCTCGTTCTTCGAGTCCCTTGTTACAAATGGCCCTGAAAAGTATTATGTTACACGATTCGTGTACCAATGGTTTAAATTTTCCCAGTTATATCACAACATCAGTGTTGATTTAAATTGGCCAGTAATTCGTGTTTTCAATGTCGAAGACTTTGGATGATATTGAGTTAGAGACTTAGCTACTTTAATATATAATATAATTCCATCTTTGCTATTAACCGAGACATCTATAACATACTGTTAATCATTCTTTGAGTTTGTCGATATAGCGTCAACTGTACAGATAAACTGGACAGATAAACTGAATGACAAAATACAAAATGTAAAGGAAGTATTCTACTTAGACATGTAAGGCAATTATTCTGTAATTACTATTAAGTAATTAAAGTTTGTACCTTCGTGTTGGTACCCCAAGGTAATAAATGACCCATACGTTAAATATATCGTAAATACTTAATCTGTTACTTACACCATTTTATCAAGTTCCTCAAACCCATGAACTGCTAGATTAACCTCATCACCTTTTGTTAACCATAGATTTTCAATAACAGGTGGAGAACTATCAAAATGGACGATCAACGATTCTTCCTTGGATTGAGACAAAATATCGTAAGCTCTGATAAAATATCGTAAAGTATCGCCATCTTTCAGGTCCGGTGTTATTGTCACTTGCTGTCCAAGTCCTAAATCTACGAATTCACTTTCAGAAGGCTGGTTAATCGAACTTCCTCCAGAGTGGTCCAGTTTGTACATGGTTTTAATAGTAACAATTCCTAAAAAATTAAATCCAAATTATCTAATATAATATCCAAATGTCAAAGCTAAGATCACACAACAGGCTGTAAAAATGGAACAACCCCTTAGGCTTTTTTCATAAACTTTATATGTATTTGATATAATAACAGGACGTAGTCATCGAGGTCCAAACTGTTCGAATTGCACCTTATTTCGCCATACAAGATTACCCAAGGAAGCGGCTGCAGAAGGTGGTAAACTAACAGTCATACCTTAAAGCCATAATTAAACCCCTGTTACCTTGTACATTGCTGATTGTCTCTGTTGTTCTAGAACCATAATTATCATCATATTGAGACTCTACACCATGTTCTGATTTAACAGCTGCCAGAAAACGACCATTATGATGAACAGTGTTGATATATCTATTAGTCCAACTGATTGTAACAGAATTTAAATTAGTCTGCCATTTGTAATTGGTGGAAGTAACAGCAGTTGTCACTCTCAGCATACTGCCAGACATTGTTGTTACAGCAGACGTGTCATCAAATATAACCAATCGTCTAGCCTTCTTATAATTCCCAGCTTTATCATAGGCGGATAAAATCATGGAATACACCGCGGGATCGGGGAATGTCACATCAACACTTTTCTGAAAGGATAAATTGTTTATGTTTCACAAGGACAAGTATACTAATCTACAAATACATCTTTATCTTCATCTTCCAAAACCAAACATTTTAGTTTACACTTCATTTTGTAGTCCTATTTACTATGATTTTAAATATTTCGGTTTTTATGTTGTATTCGTAATCAGGGTTTATCTGACTTTGCTTTTATTGTATCTATTATTGCTTTTACAAAGTTCACACTCTCCCACAAACTTTTGTTTACCTACTTTTTATAAATGATGTTGGTGATATGAATGAATTTAAGACTACTTTATTGGATGCCGGAAGCATTATTTTGTTATTGTAAATAGTGTATATGATACTCACTGACGTAGTTTTCGAGTCCGACTTCCTCGCCCTGACAACAAGTTCATTACCAACAAGATGAAGTTCAAACAGTTCATACTCGTATTCTTTAATCCCAGCATCTACATCCACCCAACCGTCCCATGAAAAGCGTTGAGTACGCTAGACAAAAAATAATTTATGATTAAATAGAAATGAATTGATTTAACGTCCTACTGGTTTGTTCCTGCTGGGCTAAGGAAGAGGGGATTAAATAGAAATAGTGGTATCGTATGCAGACTATATTCTCATGTCGTGCCACTTGATACTATATAGCTGGGAATTGTATTTAAATAAAAGAAATATGTATTCAAAAAGACGTAGAAATATAGTGGTTTGATTCCCATCAATATAAATGACACTAGCCTGGGGGTTAAACTATTAAATTGCAAAAGTTCCACCAAATTGTTTAGAATCAGGTTATTCCGTACAACTTACTCTAAAGGGTGCATTTGAAGCTGTATTAGGAAGGATAATAAATATGTGGATGATATAAAGTATCTCTATGCGGATTCACATTGATATCGACCTCCTCGGAAAATCAAGGCGTTTTTACTACTCTGAGTAGCCTCTACCCGACTCTTTGTTTGAGACTGGTGAACGCCAGTCACATGCCCAAATTCCCAAATGCTTCAAATTCTCTGCAAAATCTCAACATCACAAAGCATGTCTAGAGAACATCTTGATTGGGGTTACAATAAAATGATTTACACGTGGAATGAATTGTGATATACAATAATACGTGTCTTAGCTGGACAATATTCTATTCAAGGTCTACAATAATATTGGTCTAGAGTATATATGTACCTCTTTAGATAAGTCTACATCAGACAGCATATCTAGAGAACATCCTGACTTGGGTTTACAATGATATGGATCTACAGTGTCAAATGTTATAGAAAATGTATTGGTTTGAGTCAATCCTTGCAGGTATGTAGTTTCCATCGAGCTTGTTTCTTTATTTTCAATCTTAACAAATCCACCATTGGCAACTGACATCGAAAACGAGAGTCTAAAATGTACAAAATGGTAAACTGTAAGCAATACAGCTTGTTTTAACTGCAGAATATCAAATATTGGCTGTTATATCTGTATAAATACATCTGTCAACAGTGTAAATTCATCAACCTTCCTTGAAGTTTAAAACGGAAATAATCTTAAACAGAGATGACAGTAACTTTATTCTCTATTGCATTCACAAGATTCAGCACATTTAAATTTGTCTGACGATTATTATCAGAATTATTTCCAGCCTATTACATAAAAACAGTTTCGCACTTTAGACAGCACATCTTGGTACTTTACCCAAGCCTTCTAGCCTTTAGGGCAGATAATTGGGGTTTTACTGTCTACCCCCTTGAGCATAATAATTAATTGTATGGGAAGTAATGCGCATACACAGGATTATGTGCTTGTTATGTCAAAAAAATCAGACACATTTTTATTCTGTAGTTCACGTGTTTTGTAATATCATGCTAGTTTTTTTTACGAAAACTTACACATCCTTGTGATTAAATGGTAGAGATAACTGAGATAAATCTGTTAATGTCTGTTCACAGGTAAACACGCCCTGATTAGGATTACTTCTACTCTGTGGTCCGCCACAAAGATGAGAAAGAGTATGATTGACATCTGAAATAGAACAACGTATTCCAAGAACATATGAAGCAATCTGAGACTAGCATCAAGTAAATAAAAGTTGGTATAATCGAACGGTGTGTTGTTAAGAAATGCATTACTAAATAAGAAAATTCATGCAAATAAAAGCAAAGCGAATAAGAAATTACAGTTTTGTGTTGAATTACAACAGTGACGTGGGATGTATTTATGAGTAAATATTATAAAGACCTTTACCTCTTTCCAGACGTAGACCCGCACTAATAATGCCAGCTTTAAAATCCTTGACATATGCCTGTCGAGAAGGCACAGCTGGTTGGTAATCTGCAGTAAATCTAAAGTGAATATTAACAGGATTAACCATATTAGTCCATACAGTATCTTGAACTGGTCCGGCATTTGTATTTCCTGGTGCATCAGTTTTACCACCATTATTGGCTATCAGGCTTAGTATATTCTCTTTTATAGACGGCATTTCGGTTACTGAAAGAGATAAATTGTCTAGTAACTTATTTACGTTTACTGTACTCAATAATATACAATGCGAATTTGTGACTAGTTAATTCTTTAGTAACTTAGTAACTGTTTTTTGAATACATTTCAGATGCGTCACTGCTAATGTGAGTACCAATGCCGCTAGATAACAGTCTGGTCTACTTAGTGCAGAGACCACTTTGGTTGCTAGTGTAAATACCATTGCTGTATAATCGCAATATGCAATGCTGCAGAATAAACATGAACAATCAGTTGTGAAGAGAAGAGATTACTTTTACTGCTTAGCAACACACCGTGATGCTTGCAGTTTTCTTATTCAGGAAATTAGACATAGAATTGGGGAGCAGGCTAGACCTTAGTGGACCATACTATGATACTACCAACTACCTGTTTGTGTGATTATGCCACACTAGTTTGTCTTGATTTTAAAAGAAAACGGTTGCGATACTAACTTTCATCGCATTTTGATCCTGTAAATCCTGACCTACATATACAATTTGATGCCAGTTCATTAGCACAGCTTCCAGGATAACATGGAGTACTGTCAGATCGCCAGGAACACGCCTCTGTAAAAATAGAAAAGTAATTATACAGTTGACCTTGGGTTTATTAAATTCCTGGACCACTGACATCTGCCAAATATGACGACGCATACAAACGTCAAAGTAAAGTTAGTCAACTATGTGGACTTTTCAATTAAGAAGAAGTGATTCTATCATATTCTGGAACGGGTAAGAAAGCTCTGTATCAAGCATGATACCTGTCACTACATATTGTGAGACAATGGTTTGAGTCTGGATTTCATAAGCCTGGTGTCTGGGTAGAATATAACCTCTGTGTCACATGCCGTCAGAGAATTTTGATTTCTTTATTTCAACATCATGGGCCGAATTTATGTTGGTCATATATTATAGAATATTGATACCTGTACATTAAATACTAACTTGTACAGCGTTTTTTATCACTGGAAACAACATAAGCTCTATAGCCAGGTTTTTCATCTCGTACTCCTTCACATCTAGAACACCTCTCGTTCCATGATGATGTACACGTTTCCAGATCACAATTTGTAATAGCTGAGCACACTATAAAATTTAAACAAAGGGAATGTACTAAATCATACTACACTGTCAAGGACAAACTTTAAAAATTATTAAATGTCTGATTACTATTGAATGTGCATCACGGTTCACAATATCTTTCAGCGTAGCTTAGCCTTTTGTTTTTATACATTTGGGTTTAGTGTATGAAAAGACAGTAGATATATAAATATTACTGACTATTGTAAAAGACACTCTCTCTTAATAGATTCTGAATTACATTTTATTGGTTGATCAGAGCCAAGTAACACATCGTTAACATGATCTCTAAATTTCCCACGCTCGTATCTTTCTAAGTCAATACCAACTTTATTTAGCATTTAAAAAAATACAAAACAACATTAAATGATAAACAAGAAAACTATGAATACGTACTCTCACACGTCGACCCAGCTGAATAAAAACCATCTTTTCCGCAGCTGCATTGTTCAGGATTTGGACATGTACCATTTATATATTGTTGAATACTACCATCACTATATATTATATGGGAGTTGGGGAATTTGTTATCACAGGCTGATGGGTCAATAGTGTCATTACATATAGCTAGAATATAAGGTGCGCACTGTTTAATATTTAATAGAACATAATGTAATACCAATGGTAGAGTGGTTCAGGGTCAGAAGAAATTTCATCTTACAGACAATATTTGGGGTTTATTTTAACATTATATGATGAGGCTTACCATAAATACCTTATTCGTCAACATTGAATGCCTAGCCATGTTTGATTTTTGAAGATATTACATGTGCTTTTAAATTGCTGAAAAAAAGTGACCGGCTCCCATTCTCAAGGGAGTTAACTCTTAGTGACAAAACGAGTTATGGTTCTTTGCTGTGGAACGAATAATTAATTCGGAATTCTTCGGTTTTTAAACATACGTTCAAATAATGATTGACCTTAACGCTTGTACGCATGCGTAGTCCTTAGTTTTTGAATAAATAATATGCATAAAGTACTTACGGTACGGTACTCATATTGTAGACGTTAAATATCCTTTGTAACAGTGCTATTATGTTTCCAATAATTATCACAGACAAATATATAAAAATACACATCCAAAACAGAGCACACGTTACACGCCCTAAAAAGATTAGAATTCGAGTGCTCTGACCGTTACAGTAATTTTAGTTTAAGCAGGCAAGTCTGGTTAATCAAGACTACAGAAATACATTTCGTTCAGTTAATTTCCGGTCTCAATTTTTTGTGCGTATTTAGAGCTAGCAACAACGTAACTTCTAAACTCACTAAGGCGGCAACTAACCACGAGGTTTTACGGTTACATTTAAGTAAATTTCACAGTCTGTTGGTGTCGCTAAGTTGCCGCGAGAGTGAGTCTAAAAGATAGAAAAAGAACGACACTACACGAGGTGACTCTGAACTGAGAACCGTTATTACAATATATACGTCATTGGTTAAAATCAACTCAATTAGAAATTAAATCGCCAAGTTTTAGCCAAAGTTTTAATAGAGTTCGTAGCTACGTATTTTTAAAAGTCTAACGCGTAAAGAAGACAATTTTTTCAGGGCTTCATTGATAAACAAGTGAATGGATATTGTCAACTGAATGTCTACTTTGGGCTGCCTGCAGTGTACGAGCGAACCCGTGACTGAACTTTTCTCATAAACGCTGTTTTGATCAGAGTGATAACATGCTGTTAAAACAGGCCAGTTTATACAGTACAAATATGTGAGGCTGTGGGTCACTCTACCAATGGCAATTCCACATAATAATTACTGGTCTTTCTCCTCATACACGTCGTTTCTTGGTTTATGACATTTCGACCACATGTAAGAATGATCTAGATTTTTGTCTCCGCGAAGTCATATTAATGTATACGCTGTGACGTTTTGTTCGTGGATGAGTACACTATTACGAGGACATTACACCTCTAAATCATGGATATTCAGGAAAGGGAGAATAAGTATAAATAGACGAAAGACATTCGCCTATCATGAAATCAGCGGGTATGGCTGCCGTTCTGAAATTCATAATATAGCCCACCCCTTCTCTTACAGACCCCGCCTGTCCATTACGTGACCAGTCAACACACTACATCCCGCCCCTTTAACCATGTTCTTCATTTAAACCTACATTTTGTCCTTAAAAAAATATGAATTAAAACTCTTTCTACCAAAACATACATCATTTCCCCGAATTAAGTAGTAAAAATATCAAAATTTAAATAAATTCTAAAAATTCAAAAATAAAAATTACGAATTAATAAAAAAAATCTTCAAATTGAAATATAACACTTCCCCAAATTCAGTGATTTCAATATTTAAATAAAAAATTAAAAAACGAAAAATTAAAAAAGAAAGCATAGAGGTCGGGCGAAGGGGTCGATATGCGACAAGTTTGAGGATGACGCGGCCGGTCAACTATTAAGTCTAAACTTAATTGAATATTGATAAACGACATTCGGTCCATTCAATTATAAATTGCACTATATTCGTTGGTCAGAACGAAGTGACACATCGTTGAACTTCGTTACGCTTATTGAAGGGATTCTCTGAGCTTCCTCGCTCTTTTATTCCTAAGTTAATACCAAAAGAACCCAACAAAATAACAATAAATGATATATAAGAAAAAGAACATGAATACGTACTTCAACACACACTATCCAGTGAGCCAACAAACCATCCCCATATACCAAATTAAAATTTTGTCGTGAGATTGCTAAGTTCAATACACAACATCACAACCATGGACAAAGCGAGACACTCCATAAATGTGAAATAGATATGTTTACCCTTTATTAATGGTGAAATGAAGTAGTATTTTTCTTTACCGACTGGTTTAATTAAGACGGTTTACTAAGGGCAGTTAACTCTTTTCCTTTTTATGAGGAAGGTGATCTTTACTACTGGCAGGTAATAGACCTAATAATATAAAATATATTTACCATGATCACACGCCAAGTCAGAACCAACTGATCTCCACCCAGCGCAACAAAATCTTCTAGTCCTATATTTTGTTCTGAAAAATACATATTTAACCGTTGTCAATCACATAAGTTGGTACACGCAATTTTAACCGTATCACGGGGTATTATAGCATCCTGTCCCTTTTAGTAAGGTGATCACGGTGGCTAAGTGGGTAAGACGCTGGCTCGCTAGCCTGGAGGTCGGGTGTTCGATCCCTGCATTGGCCGAAAAAGTTCATCCAGATTTTCCGGCGTGGTTCCCCCTTGTCAGTGATGCATGAAGGAGGGCCTGCCAAGGACAGCTGTCTAGTCCTTCGGATGAGACGGAAAACCGAGGTCCCGTGAATACATTGGAATGCACGTAAAAAATCCCTTGGCAGTTGGAATTCGATATAAGAGTAGGCGATAGTGCCGCTACCCGGGCAAAATTTCTCTCATAGCACACTGTATGACGTATGCCCGTCTTCATTAGCCCAGCATAGGAGCAGAACAGTAGGACGTTAAACCCCATTTCATTTCATTTTCATTTCCCTTTTAGTAAATGGATCATTATTATAATACCTAACTCTTCATAGGGTGGGAATACACAAAATGTAACGCCCATCTATATGAATAAGTTGAGTGACATGATTCCATTTTGGATATTCTTCTTGCCCAATCCATTGGGAAACGCAAACAAAAATGCGCTGATCCACGATTTCTAGGGGGAGGGGGGCGTTTTATTATAACAATGTACCGCGCACGAACCCAAATCTGCTTATTATTTTGAAGTGAGCTATGTCATTGCCTAATTTTCCATGGATAACTAATACTTCTGGATTAATGTTTGTTTCATTTATCGACGCTTCGTCTTTGATTATCACTTATGATTTTATGACACATGATATTTGTATGTACTTTTTGTGGTACATATGAAACACATCTGCCACATTTCTGGCCTTGTGAAATAATAGTTTTAATCAAAAAAGTGACTAGCAATACTGGCTTTTTTAACATTAAAACCTTAACGTGGTATCATTTTCAACTGGTATAACTACTAGTCTAGGTCTGAAATGATTACTATTCTAGTACAATCTGTTTAATACAATAAATTAAGCTAAAACACAACCCACAATATCTTACCTATGTCTTGTGCATCGACTCCAACCAAAAAGTCCACAGCTTGTAGTGTATCTCTCTTGGTAGGATTCTTGTGCTGTACAAACATGGCTACTACAATTCAAATATAGAAACGATCTAGATTCCACCTTTTTGTAATAAATGTATGGTTTTATTCTCAGGTTATCGATCCAAAACCATAGATAACCTGCCGAACCTGCTATGGTCTATATTGACTTTCAGATGATAATTGATATTGTGTATAATGGACATTTGTAAATCATCAGACATGATAAAACTATGTTTTGAAACACATATAATAAATTGTATACAAACAAATTTGAACGAGTCATAGAAATATGGTATCGTGTTTTACTTATAACCGTTCGCTATTTATCATATTCCACTTGTGGATGAAACTGAATTTCTAAGTTCAATATTTGTTATAAAGTTATCATTTTCCTAAATATTAAAACAATACCCTTCCCAACAGAATGTATATTAATCTTTAACACATTGGGCGTTATGTTAAACACTTACAATGCTAGTTTATAATTTCGGAGGCACATGCTCTGCAGTATGTTAGCAAATTTCATTTTTACATAATCGTCTTTCATGCAACGTCACCAAGATATAAGAAAAACAAGGAGATATAAACAATAGCCATAAAATTGTGTAATTTTCGACGCATAAGAATTATTTTTTGAAAAATTCAAAGGATGGAGGAGGTTATAAAGATGTATGAGAAACTCCAGGGAGCCATAATACTATATACAGTGAAGCCCCTCTATTAAAACCACTTGTGGGGCTGCCAAGATGTGGTCTTAATAGTGGGGTGGTCTCAATACTGAGTGAGCATGCACTTAATAAAGATTTTAAAAAGTAGCCCAACTGTATAAAAATACACACTAACGTATTTTATTTGTACTAACAAAGTTAAGATCTATTTAGCCATGGAGACTATGTTGTTTATTACAATTTGAACTTCCAATACATTAATTATAATATTCGATTTAATTAACATTATTTACATATGACGGAGGCATAAAAAGGAAAAAGTTTGTGTTATTCTATCGGCCGTGTGTGTGTTTTTATAGCTACGGGCCCGATAGCATTTACCCTTGGAAACTGGTCTTTCTCATTTAAGCATATGCATTCGTGAAAATGAATTTTACAATTCAAGAATACTAATTTAAACTAAAGAACATCAGTGCTGTCTCCAAAGGTGCCCATTAATAAAGTCAAATAGCGATTAATAAAGTCAAATAGCGATTTTCCGGATCACGGACCGCCATGACACGTTGATTATCCCATGGCGGTACTCTCAATATAGTTTGCATAATTCACTTCTGCTTTATTAAAATTTATTTCAATCGCAAAATCAATGATTCCTTTGAAAAATGATGGTATCGGTATGACCTATTCGTCAAGTAAAATATAAATTGAACGAAAGCAGGGTTAAAGATGGGTTCCCGCGTACAAACTGGGTGATTTAATGGTATATATGGACCAAAAACATATTCAAACTAATTAATTTGCCATAATTATGTTTCAAATCGTTCCCAAACATTGTAATTGCGAAGGAATGCCCTGCTATTAAAATTCGATCAAACCAGGTCTTGTTTACGTCACGTCTTGGGAGTCAGAGGAGAATTCATTGCATACATAAGACGATGTTGTCTTTAGTCGCTTACTATTTATTACAAATATCGAATTTCTAATTAAATTCTCGGATTATCCACTACCCGGGTCTTTTTCCGTCATTTTTATCTCAGAAAGTATTGTACGTCTAACTCTTCATAAAGTTGATCAACTTGTACATCAAGCGCTCAATGTTCGCTTGTGACCTTTGACATCATGCGTGCAGAAGTTCCCAATCGTCGGGCTGTTGATTAGGGGAACCCTTACATTTTTGTCCTGTATACGCTCCATGAGTGTTTTTCGGGGAATCCAGTATTTTTCTAGTAAGATTGGATATCTCTACTTGTTCGGAACCGTGTGTTCGCATTCACGGTGGACTGTATGTTTTTAAGGGTCTAAGGGAACTAACTCTGAGGGTTTAGTGACGTGTAAAAAAGATGCCATGTGGGAGAATTTGTCTTTTAGATCGAACCATCGAACTGAAATATTTATACTGTACATCGTTTAAATGTTCGTGAAACTGCAATAAACATCGTCTCGAACATTTTTGGTAGCAGAGCGTGGTTGTACGGCCTGCTATACATCGTAGAATTCGTCAAAGTCAAGTAAGTGTTCAAACAAGTCGATGAAGAAAAATGTCGGAATCGGAAACGAGGCCCGATGTCACTGACAGAGAAACAGTCATCGATCAAGCCAGCCCAGAAGGTGAGACAAGTAATCAAAATGGGTGTGAGTCAAGACTTAAAAAGTTGTTAAAAAAGAAAAGAAATTTAAAGGCCCAGCTGACTAGGTCGCGTATTAACCTAACTGCTTTATTTTCGTGTAAAGACGATATAAACAAACATGAACTTCGCAGTGCACTCAGTTACTTACTGTCATGCCAAGAACAGGTAATGGACGTCTTAGAATCCTTGTGTGATATCGATTCAGATAAATATGAAACAGAATTAGATCAAATTAGTGATAGCCCTCAAATAAATGATATCGTCACTAAATGTACAGAATATTTATCGTTGTTGAAAGTAAACAATCGCAATGAATGGCCCAGTCCGGTAGCATTAGGTCAAAGGGAGACAACTCCAAATAGTCAATCTACTCCTCCAATTACAGAAATCGACCAGAACAACGTTTCCAATTCCCCTAATCCTTCAGTAAATCCACCAAAATATGAAATCGAAAGAGATATGCACCATCAATTACAAAAAGTCGCCATTCCCAAGTTCATGGGAAATAAAAAAGAATATCCTTTGTTCAAAGATACCTTCGACCAATGCATAGATAGGGTAAATTGCTCTGATGGTTATAAAATGTTGCAGTTACGCCAATATTTGGATGGAGAGGCTCTTAAGGCCATAGAGGGATTTCCTGCGACTACTTTGGGATATAATTCAGCAAAAAGAAGATTAGATGAAAAATATGGTGGTAAAAGGCGATTGGTTTTATTACATCTTGATGCAGTTAGACAAATGAAGCCAATCATGTTCAATGATTTAAAGAGTGTCGAACAATTTACAGATATTTTGGAACTTTCGATAATATCGCTTAAAGAGGCAGGTCGTACGGAGGAATTGGAAGAAAATTTCATGTTTTATAGTGTAGCCAAATCAAAGTTATCTCCAGTTAACATAGCACACTTCAAGAGATGGTCAGCGTCAGAAAAGAAAGAAGAGAATTCAGTTAATTTACATTTATGGTTATCGTCAGAAGTGAAATATCGTATTGAAGCCCAAGAAGAAGCAGAAGGTTTCTGTTCCCCAAAAGCACCTTCGCATAATAAAAGTAGATTTGATCCACCAGACCGAAGATTTCGAACATTCGCTACAAATAATACAAATTCGAGTTTTAATTTAAAGTGTTCTTTATGTGGAGAATGTCATCGAATCGCAGATTGTTCTAAATTTAAATCAGTATCTGTATATCAGAGATGGAGAATTGCTAAGGACAATAATTTATGTTTTCGCTGCCTAAGTTTATCCCATCATGGTAAGAATTGCAGACATGTTCAACAGTGTGGTATAGATGGTTGCCCGCGAACCCATCATCAGCTCTTGCATGGAGGGGGATACTATGATATAGAACGAAATGAGCCGAATACAAGTGGTGCACGTAGTAATGATCGCAACTTACCTGATCCAAGAAGTCAAAATGAATCTTGCCATAACAGTCGAACTCATGCAAATATGAACAGTGATTGTGATAGAGTAGCCATGAGAATATTACCTGTAATCTTACGGAACAGAAATCGTACTATTCAAGCAAACGCTTTATTAGATGAGTGTTCTATGGACTCTTACATTAATCAGAACTTAGCCTCAGAATTGGGTCTTAGTGGATCTTGTGCCAACCTTAACGTATCCGTCCTTGGAGGGAAAAAAGATAGAATCAATACTACTCAAGTATTCGTCGATTTATTTAGCCTCGATGGTAGAACTCACATCAACCTTGATGCATTTACGGTGAAGAATGTCACAGGTGATCTTACTATCGTCGATTGGAATAAACACGCTCATAATTGGCTGCATTTGTCTGGCATTGAATTTCCTAGGGTAGGCCAGAGAGAACATGTTGATATTTTGATAGGTCTAAATGTTCCAGAATTACATCGTTCGTTAACAGCCGGAGAACCTATAGCTCGCCTTACTCCGCTTGGTTGGACATTAGGGTGTTTCACTTTTCACTTTTTTTAGAATTTCTAAGGTTTCTACCCGTCACCGAAGTCCACTCGGGGTCAAACTTACACCGTAATATTTTCAGAATTTTCTTGCCAAAAATGGCTGCCGGCGGCCATTATTTCCAAAATTGCGACTATTTTCTGGATTTTTGGACGTTTTGAGCTTGACAGATCACTTAAAAAGGTCAGGTATGGGTTGTAATGTATCTATTTTATGCTTTTTAGGTATGTAGAGTCCATTCCCACTATCTTAAATGAGATAGTCAGAATCCAAGATGGCGCCCCAAATCTTCTATTTTCGTGACATAGAAAAGCATTTTTCAAAGACTGTCATTCTGAACATCATTTTGGCCCTGATGATAAATTTTGCACTCATAAAATTCATTATCAGGGCCAAAATGATGTTCAGAAAGACACTGATCTACCTTTGGGTGAAAATGGCGGAAGGTAATGACTGAAGGTGAAGTTCCGATGGAGTATATTCACCACACTATTAATCTGGCAGAACTATGCCTGAACCTGGAAATTGTTTACAAAGTTTTTTTATGATTGATTTTAGTAGCCTAAGGTGTCCTCTTTCAGAATGTGCCTGGTGAACCTCGGTAAACCTTGAGCGTTTTGAGAAATTCAAGATGGCATCCAAGACGGCCGGCATTTCTCTAAATACACTAAAATCGTTCATTATGTTGTAGGGTGATTAGATGATAGTAAAATCTAAAATGCCAGATAATATGGCAATTTAACTCGTTAGCGGCGGTTGGGGGCGATTATTTCACCAAACCAAATGATATCTAGAGACAAACTATATTTCTGGACATAGGAGCATATGAGTGATATGCTAACACCACATACATGCCTATCACGAGCTCCAGGGCCGCATGACAGACTCTGGAGCATGTTGGCCGGTTGTAATGTTCTCAATTTAGTAACCTTCGCCCAGCAAAACAGTTCCGGATCAAATTCCCTGCAAATGCATCATTCGTTGAGCAAGACTACATAGTTTGGTGGGGGATGCTAACCATACATTTCAGTTTTAGATGTCCAATTGTGCATACCCTCCAGCTTGTTTCAGATATCGATTTGCTAGAACTTTGTCCATAACCAGCTGACATGTACAGTGGCCTGTACAAGCACATATTCTATTAGAGCGTCTAGAGAGAGAATACAATCAAGCTCTCTCCACTTTCAAAGCTGTTCCTTTCCCCACGACGTAACAGCAAGTAACCGTGTCACATCCAGTAAGAGCATAAGCTGGCAGGATTTCAATGGTACAGGACATATGTTTCTCGGAAGTTGAAACAATGTCAACGGTTGTTCTTTCCTCGATTGGTGATTCCATTGTAAGAAGCTTGTTATAGACAGAGCTAATTGCAAATGGCTGCCTGAAACACGTTGGAGGGTATAGGCATCCAAAACGGGAAATCTGTCGTCATCATCCCCACCTTAACCATGTAGTCTTGCTCCAAAGAATGATGCATGTGCAGGGAACGTAAAAACATGTCATCACCAAGCTATTGTGTGGCGTTGACTGGAAGATCGTAATCCGCAGGAACTATATTGCTGGGTTAAGGAAACTAAATTGAGAACATTACAACCGGTCAACGTGCTCCGGAGTCTGTTACGTTGTTCATCAGATGTGGATGCAAGAGTGACATGTAGTATGCGTGCTTGTAGCTACACTAGGGATGGCTTAGATTATACAGGTTGCAGCCAGAAACATGACTAGACGATTAAACTGAATATTACCTAGTTATTTTCGTATTTTACGGGTAGAATTTGTTGGGTTTTTTTAAATATTCAAAACACAGCCTGTGACCCCCTTTCCAGGGCTGACCCATGTGGCCCTGGTGCCCCTGATAGGCATGTATGTAGTGTTATTGTATCACTCATATGCTCCTATATAAAGAAATATATAATTTGTCTCTAGATTTAGTTTGGTTTGGTGAAATAATCGCCCGCAACCGCCGCTAACAAGTTAAAGGGTCATATTGTCTGGCATTTTGGATTTTACTATCTTCTAATCACCCCACAACATAATGAACGATCTCAAGTGTATTTAGTGAAATGCCGGCCGTCTTGGATGCCATCTTGAATTTCTCAGAACGCTCAAGGGTTACCGAGGTTCACCCGGCACATTATAAAAGAGGACACTAAAGTCAATCATAAAAAAAACAACTTTGTAAACAATTTCCAGGTTCAGTCATAGTTCTGCCATATTAATAGTGTGGTGAATATACTCCATCGGAACTTTACCTTCAGTCATTACCTTCCGCCATTTTCAACCAAAGGTAGATCAGTGTCATTCTGAACATCATTTTGGCCCTGATAATGAATTTTATGAGTGCAAAATTTATTATCAAGGCCAAAATGATGTTCAGAATGACATAATCTTTGAAAAATGCTTTTCCATGTCACGAAAATAGAAGATTTGGGGCGCCATCTTGGATTTCCACCATCTTGGATTCTGACTATCTCATTTAAGATACTGGGAATGGACTCTACATACCTGAAAAGCATAAAATAGACACATTCCAAGCCATACCTGGCCTTTCTAAGTGATCTGTCAAGCTCAAAACGTCTGAAAATCCAGAAAATAGTCGCAATTTTAGAAAAAATGGCCTCCGGCAGCCATTTTTGGCAAGAAAATTCTGAAAATATTACGGTGTAAGTTTGACCCCGAGTGGACTTCGGTGACAGGTAGAAACCTTAGAAATTCCAAAAAAAGTGAAAAGTGAAACACCCTATTGGACATGTATCGGACCGTTAAATCCAGTTGATAGAAGTGCTCATAAATCTGTTCATTTCGCACGTACCTTTTTCGTCGATCAAAATGATACTAATAGTTTATTACGTAAGATGTGGGGGATCGAATCTAGCGGTGTAAATTACAAATCGCCATCCTTAACAATAGACGAAGCTAAAATCATACAAGAAACTAAGTCATCTTTGAAATTTGATAATGATCGTTACCAGGTGGATATTCCATGGAAACCAAATGAACCTGATATCATAAATAATTATGAACTCGCCTATTCACGCTTAGTAAATTTAGAAAAGTCATTGACCAGACGACCTTCCGTAGCAGTAGAGTATCAGACAGTAATTAAGGACCATGAGAAAAAAGGGTATATTAAAGAGATTCGTCCACCTGAAAAAGAAGCTCCAGATATATGGTATTTGCCACATTTTCCTGTCGTTCGTCTCGATAAGTCGACCATAAAAGTGCGTCTCGTATTGGATGCCGCTGCGAAGTCACATGGTAAATCGATAAACGATTGCATACATCAAGGTCCTAAGCTTCAGAGAGAGTTAGTTGACGTGCTCCTTCGATTTCGTCATCGTTTAGTTGCTGTTGCTGCTGACATTAAAGAAATGTTTCTGCAGATAGAATTGACACCCGCAGACAAGAGATACCATCGTTTTTTATGGCGAGATCTTGACGATACAGTTCCAGTTAGGGAATACGAGTATCAGCGATTGGTTTTTGGTAACACATCGTCACCTTATTTATCTCAGGCAGTAATTCGTGAACACGCTGAAAAACATAATAATAACTCCCCGATTGGTTCAGATTCCGTTTTGAATTCGATGTACGTCGATGACTTACTAGACAGTTTTGATTCAGTAGCTGAAGCGACGCAGTTGAGACAAGAGATAACCGATCTTCTTCGAACAGCGGGATTTGAAATCCGTAAATGGCCTTCTAATGATCCCGAAGTATTATCTGAGGTACCAGTTACAGATCGCGTGGAATGTTTCGAAATAGATGACAAGACTGGTCTTCCATCGTTAAAGACGTTAGGCATTTTGTGGATAGCTGAAAAAGATTGCTTTTCGTTCGAAGTGGAGAAACCGAATGGTGGTGTACTAACCAAGAGATCCGTCGTCAGTAAAACTGCTAAATTATTCGATCCTCTTAATCTGTTAGCGCCGTTTACTGTGAGAGCCAAGATCGGAATTCAGCAAGCTTGGGTTAGAGGACTTGATTGGGATAGCGAGTTACCGCCAGACTTAGCTAAATTATGGGAGAACTGGTTAAGTGAATTATCGCAACTTGATTTAATAAACATTACTCGTTGTCTTTTGAACAATCACTCGAAAATCTTAAATAAAACTGTCCATAAATTTGTTGATGCGTCGCAGAATGCTTATGCAGCAGCCTGTTATCTTCGTTGCATCTATGATGATCAGAGTATAACAGTAAAATTGATAATTGCTAAAACTCGTGTTTCGCCTCTTAAAACGTTATCGATTCCGAAGTTAGAACTTTCTGGTGCCGTTTTAGGTATACGACTAACGCAGACCGTTTGATCGGTATTAAATGTCTCGTCATCAGAAGTTACGTATTGGAGTGACAGTCTTAATGTATTATATTGGATCAAAGGAGAATCGAGAAGATACAAACCATTTGTTTCACATCGTGTTGGGGAAATTCATTCATCGTGAAATCCGACACAGTGGAGGTATGTGCCCTCGCGAGAAAATAGTTCTGATTTAGCTACAAGGGGTGTATCGGCTAAAGACTTAGTCAACTGTACTTTATGGTGAACGGACCAGAATTTCTGCATTTAGATGATTCGTTTTGGCCTCGTGATAAATCTCAACCACCGTCACCTGAAGCGTTACAAGAAGTCCGTTCTAGTAATCATTCGTTGAATAGTAACACCTTCGTCATCCTTACTTCTAATCAAGAATTAGGTAGATTGTGCCCATCAAGATTTTCGAATCTTACCAAGTTACATCGGATAACTGCTTGGATCTTTCGATTTATCAATACCATTCGTAATCTAGACAATCGTGTTGCTGGTAATGTACTTACATCGGCAGAGATGGATAATTCTGCAACCTTTTGGTATAAGTTCGCACAGCGGGAAGCATTTCTCGAAGAAATCAGAGACTTAGAAAAAGACAAGGGTGTTAAGAACAATTCGAAACTGTTATCGCTTAATCCGTTTATAGATGATCAAGGTGTTCTTCGCGTTAACGGTCGTTTGTGTCGAGCTGAGACTTTATCTTATAACGCCAGATATCCTATTATCTTGCCTACGAAGGGAGACATTACTCGTCTTATCGTTTATAGTTATCATGAGAAGGGAAATCATGAAACGGGTACGTCTTATCTACTATCGGAACTTCGAACTAAATTTTGGATTCTTCGTGCTAGGGAGACAGTTAAGTCGATTCAACATAACTGTAATACCTGTATTCGACGTAAGAGAAAACCTGCCCAACAAATGATGGCTCCTTTGCCTAAAATGAGACTTGGTGAACCTATGCGTGCCTTTGCCAGGGTTGGCGTAGATTATGGGGGACCTTTTCTTACCAAGCAAGGAAGAGGGAAAGTTCGAACTAAAAGATATATGTGCTTATTTACTTGTTTAGTAACGCGCGCCGTACACATCGAAATGGCATGGAGTTTGGATACTGACTCTTTTTTATGTGCTTTCAATAGATTTGTAAGTCGTCGTGGTAAACCGGTTCAGATGTTATCGGATAATGGCAGTAATTTCGTTGGGGCCAGCAGAGAATTCACAGAGTTATTACAACGGTTGGATCAAAGTAAAATTGGCAACTCTATGTCAAATATTGGAATAAACTGGCAGTTCCACCCACCAATCGCGCCTCACTTTGGTGGAGTATTTGAAGCTTTAATAAAGTCCGCTAAACGTGCTATGAAAGCTGTTATCGGAGACGCGGATGTTACAGATGAGGAACTTATCTCGGCAATGGTAAATGCGGAAGGTCTTTTGAATTCTCGTCCATTGTGTTACCAAGGAGAAGATTCGAATGATGAGCCAATGTTAACGCCAAACCATTTTCTGATAGGTCAACTTGGTGGAGAATTGGCGCCAGAATCTACAGACTTAACTCCGCATAAGCTTCGTACTCGATGGCACAGGGTACAAGATCTAGTATTACAATTTTGGAGACGTTGGTTGAGGGAATTCTTACCAACTCTAAACGCTCGTAAGAAGTGGCGTACTACACACAGAGACTTTAAAGTAGATGATATGGTTATTATGATAGATCCTCAAACTCCAAGAGGAAAGTGGCCATTAGCTCATATAGTTAAAACCTACCCAGGAAGTGATGGACATGTGCGCGTGGTAGATGTAAAAACAGGAAAGAACACATACAGGAGAGCAGTGACTCGTCTCTGTCGTCTTGACAACGAATAATCGTATAGGGACATTGTTCGTGTAGATAAAATTAAAGTGACCTTTCATCGAAATAGGTTTTATAGACAGTAATGGTTGATAGAACTTTAATCGTAGTTCATAAGTGTCATTTATTGTACATCGTTAACATCATCATTTTTGTTGATGTTCAATTTATTTCTCATCAAGGAGGGGGATATGTTCGGAACCGTGTGTTCGCATTTACGGTGGACTGTATGTTTTTAAGGGTCTAAGGGAACTAACTCTGAGGGTTTAGTGACGTGTAAAAAAGATGCCATGTGGGAGAATTTGTCTTTTAGATCGAACCATCGAACTGAAATATTTATATTGTACATCGTTTAAATGTTCGTGAAACTCTGCAATAAACAACGTCTCGAACACTACTTTCCATATATACCAAAATTGCCATACTTTTATTGGAAATAACCACCCGATAAATAATTTTCTAGGAACTTATCTTTAATTCTAACAGCACCGTTCGGTTGGAAAATTGAACGAGAAGTCACGTGATGTAAACAAAGCTACATGACGACGTGGGCTGAACACTCGGGGGGTTTATAACAGTATTTATTCATCATTAAACAAGCACCGATACTGACATAAAGCCACCTACAGGAAGATTAGGAAAGATCCCACCCACAGCTATAGCGATAAACATACTGTCCAGTTATTGAACCTGAAAGAACAAGGAAGACTTACCAACCCGTTATTCTACAAACTCAAGCCATCTCATCCCAGAACTCCATATGCCAGAGCCACGATTAAAACCCGCAAGAACCCTATTAAAGCCAGACTCCTAGTATGCTCAGAGACTCTATAATACGGCGCAACACCTGTCTAAACTCCTCTCCCAATTAGGTAAAGAAGCCCCTTCGTTCATAAAAGACTCTAAAGATTTCTGCGAAAAACTACAGGACCAACCACAAGACATACAGATTCTAACGTACGATGTCATCGATCTTTTCACTTTCACTAATATTCCTCGAGATGAAGCCATTGTAGCACTACGCCACAGATTATCTTCCCTAGAGAACCCACTTGACACGAACCTCAGCACGGAAGACATCATTAACCTCAATAAATCCTGCATTGATTCCACCTACTTTTCCTGGTGAGATGATTTTTACGAGCAAGTACATGGATTACCCATGGGAAGCCCTTTGTCCCCAGTCCTCAGCGAGATCTATATGACTAGTTTTGAAAAGGATGCCCTATCCACTTCACCGGTTCAACCTACAGCTTGGCTTCGTAAGGTAGATGATATTTTTGTCATTCTCAAACAGAATGAAGACCCCAACCTCCTCCTCATCCACCTCAACAACCAAAACAACAGAATAAAATTCACGATAGAAAAAGAACAGAACCAACCCCTCCCATTCCTGGATGTCCTAGTTAAGAGATCTGCTGACAAACTAAATACCAGCGTATATAGAAAGCCCACACATACCAACCAGTACATTAATTATAAGTCGGAATCATCCGCACAGCGTAAAGAAAGCTACTGTATCCACTTTAGCGCGCAGAGCCGTGAACATCTGCGACAAAGACTTCATCAGAGCAGAACTTGATCACATTGAAACTTCTCTAACCAACTTCAATAACTACCCCCGACAATTAGTGCAGAAAATCATCAAAGCCACCACCAACCCTCCTACAGATATAAGCAAACCTAAACCAGATAAACCACCAGTGAGAATAACAATACCTTTTCATACCACCTCAGAAGACTCCTAACCCCAACAGGCATCCAGGTAACATTTTCTAAAGGAAGAACTCTCAAAGATCTCCTGAAGGCCAGTGGCAAACTTCCCCCAACCAAACCCAAAAGAATGTGTTTATGAAATAACCTGCACGTGTGACAAAAAATACATCTGAGAAACTAGACAGCCTTTAGACAAGAGAATCAGTCAGCATAAATCTAAGTCCTCTACTACCAATTCAGCTGTGGCCCAACACACAATCCAACCCAGGACACAGAATTAAAACGCATAGAACCCTGGCAGCCAACCTACCGATAGAAAAAACCTGCAAAGTTATTGAGGCCATACACATTAAAAGAAACAGTCCAGACATCAACCGCGACACATGGATATTCCTGCCTAGTGCTTATAATGAACTTATTAAATATACCTAAATTATGTGTTTTGCATCACCCCCACTCATTCTTCAGTACTGTGGATAAGAAACCTTTGTGAATTTTTATGAGTTTTATTATTTTTCATTTTTCTAATATTATTATCAATTTGTTAGTTATATCCCCTCTATTTCTTAGATTTATTACAACATGTGGTTTATTCTAGTCTAATTGTACATTAATCACACAGATATATAAGTTAATTACCATTATCTAAACAAACCATGGTATATCATAATTGTATTGTAGGTACTATCCCATTCTGTCAGTAGTATTGTATCTATCACAATGGCTACTCTTAACACTTAATTAGTTATTTGTAGAATAAACCCCTTTGACCTTCTTGTTGTCCTGTATGGTTTCATGAATTGTTGTTATAGTTTTCTGTATATATTGATCTCATAATTCTTGCATTACTGTATTAGCTTGATAACGTTGAGAGAATACTCTTCGAAACGTCGCCCAAATAAATAAGTAGCTGTTTTTCCATAAGTATATGTTTTTGTGTATCGAAATAAAATCTGTACCCTCCCGTTTCGCCTACGTCCCATTTCGACTACAGCTTATAACAACAGATTATATGGTCTGGTGATTTTATTATCCCTACTTATATACCATCAAGTTCAAGTTCAGTTCAAGTTCAAGTTCTTTATTCCTTTAAGTCAAAGACTCATCAGGTATAACATACAGTACAAACAAATAAATAAATACAATATGTACAAAAACAATATCAAACACATATATACAACACATATCAAACAGGGTTAGATATTTAAATATATAATTAGAAATATAGGAGAGCAAACGTTTTTCTATTCACGTTGTTTGTTTGCCAAGTATAGAAATTTCCCTAGATTAATTAATTCATTAGCTTTATCCGTATTTAATAGTTGGATTAACTTATAGATACTGGGGTTGGTATAAAAGTATTTTTTTATATATTTAATCCTAAGATCCGTATATAATGGGCAGATTAAGATAAAATGATATTCATCTTTAATATCATCTAAATTGCAGTTTGTGCAAATTCTATCGCATCTTTTAATTTTATTATATCTTCCCTTTTCGGTATTGAGATTATGGCTTGATAATCTTATTTTAGTTATTTCTTTACGATATTTAATATTTATTTGTTTTGTTAGGTAATATTGCAGGGAAAATGTATCAATGATTTGTTTATATATAACTCCCTTAGATGATTGTCTTATTTGCCCGTAGCACTCTTGTCTAAACATGTCGAGTAGTCTCCCTTTAATGATGAAAATATCGAATTTACAAATCTTATGAAATGAGTTTTCCCACATATAACCAAGCCCTAATTTAAATAATTCATTTTTAACATTTATTACCCACGGGTCGTCATTTATAATCATGTCCTTAAAACACTGGCGAAGTAAACTGTTTTCTGTATTACATAAGCGGATCCAATATTTAAATATTTTAATTTTACGAGTAATTTCTAATGGGTACCTGCCCAGTTCGAAATATAACATACAGGTATTCGTAGAATTACGTGTCCATAAAATTCTTTTAGAAAAATTAGTATGAATTTTTTCGACCTCCCCATCACTATAGCTAAAATCCCATTTAGGCTACAGCGTATGACAGATTATATCAAATCAAACAGAAAAAAGAATGAAAAATTAATTTATATAGAAAGGTAAGGTAAGTTAGCCGCAAACTTGTCTGGTATTTGAGCAAGTTCTTCGGTGTAAATTAATTGCACAAGTTTCGTTTCTTCTCGTGAATATTTTCTGAGGCTACTTTTAAATTTGATTTGGTCTTCATTTTCTGGGAGGTGGTTGTGGTTTGAAACATTTCGAACATACATATCCATTGTGGTACATTTTTCAATGCAGGTTGCCGTTACACACTCCCAATGAATACGAATTCTACTTCACGAAGTCCCGTTATATACACATAAAATATTGTTATTGTTAAAAATAAATAAATAAACAAATATTTCTACTTCCGAATTTGAAAATAAACACAATATTTGTTATAAAGGAATTCTAATAAGATAACAAAAATTTTGACTGAATGATAGTGAACTTGAAGAAAAAATGTACAATATTCGAAACAATTCATCTTATATAGATGAACAATTATTAAATTCAATGTAATCTCCAAATATTACAAATATTTGTCACAACAAAAATGTACTCTTGATAGTTTTGGTTTGATGTTAAAGTAAACAAGCTATAATATATAATGAATAAGCTATTTTAACAATAAACATTACATTAATTATATCTCTTAATCAGTGGAACAGTTCGTAGCTGATTAGTTGGGGGTCAGGATTTTGAAGATAATAAAATTTGTAGTCGAAATGGGGTGTAGTCGAAATAGGACGTAGTCGAAATGGGAGTGAACCATAAAATCAATCAACCTTGACTGTTTGATTACATTAATATGGGTTGTAAGATTGACTAATACTAATCTCAATCAATGGTCGTTATCGCGAGTCATAAAAAAACAATGAAATTGGCTGACTGGGACTGGCTTCGGTGGCCGTAATCCGTAATAGTGAGTTATTTCGGGATTTATATTCCAATAATAAATCAATATTAAATTGGGTGTCAATTTGTGCGGCTAACCCATACTTTATCCGAGAACAATGGTGTTCAAAATTACAGTCTATTTTGTATAATTACTTAAAACAGAAAACAAAAGATACTGATCAACATAAATCTGTAAGTGATCACCGTTGTCTAATCCATGTAAAATATACACAGGCGGTTTAATTATCCTTGTCAGTGTATCAAATCAAATGGCTCCGGCAAATAGTTAGTTTCTACGAACCTATGTTAAAATGAAATAACAGCCTACAGAATTTAGACGAGTAATTATGTATCGTGGCCAGTTTTGGACTATCCAGGCTAACCGGGTTTAGCACCCCCTCCCCCGCCTTAGAAACTCATATACATTTTGACACGTCTGGGTAAATACGAAATTTAACTAAAATATATTCAACTAAATTGATTTATTTAATTCTTTTAACTGTTATTTATATTTTATTTATATTTTGATTTGATGGGTAATTGCATTTACCTTGTATCGTATTTATATCATTTAAAACGAATCTAATCAAAAATTTGCCTTATTGAACAGTGAAGTTAGTTTTATTCAGGAACTGGGCATTTCGGATAACACTTATTCCTATATACATTAAAGGTATGGAGCAGAATTTCCCTCATAATGCGTATACTAACTTCTATGCATGTAACTTCTTACTAACGCATGTTAAATTGGCTATTTACACATGTAAATATGCTAATTTATATGACTTATTTTTTAAATATTGCAGTTAGAATTTGCAGTTTGTTCTATTTCCATTATTACTGTTAATTTATTGTAGTTAGTTTAGCTTCGTTAACATTTTGACACTTTACAAATGTTTCGCTGTAAAGGCGCCATTAAAGACAAAAGTCGTGTTTTGGGGTTATATAAACAAGGCACAATTTCACATGTCCTAAATGGGCCACCATATGGTAAACAGCGCAACCTATTACCATAAGGACACTGCCTGGGCAAAGTTCCACCGGTTGCCCCAAAATGACCGATGTAATGTGTCGGCGAAACGTTTAACTCAATCCTATTTTATTTTTAAAAAAATTAAAGGAGCATTAGGTAAGATTATAGTGAGGGAGCTAGGAAAGACATTGGTGGGGGCTTTGTAATATTCTCCACATCTACAGTTAATTTAGTAGACACAGCCTTTCAGGAAGGTAGGCTTTTTGAGGTTTGACTTTCCATTAGCATTTACTAACTCCTTAGTTGTTGCGCCTTTGGGTAACGTGGTTTCCATACCTACATCTGTTTTAAATAACCTTCTAAATTGGTTGGGGTGTATGATTTTTTGGTTTATCAAGTTTTGATAGGTTGGATAATGTGGCTTTGGTGAACTTGTTTACCATATGTTCTGAATCTTCGCTGTGTTGGATGAAGACGTCTTGTAGGTGTTGTACTCCCAGGTTGAGGGATTCGGGGTCACAAATGGTTTTGGCTCTTTTAGTAATGTCTGCTTTTTATGCATTTGGATGATTAGATTTGTAGTAGATATATTGGTCGATGTGTGTTGGTTTTCTGTGCACTGAGGTGGTGACATTGGAGTTATCTCATCTTATCATTACATTAAGAAATAGGGGACTGCTGTTGGTTTCATTCTCCAGTGTGAACTTCATTCTTGGATGTTGGTTGTTCAAGTGATTTAGGGGGACGACAGTATCATCTTCTTTTTGTAACATGACGAAGGTGTTATAATAAAATAAAACCAAGTACGAACAATCCAAACCATTAGACAAAATTCGAAGTCCTAAAAAAACATACAGGCAAAATAGTGTAATCAGCAAATGGACTGTTCACCGTATATAAAATACACGACAAACAGTGGTAACTGGTGTCCTGAAGAGTAAGCTTACCCTGCCTGGCGTCACACCCGCCATAGCTCCATCCAAACTATTAGACAAAATCTCGGTAAAATAGCGTGATTGGCCAATGGACTATCGGTATGCAAAATACACGTAATGGACAGTGTTAACGATGTAGTAGAACCAGAAAATGGGTTGAAAAGAAGCAGTTACAGTGCCTTCTTCGGGTGACATCATGTAAATTTCGGAAATCAGCGGGGATAAAGGATTTCCCATCGGTAAACCATGGATCTGTCCATAATAGTTTTTTCCCAATATGAAATATGTGGATTCCAGGCATTGCTTGGTCAAAGGAATAATGGTATCAACTTGTAGTGATATATCCAGTGGTGTAGAAAGTTGTCGAATACGGGTTTCAGGATTTCTGAAATCAAGGCTCCTTCTCTTGGCACATTAGTGAGTAGGTCGACAACACCGTACGAGAGCAATTCATTGGAGTCCTTAATGAAAGTATCACTATGTCTGGAAGATCTAGGAATATCATGAGTATGCCAAATCCTACAGATTGTATTTAGGTGAAACAGAATGGACGTTAGGAGATTTTAGGGTCATCAACTAAATCAGCTCCCTTCTCCGAGAGCCGCGCTATATAAAACCCGTACTAACCCGTGGACTAATAGTGAAACGTTTAACGAAAAAAATTAATGTTGAACGCGGAAGTTGATTTAACTTATCTCTGATGGAGCTAAAGGGGGCGTTCTTAAGGGATGTAGAATGTGTCGGGGATCTACTTAAGCAGAGTTTTTGATGTTATCTGAGGTAAGTTTACATAAGTAAATCGCCCACCGCCCCGTTTTTCTTGTCCTTATCCGAGATAGAAGAGAATTTCGCGTTCTAAAGTTGATGTTATGTTCTAGCCGACCAATAGTGAAACTTTTAACGAAAAATTGATGTTGTATGTGCAGGTCGAATTAACTCCTCTCTCAAGGGGGTGTTTTTAAGGGAGGAAGGAAGGGTCGGGGCTCTTCTTAAACAGTTGTTTTGGCGACATCTGAAGTTGGTCGACTTATGCACGAAAGTTGATTGTTTTACACAGAAGTCGAATTAAACCCGAAATTTCGACGTTTTGACAGATCCCCTCCCACCCCATGGGAAAGGGACCCGCAACTTAAGAATCAAGGTTCAGAGTATCGGACACCGCCGCCACTCATCTAGCATAGTAGAAATTGTGTACGCGATGTCGATAATACATTGATAGTTTTTGAGATATTGGCTGGTTTTTTTTCTGATTGGTCGACCGTGACCTTTGACCCCGCCCCAAAAACTATTCCCCAAGCGACCATGATGGGTCATTTTTTTTTAAGTGGAGTACCTACGGACTACCACCTTTCATTTGAGACCAAGTTTGCTTTGATGGGACTTTTTTCCAGGAAAACACATAAATCTGTGTTTATCCGGCAGACTAATGGACCTGAGATGCACCGCTGTACATAAAGCAACATGTATACTTAAAGGGCCATCATTTTTGCAGTAATTCTTTGATTTTGATTTTGGAAGCATATAAAAGGGGCATTTTGGTGATACCTGAAGTTTCACCCCTATATAGGACACAGCTCACGAAATATTTCTACGCCGTCACCCACGAAACAAGGGCCAAAGTTATTTTTAGTCTTTCTCTCCCTTTCTTTTTTCTCCCGTCTGCATTGCGATTTTTGTTGACTTTTTGGTGTAGAATCGAATAAAGGGTTTTGAAAATACATTTTCTGCCAGATTTTGGTAAATATTCATGATTTTGAGGCGGAAGGATACAAGAGTTGAGAGGTTGGTTAGGTTGAAATGTAAGGCCGAAAATTGCATGTTTACTTGTCTCCACTTCCAGCTGCTGTATCTCTTTTCTGTTTGATGTTTGTGTATTGAAATCAATAAATACAAATCAAAAATATTTTTCTATAAAATTCAATATAAATTAAACCTCTAAATTAAACCACATCTACTTAATTGCTCAAGTGCTTTCACCCATGAGTCTTAATCCGGCACTGATCGCGACTTTATAAAGGATGGAATATGTATCTCGTTTATATAACGGCTAATTACGCCATGTGGCGTGAATTGAGGCATAGCGTACAGTTCAGTAGGGGTGAATGTACGCGACGGCTTTGTGTACTTAACGTTAAAAAACCCATAAATTTGTGTTTATAATATCCTAATAAACAACCCATTTGATCAGATTTCTGGCCAAATGACGCGTGAACACAATACTGCAGCAAACTTGTGCTAAATCTGTATCCTTACTATAGAGCCCAGTGAGCGTGTTGAACTAACTATGTTACTTTCGGTTTAATAAAAATTAATTTCTCACTTACAAATGCGATTGACAGTTTGTGATTTAATTTAAAATGCATAATTGAGACTTTGTTTATTATCTAGACAACGGTAGCAATACAAATCGAGGCTACACTGGTTTTCTAATGGCGATAATTACAGTGAAGTAATTTGACTGAAATGTTTAACATATTTCCTTTTCATTATCTATTTGGTAACTATTATAGCGAGAAATATTAGTTCTGTCTAATCTTACATAATGCTCATTTAAGCTACTCGGGGAGTTGGATTGGCGAATGGTTAGCACATGCGCGCTGTATTATAAGGTCTGTCATTGAGTCAACTGGCGTGGTTTCAATTCCCCTGTTGTACGTGACAAAGAGTAGGGTCGCCTGTCCAACCTCGTGGGTTTTCTCCGGGTCCTCCGGTTTCCCCCACTGCTAAAGACCCCTACGCGCAAGCGAATTATTGAAATAAAATTGAACCACGTGTTAGCCCCGAAATGACCTAGTCTGTGTGTGCGTGTCTCTCTCTCCCTCCCTTTAAGCTACTGACTTGAATAAATTGTTTTGACACATGCAAATTAAACTTTTGGGCCTGATATTGAACTTCATCTGCTTGCAAACACTGAAGATCGAATAGCGTCCATAAAAGATAAAATTATTACAGTTGCGAGCCATTAAAACATTTATCTCCCAGTCTGAGTGTAAAGTGTTCAATTTTATAAATATTAATAGAGTTTATGATCAGATTTTTGTTGATTAGCTTATGATTATTTATATCAGTCTGTGATATTTGTTTGTATTTACCGTACACTGCTGTGTAGTAATGTTATTCAGATCACTTATAAACCTGTAGCAGTAAATCTCTTTGATCGGAAGCGGCTGTGGAAATATACAGGGGAATTTGGGTTTATTCTTCTGAAAGTTTTTCTTCAAACCTGTAACAGGTTATTCTTCCAGGGTAGGGGTTTTGTTTCCATTAGAAAACATGATCTAAGGTTTTTCTTATGGGAATTCTGGAACATTCTCATTTTGCGTACATGTAAACATAGACCGTTTATAAGCAAGATAAAGTCCCCGACTTCGGTTATGCTGGGGACGAAAGACTTCAGAAAATACCCTCGACAGAAAGCCTCGGCCTACCGGCCTCGGTTTGTATTTTTCTCGGGTTATTTTCTTCAGTCTTTCTTTCACCAGCATAACCAAAGTCTCGTGCTTTATCCTACACATATTGCAAGTCTTTCTTTAAGCCTGCAATGTTATCTAAATTATTAATTAGACATTAATTAGCTTATCCAGACTTTAAAGATACTTTACCGTGTGCAAACGGTGTGATTTGATGATATATTTGGACTAAAAACATATTCAAACTAATTAATCTATCAAAAATTTGCTTCAAATCCCTCTCAAAACTTTATATTCGCTGGGGGATAACGCGCAAGCTATAACTAAACTGTTGTTGGACGCCATATTTGCCACCTAACTTCGTTGAGGGAGGGTCCATTTTTTCAGAATGAATTTTCCATTACTTACTGTTCATTTACCATACATATTGAGACCTGAGTAAATTCTTAATTATTTTTGTCAACATTTATTTCAACCGTTTTATTGCAGAGTCTCTTGAACGTTGACACCCCTCAATGTTCCCCAAACCACCTAACCATTCGATCAAGAAAGAACAACCGCTACCTCAGTCAAGCTAACACACAATAAGCTGGCACACAATAAGCTAACATTCTTGCCCATTTCTTGCCCCACGGGTGTTTTTCGGGGAATCTAGCATTTTTCTAGTAAGATTAGGTGTGTATACTTTCCATATATACCCACATTTACCATACTTTTATTGGGAATAACCACCCGATAAATATTTTCGGGACACTATATCTTTAATCAACACTCGATGTCATCGGTAGCCTGCGATATTTAGTGGATTTGAATACATTTTGTGATGAATAATAACGTAAAAAAGAATAATCGAGACTTTGTTTATTATCGTACCAACATTAGCAATGAGTCGATAATATCTAGGTTTCAGAGGGAAGCAGTTTGACTGAAATTTGCAGCATATTCTGTTTTTATCATCAAATTTTTTTTCACTATTATAGCGAGAACTGTCAGCTCTTTATCTAATCTTACATAATGCCCCTTTAAACTTCACGCACAAATGCATCCATACCTTGAACAACAGCGAGTTTGTGTTTGTTCACGTCACGTTTCAGGTTAAAGGAGCTACCCGAGATATCACGTGGCAAAAATAGGTTTAATTTCGTAAACAAAAAATGCCAAAACGTGTCTTGATAAAGGAGACATTGTGACATTAAGAAGAATATAGCTACGGTTACACGGCGTGGAATATGAGGACATATGGCCAACCTGTCATGATAACTGAAAGTTTGTATTTCCTCGAAAAAGTGTAGTTGCACAATATTATCATTTTAAAAGATTTTGAAAAAAGCAATATGATTTTTGAAATTCTTGTGTAATTTACAGAATCATTGATTTTTGTTGGGGGGGGGGGGGCGGTGATAAGCGTGTGCGTGGTTTCGATTCCCAGGTTGTACGTGACAAGGAGTTGGGTCGCCTGTCCAACCTCATCGGTTTTTTCCGGGTTCACCGGTTTCCTCCCACTGCTAGACCCCTACGCGCATGCGAATTATTGAAATAAAATTGAACCATATGTTAGTCCCGAAATGACCTGGTTTGTGTCGAGTGGACGTTACCCTCTCCCTCTCTCTCTCTCTCTCTCTCTCTCTCTCTCTTGATTTTTTTAAATTCGCGTTATTTGATGGGAAGACGAATGCCTTGCCGATTACAATATTGTGACGGTTAGATCACTTAAAGATATATTATGTAAGATTTAGGCAAATAGTTGACAGTTCTTGATATAATAGATCTAAAATACATAATGTAAAATGAAAATATTGAAAATTTCATTCAAATTACTTCATTCTGAGCCAAGTCACTGTTTGTAATTTTGACAAGATGTGTGCATTGTGGTAACCAGGTCACTGGTATATTCGAGACTTAGCCTCGCTTTCCCATTTTTAAATTAAATTTTCAAATGGCTAACCGTTCTAATCTAGTTAAAATCTCGAGTATCCGATGCCATCGGGAGTTGATAGGTATTGTTTTGTTAAAAAATGTCTAATTAATAGTTTATATAACATTGCAGGCCCTAAAGAAAGACCTGCAATAGGCAAATTTAGCTCTTGCATAATGTATGTTTAAAAGGTATATCAAAATCCAAAAAATGGTATGTACAAAGATTTTCCTTTCACTCCCCATCCTCTGACAACGATATACACAAGGGGGCACCACGTGTAATATTTTGATGCGCCCCTTTTAATCCGATTAAATCAAACGCCGTGACTACGTACAAATATCAATTAACTTAAATTTAATCAATTTCAACACGTTGAAAAATTAGACATTGTCCAAAAAAAAAAGCAAATGACGACTATCGGCTTTAGATAGTTTTCTGATCAGCTGTAAAATGATTGAATTCGAATTTCCTACTTGCTGTTTAACTATAACATGTTATTTCTAATTAACTAAATGATCTCACTTTAATGTTTTACACAGGTCACAATTCTATGGAATACAGTTACTGCTTATTACTGAGCAATGTTTCAACAAGTCTTCTCTAGTCTTTCTCAAACAAATGATTAAATATAAAATGTAATTAAAGAATATATATGTAAAAACAATCCATGGCCAAAATCTGTTTTGTTTTAAACCTTTTTTTTATTAGTTCTTCACGTGCGAATAAATAGAGAATCTCCTACCAGTCTTTTTTTGATATCAAAAAATATCAACACAAGTTGATAATGTAACAAAAAACGAGGCTCTGCCGAGTTTTTTTTTTACTTTATCAACGAGTGTTGATATTTTTTGATATCAAAAAAGACGAGTAGGAGATTTTATTTATCACCCAATCCCTTCTTACATGCACAAATAGATAAATATAATTCTTTGCTGTAGATTTCACTTTTACTGAACATTACAGCGTAGTGATACATCATTTTTTGACAGCAATTTAACCATTGCAAAGTCCTTTATATTGGCCCAGTGTTTCCATCAAGGTCAATTGAATAACAATAGTTCATTTTTGAAAAAAAAAGTTTCTTTTAATAAGAAATGAACTGTTCTTTGAAAATAAAAAAAAGTAGTTCCATTTCAACTGACCAATCAAATTCATGTAAAGCGATATCTTCTAAGGAGATATCGCAGTAGATTATGAAATATATCACACAAGCGATATCTACTGTGGAATGAATTATTGGGTGATAATCTTAATTAATCAACTTGTCAATAATATCATATATAATGTATTACTATTAGACGCAATAAACAACACCAACATTCTATATTTGATCAAAGCTTGATAACAACTATATATTTTATCATCAAAGTGATTCTAAAGCAAAGACCAGTATTTCAGACAATTTTAATTTGATTATGAGTAATGCCACACATAAATATGCGAATAAAATCAAACACAAAATACTTACTCTGCTTGAACTGTACATGTATATGTAAGAAACCATACTAATAATAACATAATTAATACATCGGCGTAAACATTTCTAGCATAATTCCTCATATTCACAATTATATCGGTAAAGTCTCCATCGAGGCACAGTGGTAACAGTTGTTTATGCAATGCGCAGTAGTGAGCTTTTCACTCTGCATATACCTTACTATTACTTAGTGATGCGTGAAATCAACTAAATCCGGGTTCCGATAACGTAATATTTATGTAGTTACTGTAATGTAACCCTTTATAAAACAAATTAGCGAATGCAATATAACCTGAAACCAGAATACACGTTTGCTCTGAATTAAAATGGTGGGCCGTTATGTAAGACCAAACAGCTCTTTATTCAGTGTTCTTAATTCTTAGCTCTTAATTCATAGACCTTAAATTCTTGTTTCTTCATTTGTTGTCGTATTTACAAATCAGGCATTTGTCATCTCAGCTTTATAAATTTTATCTTTGTTTAAAGTAGCTAAGTCTCTAACTCAATATCATCCAAAGTCTTCAACATTGAAAACACGATTTATTTGTCAAATTAAATCAACATTCATGTTGTGATCTTACCGGAAAAAGATGGGCTTTTGATATCCAATATTTAAGACAAAATAAACATTTTACCATTGGTACACGAATCGTGTACCATAATGCGCTTCAGCCCCAGTTGTATCAAGAGACTCGAGGGACGAGGCTAGACCCATTGCACCAAATCAAACGGCGTATGTAGACAGGAAAAACCAGACGCTAGAAATTTGCACTCGCTTGAGATTGCTGGCTTATTTCGCCGAACATAACTGATTTGAAATTGGAGTAAAAACGGAAACCATTGAATGTAAATCAGTTTATATACATTCATATTACATTATTATATGCGTTGCGACTTAGCTACTTTAAGCCATATTTCACCTAAAGAAGGATTTAGATACTTTCCTAAAAATACTATCGATATGGCTGTTTCATTTACAATTTTTGTATAAAATAAGTCCGGGATGTCTATGTTCAGTTATTCCTTTTATTCTTATTGAGTTTCTTTAAAGGGGTGGGTTTACAATAATGCGTTTAGTTGTTGGGATTTGAGTTTCTGTCTTAAGAGGGTTGAATTTCACCGCTGCACCGCGGGATGCCAGTAGGATTGCTCATGGAATCCAAGAGGTTTTATTTATCATGACACATTGTTGCCGATTGTCAAGATAGTTCTTTAACCACAATAATACATGTAACTCCTTTCGGACCCCAGCAGCATCCAGTTTGCGGCAACAAGCCAGACTCTGGTAAAAGCCTAGCATAATGATTATGATCCATATTTTGACAAATAAGTGATTTAGATCTATTAGTTGGAAGATGGTTCAATCACCTGAAAGGAAACCTCTTTGAAGTGTTGTTAGAATTGAATTGTCCTTGAAGAAGTTAAGGACCGGCACATATACTATGACAGATCTCATGTTCGAGATTATTTATAACACTAGGGCTGGGACAATTGAGAATTAAGTTTCATTTTTAATCTACTCAAAATATACAGGGACAATAGATTTGGGATTAATAAATGCCAAACTTTTGAACTTGATAGTGTAATACTGTGAAATTATCATTTTTAAATTAATTCCACGCATGAAATAATAAGATAAATCAATATAATTTAACAAATATTCTGAAATAAAGTCATTAAATACTTACCTGGCCTGTGTTTCATAAAAATTAAAACATAACAGTAAACCCACAATTAATCTTTTCATAACATTTGCCATTATTTACTTCGGTTTATTGTAGCCTTCAATTAATACATCCAACTTCAGTGAGTTAAGAAGAAATAAATAAAGATAGATGTCGTGCTTTAACTGAATGTCAAACGCAATATGATTTCATAAATAGCAACGCCCATGCTATTAAATCAGTTGTCTAGGAAAAGATCGGTTCTCTGTGTATCAAATAACATGACATTTACTTAAAGATGCATTATGTAAGATTTACATAAAATGAAATGAAATCTAATGGGGGTTAACTTCTTACTGTTGTGCTCCGACTGGACGAATACAGTGTGCAATGGGGAACATTTGGCTACGACAGTGGCGCTACGGCGTACTCTTATATCGAATTACAACTGCCAAGGTATCTTTTACATGCTCGCCAAAATTTACATAAAGAGATGGCCATTCTTGCTATAATGGTTTTGAAAAAAGATAATGAAAAATGAATATGTTAAAAAGTTCATTAAAATTACTCTATTCTTTGCGAAATTATCGGTGTTGGAAGATGTAGCGCGGATCGTTTATTATCGTAGCAACGGGACAGGACATTCGTATTTTAATCCTTCTAAATCTTTGCCACCCGATGTCCTAGAGTTTAATATAGATTTGTTATGCTAATAAATGCATAAGTAATAGTTTATATATCATTTGAAGCGAAAAAAAGAAAGACGTATTATAGTCAGATTTAGCTCTTACATAATGCATCTTAAAACTTGCATATTAAGTGTCATGATTATGAACACCTTATTTTCGCTTTCGATTAAACATCCTAAATAATTGTAACTTGAAGATGGGCTCCTTTTATAGACTAAAATTAAAGTGTTAGCCAGGTAATAATGTATAATGAGTATATAGTAGTTATGTCCATATATGTTCAGTATTTTCGGTGGCAAAGTGACTGCCATATGGAAATCATGATCATACAATTTAAAAATCAACGCCAAAATGTCACGATATTAAGTTTCCGACTAAGTACCTTTATACGACTCCTAATTTTTTCTGAATGAATAATGCATTAAAACAATGATTTGTGCGACATTTTTCGGGAATCGATTATTATTTGTTTCATCAATTCCACGGGAATCAAAACTTATCGAAATGGACTAATGGATTAAGATTTAAAACTTATAAAAACAATGTAAAACAGTGTCTAGCGCCTCTCCAGAGCTGTCACCCTGCTTTATGCGCTACATTTTATTTAGAGCAATCAATTCTACTACCTTAGTTATATTCTCACGATGACGTAGTATAAACATACCACATTAAATTTTCAGTTTAAAACCGGACACTGTCAGGTCCAAAAATTATTCATATTGATAAGTTAAGTTCTAACCATTTCACATATTGGATCCTTTATATCGTTATAGATCACCCGGTGGAAGCCGACGTTATAATTCTTACGTCATATAGCCAGCGGTGGATCCAAAAGAGGAGCAGGAGTACCACTCTAGTGAAAACCTTTAGGTATATGGTAGATAAATGTATAATTTTTGGAGGCGGTTAGATTTATAGCAATAATTGACAGCCTTGGCTAAAGGGCAAATTGTATAAATGAAATGAAATGAAATGGGGTTTAACGTCCCACTGTTCTGCTCCTATATTGGGCTAATGAAGACGGGCATACACCATACAGTGTGCTATAAGGGAAATTTTGCCCGGGCAGCGGCACTATCGCCTACTCTTATATCGAATTCCAACTGCCAAGGGATCTTTTACGTGCATTCCAATGTATACACGGGACCTCGGTTTTTCGTCTCATCACAAGGACTAGACAGCTGTCCTTGTGAGGCCCTCCGTCCTGCACCACTGACAAGGGAAACCACGTCGGAAAATCCAGATGAACTTTCTCGGCCAATGCAGGGATCGAACACCCGACCTCCAGGCTAGCGAGCCAGGCAAATTGTATAAACCTACATAGATGTTATGAGGGGCTAATCTTCTTTAGATTTGGCCAAAATATAATATTTAATTTGATTCACCTGATGTGTTATTAATGCAGGGATCGAACACCCGACCTCCAGGCTAGCGAGCCAGGCAAATTGTATAAACCTACATAGATGTTATGAGGGGCTAATCTTCTTTAGATTTGGCCAAAATAAAATATTGAATTTGATTCACCTGATGTGTTATTAATGATTGGTAATATTTACACAATTCAATTTATGTTTCTAAAGATTGAATCTTAGTTTACTATGTGGACCAAAACACAACACTGGCTTAAGCTTTTTATACATCCAATAAAATAAATCAGTACATACAACCACATGACATGTTTGACACAAATAAAAGAGGATGGGTTTCAGTTTATTTTGAGCAACAATCCAACATAATTAGGCCAAATAATACAGCACGTGGATGAGGGTTATGCCCAGTGCAAACGCTCTGTTAAACAAGCTAAACTGAAAGAACAAGGAAGAAATTTCAAAAAAGGTCAGGAATGCAGTAAATATATACCTTTTAAATAGATACTTACATTTTTGTCCCGTGATTATCAATATATTATTTCAGAAGAAAAAAATAAGATGCAATTTATTCTATCAAATTCCCCCCAAAAAACTTACACGCGATAAATTATAGAAAATCCTTGAATACTTAAAATCTGTAAACAAATTGCTATGAATTTATACAATCAGCGATGGAATAGAAGCTTCGTCTTAAATTTTACATACGGCCGAACTCGAACATCTTCGATGCAACTGTATTTTCTAATTAGGTCAAATGGAAATTTATAACAAGATAGTTAGTCATCATGGTGTTAATAGAACATGTATTGGGGACTGCCCAGAAAACTTGACGTTTCTAGGTAAATAGTTGACACCTAGAAAACTATACTTGTGATTTTTCCCAAATGGCACCCGGTGGAATATATACACCAAGAAGCGACACGAAACGCTTGAAACCCGGTTGACAACTATTCTAGACCGCCCCTAATTAGATAGGAAATACTAACCGGCACTGTAATATATCTAATCATAATATAGGAAAACTACTTACAGCAGCCACTATAATTATATAGGAAAGAATTATAAAGATCTACTATCCAACGTTGAATATTCTTGCTGTATAAGTATAATGACGGGAAACACAGTGGGGTTTAATATTTATATATCTATTGTATGAAAATATAGGAACAAATTATAAAGATTGGCAACAAGATGTTATTTGTATAGGTAATATTGTAACATCTACAAAGATATTTGGAATTAATAATTTCAGTATGTTAAAGTACAATAGTATGATTATAATGTAGGAAAAGACCGCAGGGGTCCACAGCTGATATTGTTAAATATATTCTTGGTAACTTCGATATATCAGGCATCTCGATGGTAAGGGAAGCAACTTTTGTCTCTTGCCATTGTATAACGTCCGCTCCTCCTGGCGATGTTCCTAAACTGACTTCATAATACAGGTTCTTCCATGGGGACGTAAATAAATCTCTCCATGACATTTCCATAGATTTACCATCAAATGATCGGGCAATTAATAATTTTGAACCCGCTGAAATATATAGAATAGTAATAATAGTAACTTTATTTATTCAGAATATACCATTCAATAAAAACCAGTAGTCACACTGCACAGTTCATTCAAATAATATTAAGAAAATGAGCATATTTCTAAAAACAGGGCCAAAACATCCGGTTAAACGCGCTATCGATGCAAATTTACAGCTGAATAGTTGAACTAAAGTTTTTTCGAACTCCACTTCATAAACGAAATTAAAGATGCTCAAACGAAATCCAATTTCTGACATAATCCAATAAAAAAGTAAAGACTTTTTGTAACCCGTGGATAATTTTACACATCATAGATCAAATTTGAAATTTTTCTATTGGCAGAATGACTTATACAAACCTTGTAAAATTGGAGGTTGTGCTACAGATGATATTACTGTTGATATAGAATTGTCTTGTCTTCCTAATACATTAATAGTAGAAACACTAACATTATAGTTAGAGTTAGGTTGTAGTGATAAACTTCTTAATTTAGCCTGGTTATAACCGATCTCTGAAACTCGAACTTCCTTATCTAAATTATAACCTGGACCATACACCGATACCTGGTAATAAAAGAACATAAATCTAATACTTGTAACGACCAATGTAAATCGTGTAAAGAAGACAATCTGTTTCACAGAGGATTAAGAAATTTTTCCAATAACTCTGTAAATGATGACTGCTTTCAACACCTGACGTCACATCACACGGCGTCAATCATTGGCACAATGGTGCGTGCATTGTTTACATAAGACATTTACACTAAATAGGACATATTTTTCAAAACCTTTATTTATTTTTCTAAAGCTTAAAACAGATGTTCAACAATTTCATTTGCAGAACAAAAAAGTTAATCTGTGGGGCCCATTAAGCAGCATCGATGTAGCAGCCTGGCTAATATCTACGGCTGATCAGTTTTTCAGTCAGGGTGCTTATTCTAAACCGAAACACTAACTCGTTTTATTATGAAAAAAGACACTGCTAATTCTTGGCGTTCAAATGTGCACAGATAAGATTAAAAGTCCATTTGTCTGGAATTTCTCATTTTCTTAAAAATTGAATACCTGTATAGACTTGGTACCAATTCTGGTATTTTCTAAATCCCATTTTAATCGTAAACTATTAGTCAATGGATAACAATCATCCTTCACCGGATATGCAGATACTCCATCTTGATGAATAGCGATTTGCCCCTCTGATATGGCAGCCATTTTGTTTATAACCAGAAGAACGCCATCAGTAGTAGCTGTAGTTGGTAACCCAGCTTTATTATAACATCTTACAGTAGAATAAACTTGTTTAGAGTTCTGTATTTGATCAACGGGGAGTTCTACTTGAGCAAATGATTGTTTATCTGGTACAGGAGTAAATGGCTGTATATCAACACCGCCATGCGTTGAACCTAGTATGTAAAACAAATGAATAAACGTGTCAATAATTAAATAACCCCCCGCCCCTGCTCAGCTACATAAAGTTTTTGTAAATCAACACTTTTATGAGAAAAGTTTCTCGGCCGTGTGCTTTGTCCTTTATCGTCAGATGTGGGACAGGATGGGCACTTAAAGCACGAGATAATGATATAAACATTATGTGATATCACAATTAATGCTTTGCACCCATGAGATTGAATCACAATGTCATTGTATTAATTCATAATAAAAATTGACGTCAAACGAGGTGTTGAATTTCTCTGTTTAAAAAGCTTAATGTGTATGTATATACGCCCAAATGACGATAGAGACCATGAGGTGGGGGGGGGGGATACATTGTCTCAGGAACCTGGCAAACCCCCTGCTGCAAAAATTCCTGGATCCGCCCCTGCCTACATGTTCTCTTGTTGATACAAATAGTAGATTGTATGTTGTAGAAATTAACAATAATTACAGCCAACCGTCGACTTAGGTTACATACATAGAGATACGGTATTTGTTATATGTTGTAATGCAAAATGAAATTGGATTTAACGTCCTACTGTTCTACATTTGGTGGGCTAATAAAGACGGGCATTCGCCATAGAGTGGGCCACGAGGGGAATCTTGTCTATAACTGATTAACAAATTACGTTATTCCAACGTTGAAAATAGTGAAGTATTACCTATAGCCCATTGACAATATTCTACTCCTGATTCTGGATCTCCTACTTTCCAGTTAACTGATATGAGTTTGGTTAGCTGGAAATTTACATCATTCTCTAAAATGATCAAAACATATTTAAATCAACAAAAGAGAAAGACAGACAAGAAACACTCGAGTTGATGCGAATTCGTCCTTCAGAGTTCTGATGACAAAGGTTACGTGGTTTTGATCAAATGTTAACTGTGACTGGCTTAGTAAACAGTAAAAAAAACTGTCATGTAATAAGCAAGTTTTAACCCTGAACTTGGTGTGGATAACCATTCTGATAATAACATAGGCTTCTGTCAATTTTATTTAAATAGCTGATTTTTCATTGTGGTGGGCAGTAATATTTTCCATTAAAGTACCCAACAATCAACATTTAATTTCTTACCTATACCATCGTTCATCTCTGATATTATTGGCGGAGTCATATCGGCAACAATACTCTCTGATTGGCTGACAGTTGTTAGTCCGGCGCCATTGGTTGACATCACCGTCAAGTAAAGTAATGTATTATGGGCTAAATTTAGACCAGATGCTGTAGCTTGCTGATTTCTGCCAACACTTGTGAACGACTGAATCTGGGTTCCACCTTTCACAGTTCCTGAAATTAAAATGATTGTTTTGATTGAAAACCGTTGTCAAAACGATTTAGAAAATAAGAATGCTCCCTGAGTAATTTTCCAATGTAATCAGTAAATATATTTGATACCAAAATCAACTGGATTGCTAAATAAAATCTACAAAAACAGGAAATGTATTGCTATAACTAAATACCTACATGATTTAAACACTATTGTATTACTTATAGTCACTGATATATTTACATACAGTAGTACATGTATTCAAGCTAAACTTACCTAGTGCCCATTGATAATCTGTAATATGACTTTGATCATCTTTAAAATGCCAGGTAAGATGAAGAGATGACCAATAAGGTCTAAATACTGTATGATGTATTAAATGATTAGAATCACTTGTTATATCTATATAATTAACTTGTTGTACATATACATCATCTACAGCTAATATCATATGTAATTTACTTGTACCAATTCTTATCACTTCTCTTGCTTCTCTTGGATGGAATACATAAGTAAATTTATTCCATACTATTAATGGTTGTTGGTCGATGTCACATATCCCCTGGCATCGTTCTGGGTCAAGGCTGAAAGTGTGAGTTTCTTGTCCGAATTGCACGAAACCTTCGACGTTGTGATGCTGAATGCTAACATCATGTGGATATCCAACATGTACTATAACATGGTAAGCACTTTGGGTGTTTAAATCAAAAACTGTTTGTTGAATATGACCTTTCACTTTAATATAGGTTCCGCCTTCTTTTGAAACGGAAGGTTGTGATTGGATAATTTTAATACACGAGGTGGAGTCAAAATACCAACGAGCTGGTGGTTGGTCATCACATTCCTTATTTGATTCCTCCGCGCCTTCTTCAAATGATGGATTGGCGATGCGATTTTCTCCAATATAATCTATATCAACCGGTACTGGGGGCGTGGTATCAATTGTAATACCATCAGACACTGCTACATCAGATTTCAACCCACTTCCATCTACAGCATACACTTTATTATAAATTTTCATACCTATAACAATAAAATACAGTAATGGTATTTGTTACGGTGGCAGTAATACTTTGATAATAGAAGATCACATTTGGAAACAAAACATTCAGAAATTCATTCTTTGGAACGAGATGGCTTGAGAGGGGACTCTTTCCAAAGGCATTTGCCGTCATCATTAGCCCAGTTTAGGAGCAGAACAGTAGGACGTTAAACCCCATTTCATTTCATTTTCTTATCCACTATACTACTGTAGGGGACCAGTTTCGCACGTGTCGAGATAAGAAAACAGTATGACTAGTAATATATTTATCCACACTGTAGCATATTATATAGTGTCCCAATAATGAAAGGGTTTGTATTTTTGAATAAAATACCTAATAGATTCAATTTTATTCAATTAATATGGAAACTTTAGAATGCCTACCATGATTTAAAGGTGAGGTTAGGTTTACAGACAGTCTAGTATTTAATCCTACATTCTTCCAGTCGTGTATATTACAATCTGTAGTACTAATACCAGTACCAATACACCAGTAATATTTAACTATACCAGTACCACTATCAGTAAAACCATACCATGATGATGATATAACTGTTGTAGAGTATTGGTAATCTTTATCATAGATATCTGTAAAATATGAAATAATAAGAGACCGTATCCGCCATTTTATCATGGTTGTCTATAAAAAGATAAATAATAAACCTTATCACCAAACAGGAAATTCCTTAGGGAAACAGCTTGAAAATACATACCAGATTTAAAAGATTATGAAATTGAAATCGGCTAAAATAAGTCTATGAGTTGTGTTGGGTAATTTTAGGGTGACCGCAATGCCCCCACCCCCTCCCAACCAAAACCCACAAATCTTTGAATAACACTGTTGATTGTAATTTTTCTTTTTGGAAAAAACATGACTTTATGCAAAGCGACCAAGATAACTAAAACTTTGGACAACGATCGTACGCAGACAAAGTTCAAGAAGCTGTAAGATTTAATAAATTTTTTACGGGGTTCTTTTTGGGGGGGGCCACAATCTATATTCAATAATTTCAATAGTTTACTTACCATTACCATCATATATAATACCGGAAGTAGGAGTTGTATTGTCTATTAATATTCCATCACTATTGGCCCAGCTCAATAATCCTGCTTTATTATAAGCTAGTACAGTACTATAATATTCTCTATTCTCTTGTAGATTTAGATTAGTAGCTGTATAGATACTAGTATTTCCAGGTACTCTTGTAGATGACTGATGAACGTTGTGTCCTACATTTAAAAAAAAAAAGACGCCAAGACCGCTATTGATTACATTATTAAAGATGCAATATGCAAGATTTAGATAAATAGATAATGAAACAGCAATAAAAAAATATTTTGACAATTCCTTTTAGTTCTCTATTCTGAGTGGGGTTGTTAGTGTTTTAGGTTTAGCTAAGAATAGCGTTACAGTCTCGATTTTTATTAATGTTATCGTATTTCAAAACTTGACATTCCCATGGCCTAGAGAGTTAGTTCTCTATTCTGAGTGGGGTTGTTAGTGTTTTAGGATTTGCTAAGAATAGCGTTACAGTCTCGATTTTTATTAATGTTATCGTATTTCAAAATTTGACATTCCCATGGCCTAGAGAGTTGATTACGGGCTTCTCTTGTGAATAAATTTCTAATAATTGTTATAAGATTTGAGGCCAAAAGAAAGTTTTGCAATCTTTAAGACTCACTATACTAGATAATGAGATTGGTCGGGACTGGTTCAAAAATATCTTAGGAATGGAAACATCAGTTTAAAAATGTTGTCATACATTTAATAAATACATGTTTCCGTGAAACTTTTAATGTGATTATGTTACTATTAAAACCCACCTTGTGGATGAGTGCTTATATAAGGCTTAAAATAATCTAATCCACGAATTCCTCCTCTAAATTTATTCTTCCAACCAACAATAATCTGATTGCTGGATGTTTGGTAATCTATATCGTTAACACTTAATATAGTTTCTAATTCTTTTATCTGGATAAAAAATAGAGCAATACATCTCAAAATCAAATCAATAATTCTATTTAAAATAGGTTAATCAAAACGGGGAAAAATCGTGATATAATGACAGTTATAATTATTAAATAGCTTGGAGTTTTTAACTTATTTTTAAGTACTTACATCAGCTCCCGCTATGTGACTGACACTCGGAGCAGACATCAGTGGTGTAATACCAGGAGACTTAAATATCGCATATTGATATGCATTATACCATACCCTCACAAATACACTATATGGCACAGACTTATCTAAAACTTTAGCTGTAATAAATAAAATAATATTACGAAATTACATGTACTAGAAACACCGTGGGACCTTAAGCCGATCCCTGTGACACACCTTTACAAGAAAGAAGACTTTTGTTTATAGAGCTTTATACGTATGTTTCAATGCTTATAGCTGAATGTATTGATAAGGTATCCTATTGTAACTGAGTGAAGGTTGTGTGATTTGTTAATATTACATATTATTAAATATACAGTATTAGTGATTGTTTCTTGAAAGAAATGAATAACATTTTTAAAAGGTATACCTGTAGGTAAAGTTATTATAGTTTCGGTATTTTCACCAACATCAAACCATGTCCTTTCTGTATCAGTGTCATATATTCCACTGGGTAAATTTTCACCGGAATGACCGGCACTGCATTCATATCTAAAATACCATATGCTGAGTTTGAATTCATGGTAATTGCTATGTAGTTAATAATGAACTTAGCTGGTTTTGGCAGGCTGAAGCCTAGATCATCATGATATAGCGGGCCTGCGCCCAGTTGTATGATATGTTGAGGTTTAATTTACCTTATAGATGAGAGACATTGTTGGTTTATTAAAGAGGTTTCATTTACCTAATAGATGAGTGACCCTGTTGGTTTATTAAAGGGGTTGTTTAATTTATCTAAATTTAATTTAATTTATAGACGAGAGACCTTGTTGGTTTATGAAAGGGGTTTAATTTGCCTTATAGATGAGAGACCGTGTTGGTTTATTAAAAATATTTAATTTATCTAAGTTTAATTCACCTTATAGGAGAGATACCTTGTGGGTTTATTATCCTCCATCTGGCAGCTAGAAAATTATCAGACGATGTGTAGTAAGTCTGTGCAGCATCATATGACATCAAATTAGTCATGTCAGTAACTTGGATAATATTATTTGGATTCCCTGCAAGGATGATGATAAATAAGAAATCAATCACATGGCCGATAGCATAAAATATACAACAATAGAGAAATACGGGAATAGTGTGGCATACAACATCTGGAATTACTTAAGGTAGACTAAACACAGTGGGACATTACTGTGACGAATGCAAAGGAAACCCTAACATAAAAGTTCACAAAGAATTAATTAATGAATAATTTTAATAAAGTGTATAGATATATACCTGTTGAGATGTCTCTACAGTTGTCAGCATCTGAACATGTTTTGTCTTGTCCAGCACAAACACAATGTCCAAGACAATTATACGGTTGACATCTCCTGACTAAATCTAACATTCCTCCTTCTACAAGTTCAAATTCAGAATGAGCAGGTTGACTTTTTAATCCAACCTATGTCAAAAATAAAAATGAAATAATATGTAACACAATAAAACGACTAGAAGTAAAACATATTGGTAGTTAATAGATACGGATACTGAAGTGGCAATTTTGCCTAAGTCTGATACACCCGATTTAGAGGTGTAATTTCTCTTGTTCTACTGTAGTACATATATCATATACTAGAAAATGATTAAATAGCAATAATTACCCCGTTAACAGCCCATACAGATATGAAAACAGAATTGCCCATATGAAGTGTCTTGGTAGTTATTGTAACTGATTGTACCACTCCTTCATCATTAAAATTATCTCCAGCCACATGTTGAAACGTGATTTGTTGATAGCCCTGTTAAAAAAAAATTTTCATATAAGAATTTCGTGAAGTAAAAAACAATATGTCATATTACCTAAGATTAATTGCAGACCGAAACCAAGCAATTTATTAACAAGATTTTGGGTGTTTGAATGCTGCTAATTTACGCCAAAAATTGTATTATGCTCAAGAATACCACATATTACCGTAATTAGAGATACTTGCCTGGTTGAGATCTGTAAAGAAAGGTTTGGTTCCAACACTGACTTTATACTCGGTTATACCAGTATGTAGATCGGCAAATCCCAACCATGCTAACTTAATAGACGTAGTAGACCAGTGGTTCCAGTTATTCCTATCTCTGTTTAAGTTAGCGGCGTGGTCAGTATCAATAGCAAACATACCTGAAACAACATTCACTAATTATTTCATTGGGGAAGATAAACAATTTGTAATATGGTAAAACTTTAATTCTCCAAAATGACCAGAACAAAAGCAAAACGACATCGAGTTCAGATTTTTCATAATTATCAGATTATTTACTTATTTTAAAGTGGAAAACAAATAAAAAATTAAAATTGCCTGTTTTCTTAGAGTACGTGGATTTATTTAGATCGAGAATGAATTATCAGATATCACGACATTTGTTCTTATATAATGTAAGCATAAGTATAAACACTTTTAATCGATACAAACAATACACGTACCTCTGGTAGGCGGTGTAGAATCAACTGTTATATCATCTGTAACACTCGACAGACACAAACCAGCTAAATTACAACCAATCACTTTAACTTTATATTTACTCCCATCGTGTAGAGCTAGACCAGAAAATGTAAATTCTTTTACTACACTAGGAATCTGAAACAAAAATAGTAATATATTCTCTAAAACTAAAAGTATTCCAACTATACAATTTAACTTCGTCACCGTTCATTAGACAAACCCGTAAAACCACTGCATTTTTAAAATAGTAAAATTTCCAACTATGCAATTTTACTCAGGCAATGTCCAGTGGTCATCCTCGTAATGCCACTGTATTTTTCTAAATGACTGAATTCATTATAGGCATGCTTATTTTTTTATCAAAATGTTTAATTTTTCAAAAAATAAAATATGTTTAAAATTATCGATAGGACTTACCTCCATAGCTGAAGAATTAAAATCTCCCAATAAATGAGGTGAAATAGAAATGTATTGTCTTTCTATATCTGATTCATCATCAGTAAACTTCCATTCAATTTTAATACTAGATTTTGATATGGTAGTTGAAGGTAAAATAGAACTAAACGATGAGACGGGGACTGCCCTTTGTACTACTACTGGTAATGTTGTATCGATCTTAAAACCATTTGATGTAACTTCGCTGTATAAACCTAATAATATAAAATCTAGGTGCAGTGGCGGCTTTGAAATACATAAATAATACAAACGATGATGATATAAATATAACAGTAATCCTATGCAATTTTACAAAAGAAAGATGTCGATTCGTCTACAATGAAGCCGGGTCTAGAGGACATGCCCTCATGTTTCTATATTCTATCCCGCAAAGGGGTGATAACTCTAACCAATTTTAGAAAGGGAACATATTTCGTGTAGGAACCCTTTTACTACATATATTACGAATTTATACATTGGGTCCACAACAGTAATGCTTGTTCAAGTAAGATATAACTTAAATTATTGTTTTTGTAAGCATCATTAGCGTCATTAAAATAATTTGAGTCCTACCTGCTTTATTGTAACATCTAACAGTAATATAAATTCTAGTATCAATAGGCAATAGCTTATAATTAGGTAAATTAGATCTATAGGCCAGTTCCACCACTGGTAAAACTTGAGGGCTAAGTAACCCTTCGCCTCCAATGGTTGTTCCTACTCTCCATTCATATCTCGCTATACCAGATTGTGCATCTTTAAACCCATGCCATTTGGCACCAACAAAGTTTCTGAAATCAGGATGACAATCCTTAAAAATTGCACACAACACATTATGTTAATTTGTTCAGTAGTAGAATCTGATTCTGGAAGATAATAATTGCAACACTCTTATATAACCCTAACTAACTGCTCAGAACCAATTTATAAATGTCAATCATCTAATTAAGATAAGTTCCCATCGACAAGGGTGGTAGCATATGAGGTCATTTACAGGACAAATTGACGAAATTGAATATTGAATAGGCTTCTTCGTTTCACTAGTTTAAATGATGCATATCAACATCATACGGTTAGGATTGTAACTTTTGTTAAATAGAATCTTCATATCAATAATGTAGGCATATAATATCAATTTTAAAACAATCAGATGATAAATGTAGTCTTTAGAGTGTTCATAAGAAATTGTGGACGGACGGACGGGCGCGATGGCAATATACGACCACGTATAAAAATGGGTTATTGTTAAATGCCTTCTAAGACAATAACTACTGCAGCGGTCCCATAGCAGAGGAGACTCGATAAACGTGATCCAATCATATTCGTGGATCCTCATGTCTATTTTATAGTTTGTTCCGAAAACGGAAAACTAAACAGACTTGATAATCGTGTTTCAATTACCTGGTTGCTTGGAATTCTACATCTAAATCTTTCGTTCCATCTAAAACTCGTCCCACGTCCGGTGGTGTCACGTCAATTATTACCCCGTCAGAAATGGCCGACGTACACATGTCAGCCATATTGCACCCTGTTACCGTGGTGATATATTTTGTTCCAGGAGTAAATTTGGACGGTGGAAAGGTAAAATCTGAAATATGTATCGGTTTTTAAAATTTATTAGAAGATCTACTTAATTTATTTGAAAGGGAATAGTCCATATTTATACAATAAAACTTAACTAAAATCTGAAATATCGGTTGTTACGACATCTACATAATTTATTTTAAAGAAAGTAGCCCCTATTTTTACAATAAAACTAAACCACCTCTTCTTGGGAATATCATCAATAGTTCTATAACAGAAAAGTTGGATTGTGCTTTGTAATAATATTTTCCTTACGTGTAGATATTCCTGTTTTGATTTCTGGAATTATGTCATCACAATCATCACAGGTACCAACTTTAACAGTATAGTATTGCATGGATGAATGGGGGTCGTGGAATCCTTGCCATCTAACAGAAAGTGGTGATTGGTTAGTTATATAATCTACGTCATCTCCGGTATAGTTTGTATTAAGAATATCGATGACATGTCCTGTGGTAGGAGGAGTTGTGTCTACTGTCACTGGACGAGATATTAATGTAGTAGATAACCCTGCACCATTAATGGCCTGAAACACCACAACAGACAAGAGTTATTGTAAAATTGGTATATAGAATACAAAGATAACCAGCATAGAGCATGAATTTGAAAAATTTTCTATTGGAAATTACGTCAAATATAAGCATACCGTCTTAACGATTCGTGTCAATTTCTTTGAAATAATTAAGGGATAAATAATAAAGCACAATGTTTGTTCCCAACTTATCTATAGTTACATCAAGCATAATTCATTAAACTTTTTTTCTATCTAAAAACGTAATGTAAAATTACAATAAGAGATATACCTGAACTGTGACGTAATAAACGTGTCCATCTTGCAATTTGTGTTCTAGGTTCGCTTCATCACAATCATTATCGGTTATCATATAAGCCCTAATGTTTTCATGACCTGGTCTAGTACCTATTGCCCACCGATACTGACTTATACCACTTTCGGTGTCTTTAAATGATCCACTCCAACTGTAAATAAATCAAATACAATGGCTCAGGCTCTTTAATACATTATTTACAATTAATTTCAACACCAACATCCTTGTGCTATGAGGGGAGACTTCCAACTGCCAAGGGATCTTTTACATGGGATCGAAACCGAGGCATTCCGATCTTTAAAAGGTATTGTACACGTGTCGAGGTAGGCTGACTATTTCACGCCTTCAACAACACCGGTAACCAAATACTTTGCCTGGGGATAATGGCTTTCATTTTATTTTGTTTACTAACACTATATTCTATATAAACCTACCACGCAGACAATACATCATTTGACTGTATATATGTATTAGTAAATTGTATAGGTTTAGATGTAGTTTCTGGTGGACTATTATCAATAATGAAACCTTCAGATGAAACGGTTTTTGTCCTGTTTACAAAATCAATTGCTGAAAAAAATACAAAAAACAAAACAATAATAGCACTAAACAAGCAATAATGGAGCCAGCTTATGGAACAAAGGGATGAAAGAAATGGGTGAATACTAACGAACGAGCAATGTTGCCAAGCGGGCAATAGAAATCAATTTATTTTGTATTGAAGATTGGGGTGTGTAGGTTTATAATTAATTACACGACTTTAATACATGATTAACAAATTTAATCTAATGGTTTCTATTTGCTATTATTTAAGTTATACATTTTTTATAGTTCTAATTGTGAAACAGAAACATGAATTTATACCTACCTTCTATAGTGACGTAATAAGTGTGGCCATTTTGTAAAGAAAGATGGTGGAATATTTTATGATTTATCAAACCAACATTATGTTTAGTTACAATATCTTCACCTCCCTCTATAGAACCTTTATATGTAAAAGAAAATTTACAAAATGTAAAGAACAGCATATTTACAGATTGACAATAAGGTATGTTCGTTCACTTTTAACTTGTGGATTCAGCGATAACTGTCGTATCCTTGAAACAAATTAACCTTACCGATATATAAATGATATTTTGATATTCCACTTGGATGAACAGTTTTTCCACCATTTTCTTCTACGTCAAGAAAACTATCCCAGTAAACAGCTACATCACTGTCAGATGACTGAAATAATATATTGGTTATTCATATAAAACTATCACAAAAACATTAATTCAGTACTGATGTAAAGTATATTAAAACAGATATAATCAAATACTAGAAACAACGGATAGCTATATAGCATATTATCCTAGGATGGAACCATTATCCCGAAACACTATTAATCGGGCTAACAGGGAATTACAAGGAATGAATGACACAGCAAATATTATACGTCTTCGAGTATGCTAGGATAGAGATAATTGGGGTTCGACTATATTTATATAGAACTATTTACCTGGTATTTAAAATCTTTCAAGTTCTCCACCCACACCCGACCACCATTTGGTGGAGTCAAATCAACAGTTACTCCATCACTACATGCGTTTACTTCTTCCAAATCTTCCGTCCATTTTTCATGACTAGCATCAACAGCATCAGCATGGATACAGATATAATACCGCCTTCCGTGTTTTAAAGTATTTTGAGTTAATACATTGATGTATTCGTTTTCTGTTAAAAGAAACATAAAGAAATGCGGTAAAACTGGAGTCTTAATGATGAAGTCAACGAAGACTCCTTCAAAGTACGTATCCATATTATAGTTGTTAGGCTTAAAGAAATGGCACAAGGAATCAATGGAATAAAGCCTTAATGACATTTGAAGATTACCGAAACTCCCTCACCGGTTTGTCCACACTTTATAACATCTGGATGTGAACAAGGATCTGTTATCATCATCTTCGGTTGAGTAAAATGTGTTAGAGTAGAGAATGCTGGGTCTTCTAGTAAACCCCAAGTATAGTTTCTATGTCTTAATGTGAGCCATACGGCTGATATAATATTTTTATAAGGTGTATAGTCCACATCTGGTTTAGACCAGACTGCGTTCTGATCCAGAGAAATTGATGTTCCTAGTTCATTTGTGTTGGGATCTGAAATACAAAACAAACAACATATTCAAATTATTCAAACGCTACTCATAAAAGGGTGGACATGTCTGCGATATCACCTCGGTGGAAGCGGACGTAAAATATAACTAACTAACAAAATGAAATGAAATGGGATTTAACGTCCTACTGTTCTGCTCCTAACCTGGGCTAATGACGGAAATTTTGCCCGGACAGCGGCATTACGGCCTACTCTTATATCGAATTCCAACTGCCAAGGGATCTTTTACGTGCACGCCAATGTGTACACGGAACCTCGGTTTTTCGTCCCATCCGAACGACTAGACAGCTTTCCTTGTCAGCCCCTCCGTCCTGCAACTAACTAACAACAACATAATTATTGGATCTGTCACAACAGCGAGTGTGTATTTGGGTGTGTGTGTGTGTGTGTTTATTTCAATTTCACGATATATTCAAAGAGTACTTACCGTTATTTAATGGCTGTCCTATAGCATCTATAATAATAGCCGGTATAATTAATACCGGATCTACAGATGAACAGTTTTTAATATCCGACGATATTATTGTTGATAAACCAGCTTTATTAAATATTCGTACAGCCAATCTTCTGCATTCACTAAAATCAACTTCACCATCTAAATTAATTCTAAACTGAAACTAAGAAATAAAAAAATATTACATGAAATAGTTTGTCTTTATGGCACAATTTCGAACAAAGGTTCGCGTGGTTGCATAGTTATCATGTTGAAAAGAACCACACAAATGTTTTCGCTTCAACGCAACATTTTGTGTGGTGCACACCACGTTTGCTTACCACCCCTTTTCTGTCTATTGGTTTGCCTAAAATCTGTAATCAAGTTTACTTTTTAGGGCATTTTCATAATGTATACAGCTGTAACAGATTTATACAAACATACAGACAATCTTAAAATTTAGATTCTTACCATTGTCTCACTGATTTTCTGCACATTGTTTACTTTACTCCATTTAGTGAATAAATGACTATTGTGTTTATTATCTGTTATACTCCACATATATTTATCTTTGGTAGACACCACAGAACACACTTTATCTTCGGTATTACTCTTGTAAGTCAAGCTAACATCTAACTGGGATATGGAATAAAACATAAAATGATAACCGTATTATAATAAATCAAACCTTCATATCAGATTACATTTAGTAGCTCATTGGCAGATTTTAGGTTCATACCGTGTTAATTGTATACTTAGTTAGGTTATGCAGTCGCTGTGCTCATTAATTTGTTGGTACAACGTTATATTAACGTAAAGTTGATATCTGGGTGATTGTGTTATCATTCTGCCAGCAACAATTACTATAGTGAGCTGCAAATTAAATATTTGATTATGTATAAATATTGGACATATAGAAAAAAAAACATCTTAATTAGTTGGATTATATTATTTATATTTGAATTACCTGGGATCCATGCATCTTTTTGTGGTGTATAGCTATATGTGGCATATCAGGTTTGCTCAACACTGTTACACCATTACTGACTACAGGTTGAGAACAAACTTCACCCGAACAGAACCTCACACTACTTCTATATGTTTTACAATAATCTAATGCTACTGGTTGGAAGATTTGACCAGAATTTGATAGAAACTTCTTATCGTCTACATTGTGCCATATATCCTCTGTTAAACAATGAATAATAATTTAATAATAACAATAATAACATTTTAATATCAGTTTGCCGTGCAAAGTTCTTTATTTTTATCAACCATACAATTTATGTAAATTTTAACAATCGAACGCTACTACTCTACAGATTCTATTTTTTTTATTCTAATTATAAATATATCCAAATGCTATAGTCAACAATATCAACCTCTACCAATGCATTATATTCATTTATTTCAAAGTAATTCAATCATTTATTTCGAAGTAATTTAACTATTTATTTCAAAGTAATTCAATGATTTATTTCAAAGTAAATCAATCATTTATTTACCTGTGTTTTTCTGTCTCATTTGTAACGTCCATTTAATATCAGGATACATATGTTTATATGCATTTGATATTGTCCAATGTGCCATGTAATAAGATGTTGATTTTTGATAGTCAATATCCGACTCACAATCTGAGCTTGAATTCTGTGTCAGAAAAAAATGGCGTATAATATTTGAGAGTTCTTAATTGAATTTATTATAAATAAATAAATGAAAATGATAATACCAATAACTATTAATACTTCCAGTATCAGTTCAATAAAATCAATATTGTACTATTCTTATCTTACTAATATTAGGAAAATAATTCACCTGTTGCGAATGGTGGTTTGGTAGCCAGGATAGTCTTTCTATGTTTGTTAAAGTGAAAAAAAGTAATATGGTATAAGGATAGGCATATAATGTGATGTTTTATTTGAAAAAAAATTGGATTAAAATTAAGAGTAAAATAGCTTTATAGCCATATTACGCATTGTACATTGTCAGCAGTACTTAATATCAAATACAAGAGACATAAATGTGTCCCTTGCTGTCGGCCTACACCAACTATTGGTTTTATGAGATGATATTATAGTTGATGTCAAATGTTTATATCTACCAGGGTAATCTAAATTTAATCATCAATACAGTATTTACGAGGCAATGTTTATTCGTAAAAAAATGTGGTTGTAAGGTAATCTTTATTCGTAAACTGCACTGTAGTTATGAATAAGGCTGTTTAATAATTTACCCTTTTGCTGACAATCAGAGCCATCTTTTATCCGAACTTCATTATTCAGGTTAACATTTTTCTGGACTATAGTGATACCATTAGACGATGCCTTTGTTGTTCCAGCGTCACTCCTAGCTGTTACTGTTACAAAGTATGTCTAAAAATAGTAACAATAGTAATATTGACAAAATAATACCAATACATACAAATGTAGATTTCTGTAGTTGTGCACTAGACTAGTCAAATGTTCGTTAAATCTGACCCCAAGTTCACAAAACATTTTCAGACTTAAGTTAAGAATTTACTCAATTTTCAGTCACTGTTTATGAGAAATATCTTTGATCCAGAAACCCAAAACTTTGCACATAGTTTCTTATTGACGCATTTGATACACTGTTTTATAAGGGCTATATTTCAGTTAAAATAAGGCGAAAAATTTTGAGTAATTTCTTGACTTAAGACTATAAGAATACGAATATCGATGTTCCCAAGCCCAAATTTGAGTTTTTGACCTTCTAATTAGCATAAATACTAAATGGCCGCCAAATGCTGCTAGATTGTCATCGACGTGAACGTCTACAGTTTGCCCAACAACACATTTGAGAGTCGGTATTGCGCATCAACTGCAGATGGCAGGACCAGAAAATGGCGTCGAAGTGGCCAGCGTTGCTCTGACCAATGTGTCATGGAACGTGACTCATGGGGTGGTCCAAGCATAATGGATTGGGGTGGAATTGGCCTGTACTAGAAAGTGTGTCCTGTGATGTTCCAAAATCTTGGTCCAGGGAGAGGAGGCGGCATCACAGCAGTGCGCTACATCGACCAAGCTCTCAGACCCCACGCCATACCACATTTCGCACGTCATCGAGACAACGTTTTCCAGCATGACAGCGCCTGTGCCCACGCCGCCAGAGTTACTCGGGACTTTCTACAGCAGAACGATGTCAACGTTATGCACTGGTCAGCCCTTAGTCCGGACTTAAACCCAATTGAACATCTTTGGGATGAAATTCAGTGGAGACCAAACACAGCCAATGGATTGTGCCAGACTTTTCTGAGAGTGTGGTTCCAGGTGCCAATGACGTTCACCAATCGTCTGGTCCACTCCATGTACAGACGCTGTGCTGCTGTTATTGATACTCGTGGTGGATACACTAGGTATAGACTTGTGTACAGACTCTAAACCTTCTCGTAAAGTCTTGAAATTGTGATGAATTAATCACTAATGTGTCAACATTACTTTGATCCATTTAGTAAGTCGTTTTTTTAGAATGATTTGATTAAGTGCCTCTATGATTTTGAAATCGTACTGGCGTTTATTTTGCTGTGGAGGCTAGGCCCAAAAGTCAATCGCTATTATCTCGGTTCAGAGTTGAGCAATTTGACTGAAATTTTCAGCTTATTCCCTGTACATTATGGTAGACACGCACAAATATCCAAACGGAAAGGGACATCAATACAAAATTTTGATCAATATGGCGGCCATCTTGGATATGACGTAATAGTGACTTCACAGGGGCATAATGACATCATTTTTTGTTTTATTGGGGTCGACTTCCTATATGTCTGTAATACATTAGGCCCAAAAGTCAATAGTTAACAATATATCTGACAATCTAGCAGCATTTGGCGGCCATTTTGTATTTATGCTAATTAGACGGTCAAAAACTCGTATTTCGGCTTGGGAACATGTATATTCGTATTCAGCAAACCAAAATCATTAGAAAGGCCTGGTTCCCCACTTTTACTTAAAAATGCTCCTTGATTGTTAAGGAAGGCCTTTTTCCGGAAATTTAACCAGTCTACACGGGTCTGAAAGGATGGGGAGCATTTATGGACAGAGCAATAAGGAGATTTTTCTGACGAACGAGTATCTTGTAGCTTTTGTATACAATTGTTGCATTAAAAGATTATACTTACCTTGTGCAGCTGTAAATTAAGCCCGAGAAACGTATGCTGGGTCTTACTGCCAACGTTTTCATCTTTTATATCACTAACAAGTGGTTGTGAACCAATACCAATACTGTAAGTCACGTGTTCGGCCACATCATCAGATTCAAACCCAAACCATCTTGCTTTTAATTTAGTGGTCGACAGTTGAAAATTACTGTCTTCTAACTCCTAAAGGGAAAATTATATAAACATAAACAAATGTGTTCTAATAGAGAAATACAACGCAGATGAAAGCCTATGTTACAAAGGTATTTTGTAATATCCGTTTAGTGGATATAGAGGTTTCTGTAATCAGCTATGTAGATTGCAGTGTATGAGAAGAGATACCCGGTCGAAGTTACCAAACAGCTAACACAAAGACATGATAACAATACCATAAGGTTATTATGTGCATTAAACTAGATGAAAAAGCTTACATGAAAAAGCATAGATGAAAAAGCTTACATGAAAAAGCTTACATTAACTCCAAAGTCAGCTGCCTCATCAGGTAGAACAACTTCAAATACAACTCCCTTTGCTGGTTTTCTGGTATTATGAATATATGGATTAGATGTGAACACACTGTGTAATCCAACAATGTTCTCTACTCTTATAGATACATAGTAGGTAAAGTTGTGATGTAAATCCCAATGAAGATCCTCCATGGAAAAAGCTGTACAGGTTGGTGGGTTAGCTAATATACAACTTCCACCAGACGATAAGGAAGAATAAGGATAGACGTCTTCACTTCCCGGTGAACTACCTGTATAATGAAATATATATATTGCTTCTGTATATTCATGACAAAGAACAACCGTTTCGTTTTTCAGATCCGAATACAATTTTATGATGACTATTCTCCTAATAGTTGTCAGATTTGACCCCATTCCCGAACACTATTATAAACTACTTATTAAAAATATTATCTTCTTTAAAAAAAAAGGTGTTTTCGCGAAGGCAGAACTCATGCATAAACTTACCTACGGCCGCTGTAAAGGTAAGTTGCGACGATTCCGGATCAGATACAGTTGCTGCTGACCAATCGGCTTCCAATATCTCATCCTCAAATTTAACCAATACCTCACCACCAAGAGTAGGGGGAATAGTATGAACTAAGATCGGACCTAATCCCTGGAAAATAATTATAACATGTTTTATGGGTACCATAAGTCTTATCGGAATATTCTAACTTTTTAAACTTTTGTAGAAAAATAAACCAATATTTGATTAAAGTACTAGAATCATAAACAAGCGCCACCAACCTGAACAGTTTCCTTTCCAGCTTTGTTAATTGCCTTAATACTGATGTAGAATTCGGTTCCATCACTAAGTTGTGGGTGGTAACCACGGTACCAGGAATGGTGATGGGTTGATGTAAATGGTAAAATGTCAGGGGCAGAAACTGAACTTTCTGCAGATGCTAGACAAAATTCATAATTGTAAATTTCTGTATTCATCAAACTACCCTTAGCAGTCCAATTAACATATAACTGAAATAAAATTACTATATGTTATGTTCTTGTCTTGTTTTTAGATTGTTCAGACCTATGAAAATGGGACTCAACCCGGTAAAGAGAATTCGATAAATATTTTTTACTGCGTTACTAATTCTGATTTACTAGAGATTTGACCAAGTAATTTGATAAAGTAAAAAAAAAAAAAATCGGCAGAGCCTCGTTTATTTTACTTTATCGACTTGTGTTGATATTTTTGGATATCAAAAAGACTCGTAGGAGATTCTCTATATACCGATTGCTATTAGTCCAAAAATCAAATTGCGTCAATATTATCAATTAAGACTGTTATACATCGCACTGGCTCCTTCAACTCTACGAGTAGCCAAGTGGTTAATTTGGGCATGATAAACTCACAAATCTAACTAGTATATGTTATTGGGTTTATCTTTTAGTTATGGCTGACCTAGTCGGAACAGTACAACAGGACGTTAATGACATGCTCTGTTTAGGGGAGTCCAAATTCTGAATTCACCTCTGGAAGAATATACTTACATGAGAATGCATAGCAAGATACATCTTTGATAAATATACATCTGTCATTGGGTTTTCATCACAAAACATATTCGCCGGATATGTATGTATTGTACCATTGGAAAACCTCTCAATAGAAAAAAGATAAGTAACTTCGACCGTTTTGGCTTTTCTCCTGAAATATATTTATCTATTCTGTTAAAATAGCATTCTCTTCATTTAATTAAGGAATACTTCGAGGTTAAAATTCATCGAAAAAATTCGTTCTATTTTAAGCTTCGTTTGTAATGAAATATGTTACTTTTACCTTATTTATAATGATTTAGTAGCACATTAATTATTTTTAGCTTGTATGTGTAAACAATATGTTGTACTGTAAAATAGTTTAATTTGTTTACTTATTCTAATGTTTTAAAGATATAAATATGGGGATCTTTAATAACGGTTAAGGTGAGGGATGGAGATATTATCAGACTAGGCCTTTTGTTAGCTGAGAATTAACATTAGTTGAACAAGTATCAATGGGTTGGTTTGCTATATAAAATGATTTATTTTAATGAAATATATTAAAAATGTACAGAACTGTTACTAATGATGGTATTGAAAGAAGAAGGGGTGGACATCTGAAACTATAATGGACGAATGTAAAACGGAAACCTGCCATTGTAAATGAGATAACTAGTATGATAAATACATGGATACAAGAAGTTTAACGTTATATTTTTAATATACGAAAATGACTTAAATTAAAGATTGCACTTACATACAAGCTGCATCTGGGTCTTTAAGTAAATATTTGCGTCTTGTATTTGATATATAATATACTTGATTATTTTCTTTTATTAAACCACCTTTAATTCTGGCCCCTTCTATATCTATTTCACTTATAGTAGGTAATGTTCTATCTACAACCACTCCATCAGAACAAACTGGTACAGATACTTCTAAAGCTCGGTTATATGCTACCACGGTGATGTAATATTTACCACCAGACGGTGCTGTCCAAGAAGCATGCGTAGATGTAGTCTGTTGAACATCCTAAAAGTATAATAGTATGAGATGAGCCCTTATAAATGTCCGGGTCGGTTCTACCATTAAAGGATAAATCTTACCAAGGACAAATACATTTACATTAATGAAGATTCATTTTATTTCTTTTATTTCATTTGCTTAGATTACCTGTCTATTTGCAAAATCCAGTTGAAATTTATTGGCACCCAAACAAGACGTGGAAAACCCATACTGATAAAATTTCACTCCACTCTCTCTATCAAAGAAACCTTCCCAGTGTGCAAATAGTTCTAAATCTGGCTGAAAGTCTACTTCCGGTGTACCATATTTACCGTCATGCACCATCCCATGTTGTGGTGGACTAATATCAATTGTAATCTGAAATTAAAATAGACTAAAATGTATAGACCCAGTTAATAATTAATATTTCCGCCAGATCCAGTTCTATTCCTCAAAAGCAAAATTTTGATAAATCCAACATGACAATGCACCTTGACAAATTAAATTATTCTACATATAAAAAGGTATATCATCCTAAAAAGGTAAATTTGTTGTCATAATATATTCATAACAATGTTACAATGTTTAATTATCACGCAATAATAATAAATCCAAACAAATCTTGCATGGAGCAAGGAAGAATGTAAAGTGTGAAACATTGTAGAGTATATTTGTGGTTTAAAATCCAAACGCATCTTGCTTGGAGCAAGGAATAATGTAAAGTGTGAAACCTTGTAGTGTATTTTTGCGGTCAATGTGTATTATAATGAAAATCTAATACATGCCTGTTTAGTTAGAGTTGTTTTTAATTTAGCTTGGTTCATCACAGTAACCACGATACGATAATCATGATCATGCGTACCAGTATTTTTATTGTTTAAGATGCCTTCTCCGGGTGTAGCAGTCGTAGGTTGTTTTATTTGAAAATGGCGATGATAACATGTGCTAGTAGGAATGCAATAACAATTGGCTCCTCTGGCATTATTAGAATATTTACTTTGGCACTCTTTAATGTTCTGAAAGATAAAATCAATACAGAGTAAACAATAGTAGTCAAATGGCTCATGCGTGAGGACTTGTCTCCCCTGTTGCATTGTGAAGACCCAATCCTCTCCCTTTAATTAATATCCAAGTATTTTTAAATACAAAATATCGTGTACTCATTTTTGTTAGAAGAATAAAGAATTTAATAAGCAATTCACGGGAAGATATTCACACAGTTTCCCTATTGGTATATAAAACCTTCCTTTCATTGTCGTATACTTACCGTTGTTTCGCCTTGTGGTGGAATACGCTGAGATCCATGTTCTACTTCCGTTAAATGATCCAATATCTTCCATTGTACTGTTTCTATTCCACTATGATCATCATAGGCTACCCATTCTATGCTGTAAATTATATAACAAGATATCATTCAGTATATACTGTCACTATTACCTATCCTATAAGGTAACTACTATATCATATAATATCAATACATGTGTGTTAATATTTAATATGTTCACAACATAATTCCATCTTTCCTGTCGATAATTCAACCATTCAGTACTATCAACCAAGCTATCTATAACATAATGTTAATCATTCTGATTTGCTCAATATGGCGTCAACGTCAAACAGAAACTGGTCAGATAAACTGAATGAAAATTCTAAATGAAAAGGAAGTAACCTACATAACTCAATTCAAGTTTAGATTAATTTCCATTCTTTTATTGGTAGTTTACAAGTTAAAGGGACTATACCGACTTAAACAGAGTCTCAAAAATAAAAATCCGAATTCGTATGAAATTTAAGGGCCAAAATATAGAGGAATGGTGTATTTACCTTGTCTCAAAATTTTCAGCTCAAAATATTGAGTTGTTTGGACGCGAAAGTCAAAAATGCTTATCCGGGCACGTAACCCTTTTAAGATTGCTGGTCAATTATTTCGTTGGGTGGCCTGATAATCTATCGCCGTTCCTTTAGAGGTCTATACAGTGAATGGCCCATGTTCCGTACTGGATAACGAAAGGTAAATTTCACCTACACATTGTTTTTATAAAATAAAAGTCTCATTTTATCCAGACACCGCATAATACAGCTTGGGACACCGGTCTCCGTTTCCGGATGACGGGTGTGAGTTGTTTGAAAACATATCACAAATATAGAATTAGTTGCTCGGCCCTTAGGTACGGGATTTTGAGGGGTTTTAACACAAAATTAAGCAGTTTTATTCTCCAAAATATTATCGGGATTGGCCCTTTAACATATGCGACATACGTTGAAGATATCGTTAATATCAGGATGATTGTTCCAGTATTCAAATACTTACACCATTTTATCAAGTTCCTCAAAACCATGAACTGCTAGATTAACCTCATCACCTTTTGTTAACCATAGATTTTCAATAACAGGTGGTGAACTATCAAAATGGACGGTCAACGATTCTTCCTTGTATTGAGATAAAATATCGTAAGCTCTGATAAAATATCGTAAAGTATCGCCATCTTTCAGAACTGGTGTTATTGTCTCTTGTTGATCAGTTCCTAGATCTACGAATTCATTTTGAGAAGGCTGGTTAATCGAACTTCCTCCAGCGTGGTCCACTTTATATATGGTTTTAATACCAACAATTCCTACAACATAAATGGATACTATAATCAAATGTCAAAGAAAAGATCACACCACTCTGTTAATAGAAATTGAACAATCTTTTTTTAAGCGAGTGTAATAGTAGGTCTAAACTATTTCATTTTCCTTGCTTTAAAATTTATTGGAATGGTAGAAACGTTTCAGAGTCTACAACCATATCCCATAATTAAGCCACGGTTACCTTGTACATTGCTAATTGCCTGAGTTGTTCTAGACCCATAATTATCATCATATTGAGACTCTACACCAGGTTCTGATCTAACTGCTGCTAGAAAACGACCATTATGATGTATAGTGTTGATATATCTATTAGTCCAACTGATTGTAACAGAATTTAAATTAGTCTGCCATTTGTAATTGGTAGTAGAAAGAGCAGTAGTCACTCTAAGCACACTCCCGGACGTCGTTGTTACAGCAGATGTATCATCAAATATAACCAATCGTCTAGCCTTCTTATAATTTCCAGCTTTATCATAGGCTGATAAAATCATGGAATACACGGCAGGTTTGGAAAAGGTAACATCAACACTTTTCTGTAAGTATAAAATGTTTATTTTTAACAATGACAAACATATTATAAAGTGTTTATACATCGATATCTTCTTGAAACTGAACATTTTAGTATTCAGTTCATCTGGTTATAAAATATTATGTTATTTATACTCATGTACATCTGAGCTTTACATTGATCCCGGAAGCATTGTTTCGTTATAGTAAGTATTGTCTGATACTTACTGATGTAGTGCTTGACCCCGTCTTCCTAGCCTTGACTCCAAGTTCATTACCAACAGGATGAAGTTCAAACAGTTCATATGAATATTCTTTAATCCCAGCATCTGCATCAATCCAACCGTCCCAAGAAAAGCTTTTGGTACGCTACACAATAAATAATGTATGATTATTCACACATGGTGTATTCTTTTATTGGCTAATATACTCCGTTGACCTCTTTGTTTAACACTGAGCACAAACCAATATTTCGAACTCATATTAAATTTCGAAAAAGGAACAACGCCAGTGATTACCCATGAAATACTAGCTTGGTAATGAAACTTGCCTATGCCCCGCCAAAGTATTCAGAATCGGGTTGTGCCATTGCATTTGCCGTAAACGGAGCATTTGGAGCTGTAATAGTCGACGACAGTATCGAGATGGGGTATAACATATAAGAGTTGTAGATATAACTTTCTCTGCGATATCACTTTTGTGGTCGTAGACGTTAAGGAACTAAGGTAGTAGTAGTAGTAGATATGACTTTTCAAAAAAGTATTGAGTAGATAATAATAGGCAGTGTCTAAATCCAATGTTGACTATTACAGTGACATGTGACTGGGGTACGTTTCTACCTGTTTAGACAAGTATACATCAGACAGCATATCTAAAGAACATGTAACTGAGGACAGTTTGGCTACATGTCTAAGACCATCCTGGAAGTTTACATTAACATAAATATACTGTCCAGAACATCAACACCAGAAAGCAGCAGGTCATTAACGTTCACAATAATATGGATTTATGGTATACAACTACTTGTTTTTATAATTCAAATAATATCTGAAGAAACGATATCAATAATATATGTCAACAGCATCCATATATGTTTCAGACCGCATATATAGTGAATATCGAGGTTTACAATAATATTGGTCTAGAGTATATAATTATGTACCTGTTTAGATAAGTCTACATCAGAGAGCATATCTAGAGAACATCCTGACTGGGTCTTACAATGATATGGATCTACACTGTCAAATGTTATAGAAAATGTATTGGTTTGAGTCAATCCTTGTAGATATTTAGTTTCCACCAAGCGTGTTTCCTTATTTTCAATCTTAACAAATCCACCATTGGCAACTGACATCGAAAACGAGAGTCTAAAATGGACATTATAGTAAACTGTAAACAAAGCAGCTTGTTTAAACTGCAGAATATCAATTATTGGGTGTAATATCTATATAAAGATATCCGTCAACAGTGTAAATTCATTTTGAAACAGATATAATCTTAAATAGACAAGAAAATAACTTTATCCTCTATCGCATTCACAAGATTCAACACATTTAAATATGTCTGGCAGTTATTATCAGAATTACTTCCAATCTACCCTGCTATATGCAGTTACATAGAAACTCTTTCGTACTATAGACATCTCATTTTGGTACTTTACCCAAGGCTTCAAGTCCTTAAGGCAGACAATTGGGCTTTTACTGTCTACCCCTTGAGCATAATAATTAACTGTGTGGGAAGTAATGTGCATACACAGTATTTTGTTTTTGTTATGTCAAAGAAATCGGAAAACATTTTTTGTTCTGTCGTTCACGTGTTTTATAATATCATGGATCATGCTTGTTATTTACGAAAACTTACACATCCTTGTGATTAAATGGTAGAGATAACTGAGATAAATCTGTTAATGTCTGTTCACAGGTAAACACGCCCTGATTAGGATTACTTCGACTCTGTGGTCCGCCACAAGAATGAGAAAGAATATTATTGACATCTGAAATAGAACAATGTATTCCAAGAACAAATGAAGCAATCTGAGACTGGCATCAAGCGGAACGATGTGCTGTTAACAAATGCATTACTAAATAGTATGGTCCATAGGAATAATAAAATTAATGCTAATGGAAACAAAACGAATAAGGAATTACAGGTTTGTGTTGGATTAAGACAGTGCCGTGGGATGTATTTATGAGTAAATATTACAAAGACATCTACCTCTTTTCAGACGTAAACTCGCACTAATAATGCCAGCTTTAAAATCATTGACATACGCCTGTCGAGAAGGCACAACTGGTTGGTAATCCGCAGTAAATCTAAAGTGAATATTAACAGGATTAACGATATTAGTCCATACAGTGTCTTGAACTGGTCCGGCATTAGTATTTACTGGTGCATCAATTTTACCTCCATTGTTGGCTGTCAGACTTAGTATATTCTCTTTTATTGAAGGCTTTTCTGTTACTAAAAACATAAATTGTCATTAATAGCTATTGTCCAGTAACTGATTTACGTTTACGGTACTCAATAATATACAATAGGAATTTGTGACTAGTTTATTCATTAGTAACTTCGCAACTGTTCTTTGAATATATGTGACATGCGGCACTGCTAATGTGAATATTAATGTCACTGACAACAGCCTCATCTACTTAGTGAAGTGACCACTTTGGTTGCTAGTGTAAATAACATTGCTGTATAATCGCAATATGCAATGCTGCAGAATAAACAAACCCAATCAGTTGTGAAGAGAAGAGACTACTTTTACTGCTTAGCAACACACCATCTGAATTAGGTAACTCAGCAGAATATGATGCTTAAAGTTTTCTTATTCAGGAAATTAGACAGAGAATTAAGACGCGGGCTAGACCTTAGTGGAACATACTATGATACTTTTTTTCTTAAATCGATGTCGACAAAAAACAACTACCTGTTTGTTTGATTATGCCATTATTTTTTCTGTTGATTTTAAAAGAAAACAGCAGCCATACTTACTTTTATCGCATTTTGATCGTGTAAATCCTGATGTACATATACAATTTGATGCCAGTTCATTAGCACAGCTTCCAGGATAACATGGAGTACTGTAAGATCGCCAGGAACACGCCTCTGTAATAATAGAAAATTAATTATACTGTTGACCTTGGGTTTATTAAAGTCCTGAACCACTGACCTCTGCCAAATATAACGACACATACAAACGTCAAGCAAGAGTTAGTCAACTTTGTGATTCTATTATGTTCTTGGAGCCACGGGGGCTAAGTGAGTAAGACGCTGGCTTGCTAGCCTGGAGGTTGCAGGTTCGCTCCCGGTGTTGGCCGAAAAAGTTTATCGGGTTGTCCGGCGTGGCTTACTCTTGTCAGTGGTACAGTACAGAGGGTCTGTCAAGGCCAGCTGTCTAGTCGTTATGATGGGACGAAAAGCCGAAGTCCCATGTACACATTGGCGTGCACGTAAAAGATACCTTGGCAGTTTGAATTTGCCGGGCAAAATGTCTCTCGTGACACACTGTATGGCGTATTAACCCAGTCGGCGTTAACCCCCTTTTATTCTATTTTTCCATTATGTTCTGGAACGTCTGCATCAAACACAACGACCGTCACTACATGGTTGGAATTTAAGTTGGCCACATATTATAGAATATTGATACCTGTACATTACATACTAACTTGTACAACGTGTTTTATCCCTGGAAATAACATAAGCTCTAAAGCCAGGCTTTTCATCTCGTACTCCTTCACATCTAGAGCACCTCTCGTTCCATGATGATGTACAGGTTTCAAGATCACAGTTTGTAATAGCTGAGCACACTATAAAATTTAATGAAAATAAGTTACTAAATCATACTACACTATCATAATTATTAAATGCCTGGTTACTATTGAATGTGGATCAGGGTTTACACTATCTTTCAGCGTAACTTACTCTTTTGTTTTTATACAATTTGTTGCCACATTTAGGTTTAGTGTATGAAAAAACAATAGATATATAAATATTACTGACTATTTTAAACGGCACTCTCTAAATGAATTCTGAATTACATTGCATTGGTGGATCAGCGCCAAGTAATACATCGTTGAGCTTCGTTACGCTTACTTAACATGACCTCTAAGTTTCCCACGCTCGTATAGTCAATACCAACTTTATTTAGCATTTAAAAAAATACAAAACAACAATAAATGATAAACAAGAAGATTATGAATACGTACTCTCACACGTCGGGCCAGCTGAATAAAAACCATCTTTTGGACAGCTACATCGTCCAGGACTTGAACATGTACCTTTTATATATATTTGAGTACTACCATCACTATATTTTATATGGGAGTTGGGGAAATAGTTATCACAAGCTGGTGGGTCAATCTTGTTATCACATACAGCTAGAATATAAGGTACAAACTGTTTAATATGTAATAGGCCATAGCGTAATACCAATGGCAGTGCCACATAATAGGTACTGGTCTTTCTCGTCATACACGTCATTTCTTGGTCTATGACATTTCGACCACATGTTACAATCATCTAGATTTTTGTCTCCGCGAAGTCATAATAAATAATGCAAATGCCGTGACGTTTTGTTCGTGGATGAGTTCAATATAACGCGTATGTTTTCTCCTAGACTTTTCACCTCCAAATCATGGATATTCAGGAAAGGGAGAATAAGTATAAATAGACGAAAGACATTCGCTTATCATGACATCAGCGGGTATAGTAGCCGTTCTGGAATTCATAATATATCCACATCCCTTCCTTTACTAACCCCACCTATCCATTACGTGACCAGTCAATGTTCTTAAGAAAAAACAAATGAATTAAAACACCACCAAATTCAAAATATCAATAATGAAAGAAAAACTCTTCCATAGGCACGATGACAGTTAGGGGGGCAGGAACCCGAAATGCCCGAAAAAATTTCGGGTTTACAGACAGCGGCGCGGTCTTCCTCGAGAGGCGACGAATCGGAGCTTACCTAGTGTGGATCCCCCCCCCCCCCAGAACATTTTGGAATGACGGCTGCAAACACGTTTTCCTGCTATTTCAGCCCGTGAACAAAGCAACTTCAACGTGGTCTAATATAGGCTAATTAAGATGGCTGACTCGAATTCCAATCAAAAGATCAATCGTTTACAGTCTACGGAGACGGGACCGTTGGTAAAAAAATTTAAAAATTTAACTGCCGCAAACGCGTTTCCGGCTATTCCAGCCTGTGAATACAGCAACTTCAATTTGGTCCAATATAGCCTACCTGGCTGACCCGAATTCCAAACATCCAATCAATCGTCGCGGGGTATGGGGGCCTCACCTTCCCGGAGAAATTTTTGTATGTTTTTAGTTTTAGTCATATTATTGATTAACATTAATATCTGATATAAGTGATTTCTTATTAGTAATAAAAAGATCAATACATGACCCGGGTAGAGTTGTGAAATTAGTCGGTTCATTTATCAGATTTTCAAGATTTAATCTTTGTAATAGTTTTTTAAATTTAACACAATTACTTGGATTACTTAAAATGTTGATATTAAAACCCCCTGTTAATATAAGAAAGGAACCATTGTCTAATACATTTGATAACATATAATAAAATGTATCCCAAAAGGCAACCCTTGTATTTGGAGGTCTGTAATAATAAAATAAAACCAAGTACGAACAATCCAAACCATTAGACAAAATTCGAAGTCCTAAAAAAACGGTATAGGCAAAATAGTGTAATCAGCATATGAACTGTTCACCATGTACAAAAAACACGACAAACAGTGGTAACAGGTGTCCGGAAAAGTAAGCTTACCCTGCCTGGCGCCACACCCGCCATAGCTGCATCCAAACTATTAGGCGAAATCTCGGTAAAATAGCGTGATTGGCCAATAGACTATCGGTATGCAAAATGCACGTGATGAACAGTGTTAACGATGTAGTAGACAGACATAATCAGGGAGATTGTATACGCGTCAATTAAATATATCTAGAATAATAGCCGAGCGAGACATGTTATATTTACCAATCAAGTCAATATGACGCCCATAAAACTTTTTAAAGGTTTTAATAAGTTTAGTTCGCAAGTATCCCTGTAGTTGAAGCTTAGATGACAAATGCCTCGATCTACTTAAAAAATCAGAATAAAATGAACAAGCTCTCGCGTAACGAATTAGTTGAGACACAAACACTCCATAAGCTGATAATATTGGAATGTTACTACTAATAAATGGAAAGTTAACAATCGGAAAGTGAAAGTCATCACGTTTATCGTACAATTTAACACTAAGTTTATGGCAATTGTCAAAATCGAGACGCAGATCCAAGTAGGAAGCGTAATTGTCACTGTCAGTAGTGTTTTTAATTTCGAGCTCATCAGGATATATGAATTCTACATAATCACTAAATTTTGGATTATTCAGTGATAGAACATCATCGATATATCGATAAGTGAAATTAAAATGTCTGACTAATCGTTTATTTGATTTTACGAGTGCCTGTATGTAATCGGCTTCGTAGGAATAGAGAAACAAATCAGCAAGCAAAGGTGCACAGTTGGTGCCCATGGGGATACCGACCACTTGCTGATAAATTTCCCCTCCAAATTACCCCGAGTAAGAATTTGGTATGATCATTAAATATGTCTATAAATATTAATTCAATATCATTGTTTATGCCTAATCTGAAAGTGTAGATTATTTTTAATATAGACAACAACCCCACCCCCATGCCTGTTTCTATCAAATCTAACAGGGCATGTATAACCGGGCAGTAAAATCAATGAATCTTTAATAGTGTTGTCTAAATGAGATTCAGTAATACATATTATATCATGGTTAGAGAATTCAGCTTCAATTATATCTAATTTTGGCAATAGGCTAGACATTATTGTGAACAATAGAAATGTTACCTGAACTTAATGCATTTAACGGGCCAGGGTTTTGTTCTATGCAACCGACATTTAGCAAAGTTTTAATTATAAGCAAGAGATGAATATTTATAACATAACACGAGATGGGATGTAGGATCACATATAAGGTATGTTGATTGTTCCGTTTGAGAGGCCAAATATCAATAACTTCAGTCGTGACTGTCGTTAAGTAATAGTTTGCATTCACATGTAAAATTTGAGCAATCAAACAAATTCGTGGTATTCAATTAAAATAAAAGTAAAATTAGTGTTTTATTAGGGCTCGATGACAGTTAGGGAAGCAAAACTAGAAATGCCCGAAAACATTTCAGGTTTACAGACAGCGGCGCCGGTTTTCTTCGAGAGGCGAAGTAGCGGAGCTGACCTTGTATGGACCCCCCCCCCCCCAAGAAAATTTTGGAATATTTGACGGCCGCAAACGCGTTTTACTGGTATTCCAGCCAGTAAAATTAGTGTTTTGTTCGATTTCGGGCACTTTATTTTGCCAAGTAGATGAAATAAAAAAATTTTGCCCGAAAAGTCAGCTTACCCGAAAGTTAGGGGGACAGCTGCCCCCCTGGCTCGTACGCCTATGAACTCTTCTGACCAAAACATACATCATTTCCCCAAATTAAGTAGTAAACAAAATTATCAAGATTCAAATAAATTCTAAAAATTACGCGGTTACGCGAGCTGGGTCGATATGCGAGATTATGTGACAAGATGGGATTACGCGGCCGGCCAACTATTAAGTCTAAATTTAATATTAGATGCCTGATTACTACTGAATGTGGATCACGATTCATAATATCTGTAATTTTAGCTCACGCTGCAATCTGTTGTGTCTTTTGGGTTTCGTATATGAGAAGACTGTCTGAATATTGATAAACGACATTCGGCCGTTGGTCAGAACGAAGTAACACATCAATGAACTTCGTTAAGGCCCGGTCCCACTGCACTTACGGATGCAAAGAGGATGCAAAATGGGGGAAAAAACGTGCCCTCCGTTTGAAAACGCCACGCATCCGCTGTGTACTCATTGCATACGTGTTTCATACGCTCTATCCATCGAGCATCCGTTCACCTTGATTTCATCCGCGCAAAAAGTTTTGAGCTGCACAAAACTTTTATAACGGATGAACTTTCTGCCGTGTACGATGTAAATGCGCGACATATACGAGCACCAAACGTTCCATGTCCGTTATCATCTGTTAAACGTCCACTGTATCCTCTCTGCATTCTCGCAACTCACATCCGCTCCAGCTGAAAACGGAAAGAGGGAGGAAAGATAAGGCACATGGAACGTCTATACATCGTTAGTAGCACGGCAATAGAAAGGATGTAAGCGTATGCATCTTGTATATAAAGTTTTTAAAACGGACAAAGCGTTTGTATCTGGGATGTATCTGGTATATTGAAGGATGTCTGGAGTTTGTCGGAGCTGTCATCCACTTCCATCAGCTTTCATCCGCTAAGCTTCCGATGAACATCCATTTAACATCCCGCTACATACTTCCGTTCTGTTTTCGCAAATTTTCGTCAAATTTGTCCATTTCTGGAGCGGATGAAAACGGACGGAGCCACCCCCGAAAGTTTGCTCGTCCGCTGTGTCCTTTTTGCATACGTTTTGTGTCCATCGGCCACTGGGACCGGGCCTTTACTCTTATTGATGAGGATCTCTAAGCTTTCCTCGCTCGTTTATTTTTAAGGTAATACCATGTTTATTTAACACTTAAAAGGACCCAACAAAATAACAATAAATGACAAATAAGAAAAACAACATGAATACGCACTTCCACGGACACTTTCCCGTGAGCCAACAAACCATCCCCATATACCAATTAAAATTTCATCGTGTGATTGCTAAGTTCAATACACAACATTACAACCATGGACAAGGCGAGACACGCCACAAATTTGAAACACACATGTTTACCCTTTATTAAAAGTGAAATGAAATGGGATTTAACGTAGTACTGTTCTCTACCGACTGGTTTACTAAGGGTAGTTAACCCTATTCCGTTTTATCAGGAAGTGTATCTTTACTACTAGGCCTAATAATATAAAAAATATTTACCATGATTACACTTTTTCGTGAAAAAAGAAAAACCACCATTGGATCTCCACCCAATGCAACAAAAACTTCTAGTTCTATATTTATTTCTGGAAAAAAACATATTTCACCACTGTCAACCACATAACTTGGTACATATAATTTTAACCATATCACGAGAGTATTATAGCACCGTGTCCCTTATAGTAAATGGATCATTATTATGATACCTAATTTTCTATAGGGTGGTAATACACAAAATGCAACATATATCTAGATATCTAACTTAAACGTGGAGTGGCATCATTCCATTTCGGATATATTCTTCTTGCTCAATCCATTGGGAAACGGAAACAAAAATGCGCTGATCCAACATCAATGTACCGTGCACGACCCCAAATCTGCTTCTTATTTCGAAGTGAGCTATGTCATTGCCAAATTTGCCATGAATAACTGCTATTTCTAGATTATTGTTTGTTACTATTTTGATAGTCCTCTTACTGTTTACCTGTATCTGCCTTTCATTTATCGACGCTTCGTCTTTGATTATCAGTCACTTATGATTTATGACACACGAGATTTGTATGTACTTTCTGAGGTACATGAAACACCACTGCCACATTTCTGGCCTTGCCAAATATTGTTTTTTTTTACAAAGATAAAAGTGACTAGCAATACTGGCTGGTTTAACTTTAAAACCCTAAAGTGATATCATCTTCAACTGGTAAAACTAGTCCTAGATCTGAAATGTTAACTATTTTAGTACAATCTGTTTAGTACAGTAAATTAAGTTAAAACAAAATCACAATATCTTACCTATATTTTGTGCATTTACCCCAACCAAACAATTTACAGCGTGTAGTGTATTTCTCTTGGTGTGATTCTTGTGCTGTACAGACATGACTACTACAAATTAAATATAGAAACTACGTGTATCCAGATTCCACCTTTTTGTAATAAAATTATGGTTTTATTCTCAGGTTATCGATCCAAAACCATAGATAACCTGTCGAACCCGCTATGGCCTATATTGATTTTCAGATGATAATTGATATTGTGTATAATGGACATTTGTAAATCATCAAACATGATAAAACTATGTCATGAAACACATATATCAAATATCATTTATATACAAACTAATTAGAATGAGTCTAATATGGATCTCTGTCTTACATCATGGTACACTGAAAAAACACTTGTGTTGGATCTCAACACAAGTACTTGTGTTAAAACTAATCTACACAAGTTATGTGTTGTTTTGCATTGCATTAACACAAACTTGTGTCGATTTATAAAATCTTGTGTGTTTTTTTTCCATATCATTAACACAAGTAATGTGTACCGTCCACGACTTGTTTTCTTTTTACAAAAAAACTCCATACAAAGTCTGAATTCGGGAGTCGACAAGTTTAAGAAAAGTAATAAAGGGCTTAATTCAGACCCCGAAAATAACATGCTGGTCTTCACTGGAAGGGTGTGAGTACCAATTAATCAGACAATTACCAGGCAGACCTGAATGTTAATTGGTGTTAAGTTGTCTGTATAGTTAAAATGTCTGTCTTTTTGTATTGCCCAATAAACTGATAGATCAAATGAATATATAGTGTACATGTGATTTTCAGCACCCTGGTGTTTTCGAAAATTGATTCAATGTGCAATGGAAAAAAATGAGTAAAACTCTTAATAATGTTATTGGTTGATGTAATCGAAATTGGACAGTATTGGTTAACTGAAAAGTAACCAATCAAATTTAATTGATCATCCACATGCATCTCATAATCGACTTATTGATATAATTGTTCTCCAAGTTATCTATATTTTATTCATTGCGACAAATTCTTTCTTTGATATTATATCAGCGACATTCAGTTAGATATCTAAATGTAGTGAAGTTAGCATCAACAGAGTGCTTTAGCCGTGATAATATTAAAAATTATAATGGTCACATAAAATACCAGACGGCAGGTTTGTAGATTTTTACAAAAAATAAAACTGTGTATTTAATTTAGCATCGATATATTACTTCTATGTATATTAATAATTCGTTTCGTTTAAAACAGTCAGATTTAGAACCACTGCCACTGACTGCACCGGAAGTCTGTATTTAGATAATGGCGGACAAAGAAAATTTATGATGTGTTCTAAAAGCGCTCCGCTAATTCAGCAATCTAATGAATCTGTCTTAATTTTTCTGAAATCGTGCTTAATTATTATTAGCTAATCGGGGCTACAACGTTGTTCAAATACTTATAATTGCGAGAAACCCCCGACTAGGACCAGCAGGTAAGAATCTGTCTTGATTTTATACCCGGTGGCAATTATTGGCCGCCATCTTTGATTTTTATAGACGCTCGAGCAAAATGAGAAATACATGTAAATCCAGACATGGACTATAGCTAGATACTACTTTTTGTGTTAATTGTTTAGTTGAATGTAATCTTATTTCTGTAAAAGAAAAAAAACCAAAACAACAAACAAATCAGCCCTTTTTTTATATCAATGTCATCAATGTGTAAAATTAGACTTTCACTGATTCAGAAGTTTCTCTATAGTTTCGTTATTTTTTTCCCAGTCATTGATGTTAGCATGCACTCCACAAAGAAAAACAGGTAACAAAATTTCATTTCCTTTTAATATATTTTTTTAATAATGCCCAATAATTGTTATTGTATGTAACACGAAAAGTATTTATCTCTGTAGTTATCTCTGTAGAGAGAGGGAGGGGAAATGGGGTTTAAAGTTTACGAAATTCCCTTGATACAAACTATGCCATTCATGTCCTTGTATTAAATTGGTGAAATCAAGTAGGTCCATGCTATATATATGTCCTAGAATCAAGTAGGACAGATAGTCTTCTTCCGTTTCCGCCCTTTTCCTGAGAACTGTGACTGTCTCATTCTATTGCCAAATGAAATGAAATGAAATGGGGTTTAACGTCCTACTGTTCTGCTCCTAACCCGGGCTAATGAAGACGGGCATACGCCATACAGTGTGCTATGAGGGAAATTTTGCCCGGACAGCGGCACTACGGCCTACTCTTATATCGAATTCCAACTGCCAAGGGATCTTTTACGTGCAATTCTATTGCCATCTGTGTATGTTGTGTTATATTAATTCTGCATAAACCTAGAGTTTTTGTTAGTGTTTGTCGGATAGATCCTTTATACTTACTGGCGCTAGGTAATTTCGAGACTAAAATATTGTTCAATTTTATTTGAATGATTTGCTTGCGTGTAGGAGTGTATTCGAAACAGTGTTCGTGCAGGTTCGAGAACGGCGGAAGAACATGAGAACACTTTCATAAGTCTCGAACATGAGAGAGAACGGTATCCATGGTAACAAGATGAATTAAATTTATACAATCTGTTACGATAACTTGTTTAGTACTGACTTCGTTATTAAGCATAATTTTGATAAATTATGACTCCGTTTTACTCCTTTTCGATTCTTTCGGTGACGATTACATCGCCTTTTGATACGCCCACATGGAAATGTGGTCGCATATTGTCGTCGCCCTCGTCCGTCGTCTACAGACCTGATTGTTTTGAAATTGATATTTTGTTTATTTTAGTGAGATGACGCCTATTTAATTTCAATAATTTCCGTTAGTTTCTTCTGGAGTTATGGCCCTTGTTTCACTTTGTGAAATTCGTTTGCATAATTTAAATTAGTGAAACGAAGACGCCTATTAAATGTCTGCAATTTCTGTGAATTACGTCTAGAGGTGTGGCCCTTGTTTCACTCTGTCGAACCTTGTGAACGCGCGAACAACAAAATTTTCATCAGATCTGTATGAAATCTATATGCATTATTTAAATTAGTAAAACAAAAAACAAAAAAATCTGTCAGATTCCAACAATTAAGGCCCTTGTTTCAGTTTGTAAACCCACAAACGACGAAAATTATAATCTTGCATGTAACTTTCTTGTAAATGCCCCCATTACCTACCCTAGAACGCACATTCTATTCATTATATACTCTCAGATTCACAGCCATTAACATTCTATTGGCCGATAGCCGCACTATGATTGTCGATATTGTACAGTGTGAAACGCATATTATTCCATTCTCAATACTTTTTCTATTTACACCATGATGACTGAACTATCTTGTTATAAATTTCCATTTGACGTAATTAGAAAATATAGTTGCATCGGAGATAGCCAACTTCCCTTGAACGTAAAATTTAAGACAAATTTTCTATTCCATCGCTGATTGTATAAGTACATTTATGATTTGTTTACACACTCTTTTTTAAGTATTCAATGATTTTCCATAATTTTTAATATATTAATAAACTGTTGATATATACCATAAAAAAGACGTAGTATACTGCATTCCTGACCTATTTACATTTCCTTCCTCGTTCTTTCATGTTATTGTTATTTAATAGATCGTTTGCTCTGGGCTTTACCCGGATACACTTGTCGAATCCATAGGTCCGGGTTCGTATTATTTATTATGTTGGATTATTACTTATAGTCACGAAACCAGTGTCGTATTTTTGTATTCAACTGTAGACATTGTAAACCAAAATTCGAACTAAAATTAGTAAGCCAATCGACTTCCGCTAAAATCTTCTTGAACAAAAATTTAATTGTGCAAAGATTACCGACTGCTAATCGAAATAACACATCGGGTCAACCCAATTCAATGTTTTATTTTGTCCAAATTTAGAGAGGATTAGTCCGTTTTAACATATATCTATATAATTTAGCTATGGCTGTCAAATATGGTCCCTCATAAATTTAACAGACTCCAAAAATTAAAATTTCCCTTCCATATACCTAAAAGTTTTCGTCAGGGTAGTAATCCTGTTCATCTTCTGGGCGCTGGGTATTATTAAAATTTACGAAGTCGATGTGAAATCATTAGAACGGCCAGAATTTAACAATTAATATATATATATATATATATATATATATATATATATATATATATTAATTGCGCCTGGTCTTACACTAAATGGCCGAAAGTTTGAATGGACAGCTCTTTGTCTTTGTAAGAATGATATAAAGTTGGATATTAGAACTACACTCGTAGTGGACAAATGGGCACCGTTAGATCGTTCGTGAATTTACTTTTATGTGAAAATTATTAAATAATCAAAATTGACGAAGGGAATTTACTTTTATGTGAAAATTATTAAATAATAAAAATTAACGAAAGGGGAAACAAAAAAAAAAACAAAAAAAAAAAAAAAATCACAATATCATAGGCTAAGTTAGTATCCTTTAGAACACTGGTAGCAGAAAAAAAAGTCAAGGTTCAATTGACAGTAATCCGTACTGAGAACCGTTCTCAGTCCTGATAGCGTTAACTGCTGTATGGAATGTTCCAAATAAAATGACGCTAATAAAGCAGGTGACTATACTATAGTGGCCCTTAGACAGTGTTTTAATAAGTTTATTTTTTTTATTCTAATTCTTTTGTCAATTTAATAAAATTTCCGAAAAATTGATGAAAAAAGATGATCGATGTCCGAAAAATGTCACACAAAGCGAATTAGTCCAAATGGTGTAAACCCTGGTCAATTCAGTACAAAATAAAACAGAGTTGTATTACAGTACTTAGAAACTCAAATGCCTATAACTACATACAATTGTGAATAGGCCTATACAATAAGAAAGTAAAGTCGTTGAATAGAAGCATACCAGTGCATGTCCTGTCGGCTAATATAAAGGTGATTTGCACGGATTTGAAACTGAACCTGGGTTGTTCATGCCATCCGAACAGCTATACCAGGGACCCGGAACCACGTCGAAATACCTGGTGAATTTTCTCAGCGAACGTAGGAATCGAACAGGTTAGTGAGCCAACGCCCTACTCACTGAGCCACCGTGACCCCCGGGTACAGAGTTGTCAAAAGGGTAATATCGTGATTTAATCAAACCCCGAGGGACTTGATTGGGGGAGGGTGTAAAACTGGAGGAAAGTACAAAATCATATTAACATGAAAATGAGCAATGTAATTGAGTGGGCATTACTACATAACCTTTCCACCGACGTTATTACATATTACTGTGATCTGGACGTATTACCCACATCAATAACTACTAATTGACATCTACAGGGAGGCGTAAACATTCACAACAACAAATACAGAGCTTATATGGACATAACTGATATATTATATACATTACATTTTAAATTTACTTTGTAAATGAAGTCCATTTCTTTACGCTACGGTTATTTACTTTGTTAAATCGAAAGCGAAAATACAAGTTTTAGTTAATATGTAGACAAATAACCAAACCTTGAAAACGGATTAAGAATAGGCGTTGCTATTTATGAAAACAAATTGCATTCGACATTCTATTAATCTGAATATAAATAAGTACGCTTAGTCCATTCAAATCTACGGTGGTTGATATGCGACATGAAAAATAATATCATTTATTTTTTTTAATATTCACCCAAGTCATTTGTAATATCGATTGTTTTTTTTTTTATAATTTTCACTCAAGTCAATTTGAATATAATTTGTTTTTTTTATATAATTTTCACCCAAATCAATTTTGATTTACACCCAAGTCATTTATAATATAATTTGTTTTTTTTATATTTCCACCCAAGTCATTTGTAATATAATTTGTTTTTTATAATTTCCACCCAAGTCAATTTTAATATTATTTGTTTTTTAATATGTTCACCCAAGTCAATTTTAATTTTCATTCAAACCATTTGTAAACATGTAGACGAACGAATGGAAAAGTGTGGTATGGCTAAGACAAGTTCCATTTTTTAAAGTTACGAGTTAACATATACCGGCAGATAATGACCCAGTTAATTCATATAAATCTACATTTTTATTGTCTCGATAAAAGACCTCTCTCTCTCTCTCTGAAAATTAAAACTCCCCGATTTGATTATTCTTTTTAGAATATTACGTAGTTATGCAACCCCCATATAAAATATGGTAGAGCGTATAGAAACAAAATTATATGAATAGATTCATTATCAGAAATATGCAAGCTTTTCGTACAGCCGCCATTTTTTATATCTACAAAGTAGAGTAAAAATAACATTATCATCGTGTCGTGCAAGGTCAAGGTCACGATTTTTACACAATTGATGGTTGTTTATAGATCGGTATATATTATAGTATTTCTATTGACATTACATTTTTTAAACAGGTTACGTTTATTGTTTTTAGTATCTACATCGCTTTAATTATTTATTAAATATATTGTTTTTGTGTTCTTCTGACCGGAACCTACGGTATTCTGGGATTTCAAAATGGCCCCATAATATGGTATGATTTATTTCCCGTAGAAGAAACAGTGCTATGATTTAGAGTTAAATAAAGTTATTTCACACACGATTTGAAGTTCAGCTAAGTAAAGTTGAAGGTAAGTGCCATTTTTATACGAACATTCGTCGACAGCATACAGATAGATCGACTGTTGGCAAAAATTAATCGAAACCAATAGGTGGGGAAAAATCCCGGGGGAAAAAGTTCGTACGTAAAATTCGTATTTTAAATAGCCAGTATTTTTGTTACATTGTCCGTATAATATAACTTCCATCACACATTTAGGCCCTACTGCTAAAATACAGGTTATAAAAAGGTTTATAAGGGCTTTGTATATGGAAGCCATACAACAATACTACTTGTAACATACAGACTTCGATCGAAACATCGCCACTGAACTCAATGACAGACCTCATGATCAAAAGCACATGTATCAGAGCAGATGGCAAAGAAATAGACTCTTTAATAATGTACCGATATAAATATATATGTATCCATGGTAGCACAAAATTCATCAGAATGTAGGCCAAAGCTTTAATTTACAAGCAGCATGCCTAAAATATTTTCTGTGGGATCTTGTGACAGTCAATTCTTTTAAGAATAGTTTTGTTTCGAGCGGATATCCTGGCACAGTATCATAAACCAGTTCTTTGGCATAAACTGAGTTGTATCAGTGAGTTGAAAATCATCCGTGTTCCCGTTATTGCTCTCTACTGCATCCAGTTAACGATAACCTTTTGGGTCCCTTACAAATACTTCAAATTTTTGTGATAGATCAACCATAGCAAATCAGATTTGCAATGTAATATGTGCTGTGTTTTTTACATTTGGTTGCAATTACATTTAGAAATATAAATGGTTATTGGTAAATAGAAGTCATGTGGTTCAAATTACCGAAACCACGCCACTTGATCCAATCACAGACCATATGATGCAACGCATCAATTTAAGTACAATGATTTGCTTGTGCTAGCGAGGATACGGAGAATACAAGTTCACGTTGGTATCGAAACCAGTTGAAGCCACTTGTATAAGTAACAGACCGTGTGATCTTAATTGCATTCATTAGAGCACTTGACCATCAAGCCTTTCCTATGGGTAAAGAGCATTAGGTTATTGGTTGACTGAATTTCACATTTACAACCCGCAAATAACAGATTCTATTAAAGGTTTTAATCGATTATCATATTTTCATCACTTAGCTCATCAAAATTTGACTTTAGAAATGTATCCAAAAATGATGTTTATTTAATGTTAGTTTTACCTTCAAATGGTCGTTAGATTTCCATCTTTTTGCTCACCTTTTTAACGACAATTTAACGTAAGGAAATGACGTTAATCTAACATAAACCTTACTTCATATTTATGTCATTTTCTGACGTAAATCTGACGTAAAGTTTACGTCATTTTCTGACATAAATCTAACCTAAGTGATGTGACGCATAATTTACGTTAGATGTATGTCAGAAAATGACGTAAAGCTTACGTTAGTTTAGTTTTACATCAGAAAATGACGTAAAAATGACGTACAGTTTACGTCATTTTCTGACATAAATCTAACGTAAGTGATGTGACGCATAATTTACGTTAGATGTATGTCAGAAAATGACGTAAAGTTTACGTTAGTTTAGTTTTACATCAGAAAATGACGTAAATATGACGTAAAAATGACGTACAGTTTACGTTACATTAACGTCATTTCCTGACGTAAAGTTTTCATTAAAAAGATGAGCAAACTGATGGTAAACTGACTGACCATTTTTACATAAATGTAACATCATGTTGTTATGTGGGTATTATCTTTCAAATACACTCACTAACTTTGTTTTTTGTGTGTTTCAGGTGTGTGTTTCAATAAGCCAATGGTTGAATTTCATTGATGATGACATACAAAAAAAATCTTGAAGGTTTCCTAGAATAAAGTTTTGAGGTGTAGAATTTTTTGGCCACTGCAAACTGAAAATATACCCAGGACATTTATAGGACTGTTATACACATTCGACGCCTCTTTTCGACCAATCAGAATCCAGGAAATTTCCATTTTGGGCTAAAATATTTAGTAATAGGCTCAAAATTCAATCTTTCCAAACTGGATGGCGATTTATCAGTTCGTGTAGGAGAGTCTACTATATTTCAATCTAATTATGTCAGAAACATCGGCGCATTTTTTTGATTCACATATTAATATGGAGTGCCAAATAAATTACATTTGCAAAACGTGTTACTTTCACCTGAGAAACATTGGTAAAATCAGGAAATATATTTCAATACATGCTACTAAGTCACTAATTCAAGCCTTAGTTATTTCTAGACTGGACAGTTTCAGCTCACTGCTTTTTTGTTGTTCCAAAAAAATCACATGACAAACTTCAAAAACTCCAAACCGGCTTATAACCGGATCCTCAAAATTTAGTCATATAACACCACTATTATTTAACCTCCACTGGCTACCTATTACATACAGAATTGACTATAAAATCATACTGTTAACTTTTAAATGTCTAAATGGTTTGGCTCCTGTGTACCTATCTCAGATATTATATCTACTAAACAGCAAACAAAAAATGTCAGTACGAATTCAAAATCAGAGAGGGACTTTAATCAAATCATTCTAGAAAACGACTTACTAAATTGATCAAGGCAACTTTTTGTGAACAGTATGGTGACACTTTGACATTAGTGATTAATTTCATCACAATTCCATGTCATTACGAGAAGGTTTAGAGTCTGTACACAGTCTATACATCAGTATCTGGTGTGTCCACCGCGAGTGTGAATAACAGCAGCGCAGCGTCTGTACATGGAGTGGGCCAGACGATTGATGAACGCCATTGACACCGGGAACCAGACTCTCAGAAAAGCCTGGCGCAATCCATCGGCTGTATTTGGTTTCGGTACGACGGTATTAAGTCTCCTCTGAATTTAATTCCAAAGATTTTCAATCGGGTTTAAGTCCTGATTAAGGGTTGGCCAGTGCATAACGTTGACACCGTTCTGACGTTGAAAGTCCCGAGTAACCCTGGCGGTGTGGGCGCGGGCGTTGTCATGCTGGAAAACGTTATTTCGATGGCGTGCGAAATGTGGTATGACGTGGGGTCTGAGCGTTGTAGCACATTGCTGTGATGCCGCCTCCTCTTCCTTTCGGACCAAGATTTATTATATTTCTATATATTTAGGTCCAACCATATTAATACTGACCAGTTAAATTCCTGCCATTTAACGTTTACACTGAGTTCTAATGATCTCACGTATACATAAATATTTAGCTAGACAAGACTTCCTAAATTCCAATAATACCCAGCGGCGCGTCCAGAAGATGAACGTGATTACTACTCTGGCGAAAACGTTTTGTTATATTTGACAGCCATAGCTAAATTACAAATTGTAATTATAATTATATAGATATATCTTAAAACGGCATAATCTTCTTTAAATTTGGTCAAAATAGAATATTGAATTAGGGTTGACCTGGGGTGTTATTTCGATTAGTAATCGGTAATCTTTGCACAATTAAATTTTCGTTAAGGAAGATGTAGAGGAAGTCGAGTGGTTTACGAATTTCAGTTTGAATTTTGGCTTACTATGTCAACAGTTCAACAACACCCCCCCCCCCCAAAAAAAAAAAAAACAACAACAAAAAAACAACATAAGCTTTATGGATAGAACTTAAACATTTTCTACAAAAATAGTGTGTCACCCAATAAAACAAATTTGCGCATAAAATTCAGTGACATTTTTGACACAAATGAAAGTGGACAGGTTTCATTTTCTTTTGAAGTAATAATAAATCGGGAACCTCAATAATAAATGCAAGTCGCTCAAAATAAAGTGTATGTATGATTGAACTGGGAATCCCGTACTCGGAATTGTAATACTACTTACAGCAGCGACATACGGTTATTCAAAAGATAAATAATTATAATATAGGTAAGAATTATAAAGGTCTAGGATAACAAACGTTGAATATACTTGCTGTATGAGTATAATGAAGAGAAACACCAGTGTTAAATATTTATATATTTATTGTATGAAAATGCAGGAATAAATTATAAAGATTGACAGCAGTGTCTTATTTCCTCAATATATTTCAAAAATATATTGAGGAAATAAATCACAGTTATTTGCAGTAGGTAATATTGTAGAAACAATCTACAATCGACAAAGATAATTTTAAATAATAATTTCAGTTTGTTAAAAATAATGGTGTGATTATAATGTAGGAAAAAACCGCAAGTGTCCACAGCTGTTATAGTTAAATATAATTTTGGTAAGTTAATTAATGTGTAATTATTAATTTAGATAACATTTTAGGCCTAAAGAAAAACCTGCAATAGGCAGACGCGCTAAATATTCTGAAATAAAATCATAATATACTTACCTCGCCTGTATTTCATAAAAATAAAAACATAAAAGTGAACCAGCAATTAATCCGTTTATAACATTTGCCATCATTTACTTTGTTTCATTGCAACCTTCAATTAATAAATCGTACTTCAATCAGTTCAGAGGAAGTAAATAAAGATATATGTACTGCTATCATATAACCTTCCTGTGTGTGACAGAATTCTAGAAATTTGAAAGACCGGATATTGACTAAGCACACTTATAGGGTGAAATCCCACTTAACGGAGAACTCAGTATTACGAGCAAACACACGTATACGTCCACATATTAAAATTATTTAATTTTGTTTATATAAAAGAAATTAGCACATAAAATTCAATTAAATTTTTGACACAAATGAAAGAGGACAGGTTACATTATAATCAAACATAATAAGCTTAAACGTTTATGCGTGTTACGCTCAGAGAAAATGATCTATTAAACAAAATAAAATGAAAGAACAAGGGAGAAATTTTAAATAGGTCAGGAATGCAATAAACTACACCCTCTATGATATATATTAACATTTTCCCCGTAATTATCAATGTATTATGAATTATGGAATATAATGAACTTATGCAATTAGCGATGGAATAGAAGCTTTGTCTTAAATTTTACATACTAGTGAAGTCGAATATCTCCGACGCAACTGTATTTTCTATAAATTTATAAAACGATAGTTCAGTTATCATGGTGTTAAAAGAACATGTATTGAGAATGGAATATGACTCATAGTCATACTCTAGTCCCGACATCTCGGGGAACACTCGGCAAACCTCAACAGATTCCAGTACCCTACATCTAATCTCGGCTGTATGACCAAGTCCGCCATTAGAACTACTTTCAAGTTCCCGGATTACAATGGCGTTGTCCATGACGACCAATGATGTCATTGATGACGACGTATTTGAAGAATGTTTTATCTTACAAAATTTTCAAAGTTTGAAGCTGTTTTTCTTTCAAGTTTATCCGATTTTCTTTAAACAATGACGAATTTGCACTGAAAATTCTACATACTCTTCGAACGACGCAATTTTGAGAACTTCTTTCTAAACGCGGGCATGTTCCCTTATAAGTAAACCGGTGCCGCATCGCAAATGTATAGGCGTAGGTACATATCACTTACTGTCACACAGCCGAGGCTAGATGTAGGATACCGGAATCTGCCGAGGTTTGCCGAGTGCTCGGGGAACTGTCCGAAAAGCATGTCGTTTCACACAGTACAACATCGACAATGACAGCGGGGCTCGGGGCCTAGTTGGGCCCCCAAACACCCCTAAGTCGGGGACCTCCACAATAAATGCCAGTCGCTCAAAATAAAGTGAATGTAGGATTGAACTGGCGTTAACAAGGGTGATAAATCGGCAATGGAACGTCGAAAACCCAGAGTTCTTTCCATCATGACCAATATGCGTCACACCTAATTTGAAAATATTCGTTTTAATCTGTAGCCCCTAACATGTTAACAAGGTTTTCAGAAAAGGGGTGGTGGTAACGGAAGGTCGTGAATCGCTGAATGTTAAAGGACAATATTGGTGTCAGTCATTATCACATATGTGATAGAACTAATTAAACACGTTCCAAATACAATTTTACACAGTATAATTGCTACGATAGCTGAGTAATACAGGTTTCCTGAATCGGAAGTGACGAACGCCAAATGAAAAAACGAGTCATCCCTCTATATAACTGACTGAAGAGACGAGTGATAACAGATACATGGGCGAATTTCTGCTCACTAATAATTACTTCCAAGACGAAAAGTTGTTGTGTGAGACTGTGAGAGGATATCTGACAATTCATAAAAAGAATTGACTGCCACTAGATAAGAGAACACGAAAAACCCCCAGAAAAAGTCCGTGCAGTACCATGTTTTTATAATGTATGGAATGAATATAAACAAGGGAATGTGCGGACTATTTTTCTCGTGTTCTCTTATCTAATGACATTCAATTACTTAATTTTCAGGTATCCTCTTACAGTCCCATATAACAACTTTTGGTCTTCGAAGGGATTATTAGTGAGCAGAAATTCGGCCGTGTATCTGTTATCACTGTCACATCAGTCAGTTATATAGCGGGATGACTCGTGTTTTCCTTTGGCGTTCGTCACTTCCGATTCAGGAAACCTGTATTACTCAGCTGTCGTAGCAATGATCTCTGTGTTAAAATTATATTTGGAATGTGTTTAACCAGCTCTTTCACATATGTGATAATGACTTGCACCAATATTGTCCTTTAATAGGGTTCATCCGATCACTACCCCAATGCTCTACACATTAAACAATACAACCTCTATCGTGTTATTGAGCCAAATGTTGATGAATGAAGGAGCGACAGACATAGGTGACGACATAATACACCTTCTCTGAAATGTTGGCGTGTAAAAACAACTACAAAACACAAATTCTTTAGAAAGACATTCTTCGGTGTTGACACAACTCGCCAGAGCTAGGGTTACTATAGTTAAAAGTTCGACCGCTTGACACACCGAATACTGTTTTAGTTAAAAACAAATCTAACTAAGATTTCTTGACTATTCTATGAAACTGTGAAATATTCTACTTCAAGCATAATCCCGCTTAAACATACATTATGCGAGAGCTAAATCTGGTTATTGCAGGTCTTTCTTTAGGCCTGAAATGTTATCTAAATTATTAATTAGACATTAATTAACCTATCCAGGACATAATCAACTCTAGATGGCAGCGCTAGCCTGCGATCTTTAATGGATTGTGAGCCGATTTACTGCATTACTTTCCTTCTCGATTTAACGACTAAATAGACTGTAATGAAATGAAATGAAATGAAATGGAGTTTAATGTCCTACTTTTCTGCTCCTAACCTGGGCTAATGAAGACGGGCATACGTCATATAGTGTGCTATAAGGGAAATTTTGCCCGGAAATCGGCACTACGGCCTACTCATATATCGAATTCCAACTGCCAAGGGATCTTTTACGTGCACGCCAATGTGTACACGGGACCTCGGTTTTTCGTCCCATCCGAACGACTAGACAGCTTTCCTTGTCAGCCTCTCCGTCCTGCATCACTGACAAGGGAGAACCACGCCGGAAAATCTGGATGAACTTTCTCGTCCAATGCAGGGATCGAACACCCGACCTCCAGGCTTGCGAAATTTCAGTCGCTTAGTTCTCGGTTCATAGTGGATCAATTTGAATGAAATTTTCAGCAAATTGCCTTTACATTATCTAGTGTTTAACTATTATAGTGAGAACTGCCAACTCGTTACCGAATCTCCCATAATGTATCTTTAATATACATAGTTTAGTTAACAATTTCGGCAGTTTGATCTGCTCATGGAAGAAACTACTCCCGCTTTATACCCAGTAGATTACTAGTATGGGCTTTAATACCTCTTGAAACATTCTAGAAAAAGGATTACACATTATTTATATATATATTTATTTGATTATTTGGTGCAAAGTCTATTTTCTGTCTTGTCCGCAGGTTTATCTTGTAGATTTTTGTTTTACGTGTAGTGCGGTCCTCCTGCACTTACTATTATAGACACCACGTGGACTATATGTTCTTAACTACTCTAGGAAGAGACACCAAACGCTTGAAACCCGGTGGACCACCGCAGAACTATTCCAGACCGCCTCTAATTAGATAGGAAATAATAACCGTCACTGTTTAATATATCTAATCATAGTATAGGAATACTATTTACAGCAGCCAATATTTGGGTTATTCAGGAAAACTCTAATTATAATACAGGAAATATTTATAAATATCTACGATAACCAACGTTGAATATACTTGCTGTACAAGTATAATGACGAGAAACACCATGCATATCTACAAAATTGTTATATATTTATATATATCTATTGTATGAAAATGTAGGAATAAAATAAAAAGACTGGCAGCAGTGTGTTAAATACATTTTTAAAATATATTGAGGAAACGTATCACAGTTATTTGCAGTAGGTAATATTGTAGAAACTATCTACAAAGATAATTTTAAATAATAATTTCAGTTTGTTAAAGTACAATGGTATGATTATAATGTAGGAAAAGACCGCAGGGGTCCACAGCTGTTATTGTTAAATATATTCTTGGTAACTTCGATATATCAGGCATTTCAATGGTAATGGAAGCAACTTTTGTCTCTTGCCATTGTATAACGTCCGCTCCTCCTAGCGAAGTTCCTAAACTGACTTCATAATACAGGTTCTTCCATGGGGACGTAAATAAATCTCTCCATGACATTTCCATTGATTTCCCATCAAATGATCTGGCAATTAGTAATTTTGAACCCGCTGAAATACGTAGAATAGTAATAATAGTATCATTATTCATTTAGAATATATCATTCAATATTCACCAGTAGTCACACTGCACAGTCCAATCCAATAAGATTAAGAAAATGAGCATATTTCTAAAAACAGGGCCAAAACAAAGTTCATCAGGTTAAATGCCCTATCGTTGAAAATTTACAGCTCCATAGTTGACCTAAAGTGTTTTGAGTTCATCTGGTTAAATGCGCTATTTTGCAAATTTACAGAAGCATGGTTGCCCTAACTCCACATCGAAATTAAAGATACCTCAAACTGAATCCAATTTCTGACATAATCCAATAAAAAAGTAAAGACTTTTGTTACACTCGAATAATATTACACATCGTATATCAAATTTGAATTTTTTTTTACTGGCAGAATGATTTATACAAACCTTGTAAAATAGGTGGTTGTGCTACAGATGATATTACTGTTGATATAGAATTGTCTTGCTTTCCTAATACACTAATGGTAGATACACTAACATTATAGTTAGAGTTAGGTTGTAGTGATAAACTTCTTAATTTAGCCTGGTTATAACTAATCTCTGTAACTCGAACTTCTTTATCTAAATTATAACCTGGACCATACACCGATACCTGGTAATAAAATACATAAATCTAATATGTACTTGTAATAACCAATATAAGCCGTGTAAAGATGACATGTCTCATATTTGGCTTAAGTTTATTTTAAACGGTTTCCTCCCAGTCAGAGGGGTTATTCTAAACTGAAACACTAAATTATTGTATTATGAACCAGCGGCTGCCAGGCAGGATACGCCCACATTTTCGAGAGATGGATAGAGAACAAGCTAAGAAGAAAGTGATTTTTCCGACAATCTAGGGCCATAATTCAGGAAATTACAATTCGATATGCGCAAATATCGAAATAAATCGAGATCTTTGTGTTATAAACTTACATTTCAAGTTTCAACAAAATCGGATAAAAATTGTGACTTCTATTGGGTCCACAACTTTGATATACCCTATTTTTACGCTATTTGAGAACGATTGCGGCCATTTTATCTGTCAGTTTTGGGCTGATTTTCACGGAATTCGAACTCAGTTGGCCTTAGGGTGTAACGGTGATATAATAATACAGTTTTTTAAATCGGATAAAAATTATGACCTCTATAGGGTCCAGAAGCTAAAAACTCGATTTTTCATACAATGAGGGGCCATAATTCAGGAAGTTACGGTCCGATAGGCGCGAATATCGACAGAAACCAAGATCTTTGGGTTATAAACTTACATTTCAAGTTTTAACAAAATCGGATTAAAATTGTGACCTCCATAGGGTCCACAACCTTGATATACCATATTTTTACGCTATTTGAGAACGAAGGGCGACCATTTTGTCTGTCAGTTTTGGGCCGATTTTCACGAAATTCGAACTCAGCCATCCTTAGGGTGTAACAGTGATAAAAAAATACGTTCTGTTAAATCGGATAAAAATTATGACCTCTATAGGGTCCACAAGCTAAAAACGCGTATTTTCGTACAATCAGGGGCCATAATTCAGGAAGTTACGATCCGATATGCGCAAATATCAACAGGAACCGAGATCTTTGGGTTATAAGCATACATTTCAAGTGTCAACAAAATCGGATAAAAATTGTGACCTCTACAGTGTTCACAAGGTAAAAACATGATTTTTCGTACAATCAGGGGCCATAATCCATGAAGTTACGGTCCGATACATGCCAATATCGAAAGGAACCGAGATCTTAGGGTGATAAACCTATATTTCAAGTTTCATTAGAATCAGATAAAAATTGTGACCTGTAGACTGTTCACAAACAATTGTGGACGGACGGACGGACAGGGGCGACGACAATATACGTCCACATGAAAATGTGGGCGTATAAAAAGACACTGTTAATTCTAGGCGCTCAAATGTGCACAGATAAGTGTTAAAAGTCCACTTATCTGGAATTTCTCCTTTTCTTAAAATATATATACCTGTATAGACTTGGTATCAATTCTGGTATTTTCTAAATCCCATTTTAATCGTAAACTATCAGTCAATGGATAACAATCATCCTCACCGAATATGCGGATACTCCATCTTCATCAATGGCGATCTGACCGTCTGCTATGGCAGCCATTTTGATTATAACCAGAACGCCATCGGTAGTAGCTGTAGTTGGTAAACCAGCTTTATTATAACATCTTACAGTAGAATAAACTTGTTTAGAGTTCTGTATTTGATTAACACTGAGTTCAACTTGAACAAATGATTGTTTATCTGGTACAGGAGTAAATGGCTGTATATCAACACCGCCGTGCCTTGAACCTTGTATATAAAACATTAATTGATAAATGTATACACGTGTGAATAATCAAATAACCTACATGTAGTCTAGTTGATACAAGTAATAGATGGAATGTTGCAGAAATTAACAATAATTACAATCAACATTCGACCTTTGTTACATAGATATACGCCATTCGTTGCATGTTGTAAAGCAAAATTAACTTGGGTTTAACATCCTACTGTTCTGCACTGGCTGGGCTAATAAAGACGGTATTCGCCAAAAGGTCTACTACGAGGGGATCTTGCCTATAACCGATTAACAAATTACGTTATTACAACGTTGAAAATTGTAAAGTATTACCTATAGCCCAATGACAATATTCTACTCCTGATTCTGGATCTCCTACTTTCCAATTAACTGATATAAGTTTGGTTAGCTGGAAATTTACATCATTCTCTAAAATGATCAAAACATATTTAATTCAACAAAAGAGAAAGCCAAGTTAATGTATTAAACAAGAAACAATTTTTGGGGCTATCGAGATTATGCGAATTCTGTTTTCATCCGTTATGTGGGTTTGATACGAACCAAAGATTAAACCTTCGACAATGTTGGTTTAATAAACAGTACAATCCTGCCAAGTAATTACCAAGTTTCAACCCTGAACTTGGTGTTGATAACCATTCTGAATAGATTTTATTTAAATAGCCGATTTTTCATTGTGGTGGTCAATAATATTTTTCCATTAAAGTACCTCAGAATAATCATTTAATTTCTTACCTATACCATCGTTTATCTCTGATATTATTGGCGGAGTCATATCGACAACAATACTCTCTGATTGGCTGACAGTTGTCAGTCCGACGCCATTGGTTGACATCACAGTCAGATAAAGTAGTGTATTATGGGCTAATTTTAGACCGGATGCTGTAGCTTGTTGATTTCTGCCAACACTTGTGAACGCCCGAATCTGGGTTCCACCTTGCACAGTTCCTGAAATTAATATAATTGCTAATTGAAAACCGTTGCCAAAACAGTAAACGATTTGCTATAACTAAATACCTACATGATTTAAACACTATTGTATTACTTAATTATAGTCACTGATATATTTACATATAGTAGTACATGTATTCAAACTACTCACCTAGTGCCCATTGATAATCTGTAATAGGACTTTGATCATCTTTAAAATGCCAGGTAAGATGAAGAGATGACCAATAAGGTCTAAACACTGTATGATGTATTAAATGATTAGAGTCACTTGTTATATCTATATAATTAACTTGTTGTACATATACATCATCATATGTAATTTACTTGTACCAATTCTTATCACTTCTCTTGCTTCTCTTGGATGGAATACATAAGTAAATTTATTCCATAATATTAATGGCTGTTGGTCGATGTCACATATCCCCTGACATCGTTCTGGGTCAAGGCTGAAAGTGTGAATTTCTTGTCCGAATTGCACGAAACCTTCCACGTTGTCATGCTGAATGCTAACATCATGTGGATATCCAACATGTATTATAACATGGTAAGCACTTTGGGTGTTTAAATCAAAAACTGTTTGTTGAATATGACTTTTCACTTTAATATTGGCTCCACCCTCTTTTGAAACGGAAGGTGGTGATTGGATGATTTTAATACACGAGGTGGAGTCAATATACCAAGGAGCTGGTGGTTGGTCATCACATTCCTTATTTGATTCTGTCACGCCTTCTTCAAATGATGGATTGGCGATGAGATTTTCTCCAATATAATCTATATCAACCGGTACTGGGGGCGTGGTATCAATTGTAGTACCATCAGACACTGCTACATCAGATTTTAACCCACTCCCATCTACAGCATACACTTTATTATAAATTTTCATACCTATAAAAATAAAATAGAAATGTCGTATTTGTTATAGTGACAATAGATCACATTTGGAAACAAAAAATTCAGAAACCCATTTATTTTGCAAGAGATGGCGTGAGGCGTTATGGGGTGGCCTTGAGGTATATTATATTTGAGCAGACTCTTTCCCCAGACAGTTAATGAGATATCTTGTCCACTATACTACAATAGAGGACCAGTATCGCGCGTGTCTAGGCAAGACGAAAATATGACGAGTGATATATCCCTACTGTAGTATATATAATGTCACGATAATGAAAGGATTTTTATTTAATCATTTCAATCTATATCTGGTGGAAATTGAGATTTTATTCAATTAATATGGAAACTTTAGAATGCCTACCATGATTTAAAGGTGAGGTTAGGTTTACAGACACTCTAGTATTTAATCCTACATTCTTCCAGTCGTGTATATTACAATCTGTAGTACTAATATCAGTACCAATACACCAGTAATATTTCACTATACCAGTACCACTATCAGTAAAACCATACCATGATGAGGATATAACTGTTGTAGAGTATTGGTAATCTTTATCATAGATATCTGTAAAATTTGAATTAATAAGAGACCATATCCGCCAATTTATCATGGTTGTTTATAAAAAGCTGGAAATTTCTTTGCGAAATATGAAAATACGTACCAGATTTTAAAAAATTAAAATCGGCTAAATAAGTATAATGTGCCCCCCCCCCCCCACACACACGCACACACACACACACGCACCTCCCCCCCCCCCCCCCAAAAAAAAAAACGAAAACAAAACCAAAACAAAAGCAACAGAACCGACAAATTGTAATTCTTCTACTTGGAAAGATCACGACTTTTATGCAAAGCGACAAAGATAACTGAAACTTTGGAGAATGATCGTACACAGAATTAGTTCAAGTAATTGGCGGGGGGGGGGGGGTACCCTATATTCAATAATTTCAATAGATCACTTACCATTAAGTTATCAGTGTTTGCGGTTTTGCTAAGAATAGAGTGGTCTCGAATTTTATTGCTGGCATTGTTACGATAATAAACAATGTCTCGATTATCGTACTTCAAATTATCATATTCAGATTATCTAGGTGGTTGAATACAGGCTTTTCATGTGAATAAATGCATTTAAGGCCCCCGGAAAGATTTGCAATAGCACGATTTAACTGTTATATAATATACTCTTAAAAAATAGGGGATATTGAAATGCAAATACCTATGCAGGCCGTGATATGATTGATAAATAGTCATAGACACTTGACATGCTTTGAGAGTATGTTCACAGATGAAGAACTTATCGCCCCAACAGAACCACTGAGCTGCACATGCGACACGCAATAGCGCGATACACGTGGGAGGGGTTCATTGACAAAGGGTTGATAAAAACTACCGCGTGCTGGTTTATCTATCCATGTTTGCTTTCCTATGGGTTCTTGCATAAGATTTACTGTTTAGTACATCACGTTTAATTTGATCGGGAGACGTCAACCGACAACACTGCAAGAATTGGCCGTGGCACTGCCAGAGGAGTGGGACAGATTGTCCCAAATCGTGATTGGACGGTTGATTAGGATCATGCCACGACGAATTGCTGAATGTCTGAGGATTGGTGGAGCAATTACTCATTATTAAGACAAAAATCAAAAACGTCTATATTCACTTTTGACGGTGTATCTCTTTGCGAGTGAAATGGGGCCGTCAGGTAAGCTGCCCATATGAACTGTTTATGTTCATGTGTAGGCTATCGGCCTGTTATTAACATACACTGGTTACCTCTAATAAAAACAGCAGTGCATTTCCGCAGTTTTGTATTGTTTCTGAATATCCCCTACTTTTTTGAAGAGTATAGATCTTTAAGACTTATTATACTAGATAATGAGATTGGGCGGGGCCGATTAAAAAATGTCCTAAAAATGTTTCCGTTAAGCATTCTGGTTAGAAAATGTTATTCAATGTAATAATGTTAGTATTAAAACCCACCTTGCGGATGTGTGCTTATGTAAGGCTTAAAATAATCGAATCCATGAATTCCTCCTCTAAATTTATTCTTCCAACCAACAATAATCTGATTGCTGGATGTTTGGTAATCTATATCGTTAACACTTGATATAGTTTCTAATTCTTTTATCTGGATAAAAAATAGAGAAAAATGTAATATCACAAAATCAAATAAATAGTTCTATTTAAAATAGATTATCAAAACGGGAAAACATTAGTCGATATAATTAAATAGTTTGGTGTCTTTAACTTATTTCTATCTACTTACAGCAGCTCCCGCTATGTGATTGACACTCGGAGCAGACGTCAGTGGTGTAATACCAGGAGACTTAAATACCGCATATTGATTTGTATTATACCATACCCTCACAAATACACTATATGTTATAGACTTATCTAAAACTTTAGCTGGAATACATAAAATAGTATTGCGAAATTACATGTACTAGAAAAACAAGGGGACCTAAAGGACATCCCTGTGACACACATTTACAAGCAAGAAGATTTTTGTTTATAGAGCTTTATACGTATGTTTCGATGTTTATAGTTGAATGTATTGATAAGGTATCCTATTGTAACTGAGTGAAGTTTGTGTGCTTTGTTAATATTACATACTAATAAATATAAATTATTACTGATTGTTTCTTGAAAGAAATGAATAACAATTTTGAAAGGTATACCTGTAGGTACAGTAATTATAGTTTCGGTATTTTCACCAACATCAAACCATGTTCTTTCTGTATCAGTATCATATATTCCACTGGGGGAATTTTCACCGGAATGTCCGGCACTGCATTCATATCTACAATATCATATGCTGAGTTTGAATTCCTGGTAATTGCTATGTAGTTAATAATGAACCAAAATGGCCTTGGCAGGCTGAAGCTTAGGGCCTCAAGATCTAGTGGGCCTGCGGCAAAATTGTATGATATTTTTGCCACAACCACACGTCTTTTTTACACGCACTTTAGTCTTAAACATCCATCAGCATCGGGTTATTAAATAGGTTTAGTTTACCTTATAGACGAGAGACATTGTTGTTTTTTTAAAGGGGTTTAATTTACCTTATAGATGAGAGATATTGTTGGTTTATTAAAGATATTTAATTTATCTAAGTTTAATTTACCTTATAGGAGAGATACCTTGTAGGTTTATTATGCTCCATCTGGCAGCTAGAAAATTATTAGACGATGTGTAGTAAGTCTGTGCAGCATCAGATGACATCAAATTATTCATGTCAGTAACTTGGATAATGTTATTTGGATTCCCTGCAAGGATGATTATAAATAAGAAATGAATCACATGGCGGATAGCATAACAAATACAAAAACATAGAAAAATCAGGAATAGTGTGGCATATTAGATCTGAAATTATTTAAGGTAGACTAAACACAGTTAGCCATTACTGTGGCGAATGTGACGGTAAACATAGCAGAAAAGTTCACAAAGAATTAATTAAATAATATGAATAATTTTAATAAAGTTGATAGATATGTACCTGTTGAGATGTCACTACAGTTTTCAGCATCTGAACATGTTTTGTCTTGTGCAGCACAAACACAATGTCCAAGACAATTATACGGTTGACATCGCCTGACTAAATCTAACATTCCTCCTTCTACAAGTTCAAACTCAGAATGAGCAGGCTGACATTTTAATCCAACCTATGTCAAAAATAAAAGTGAGATGATATGTAACACAATAACACAATTAGAATTAAAACATATTCGTGGTTAATAGACACGGATGCTGAAGTGTCAATTTTGCCAAAGCCTGATACACCCGATTTAGATGTGTAATTTCTCATGTTCTACTGTAGTACATATGATATACTAGAAAATGATTAAATAGCAAATAATTACCCCGTTAACAGCCCATACAGATATGAAAACAGAATTGCCCATATGTAGTGTCTTGGTAGTTATTGTAACTGATTGTACCATTCCTTCGTCATTAAAATTATCTCCAGCCACATGTTGAAACGTGGTTTGTCGATCGCCCTGTTAAAATATTTTATCAGAAAGAATTTCGTGAAGTAAAGAAAATATGTCATATTACCTAAGCTTAATTGAGGATCGAAGCCATGCATTTTATTGGGGTGTTTGAATGCAGCAAATTTACTCCAAAATTGTATTATTCTCAAGAATACGAAATATTACCGTAATCAGAGATACTTACCTGGTTGAGATCAGTAAAGAAAGGTTTTGTTCCTACACTGACTTTATACTCGGTTATACCAGTATGCAGATCGGCAAATCCCAACCATGCTAACTTAATAGACGTAGTAGACCAGTGGTTCCAGTTATTCCTATCTCTGTTTAAGTTAGCGGCGTGGTCAGTATCAATAGCAAACATACCTGAAATAACATTCACAAAATATTTCATTGGAGAAGATGCGCAGTTTGTATGCTGGTAAAACTTTAATTCTTTATAATTATCAGATTACTTATTCATTTTCGAGTGGAAAACAAATAATAATAATAATAAATAATAATAAATTAAAATTGTCAGATTTCTAGTGCATTTAAATTTATTTAGATCGAGAATTAGTGATCAGATATCACGCACGTTGTTCAGATATATTGCAACCATAATCATAACCAAAACCATCCACAGAAAGAATACACGTACCTCTGGTAGGTGATGTAGAATCAACTGTTATATCATCTGTAACACTCGACTGACACAAACCAGCTAAATTACAACCAATCACTTTAACTTTATATTTACTACCGTCGTGTAGAACTAGACCAGAAAACGTAAACTCTGTTACCACACTAGGAATCTGAAACAAAAACAGTAATATAGTCTCTAAAATTAAAAGTATTCCAACTATACAATTAATTTTCACCGTTCATTAGTCGAACCCGTAATACGACTGCAATTTTAAAATAGTAATATATCCAACTATACAATTTTACCCCGGCACTGTCAATTGGACATCCTCGTATTGCCACTTTATTTTTCTTTTAATTACTGAATTCATTATAGGCATGCTATTTTCTGTTTCATTTTTTTAAAAAACAAAGTATGTTTAAAATTAATGTTAGGACTTACCTCCATATCCGAAAAACAAAACATGTTTAAAATTAATGTTAGGACGTACCTCCATAGCTGAAGAATTGAAATCTCCCAATAAATGAGGTGAAATAGAAATGTATTGTCTTTCTATATCTGATTCATCATCAGTAAACTTCCATTCAATTTTAATACTAGATTTTGATATGGTAGTTGAAGGTAAAATAGAACTAAACGTTGAGACAGGAACTGCCCTTTGTACCACTACTGGTAATGTTGTATCGATTTTAAAACCATTTGATGTAACTTCGCTATATAAACCTAATAATATAAAATCTAGGTACGGTGGTGGCTGTGAAATGCACAAATAATACAAACGATGATGATATAAATATAATAGAAATCCTATACAATTTTACAAAAGAAAGATGTCGATTCGTCTAAAGGACATGGCCCCCATGTTTCTATATTCTTGCCCACAAAGGAGTGATAACTCTAACCAATTTTAGAAAGGGGGAATAGTTCGTGAAGGACCCCTTTTACAAAAGAAAGATGTCGATTCGTCTCTTGTCCACAAAGGGGTGATAACTCTAACCAATTTTAGAAAGGGAGAATATGTCGTGTAGGACCCCTTTTACTACTTATACATCAACCGAGACGTCCCTAAAACCGGTTATAGCATATTTCGAATTTATACATTGGGCCCACAACAGCAATGCTTGTTCAAATACGATATAACTTATATTATTGTTTTTGTAAGTATCATTAGGGTCATTAAAATAATTTGAGTCATACCTGCTTTATTGTAACATCTAACAGTAATATAAATTCTAGTATCAGTAGGCAATAGTTTATTATCAGGTAAATTAGATTTATAGGTCAGTTCGACCACTGGTAAAATTTGAGGGCTAAGTAACTCTTCGCCTCCAATGGTTGTTCCTACTCTCCATTCATATCTCGCTATACCAGATTGTGCATCTTTAAACCCATGCCATTTGGCACCAACAAAGTTTCTGAAACCAGGATGATAATCCTTAAAAAGTTGCACATAACACATTATGTTAACTTATTCAGTAGTAGAATCTGATTCTGGACGATAATAATTGCAACACTCTTATATAACCCTATACTAGCTGCCGAGAACCGCTTTATGAATGTCAATCATCTAATTAAGATAGGTTGCCAGCTAAATCGCCCGGTCGACAAGGGTTGCATTACCGGAAATTATTCAAATTAAATAGGATTCTAAATATCAATAATGTATACATATAATATCAATTTTAAAACAATCAGATGATTAAAGGTAGTCTGTAGAGTGTTCAGAAGAAATTGTGAACGGACGGACGGGCGAGATGGCAATATACGACTACATCTCCATGTGGGCGTATAAAAATGGGTTATTGTTAAATGCCTTCTAAGACAATATCTACTGCAGCGGTCCCACAGCTGAGGAGACTCGATAACCGTGATCCAATCATATTCGTGGATCCTCATGTCTATTTTATAGTTTGCTCTGAAAACGGAAAACTAAACAGACTTGATAATCCTGTTTCAATTACCTGGTTGCTTGGAATTCTACATCTAAATCTTTCGTTCCATCTAAAACTCTTCCCACGTCCGGTGGTGTCACGTCAATTATTACACCATCAGAAATGGCCGACGTACACATGTCCGCCATATTGCACCCTGTTACCGTGGTGATATATTTTGTTCCAGGAGTCAATTTGGACGGTGGAAAGGTAAAATCTGAAATATGTATCGGTTTTAACATTTATAAGGACATATACCTAATTTATTTTAAAGAGAATAGCTTATATTTTTACAATAAAACTTAACTACTATCTGAAATATGTATCGGTTGTTAAAATTTATTAGAACACCTACCAAATTTATTTTAACGAAACTAGACCTTATTTTTACAATAAAACTTAACTACCTCTTCTTGGGAATATTTATTAATAGTTCTATGACAGATTGTAGTTTGTAATAATATTTTCCTTACGTGTAGATATTCCTGTTTTGATTTCTGGAATTATGTCATCACAATCATCACAGGTACCAACTTTAACAGTATAGTATTGCATTGATGAATGGGGATCATGGAATCCTTGCCATCTAACAGAAAGTGGTGATTCGTTAGTTATATAATCTACGTCATCTCCGGTATAGTTTGTATTAAGAATATCGATGACATGTCCTGTGGTAGGAGGAGTTGTGTCTACTGTCACTGGATGAGATATTAATGTAGTAGATAACCCTGCACCATTAATGGCCTGAAACATCACAATAGACAAGAGTTATTTTAAATTTGGTATATAGAATACAAAGATAAGAAGCATGTAGCATGAATTTGAAAACTTTTCTATTGGAAATTTCGTCAGTTATAGCAAACCGTCTAAAAGATTAGCATCAATTTCTTTGAAATAATAAAGGGATAAATAATAAAGCACAATGTAAATTGAAAACCATATGACCATTCTCTTGGTTTGTTCCCACTTTATCTACAGTTAGATCAACCATAATTCATTAAAGAGATATACCTGAACTGTGACGTAATAAACGTGTCCATCTTGTAATTTTTGTTCTAAATTCGCTTCATCACAATCATTATCTGTTATCATATATCCCCTAATGTTTTCATGACCTGGTCTAGTACCTATTGCCCACCGATACTGACTTATACCGCTTTCGGTGTCTTTAAATGATCCGCCCCAACTGTAAATAAATCATATAAAAGGGATGATGCACTTCAATTGTCAATAAATCAAATAAAATGGCACAGACACTTTAATACATTATTTACAAACATGTAGTGTGCTATGAGGGTGAACTTTCAACTGCCAAGGGATCTTATACATGGGATCGAAACCGAGGCATTCTGTTCTTTTACGTTTACAAGGAACTTAGATGTTTCATTACACCCAAAGGACTAGACCGTTCTTTGCCAGGCCACCCGTCTTAGCGAATGCGACGACCTTCTGAAATCGAAGTCCAAAGCATCAATTCATTTAGCTATAAATAATAAAAGGTATCGTGCACGTGTCGAGGTAGGCTTACTATTTCACGCCTTCAGAAACACTGGTTTTCAAATACTTTCGCTGGGGTTAATGGCTTCCATTGTGTTTTGTTTACTAACACTAGATTCTATATAAACATACCACGCAGACAATACATCATTTGACTGTATATATGTATTAGTAAATTGTATAGGTTTAGATGTAGTTTCTGGTGGACTATTATCAATTATGAAACCTTCTGATGAAACGGTTTTTGTTCTGTTTACAAAATCAATTGCTGAAAAAAAAAGAAAACAATATTAACACTTAACAAGCAATAGTGGCGCCAGCTTATGGAACCAACGGATAAAAGAAATGGGTGTATACTAACGAACGAGCAATTTTGCCAAGCGGGCAATTGAAAAACTGTAACCATACCGATATATAAATGATATTTTGATATTCCACTTGGATGAACAGTTTTTCCACCATTTTCTTCTACGTCAAGAAAGCTATCCCAGTAAACAGCTACATCAATGTCGGATGACTGAAATAATATATTGGTTATTCATATACAACTACCACTACAACTACGCAATAAAAATATATATATTTCTATACATTACGAATTGTATAATGGAAAAGGTAAGCTTAATCAAATACTAGAAACAACAGATAGCTATATAGCATATTGTCCGAGGATCGAACCATTATACCGAAACACTATTAATCGGGCTAACAGGGAATTACAAGGAATGAATGACATATCAAATCTTATATGTGTTCGAGTATACTGGGATCGCGACAACGGGATTCGACAATATTTATATAGAAATATTACTTGATATTTAAAATCTTTCAAGTTCTCCACCCAAACCCGACCACCATTTGGTGGAGTCAAATCAACAGTTACTCCATCACTACAAGCGTTTACTTCTTCCAAATCTTCCGTCCATTTTTCATAACCAGCGACAGCAGCATCAGCACGGATACAGATATAATACCGTCTTCCATGTTTTAAAATATTTGGATTTAATACATTGATGTATTCCTTTTCTGTGAAAAGAAATAAAAATAAATGCGGTGAAATTGAAGTCTTAATGATAACGTCAATGAAGTATCCTGCAAAGTGAGTGTTCTTTTTGTCGATCAATCAATCAATCCATCAATCAACACAGAATTTGTATAGTAGACAATTCCAGAGAAAGGTGCTGCAGAATGAAAAGATCGTTTAGTGTGTTCAAGTTTGATAGCAGGAATTACTAATAATGACTTGTTCTGTGATATTAGGGTTCTACTGGATTCATATGGAATGAGTAGATCTTTTATGCATTGTGGTGCTTAAATGTCGAGTGCTTTAAAATTCATTAACAGTATATTGAAAATGATTCGCCGATTTATGTGTTGCCAATGGAGGGTTATTAATGTTGGTTTAAAGCTGAACTCCGATTACAAAACTACAGAAATAATCAAATAAAAAACAATTTTACACCCTAAATAATCGCCATACTTGTTTTCAAGTTGTAGAAAAATCATGAACGATTGTACGGCGTACAAAAACAAGAGGCAGGCCACGCCCACACCCAGTTCATGCCTTGTCAACCACACTGTCCACATCCGGCTAGCAATATTTCAGCTGACTGATTGACGTTTTTTTCACTATCAGTTTACTGAAAATATTATTGCTAGACAATTATTATGTTTTGATCACGTACATATTATTTTACTAATTAGACAAAATAAGTAAACCACGGTGTACTTTTGCTCTAAAAAATATGAGAAAAACTGCCTTACGCTACCCCAAACAATAACAAATCTACCAACACAAACAATTTTTTTCTTATTTCTTGAAATGTTTTGTATAACAGCGTGGAAACACCAAATAATTTCTAGTATTATAAAGTCTAGTATTACCGTTCCAAAATATATCCAAAGCAGCAATAAAACTGTTGTTCTCTCCATCAAAGAAATATGTTTTCACCTCAAAATATTCACCATCTTGTGAAGTAGTTATGTCCCTTGATGTTATGTCAACTACATAGATTTGGTTGGTGTTGGTAGATTTTTAGAGGAAAAGTATACCGTGGTTTACTTATTTATTAGTAAAATAATATGTACCTGATCAGATATAATAATTAGGTAGCAATAATACTTTCAGTAAACGGTTAGTGAAAAAACGTCAATCAGTCAGCTGAAATATTGCTAGCCGGATGTGGACAGTGTGGCTGACAAGGCGTGAACTGGATGTGGGCGTGGCATGCCTCTTGTTTTTGTACGCCGTACAATTGTCCATGATTATTCTACAACTTGAAAACAAGTATGGCGATTATTTAGGGTGTTATTTTTTTTTATTTGATTATTTCTGTAGTTTTGTAATCGGAGTTCAGCTTTAATGTGATCCCTTTGCCTTGTTCCAGTGATGAGTCGAGCTGAAGCATTCTGAACATATTGGATTTTCTGCAGCTGCCGCTGTGGTAGACCACACAATAAAGCATTATGGTAGGCCAGCCTTGAAGAAGGGCGTAAGGAACTAGTGCAAGGAATCAATGGAATGAAGCCTATATGACATTTGAAGATGACCGAAACTCCCTCACCGGTTTGTCCACACTGTATAACATCTGGATGTGAACAAGGATCTCTTATCGTCATCTTCGGTCGAGTAAAATGTGTTACAATAGATAAGGCTTGATCTTCCAGTAAACCCCAAGTATAGTTTCTATGTCTTAATGTGGGCCACACAGCCGATATAATATTTTTATAAGGTGTATAGTCCACATCTGGTTTAGACCAGACTGCGTTCTGATCCAGAGAAATTGACGTTCCTAGTTCATTTGTGTTAGGATCTGAAATACAAAACAAACAACATCTTCAAATTCTTCAAACGCTACACATAAAAAGATGGAGACATCATAATCCATGGATCTTTCAAACCTCTCTACGTGTGCGTGTGTGTGTGTGGGTGTGCGTGCGTGTGTGTGTGGATGTGGGTGTGTATGTGTGTTGTTTTTTTTTTTGGGGGGGGGGGGCTTGCGCGCTTTTATTTCAATTCCAATTTACATGCAAAAAGTACTCACCGTTATTTAGTGGCTGTCCTATAGCATCTATAACGATAGCCGGTATAATTAATACTGGATCTACAGCTGAACAGTTTTTAATATCCGACGATATTATTGTTGATAAACCAGCTTTATTAAATATTCTTACAGCCAATCTTCTACATTCACTAAAATCAACTTCACCATCTAAATTAATGCTAAACTGAAACTAGGAAATAAAATAATTTTCAATGAAATAGTTTGTCTTTATGACACAATTTTGAAAACAGGTTCGCGTAGTTACATAGATATCCTGTTGAAATGAAATACCACACAAATGATTTTGCTTAAACGCAACCATTTTTATGGTGCCCACCACTTTTGCATACTATTCCTAAAAAAAACCCCGATACATTTTATAGTTGCTCATTGATAGCTTTGGGGACGGGACAACACCCCTAACACAGTTTCATTTTTTGTTCTTTCTTTTTATTGGTTTGCCTAAATTCTGTAATCAAAGTTACGTTTTAGGTCATTTTCATAATGTATACCGTTGTAACAGATTTATAAAAGCATGTAGACAATCTTAGAATTTAGACTCTTACCGTTGTCTCACTGATTCTCTGTACATTGTTTACTTTGCTCCATTTAGTAAATAAATGACTATTGTGTTTATTATCTGTTATACTCCACATATATTGATCTATGGTAGACTCCACAGAACACACTTTATCTTCGGTATTACTCTTGTAAGTCAAGCTTACATCTAACTGGAATATGGAATAAAAAATGAAATGACAACCGTATTATATTAAAACAAACTTTCATATCAGGTTACATTTAGTAGCTCATTGAAGGATTTTAGGTTCATACTGTGTTAATTGTATGGCTACCTCGTTAGGTTGCATGACGTCGTTGTGCTCATCAAGGTGTTGGTACAACGTTATATTAACGTTAAGTTGTTATCTGGGTGATTGTGTTAGCATTCGGCCAGCAACTATTACTATAGTGAGCTGCAAATTAAATATTTGATTATGCATAAATAGTAGACAGATACAAAGAAATCATTTTAATTAGTTGGATGATATTATTTATATTTGAATTACCTGGGAACCTTGCATCGTTTTGTGAAGTATATCTATATGTGGCATATCAGGTTCGCTCAACACTGTTACACCATTACTGACTATAGGTTGAAAACAAACTTCACCCGAACAGAATCTCACACTACTTCTATATGTTTTACAATAATTTAATGGTACTGGTTGGAAGATTCGACCGGAATTTGATAGAAAATTCTTATTACCTACATTGTGCCATATGTCCTCTGTTAAACAATGAATAATAATTTAATAATAACAATAATAACACTCTAATATCAGTTTGCTGAGTAACCTCCTTTATTTTTATCAACTATTCAATTTATGTAAATTTTTACAATAGAACCCTACTACTCTAGACATTCTATTTTTTTTCTAATTATAAATATATCCAAATGCTATAATCAACAATATCAACCCTATCAATGCATTATATTCATTTATTTCAAATTAATTCAATCATTTATTTCAAAGTAATTCAATCATTTTTTTCAAAGTAATTCAAACATTTACCTTTGTTTTTCTGTCTCATTTGTAACGTCCATTTAATATCAGGATACATATGTTTATATGCATTTGATATTGTCCAATGTGCCATGTAATAAGATGTTGATATTTGATAGTCAATATCCGACTCACAATCTGAGCTTGAATTCTGTGTCAGAAAGAAAAATGGCGTATATTCTTAAAGTGTTCTTAATTGAAGGTTTTATAGATAAATATTTGAAAACTGACAACACCAATAACTACATTGTATCACTATTAATACCTCCAGTATCAGTTCAATACATGTAATGTATTTTTCATGAACATAATTTTATGTACAATTAAAATTTAGAATTAAAACGCTAATAAAATAAATATTGTACTATTCTTAGCTTACTAATTATTAGGAAAATAGTTTACCTGTTGTGAATGGTGGTTTGGTAGTCAGGATAGTTTTTCTATGTTTGATATTATTATAAAATGTAAGAAAGTAATATGGTATAAGGATAGGAAAATAATGTTATGTTTTATTTGAAATAATTATCAACTGTGGAACTCGGATTTCAATTAGGAGTAAAATAGTTTTATAGCCATATTATAATCATGCATTGTACATTTTCAGTAGTACTTAATATCAAATACAAGGGATATAAATGTGACCCTTGCTGCCGGCCTACATCAACTATTGGTTTTATAAGCTGATATATAGTTGATGGCAAATGTTTATATCTACGAGGTAATCTGAATTTAAAGGAGCTAAGTCGCAAATATTTGGGACCTAGAAATTGACACAAATGGGTCGCAACGCATACAATAATGTAATACGAATGTATATAAATTGATTTACATTAAATCGTTTCTATTTTTACTGTAATTTCTAATCAGTTACGTTCGGCGAAATACGCCAGTATTCTCAATCGAATTTCAATCTCTCGCGTCTGGTTATTCCAGTCTACGCCGATAGTATTTATTGGGCATGCTCTCCAGATAAGAATATAGCGTCACCGTTTGACATGACCTGTGGAATATGCCTAGCCTTGGTTTTCAAGTCCCTTATTACAAATAGCGCTGAAACTCATTAAGGTAAAAGATTCGTGTACCAATTGTAAAATGTTTATTTTGTCTTTAAATATTGGATATCAGAAGGTCATCTTTTCCCGGTAAGATCACAACATCAATGTTGATTTAAACCGACAAATAAATCGTGTTTTCAATGTCGAAAATTTTGGATGATATTGAGTTAGAGACTTAGCTACTTTAATCATTAATACAGTATTTACGAGGTAATGCACATTTGTTAAAAATGTGGTTGTGAGGTAATCTTTATTCGTAAACACTGTAGCTATGAATAAGGCTGTTTATTAATTTACCCTTTTGCTGACAATCAGAGCCATCTTTTATCTGAACTTCATTATTCAGGTTAACATTTTTCTGAACTATAGTGATACCATTAGACGACGCCTTTGTTGTTCCGGCGTCACTCCTAGCTGTTACCGTTACAAAGTAAGTCTAAAAATAGTAACAATAATAATATTGACAGAATAATACCAATACATACAAATGTAGATTTCTTTATTTGTAAACGGGTCTGAACATGAGGCATCTTGAGCAATAAGGAGGTTTTCCTGACAAACGTGTATCTTGTAGCGTCTGTATACAATTGTTACATTAAAACATCCTACCTACCTTGTGCAGCTGTAAATTAAGCCCGAGAAACGTATGCTGTGTCTTACTGCCAACGTTTTCATCTTTTATATCAATAACGAGTGGTTGAGAGGCAACACCAATACTGTAAGTCATATGCTCGGCCATATCATCAGATTCAAACCCAAACCATCTTGCTTTTAATTTACTGGTTGATAGTTGAAAATTACTGTCTTCTAACTCCGAAAGGGAACATTATATAATTATAAACAAATGTGTTCCAATAGAGAAATACAACCGCAGATGAAAGCCTATGTTAGGTACTGTTATCAATACCAGCGCAAATGTTTACCATAAGACGGAAAAGTATTTTGTAATATCAGTTTAGTGGATTTTGAATACATGTTAGGTACTGTTATCAATACCAGCGCAAATGTTTACCATAAGACGGGAAAGTATTTTGTAATATCAGTTTAGTGGATTTTGAATACACGCTGCTACAAAAGTAAATGATCGAGTATTGACCAAAGACTAGACGGTTTCTTTAACTAGCTATGTAGGTTGCAATGTATGGGAAGAGTAATGGTCCAAGTTACCAAACGTGATTCGATATTATATTTAATTTTAACCAAGCTACCACACTGTCACAATACATCCAACTGTTGAAAACAGCTAACACAAAATTATGTGCATTAAACTATCTGTTCCATAGAAATGGATGCACATGCGTCTTGCAAACGAGTCCGTCATCAGCATATATGAAAAAGCTTACATTAACACCAAATTCATCTGCCTCATCAGTTAGAATAACTTCAAATACAACTCCCGTGGCTGGTTTTCTGGTATTATGAATATATGGATTAGATGTGAACACCCTGTGTAATCCAACTATATTCTCTACTCTTATAGATACATAGTAGGTAAAGCTGTGATGTAAATCCCAATGAAAATCCTCCATGGAAAAAGCTGTACAGGTTGGTGGGTTAGCTAGCATACAACTTCCGCCAGACGATAACGAAGAATACGGATACACGTCTTCGGTTCCTGGTGAACTACCTGTAAAATGAATACATTTTTTCTGTATATTCATGACAAAGAACAAACCTTTCGTTTTTCAGATCCGAATCCAATTTTATGATTGCTATTCACAAAGTAGAGTTCCGAATAGTTGCCAGATTTTACCCCATTCCCGATCACTATTAACTACTAATTGAAAATATTATCTTTTTTAAAAATCGGATTTTAGTGAAGGCAGCACTCATGCATAAACTTACCTACGGCCGCTGTAAAAGTAAGTTGCGACGACTCGGGATCAGATACAATTGCTGCTGACCAATCAGCCTCCAATATCTCATCCTCAAATTTAACCAATACCTCGCCACCAAGAGTAGGGGGATAGTATGAACTAGGATCGGGTCTAAACCCTGGAAAATAATTATAACATGTTTTATGGGTAACGTAAGTCTTATCAAAATATTCTAACTTTTTAAACTTTTTCAGAAAAATAAACCAATATTTGATTAAAGTACTAAAATCATAAACAAGCGCCACCAACCTGAACAGTTTCTTTTCCAGCTTTGTTAATTGCCTTAATACTGATGTAGAATTCTGTTCCATCACTTAGTTGTGGGTGGTAACCACGGTACCAAGAATGGTGATGGGTAAACGTAAATGGTAAAACGTCAGGGGCAGAAACTGAACTTTCAGCAGATGCTACACCAAATTCATAATTGTAAATTTCTGTATTCATCAAACTACCCTTAGCAGTCCAATTAACATACAACTGAAATAAAATTATTTTTTGTTATGTTCTTATCTTGGTTTTAGATTGTTAAGACCTATGTTAATAGGACTCAATCCGGTAAAGAGAATTCGATAACGATTTTTTTACTGCGTTTGTGATGTAGTCTCATTTACTAGAGATGTGATCAGAATGTCTCCCAATTCCGAAAATGATCACGCGGTTCCCGGAATCAGCTTTATCTTACCAGACAATGTATTATACCGACTGCTATTCGTCCATATTATGAATAAAGACTAAAATTATACAACGTAATGGCCCCTTCTAGACCGGGCGCCTGCTTCAGTTAATCATACTAAGAGAGGGAAATTGTCTGATAGGGCATAATTGTTTGTCAATGCCTACTAGTCAAACATCGGGATTGCTGCCGGGAATTAACCTGCCAATTTAGGTGGTGTGGGGGCCTAAAGGGAGCCCATTTTCACTTTTAATCATACTTTGGTAGGGATGGACAATTTTGATAATATTTAATATATAGGTAATACTGAGTCGAAAAACACCATTGACAGCAACTTTTTGTTGACAGTGACCTTGGACAGCAAAGGTCAAGTGCTGTCCAAAATTCATTTATTCATACTAAGTGAGGGATGGCTAAAACTTTTTGAATATCATTCATTAGAGGGATGGCTAAAACTTTTTGAATATCATTCATTAGACGGTTCCAAACATTCCTACATCATTGCCAGCAATTTCACACTGACCGGAAGTGGCGACAGTGACAGTTAAATACCACAACATGGCATCAGGTATGAGGCATCAGATATAATCATACATTGAGAGGGATGGCTGATTTTTTTACACAATGTTAAAATATGTATATACACTACAAAAATACAAATGACAGCAATTTTACACTGACCGGAAGTTTCGCCAGTGATGATTACGTTATAGGCCCCATCCTCAGATATAATCATACATTGAGAGGGATGGCTGATTTTTTTACACAATGTTAAAATATCGCCAGTGATGATTACGTAATAGGCCCCATCCTCAGATACAATCAAACATTGAGAGGGATGGCTGATTTTTTTACACAATGTATATACACTACAAAAATACAAATGACAGCAATTTTACTCATTTGTATTTGTATTCAAAAAGTTTTAGCCATCCCTCACTTAGTATGAATAAATGAATTTTGGACAGCACTTGACCTTTGCTGTCCAAGGTCACTGTCAACAAAAAGTTGCTGTCAATGGTGTTTTTCGACTCAGTATTACCTATATATTAAAAATTATCAAAATTGTCCATCCCTACCAAAGTATGATTAAAAATGAAAATGGGCTCCCTTTAGGCCCTCACACCACCTAAATGGGCAGGTTAATTCCCGGCAGCAATCAAGATGTTTGACTAGTAGGCACTGACAAACAATTATGCCCTATCAGACAATTTCCCTCTCTTAGTATGATTAACTGAAGCAGGCGCCCGGTCTATTCAACTCTACGGGTTGCCGGGTGATTAATTAGGGCATAATAAACTCGCAAATCTATATATTATATGTTATTGTGTTTATCGCTCTGTCATCATTAGCCTACTCGGAACAGAACAGTAGGGCGTTAAACCTCATTTGTATTAATTATGTAGACGACTATTCATGGGTTAATGACATGCTCTGTTGAGGGGTGTTCAAATTCCGAATTCACCTCTGAACGAGAAACAGAATATACTCACATGAGAATGCATTGCAAGATACATCTTTGAAAAAAATACATCTGTCATTAGGTTTTCATCACAAAACATATTCGCCGGATATGTATGTATTGTACCATTGGAAAACCGCTCAATGGGAAAAAGATCGGTATCATCAACCGTTTTGGCTTTTCTCCTGAAATATATTGATCTATTCTGTTACAATAACATTCTCTTCGTTTAATTTAGGAATAGGTCGGGGCTAGGATTCGTTTGGAGTGAATACATGTAGGTTACTTTTACCTCATTTATAAAGATTTACTAGCAAGTTAATTATTCCAACGGAATCTTGTGTTGTCTTTAACTTGCATGTGTAAACAATATAACATGTTATTATGTCTTTATTTCCAAGCTTGATAATATTTAATTTGACCTTCTAATGCACACAATTGATCTCAGTCATCTACTGTTTACTCGATGACTAACAGTCATTGTTACTTATTGATATTTAGTAGATCCTTATCCATTTTGTATTGTAAAATAGTTTAATTTGTCTTGTAGATATAAATATGGAGATATTATCAGACTAGGCTTTTTGTCCGCTGAGAATTTACATTAGTTGAAAAGGTATCCATGGGTTCGGTTACTATACAAAACGATTTATTTTAATGAATCATATTAACAAGCGGCTGCCAGGCAGGATACGCCCAGATTTTGCAAGAGATTGATAGAGAACAAGCTAAAAAAAAGATTTTTCGTACAATCAAGGGCCATAATTCAGGAATTTACGATCCGATATGCGCGAATATCGAAAGGAACCAAGATCTTTGGGTTACAAAGATATATATCAAGTTCAATAAAAAACAGATCACCAGTGGCTGCCGGGCAGGATACGACCACATTTTGCAAGAGATGGATAGAGAACAAGCTAAAATCAAACGGGATTTATTGTACAGTCAGGGGCAATAATCCAAATATCAAAAGAGACTGAGATCTTTGGGATATAAAGATATGTTTTAAGTTTCATCAAAATTGGATAAAAATTGTGACCTCTAGAGGGTCCACAACCTTAATATTGCATGCTTTTACACAATTTGCGTACAAAGAGCGGCTATTTTGTCGGACAGTTCCATTTCGAATTTTCCCTAAATTCGAATCCAACCGTAATTATGGTGGAATGGTGATATATTTAAACGGTTTTTAAAATCGGAAAAAAATGTGACCTCTAGAGAATCCGCGAGCTAAAAGTGCGATTTTTCGAACAATCAGGAGCCACAATCCAGGAAATTACGTTCGGATATGCGCGATTATCAAAAGGAACCAAGATCTTAGTGTGTAATGGTGATATATTCACATGTTTTTTTTTTTAAATCGGATAATTAAAATTGTGACCTCTACAGGAACCGCAAGCTAAAAACGTAATTTTTTGTACAATCAAGGGCCATAATTCAGGAAGTTAGGATGCGATACGCCCGAATATCGAAAGGAACCAAGATCTTTGGGTAACAAACATGTATTTCAACTTTCATCAAAATCTGATCAAAATTGTGACCTCTAGAGGGTCCAGAACCTTGATATACCAGAGGCTATACACTATTTGCGTACGAGGGACAGCCATTTTGTCCGGCAGTTTTAGTCCGGGATTCATGAAATTCGAATTCCACAAACATCACAGTGTAACGGTGATATTTTCGAACGTTTTGATAAATCGAATAATAATTGTGACCTCTAGAGGGACCACAAGCTAAAAACGCGATTTTTCGTACAATCAGGGGCCATAATTCTGATACATGCCAATAACGAAAGGAACCGAGATTTTAGGGAGATAAAACTACATGTCTAGTTTCATTGAAATCGGATAACCATTGTAACCTGTAGAGTGTCCACAAACAATTGTGGACGGACGTCCGGACGGACAGGGGCGACGAAAATATACGTCCACATGAAAATGTTGGCCTTTTAAAAATGTACAGTCCTGTTACTAATAATGGCGTGAATATATGAAACTATAAGAGACGAATGTAAAACGGAAAGCTGCAATTGTAAATATTTTATTTACGATCTCAATTAATGAGATAACTAGTATTTTAAATACATGGATACAAGAAATTTAACGTTATATTTTTAATATACGAAAATGACTTAAATTAAAGATTGCACTTACATACAAGCTGCATCTGGGTCTTTAAGTAAATATTTGCGTCTTGTATTTGATATATAATATACTTGAATATTTTCTTTTATTAAACCACCTTTAATTCTAGCCCCTTCTATGTCTATTTCACTTATGGTAGGTAATGTTCTATCTACAACTACTCCATCAGAACAAACTGGTATAGATACTTCTAAGGCTCGGTTATATGCTACCACGGTGATGTAATATTTACCATCAGACAGTGCTGTCCAAGAAGCATGCGTAGATGTAGTCTGTTGTATATCCTGGAATTATAATAGTATGAGATGAGCCCTTATAAACGTCCTACCATAAAAAGGATAAATCTTACCACGGACAAATACAATTACTTTGAAAAAGATTCATTTCAGTTGTTTCATTTCATTTGCTTAGATTACCTGTCTATTTGCAAGATTCAGATGAAATTTATTGGCATCCAAACAAGAGGTGGAAAACCCATGCTGATAAAATTTCACTCCACTCTCTCTATCAAAGAAACCTTCCCAGTGTGCAAATAGTTCTAAATCTGGCTGAAAGTCTACTTCCGGTGTACCATATTTACCGTCATGCACCATCCCTTGGTGGGGTGGACTAGCATCAATTGTTATCTGAAATTAAACGAGATTATAACGTAAAGACGCAATTAATAATTAATATATACCAGATGTAACTCTATATAGTGATGTAGGTCTGTATAGTTAGTTTGATAAATCCAACATGACAATGCTCCTTGACAAATTAAATTATTCTAAATATAAAAAGGCAGTCACCCTACAAAGGTAAATTTGTTGTCATAATATATTCATAACTATGTTACACTGTTTATTTATCACGTAATAATAATAAATCCAAAATGAAGCAAAGAAGAATGTAGAGTGTGAAACATTATTATGTATATTTGTGATTAAAACTCCATATTGAAAATCTAATACATGCCTGTTTAGATAGAGTTGTTTTTAATTTAGCTTGGTTCATAACAGTAACCACGATACGATAATCATGATCATGCGTACCAGTACTTTTAATGTTTAAGATGCCTTCTCCGGGTGTAGCAGTCGTAGGTGGTTTTATTTGAAAATGAAGATGATAACATGTGCTAGTAGGAATGCAATAACAATTGGCTCCTCTGGCATTATTAGAATATTTACTTTGGCATTCTCTAATGTTCTGAAAGATAAAATCAATACAAAGTAATTAATAGTAGTCACGGAGGACTGGTGCATAAGGAGTTGTCTCCCCTGTTGCACTGTGGGATTGCCGCCCCCCCCCCCCTCTTTTTAACTAATATTTTGAAGTACAAAATATTGTTTAATCTTTTATGAAGAGTTAAGAATTTAATTAGCAATTCACGAGAAGATATTCACGCAGTTTCCCTATTGGTATATAAAACCTTTCTTTCATTATCGCATAATTACCGTTGTTTCTCCTTGCGGTGGAATACGCTGAGATCCATGTTCTACTTCCGTTAAATGATCCAATATCTTCCATTGTACCGTCTCTATTCCACTATGATCATCATAGGCTACCCATTCTATGCTGTAAATTATATGACATTATATCACTCGCTATTATACTATCACTATTACCTATCCTATAAGGTAACAATGTTCTGCATTATATAATATCAATACATGTATGGCGACAACTTCAAAAAGAAACAGGACAGATAAACCGAATGACAAAATACAAAATGTAAAGGAGGTATTCTACATGTAAGGGAACTATTCTGCCTATTCCAGGTGATACCTAATTTCAAATCACGTGTTTGTATTCCAAGGCAATATGACTCATACGTTAAATATGTCTTAAGTACTTAGTCTGTTACTTACACCATTTTATCAAGTTCCTCAAAACCATGAACTGCTAGATTAACCTCATCACCTTTTGTTAACCATAGATTTTCAATAACAGGTGGAGAATTATCAAAATGGACAGTCAACGATTCTTCCTTGTATTGAGATAAAATATCATAAGCTCTGATAAAATATCGTAAAGTATCGCCATCTTTCAGATCCGGTGTTATTGTCACTTGTTGATCAAGTCCTAGATCTACGAATTCATTCTGAGAAGGCTGATTAATCGAACTTCCTCCAGTGTGGTCCACTGTATATGTGGTTTTAATACTAACAATTCCTAAAATATTAAATCCAAATTATCTAATATAATGTTCAATTGTCAAGGATAAGATCACATAACAGGCAATAAAAATGGAGCATTTTTCATAAACTTTAAATGCATTTGATATAACAATAGGAAGTAGTCATCAAGGTCTAAACTGTTCGGACTGAACTGATTGAACCTTATTTCGCCATTTAAGGGGGGACTGCTTAAGGTGGCGCGCTGATTTATCAATATCATATCTGGTAAAAATGTTTGACGGCCTACAGTCATACCTCCAAGCAAGCCATAATTAAACCTCTGTTACCTTGTATATTGCTTATTGCCTGAGTTGTTCTAGACCCATAATTATCATCATATTGAGACTCTACACCAGGTTCTGGTTTAACAGCTGCCAGAAAACGACCATTATGATGTACAGTGTTGATATATCTATTAGTCCAACTAATTGTAACAGAATTTAAATTAGTCTGCCATTTGTAATTGGTAGCAGGAAGAGCAGACGTCACTCTAAGTACACTTCCAGATGTGGTTGTTACAGCAGATGTGTCATCAAATATTACCAGTCGTCTAGCTTTCTTATAATTAGCAGCTTTATCATAGGCTGATAAAATTATGGAATATACGGCGGGATCGGGGAATGTAACAACAACACTTTTCTGAAAGAATAAAATGTTCAAGTTTCGCAATGACAAGCATATTAATCTAAAAATACACCTTTATCTTTATCTTCCAGAACTGCATATTTACACTTCATTTTGTAGTCCTATTTACTATCATTTTAATTATTTCGGTTTTTATGTTGTTGTTATTAGGTTTTATCTAACTTTGTCAACGATTTCATTTTTTGCTTTTATGGCATCTTTTATTACTTATCTCCCACAAACGGGGTTTCAACTACTTTTTATACACAATGTTAGTAAAATAGAAAAATGTTCTCCAAATGATGCTCTGTTTAATGTATTACGGAAACTACCTTGTATTATTCTACCACTTTCTTAGACTGGCAGTTCTGCCACAATTTATTCCCCGACGTAAGTTACTGGTGTCCAGTCATCTTGTGCACAGATTAGTCCAATTAGATAAACAATGTTCATGAAAAGGGGTGCTCACATGAAACACTTACTTAAATATGGTAATTGCCGGGCCCTAATAGCTAACGTATCTGTACGGTCTCCTCGGTTTAGAGGCCAGGGTTCAGACACCGTTCATTGTTCTTCGGGAGAACATACGACGTTCCTGGAGGGGCGTTTAACCTCCCCGGCTTGGAGGCCGGGATACAGACATCATGCAGAGTTTTTAGAAGAATATATTCTCTGCCTCTGGCTCGAGGCCGGGATAGAGGCAATATGTAGGGTTTCAGCCTTTGGATCTGATTCCAACGCTTGTTAAACTCAGACTGTAGATATTATAATAACTCATAATGTATTATCATAATGTTGTAGTTTCCTGTAGTTTATATATAAACATAGTAATAACATCACAGTGTTCCAGAGTTAATTGACCATTGAAGTTTTATACAAAACGTGAAAGTCCGGATTAGAGAAGTGTCACCATAGTGACACATACTGGGGTTTTGGGAGACCGCTGCTAGGTTAGTCGCACAGTTCACTTTTCGGTACTTGAAGAAGGATTGTGTTACTGGCCGTTTTCTAAGGATATGGGACCAGGATAGTGTCACAAGACTACTTTATTGAAACTTTGATGCCGGAAGCATTATTTGTCATTGTAAATATTGTATATGATACTCACTGAGGTAGTTCTCGAGTCCGACTTCCTCGCCTTGACACCAAGTTCATTACCAACACGATGAAGTTCAAAAAGTTCATACTCGTATTCTTTAATCCCAGCATCTGCATCCACCCAGCCGTCCCATGAAAAACGTTTAGTACGCTAGACAATAAATGATTTATGATTAGATGATTAGAATACTTTATTCTCATGCCATCCCAGTTGATATTATATCGCCGTGAATGGTATTTAAATAAAATGGATTTCAGGAATAACAACGTCATCGACGGAGAAGTACTTATGAAGCATTAGCCTGGGAGTAAAAATTATAAAGTGGCAAATGTTCCACTAAATTGCTCAGAATCGGGTTATTCCGTACTTACTCTAAAGGGTGCATTTGAAGCTGTACATGGAAAGATAATATGAGGATGAAATAAATAATGCATCGTTGGGAATTTACAATGATATAAACCTGTTCGGAAAGTGAAGGCATAGTAAGTAGTGGGACAACTGATCACCTACTCTGAGTACTCTCTACGCGCTACTCCCTGGTATACACTAAATCCATTGTATGCCCCCGCCACACCGACCATCCTCATTCCAGCCATATGCTGCAAATTCTCTTAAATTACTCTTTGAGATCCCAACATCACAAAGCACGTGTAAAGGACATCTTCATGGGGTTACAATGAAATGGATTCACACGGAATGGATTGTGATATAGAATAATATGTGTCTTATCTGGACAATATTCTATTTGAGGTTTACAATTATAGATGTAGAGTATGTATGTACCTGTTTAGATAAGTCTACATCAGAGAGCATATCTAGAGAACATCCTGACTGGGGCTTACAATGATATGGATCTACATTGTCAAATGTTATAGAAAATGTATTGGTTTGAGTGAATCCTTGTAGGTATGCAGTTTCCACAAAGTTTGTTTCTTTATTTTCGATCTTAACAAATCCACCATTGGCAACTGACATCGAAAACGAGAGTCTAAAATGTACAACATTTATTTTAACTGCAGAATATCAAGTACTGGGTTTTATATCTGCATAAAAACATCTGTCAACAGTGTAAATTCACCGACCTTCCTTGAATTTTTAAAAAGGAAATACATGTTATCTTAAAGGAGCTAAATCGCTTGGCGGACTTGGACAAAGCGGCAAAGTATAGTTCAAGTAAGGGTGATTTATATATTTTTATTTTGAGACTGTAGTCTTATAATTTATTTATGCTAGTTATATGAGAATATTTATTTGCCGATAGTTCTGGAAGTCGGTGTTTAAAGGAGCTAAATCGCTAATATTTGGGATCTAGAAATTGACAAAAGTGGGTCGCGACGCATATAATACTGTAATATGAATGTATATAAACTGATTTACATTCAATGGTTTTCGTTTTTACTCCGATTTCAAATCAGTTATGTTCGGCGAAATAAGCCAGTAGTCTCAAGCCAGTGCAAATTTCTAGCGTCTTGTTATTCCAGTCTACATACGCCGTTTGATTTGGTGCAATGTGTCTAGCCTCATCCCTCGAGTCTCTTGATACCACTGGGGCTGAAGCGCATTATGGTACACGATTCGTGTACCAATGGTAAAATGTTTATTTTGTCTTAAATATTGGATATCAAAAGTCCATCTTTTTCCGGTAAGATCACAACATGAATGTTGATTTAATTTGACAAATAAATCGTGTTTTCAATGTTGAAGATTTTGGATGATATTGAGTTAGAGACTTCGCTACTTTAAATAGAGAAGACAATGACTTTATCCTGTATTGCATTCACAAGATTCAACACATTTAAATATGTCTGGCAGTTATTATCAGAATTTTGTTCAATCTACCCTGCTTTATGCAGTTACATAGAACTGCATATAGATACTTTACCCACGACTTCAAGCGCTTAAGACTTTTACTGTATTCTACCCCATTGAGCATAATAATTAGTTACACGGGAAGTAAAGCGCATACACATTGTTATGTTCTTGTTATGTCAAAAAGACCGAAAACATTTTAATTCGCTCGTTCATGTGTTGTGTTATATCATGCGCGTTATGTACGAAAACTTACACATCCATGTGATTAAATGGTAGAGATAACTGAGATAAGCCTGTTAATGTCTGTTCACAGGTAAACACACCCTGATTAGGATTACTTCGACTCTGTGATCCGCCACAACGATGAGAAATAATATTATTGACATCTGAAATAGAACAATTATTCCAAGAACAAATGACTGGCATTAAATAAATAAAGGTTGGTTTCAATCGAAAGGTGTGCTGTTAACAAATGCATTACTAAATAATATGGTCCATAGGACATTGAGTCATAGGAATACGAACATTAATGCTAACGGAAACAAAACCAATAAGAAATTACAGTTTTGTGTTGGATTAAAACAGAGGCGAGAGATGTATTTATGAGTTAATATTACAACGACCTTTACCCCTTTCCAGACGTAAACTCGCACTTATAATGCCAACTTTAAAATCCTTGACATACGCCTGTCGAGAAGGCACAACTGGTTGGTAATCCGCCGTAAATCTGAAGTGAATATTAACAGGCTTAACCATATTAGTCCATACAGTATCTTGAACTGGTCCGGCATTTGTATTTCCTGGTGCATGAGTTGTACCACCATTATTAACTGTCAGACTTAGTATATTCTCTTTAATTGACGGCTTTTTGGTTACTAAAAAGATAAATTGTCTAGTAACTGATTTACGTTTACGACCCTCAATAATACTATACAATAGGAATTTGTGACTAGTCTTATTTATAAGTAACTTAGTAACTGCTGGTGGCTGCTAGTGTAAATACCAATGCTGTATAATCGCAATATGGAATGCTGCAGAATAAACAAACCCAATCAGTGGTGAAGAGAAGAGACCAATTTTACTGCTTAGCAACACGACATCTGAATTATTTACTAATGAATAATTCGTTATTGGGACCATTATCTGACTCAGCAGAATAGTCTTTTTATTCAAGAAATTGGACACAGAATTGTGGAGCAAGCTTGACCTTAGTGGAATATACTATGATAGTTTGTTTTCTTAAATCGATGTCGACAAATATCAACTACCTGTTTGTGTGATTATGCCATTATTTTTTCTGTTGATTTTAAATGGCGGCGACACTTACTTTTATCGCATTTTGATCCTGTAAATCCTGACGTACATATACAATTTGATACAAGTTCATCAGCACAGCTTCCGGGATAACATGGGGTACTATTAGATCGCCAAGAACACGCCTCTGAAATAATAGGAATAGAATTATATTTATTCAATTACTAGGCCACTGCTCTCTGCTAAATATAACGACACATACAAACGTCAAAGAAGAGTTATTCAACTACGTGAAATTCTCAATTAAGAAGAAATGATTCCATTATGTTCTGGAACTGGTAAGAATGCTCTTATCAAGCACGTAACCCGTCACTACATATTGTTTGTCATATATTATAGAATATTGATACCTGTACATTAAATACTAACTTGTACAACGTTTTTTATCACTGGAAATAAGATAGGCTCTGTAGCCAGGTTTTTCATCTCGTACTCCTTCACATCTAGAACACCTCTGGTTTGATGATGATGTACATGTTTCCAGATCACAGTTTGTAATAGCTGAGCACACTATACAATTTAATGAAAATAAGTTACCGAATCATACTATATCATCAATAACAAACTTTAAAAATAGAAGGAAGATACTAAATCATACTACAGGACCAATGACAAAATTTTACAGTATCTGTTAGTTTATCTCACATTTTACTTTTCATGCAATCTGTTGTAACTGTTGGGATTCGTATATGAGAAGACTATAGATATGTAAATTAATATCTGAAAGTTAATTAACAACATTTTGACCATTTAATTATATATTGCATTTTGTTCGTTGATCAGAACAAACACTGTTGAAATCCATTACGCTTATTGAAGGAGATGTCTAAGCTTTCCTCGCTCGTTTATATCAACGTGATTATTGAATATTAAAGCATTAAAAAAAAACTCAAAAAATTAACAATAAATGACAATTAAGAAAACGGAAAATTATGAATACATAGTCTCACACGTCTGGCCAGCTGAATAAAAACCATCTTTTGGACAGCGACATTGTTCAGGATTTGGACATGTACCATATATATATCTTTGAATACTACCATCACTATATTTTATATGGGAGCTGGGGAAATAGTTATTACAAGCTGATGGACCAATCTTGTTATCACATACAGCTAGAATATAAAGTACGCACAGTTCAATGTGTAATAACCATATTGTAATACTAATCGGGGTGATATATTATAGTTTAATGTCTGAAAGACCATAATGTAATACCAATGGCAATTCCAGATAATGTTGTACTCTTAATCCCTATACATCTCATTTCTTCGTTTGTGACATTTCGACCACATTTTGATATTTTTAACGTGTCTAGACTAGGGTTTATGGGTAGTGTACAAGATATTGGCAGATTATCAAACAGAAAAAGTATGTTTGGAGTATAAACGGAATACATGCCTATCACGCGCAATAAATTGGAGGTCGTCAAATTAATTGGACACAAGTGATCGTTCATACCCCCACCTCCCCCTTCCCCATTAATCCCCACCTACCAATTACGTGATAAGCCAATACACCCACCCCCTCTGTAACCATGTCCTTCGTGTAAAATTTACCCCCCCCCCCCACCAACACCTTTTCTGTTACAGTAATGGGTCTTTATATCAGGTTCTTGACGACAACACTGTTTTAACTTCAAAAATACTTTTATTCTTCTTTCAGCTTATCATGTACAAAACTTAGAACTCCGTAATTAGCTTGTGTTGAGGGAGCCATGGCCCTAGCTTGGCTTGGCACAGCGTGCCAACCCCCACTTATTTACATTGCCACTGTCCGGTCTTAACTCGCGACCTGCTTGGTCCAAAGTTAACTTCTAGACGTACCGGCCTAGCCTCCTCTGCTGATTCGTTTGTATTCTGGGTTTATAAACCTTTCCAGACAAAGGATCTCATTACATATCTGGCTACTGCATCATATCAGATTTAACATTCAGTACAGTTTGCTTATAAGACAAAGGAAGTTAAATAAAACAGGCCAGCCACAAGTTGATGTTACATAATGACTAATGAATGTCATCAGGACCACGAAGCATCTATAACATCTGTCGCTACGTAACATTCCGCATTAATCCCGACCTATCAATTACGTGATTAGCCAATACACCCACCCCACTGTAACCATGTCCTTCGTCTTCGTGTCAAAGGTAATACCCCCTTCCCCCCACGCACACACACCTCCGGCATCAATCCCCGGCTACCAATTTCATATTATTTGTAAATAGTTCATGAAATTAAAAAAAAAACTACTAAATTTCAATAATTTCTCCACATCAAAAGAAATTAAAAAAAAAACCATACCGGATTTCAATTAATTTCTTGTTAAAAAAAAATAACGAATTAAAAAAAAATCTGCCAATTAATACATAAACTGTTTTCAAAACCCGCAATTTTAACAATTTAAAGAGCAAAACCATCGAATTAAAACTAAAACTATTCTTCAAATCAAATTATACATAATTACTAGAAATTAAGTAGCTTAAAAAAATTAAAATTGAAAAATAATATCTGCGAATTAAAACATAAAATTTTCCAAAATTCAGTAATTAAAAAAAAAACACCAATGAAACAAATCAAACGCATTATTAATTATTCCAACATATGTCAACAAATAATTACTTCAAATTAGAAACGAAAAATCAGAATGGACGGGAGTTGGCGCGTTTTTGGATCCATGTACAGGAAGGTTGCAGTAATCCTGTAATCAACAACACCCTTGTACCAAATGTAAAGCGGCTGACACGTCACGAGTTCATGTGATCACGAAGTTAAATGCCCCCCCCATGCGAACGGTTAGATCTATTTGATAAGGCCAACTTCAAGTTTGGTCAAAGGTCACGAGATGTAAACAGGGCTAGCGCTAATCCCAACCCTAACCTTTCTAGCCTTAACGCTTCCACTAACCCTAACGAAAATTGAGTTGTCCTTTATAAATAGATCTAGCCCATGCGGCGAACCATAGACAAGAATGGCAACGCCCCCAATTGTAAACAACTACGTTCATTTTTCCTAAGGGTGCTTAACTCTATTCTTTGTGCGATAAAGCACAAGTTTACTACTGACAGATAATACAGATATAAAATATATTTACCATGATCACACGCCAGATCAGAACCAACAGATCTCCAACCAGTGCAGCAAAAACTTCTAGTCCTATATAGTGTTCTAAAAAATACATATTTCATTGTATGTATGTATTTCGATCTTTGTCAAACAAGTAAGTTGGCACGGTGTTTTTATTCCAGGAGTTTAAACTTTATAGGTGGAACTCCCGGAACAGACATTACCGTACCAACTTTAATGTTTGACAATGATTGAATTACATACATACAATGAATTAAAGTTAGAGCGGTGCATACACCAAGTCAGACTTCAGTCAAACTTCGGATAAAGTATTGCCATATACAATCCTAAATCTGTTTCTTATTTCAAAGTGTAGGTTATGATTTAATTTAGGTGAGGGGTACATCTGGCTATGGTTACATAATCATGGGAATCTGATACTGCTTTACTATTAGCTATTATGATTTTGATAACACGCATATATGAAGTCCCTCGTATCATTTCCACTGGCAGAACTAGTTCTAGGTCTTGAAGGATTACTATTTCTAGAACAATTTGTTAAGCTAAAATACAATCACCATCTCAGTAGCTTACCTATGTCTTGTGCATCGACTCCAACCCCATTTAAAATAATCACATTTTATAGAGTATCTCTCCTCGTAGGCTACTTGCCCTGTACAAATATGGCTACTACAAATCAAATGTAGAAAAATATATGGATGAAATTAATGTAGTAACAAATCTGAAAATGGTCAAGATCCCGCCCTTTTTTCTAATAAAGTTTTAAAATTCTTCTCAGGTTTTATAACATGTCAATTATACACGTATTATGTCATAGATTTTGTGAATAAACAAACATGATAAGACACAATAACGTATATCATTTGTAAACAGAATATATATGCGATATTTCTGTCTTACACCATGATAATTGTAATAATGTATCATTATAATACTATACGGCCTATATACTGTATAGGTTATTTGGGTTCTCTAAATGATGCCCTGGTTAATGTAAATAAGTCGTTAGTTGGTACAAGTGACAACGAGAATAATAATAATACTTTATTAAGTGATACAAGGTCATAGACCCATAGTACATAGAATATAACATACATATATATATATGTCTATAATAAATATTATTATTCTGTTATTGAGTATATACATGTATATATCAATAGGTAATAACAAGATGGGGTGCCATTGGAGTTAATAACGAATAACAACTATACCTGTCTAGAACACAACGCCTCCTCTATATACAGTGCTATAGATATCAATAATGATCTATCTCTAACAGTGCATAACTTATATAGAAGATTTACATCATAATAGTCTCTAATGTAGTCTGGTGGAAGGTATTTAACTCTTAAATCGGTCAGATTGTTACAAGTAAACATAAAATGGTATAAATTTTCATTCCCTTCATTACATAAAGGACATATTTGGTTCTTAAGAGCACCTCTTTTAAATAAATTTGCTGAGAGTGGTAACAGGTTTAAGCGTAATCGTGTGATATTACGCCTCAGCTTTATTCCCACATTACAAGATAAATAGTGCTCTTGTCTAAGCTCAAGTTTAAAATTACTGTATTAAGTAAGACTATCATGTGATATTAACTTAGCTGACCAATCTTGAATATCAATATCCTTAAGCCTTAATTTCACTGATTGTATAAATTTTCTTACATTACCAATACTTTCAGAGTAGAATATAAAACTAAAACCAAGTGGGAATAACATCATTCTCAAATGAGTAACCCATGTTTCCCGACCCAAATTAAAATCTAGATTTTTTAACATTAGATACACCTGTTTTGGATAACGGTCTATATTCATATTGATTAAAGTGCACCAATATTTTATACAAGACAGTATGTAATAAACACTGAGGCTATGTCGTCCACATTCTCCTACTGCTCCAGCACTGGTGGAAGATTTATGTATACCTAACACAAACTTACAAAAGCCAACAGAGAGGCTGATGTCCCCCGCCGAAATAGGAAAATAATTAGAGGACACATATAAATTTATCACAAATTATCTTTTACAAAGTATTGAACAATCAAACAGTATATCTTTACTTATAGTCTAAGCATACAATGTTTTTGATGGAATAATTATAGCATATTAAGGGGAAAACATGCTCTATGCCTACAGATCTAGAGTTTGGTTGGCTCAATTCGAAGGAGTGTGACGGACAGACAGACAAACAGACGACGGACGAACCCATTTTAATAGTCCCCTGCTTTCTTCGAAAGGCGGGGGACAATAAGCATACACACCAATTTTGAACATTTTAACTCAATTCGAAGGAGAGTTATTGTGTTCCAAAGTCTCAGCAAATCAAATTGCTTATCGCTCTGCTTAATCTGAGCAGAAAATGCTCATTATCGATCTTAGTCAAGGTATTACTGTAATGAAACTATACACCAAGTTTCATCACTCTCACTTAATTAGAACTAAAGTTATAGTGTCCCAAAGCATCAACCAATCAAATTGTTTATCTACTTAATTAGAACTAAAGTTATAGTGTCCCAAAGCATCAACCAATCAAATTGTTTATCCCTGCTTACCCTAAGCGGAACGGACAGACAAACAGACAGACGGACGAACCCATTTTAATAGTTCCCTGCTTTCTTCGAAAGGCGGGGGACAATAAGCATGAACATTTACTCAATTCGAAGATCAACCAATCAAATTGTTTATCTCTGCTTACCATAAGCGGAACGGACAGACAGACAAACAGACAGACGGACGAACCCATTTTAATAGTTCCCTGCTTTCTTCGAAAGGCGGGGGACAATCAAAGTAGGAGAGTTATTGTTTTCCAAAGTCTCGACCAATCAAATTGCGTATCGCTCTGCTTACCCTGAGCAGAAAATGCTCATTATCAAACTTAGTCAAGGTATTACTGTAATGAAACTATACACCAAGTTTCATCAATCTCACTTAATTAGAACTAAAGTTATCGTGTCCCAAAGCATCAACCAATCAAATTGCTTATCTCTGCTTACCCTAAGCGAAAAATGCTCATCTTCGAACTCCATCAAGGCATTGACCTAATCAACACATACACCAAGTTTGAACATTCTAGCTCAATTAGGAAGAGAGTTATCGTGCCCCAAAGTATCAACCAATCAAATTGCTTATCTCTGCTTACCCTAAGCGGAAAATGCTCATCTTCGAACTCCATCAAGGCATTGACCTAATAAACACATACACCAAGTTTGAACATTCTAGCTCAATTAAAAGTTATCGTGTCCCAAAGCATCAACCAATCAAATTGCTTATCTCTGCTTACCCTAAGCGGAAAATGCTCATCTTCGAACTCCATCAAGGCATTGACCTAATCAACACATACACCAAGTTTGAACATTCTAGCCCAATTAGGAAGAGAGTTATCGTGTCCCAAAGCATCAACCAATCAAATTGCTTATCTCTGCTTACCCTAAGCGGAAAATGCTCATCTTCGAACTCCATCAAGGCATTGACCTAATAAACACATACACCAAGTTTGAACATTCTAGCTCAATTAGGAAGAGAGTTATTGTGTCCCAAAAAGTGTGACGGACAGACAGACGGACAGACAGACAGACAGACAGACAGACAGACGGACGAACCCATTTTAATAGTCCCCTGCTTTCTTCGAAAGGCGGGGGACAAAAAGTTCGTATGAACACGTTCTATATCAGGTCTGTACTGAAATCCCCAAAGCTGTGAACCGTACAGTAGAACCGGCTTGATTATAGCATCAAATATTTTAAAGGATACCTTCGGATGAGGGTGACCTGTTTTTGCAATGAAAGACTTAATAGGAATAAGAGCTTTTTCGGCTTTAAGTGACAAGTTCAGAAGACATTTACCCCAGTGCAACCTGGAAGAAAACAAGAGACCTAAGTAACTGTAATATGTGACACAATCAACCTTTGTCCCTTTAAAGTACCACTTTTCACTTTTCTTTATTATGCCCCCATTTCGGAAAACAATAATTTTTGTTTTATCAATATTTACAGACAGTTCAGAGTACTCACAAAATTTTTCTAAGACATTGATTTTCTTTTGAAGGTCACCAATTGTGTCAGCCACAAGACTGAGGTCGTCTGCATATAAAAGAGCTAGAATATCATTCACGTCACTAACAGTGAATATTCCTCGTACATTACTTTTCTCAAGCAATTCTAATAATTGATTTATATAGAAGCAGAATAGGATTGGGCTAAAAACACACCCCTGCCTGACACCAGTATGACAGTCAAAAGAAGGTGTGGTTTCACTGCCTAACTTGACAGATGAGGTCGCTGATTTATACATATTGCATAGCGCTTTATGCATATTACCTCGAATGTCCTTCTTGAGAAGTAAATTCATCAATTTGACCCGATTTACGCAGTCAAAAGCTTTAGAAAAGTCCACGAACATGCAGTAAAATCTGGCCTTGGATTTGGAAAGATACTTCTCAATTAGGCCATTCAATGTAAATATGTGATCAACAGTTGAGTAATGTGGTCTGTATCCAGCTTGCGCTTCCTCATACTTATCAAAACACTCGACCAGTCCTTTAACCTACAATTCAAAACTGATGCATAAATTTTACCAATATTATCTAATAGGGATATACCCCTGTAATTACTGGTTACAGATTTGCTACCTTTCTTATGTAAGGGAACTATCAAAGCATTTGACCAAGAACTAGGAAAATATGAATCTGAATTAAATACACAGTTGAACAGATTTGTCAAAATATCTGAGAACAATAATGGACATGACTTAATTAAATCAATACAGATCCCATCTGGTCCAGGGGCTTTCCCTGACTTCATTTGCTGAATACATCTGAGCACCTCATCTTTAGTGATAGGCTCATTCAATACCTCATAACCATCATTATTCCTATCAACGTCATAGTCAAGGTCATAATGACCTCTATCATGGGTATCACCAGCATTATTATTTAGTAATTTTTCAAAATATTGAAACCATTGTCGTGGTGTTATCCCAGACAGAGATGATGGCCTTGTTCTAAGATTTCTAAGAGTTTTCCAGAATTTTGACTTATCTTGAATATCAACTAACAGATCAGAATAAATATTTTGAGTATGCTCGTGCTTGAGTAGCGATAGTAGCTGTTCACCTTTAACAATAGATTCAGGGGAAGTAATTTTAAAATTAGAACAACTCTTAAGACAATTGTGAGTGACAAAAATTTTATCAACTGCTGCTTTACCTTTGCACTTTAATGGGTTGGATGGCCGAATGATTAACGTTGTATCATAAAGTCTCTCTCTCTATTTTGCGCTCCAGAAGTAAGCCGACCACTATCCCGTGATTCTCTGTAACAGATGACTGTTTCGACACGTGACGTCACGTCACGCGGCGTCAATCATTGGCTCAATGGCGCGTGCATTGTTTACATAAGAAGTTACTGATTCGGGCTAAATGGTGAATTTTACTTATTTTAATACCCATTTATACTAAATAGGAAATGATTTTTACCTACAAATAATTCAAACGTCTTTATTTATTTTTCTAATACATGAAAAAAATGTTTTAGAATTTAATTTGACGGAAAAACAGTTAATATTTGGGACTCATTAATTCGCATCGATGTCATCCTTATCAGTGATTGTAGCGGCCTAGCGAATATTCACTTCTGATCAGTGTGGGGGATATCATGTAGGTTTGTTGGGAAAAATCGTTTAGGTTGAAGAGCTACCATCTGGATTCATTCTTGTTCCCGGTAGACAAACTTTTTAGCGGCTGAGATAAAAAAAATGAATACACTACGTGAGTCCTAGCCAAAGGAAGAGAATTACCAGCGGCTGCCAGGCAGGATACGCCCACATTTTCGAGAGATGGATAGAGAACAAGCTAAAAAGAAAGTGATTTTTCCTACAATCAAGGGCCATAATTCAGGAAATAACAATTCGATATGCGTAAAAATCGAAAGGAACCAAGATCTTTGTGTTATAAACTTACATTTCAAGTTTCAACAAAATCGGATAAAAATTTTGACTTCCATAGGATCCACAACCTTGATATACCATATTTTTACGATATTTGAGAACGAAGGACGGCCATTTTGTCTGCCAGTTTTGGGCCGATTTTCACAAAATTCGAACGCAGCCGTCCTTATGGTGTAACGGTGATATAAAAATACGTTTTTTTTTTAAATCGGATAGAAATTATGACCTTTATAGGGTCCACAAGCTAAAAACGCGATTTTTCGTACAATCGGGGGCCATAATTCAGGAAGTTACGGTCCGATATGCGTGAATATCGAAAGGAACCGATATCTTTGGGTTATAAACTTCCATTTGAAGTTTCAACAAAATCGGATAAAAATTGTGACCTCTATAGAGTCCACTACCTTGATATACCATATTTTTACGTTATTTGAGAAGAAATACATAAAGATAGATGTCGTTCTATGATATAATCTGAATGGACTAAGCACAAAAATTTGTATTCAGTTTAACTGAATGCCGAATGCAATATGATTTCATAAATAGCAACGCCCATGCTATTAAATCAGTTTTCTAGGAAAAGATCGGTTCCCTGTGTATCAAATAACATGACATTTACTTAAAGATGCATTATGTAAGATTACATAAAATGAAATGAAATCTAATGGTGGTTAACTTCCTACTGTAATTTGTGCTCCGACTGGACGAATACAGTGTGCAATGAGGAACATTTGGTTACGACAGCGGCGCTACGGCCTACTCTTATATTGAATTCCAACTGCCAAGGCACCTTTTACATGCTCGCCAAGATTTACATAAAGAGATGGCCATTCTTGCTATAGTGGTTTTGAAAAAAGATAATGAAAAATGAATATGTTAAAAAGTTCATTGAAATTACTTTATTCTTAGCGAAATTATCGGTGTTGGAAGATGTAGCGCGGATCGTTTATTATCGTAGCAACGGGACAGGACATTCGTATTTTAATCCTTCTAAATCTCTGCCACCCGATGTCCTAGAGTTTAATATAGATTTATTATGCTAATAAATGCATAAGTAATAGTTCATATATCATTTGAAGCGAAAACAAAAGACGCATTATAGTCAGATTTAGCTTTTGGGCCTAGAAATTGGCACAAATGGGTCGAAACACATATAATAATGTAATATGAATTTATATAAACTTTTTTACATTCAATCGTTTCCGTTTTACTGTGACTTGTCATCAGTTATGTTCGGCGAAATACGCCAGAAGTATCAACGGAAAGACAGTTTCTAGCGTCCGGTTATTCCAGTCAACACCGATAGTATATTTTGCGCATGCTCTCCAAATAAGAATATGGCATCACCGTTTGACATGACTTGTGGAATATGTCTAGCCTCATTCTTCGAGCAACTTGTTACAAATGGCGCTGAAACGCATTATGGTACACGATTCGTGTACCAATGGTAAAATGTTTATTTTGTCTTAAATATTGGATATCAGAAGCCCATCTTTTCCAGGTAAGACCACAACACCAATGCTGATTTAAATTTTAAAAAAAATTGTGTTTTCATTGTCGAAGATTTTGGATGATATTGAGTTTCATCACTTCCACGGGAATCAAAACGTATCGAAATGGACTAATGGATTAAGATTCATAACTTATAAAAACAATGTAAAACGGTGTCTAGCGCCTCTCCAGAGCAGTCACCCTGCTTTATGCGCTACATTTTATTTAGAGCAACCAATTCTACTACCTTAGTTATATTCTCATGATGACGTAGTATAAACATACCACATTGAATATTCAGTTTAAAACCAGACACTATCAGGTCCAAAAATTATTCATATTGATAAGTTAAGTTCTAACCATTTCACATATTTGATGCCTTAGATAGATATAGATCACCCGGTGGAAGCCGACGTTATAATTTTTACGTCATATAGCCAGCGGTGGTGTAGCACCATAGGTCCTTTGTCTGACGTGGAGAGCGGGCGTAAATGTTGGAAAACCGGTCGCCACATCCTACGTACGACCCATGCATCTTTTCTTACTACATATTTTCTGTAGACTTGTGATCGTCTAGAATTTGTCTCTAGCTGTCTTTACTTCTGCTTCACGTTGTGTATTTACTTCTTACAGTTTCTTAAGACGTCTGTCTTACCAGGAATAACAATGCAACAGTTTGCTTCTACATATTTTATATATATATATAACTGAATACAGGTATACAAGCATAATAGATAACGATACTAGCTAAAACCATTTCTCTACCCTAGCCAGCCCCGCGGCTGTCTAGGAACTCAGATGTAAGCTCTCTGGAACCTAATAGAAGCCTGGCGAATTCTCACCAGTATCCTAATTTTGTATCTACTGGTTTTGGACATTCAATTATCCAATTGGTCAAATATGATGTAAATAATTATAGAGATTGGTTAATTGAGCCCAATGACGTCGACAACCCACCCTTATATGGTGGAATGGAATTTTACTGAAGAATATTCTCATGAGATATCTGTTAGTATGTTGTTGACATAGAACCAGTTATGTTATGGCTCTACAAGTGTTTTGATATCACAATATGTCATTCAAACCCTAAGTTGATTTAAATATTTTAAGTACATATCACATATTATGCGAATATGTTATTTCTCGAGCAAAAATTCTACTAAAAGTATTACAGTGGATCCAAAAGAGGAACAGGAGTACCACTCTAGTGAAAACCTTTAGGTATATGGTAGAGAAATGTATAATTTTTGGAGGCGGTTAGATTTATAGCAATACTTGACACTTGACAGCCATGGCTAAATGAAATGAAATGAAATGGAGTTTAACGTCCTACTGTTCTGCTCCTAACCTGGGCTAATGAAGACGGGCATACGCCATACAGTGTGCTATGAGGGAAATTTTGCCCGGACAGCGGCACTACGGCCTACTCTTATATCGAATTTCAACTGCCAAGGGATCTTTTACGTGCACGCCAATGTGTACACGGGACCTCGGTTTTTCGTCCCATCCGAACGACTAGACAGCTTTCCTTGTCAGCCCCTCCGTCCTGCATCACTGACAAGGGAGAACCACGCCGGAAAATCTGGATGAACTTTCTCGGCCAATGAAGGGATCGAACACCCGACCTCCAGGCTAGCGAGCTAGCGTCTTACCCACTTAGCCACGTGATCCCCCAGCCATGGCTAAAGGGCAAATTGTATATACCTACATAGATGTTAAGAGGGGCTAATCTTCTTTAGATTTGGCCAAAATAAAATATTGAATTTGATTCACCTGATGTGTTATTAATGATTGGTAATCTTTACACAATTCAATTTATGTTTCTAAAGATTGAATCTTAGTTTACTATGTGGACAAAAACACAACACTGGCTTAAGCTTTTTATACATCCAATAAAATAAATCAGTACATACAACCACGTGACATGTTTGACATAAATAGGTTACCAATCAGAAATTTATAACAAGATAGTTAGTCATCATGGTGTTAATAGAACATGTATTGGGGACTGCCCAGAAAACTCGACGTTTCTAGGTAAATAGTTGACACCTAGAAAACTATACTTGTGATTTTTCCCAAATGGCACCCGGTGGAATATATACTCCAAGAAGCGATATCAAACGCTTGAAACCCGGTTGACAACTATTCTAGACCGCCCATAATTAGATAGGAAATACTAACCGGCACTATTATATATCTAATCATAATATAGGAATACTACTTACAGCAGCCACTATAATTATAATACAGGAAAGAATTATAAAGATCTACTATCCAACGTTGAATATTCTTGCTGTATAAGTATAATCACAGGAAACACAGTGGGGTTTAATATTTATATATCTATTGTATGAAAATATAGGAACAAATTATAAAGATTGGCAACAAGATGTTATTTGTATAGGTAATATTGTAACATCTACAAAGATATTTGGAATTAATAATTTCAGTATGTTAAAGTACAATAGTATGATTATAATGTAGGAAAAGACCGCAGGGGTCCACAGCTGTTATTGTTAAATATATTCTTGGTAACTTCGATATATCAGGCATCTCGATGGTAAGGGAAGCAACTTTTGTCTCTTGCCATTGTATAACGTCCGCTCCTCCTGGCGATGTTCCTAAACTGACTTCATAATACAGGTTCTTCCATGGGGACGTAAATAAATCTCTCCATGACATTTCCATAGATTTACCATCAAATGATCGGGCAATTAATAATTTTGAACCCGCTGAAATATATAGAATAGTAATAATAGTAACTTTATTCATTCAGAATATACCATTCAATATAAACCAGTAGTCACACTGCACAGTTCATTCAAATAATATTAAGAAAATGAGCATATTTCTAAAAACAGGGCCAAAACATCCGGTTAAACGCGCTATCGTTGCAAATTTACAGCTGAATAGTTGAACTAAAGTTTTTTCGAACTCCACTTCATAAACGAAATTAAAGATGCTCAAACGAAATCCAATTTCTGACATAATCCAATAAAAAAGTAAAGACTTTTTGTAACCCGTGGATAATTTTACACATCATAGATCAAATTTGAAATTTTTCTATTGGCAGAATGACTTATACAAACCTTGTAAAATTGGAGGTTGTGCTACAGATGATATTACTGTTGATATAGAATTGTCTTGTCTTCCTAATACATTAATAGTAGAAACACTAACATTATAGTTAGAGTTAGGTTGTAGTGATAAACTTCTTAATTTAGCCTGGTTATAACCGATCTCTGAAACTCGAACTTCCTTATCTAATTTATAACCTGGACCATACACCGATACCTGGTAATAAAAGAACATAAATCTAATACTTGTAACGACCAATGTAAATCGTGTAAAGAAGACAATCATTTTCACAGAGGATTACAAAATTTTTCCAATAACTCTGTAAATGATGACTGCTTTCAACACCTGACGTCACATCACACGGCGTCAATCATTGGCTCAATGGTGCGTGCATTGTTTACATAAGACATTTACACTAAATAGGACATATTTTTCAAAAACTTTATTTATTTTTCTAAAGCTTAAAACAGATGTTCAACAATTTCATTTGCAGAACAAAAAAGTTAATCTGTGGGGCCAATTAAGCAGCATCGATGTAGCAGCCTGGCTAATATCTACGGCTAATCAGTTTTTCAGTCAGGGTGCTTATTCTAAACCGAAACACTAACTCGTTTTATTATGAAAAAAGACACTGCTAATTCTTGGCGTTCAAATGTGCACAGATAAGATTAAAAGTCCATTTGTCTGGAATTTCTCATTTTCTTAAAAATTGAATACCTGTATAGACTTGGTACCAATTCTGGTATTTTCGAAATCCCATTTTAATCGTAAACTATTAGTCAATGGATAACAATTATCCTTCACCGGATATGCAGATACTCCATCTTGATGAATAGCGATTTGCCCCTCTGCTATGGTAGCCATTTTGTTTATAACCAGAAGAACGCCATCAGTAGTAGCTGTAGTTGGTAACCCAGCTTTATTATAACATCTTACAGTAGAATAAACTTGTTTAGAGTTCTGTATTTGATCAACGGGGAGTTCTACTTGAGCAAATGATTGTTTATCTGGTACAGGAGTAAATGGCTGTATATCAACACCGCCATGCGTTGAACCTAGTATGTAAAACAAATGAATAAAGGTGCCAATAATTAAATAACCCCCCGCCCCTGCTCAGCTACATAAATTTTTTGTAAATCAACACTTTTATGAGAAAAGTTTCTCGGCCGTGTGCTTTGTCCTTTATCGTCAGATGTGGGACAGGATGGGCACTTAAAGCACGAGATAATGATATAAACATTATGTGATATCACAATTAATGCTTTGCATCCATGAGATTGAATCACAATGTCATTGTATTAATTCATAATAAAAATTGACGTCAAACGAGGTGTTGAATTTCTCTGTTTAAAAAGCTTAATGTGTATGTATATACGCCCAAATGACGATAGAGACCATATGGTGGGGGGGATACATTGTCTCAGGAACCTGGCAAACCCCCTGCTGCAAAAATTCCTGGATCCGCCCCTGCCTACATGTTCTCTTGTTGATACAAATAGTAGATTGTATGTTGTAGAAATTAACAATAATTACAGCCAACCGTCGAATTAGGTTACATACATAGAGATACGGTATTTGTTATATGTTGTAATGCAAAATGAAATTGGATTTAACGTCCTACTGTTCTACATTTGGTGGGCTAATAAAGACGGGCATTCGCCATACAGTGGACCACGAGGGGAATCTCGTCTATAACCGATTAACAAATTACGTTATTCCAACGTTGAAAATAGTGAAGTATTACCTATAGCCCATTGACAATATTCTACTCCTGATTCTGGATCTCCTACTTTCCAGTTAACTGATATGAGTTTGGTTAGCTGGAAATTTACATCATCCTCTAAAATGATCAAAACATATTTAAATCAACAAAAGAGAAAGACAAACAAGAAACACTCGAGTTGATGCGAATTCGTCCTTCAGAGTTCTGATGACAAAGGTTACGTGGTTTTGATCAAATGTTAACTGTGACTGGCTTAGTAAACAGTAAAAAAAACTGTCATGTAATAAGCAAGTTTTAACCCTGAACTTGGTGTGGATAACCATTCTGATAATAACATAGGCTTCTGTCAATTTTATTTATATAGCTGATTTTTCATTGTGGTGGGCAGTAATATTTTCCATTAAAGTACCCCACAATCAACATTTAATTTCTTACCTATACCATCGTTCATCTCTGATATTATTGGTGGAGTCATATCGGCAACAATACTCTCTGATTGGCTGACAGTTGTTAGTCCGGCGCCATTGGTTGACATCACCGTCAAGTAAAGTAATGTATTATGGGCTAAATTTAGACCAGATGCTGTAGCTTGCTGATTTCTGCCAACACTTGTGAACGACTGAATCTGGGTTCCACCTTTCACAGTTCCTGAAATTAAAATGATTGTTTTGATTGAAAACCGTTGTCAAAACGATTTAGAAAATAAGAATGCTCCCTGGGTAATTTTCCAAAGTAATCAGTAAATATATTTGATACCAAAATCAACTGGATTGCTAAATAAAATCTACAAAAACAGGAAATGTATTGCTATAACTAAATACCTACATGATTTAAACACTATTGTATTACTTATAGTCACTGATATATTTACATACAGTAGTACATGTATTCAAGCTAAACTTACCTAGTGCCCACTGATAATCTGTAATAGGACTTTGATCATCTTTAAAATGCCAGGTAAGATGAAGAGATGACCAATAAGGTCTAAACACTGTATGATGTATTAAATGATTAGAATCACTTGTTATATCTATATAATTAACTTGTTGTACATATACATCATCTACAGCTAATATCATATGTAATTTATTTGTACCAATTCTTATCACTTCTCTTGCTTCTCTTGGATAGAATACATACGTAAATTTGTTCCATAATATTAATGGCTGTTGGTTGATGTCACATATCCCCCGACATCGTTCTGGGTCAAGGCTGAAAGTGTGAGTTTCCTGTCCGAATTGCACGAAACCTTCCACGTTGTGATGCTGAATGCTACCATCATGTGGATATCCGACATGTACTATAACATGATAAGCACTTTGGGTGTTTAAATCAAAAACTGTTTGTTGAATATGACCTTTCACTTTAATATAGGTTCCACCCTCTTTTGAAACGGAAGGTTGTGATTGGATGATTTTAATACACGAGGTGGAGTCAATATACCAAGGAGCTGGTGGTTGGTCATCACATTCCTTATTTGATTCTGTCACGTCTTCTTCAAATGATGGATTGGCGATGAGATTTTCTCCAATATAATCTATATCAACCGGTACTGGGGGCGTGATATCAATTGTAATACCACCAGACACTGATACATCAGATTTCAACCCACTTCCATCTACAGCATACACTTTATTATAAATTTTCATACCTATAACAATAAAATACAGTAATGGTATTTGTTACGGTGGGACTAATACTTTGATAATAATATATCACATTTGAAAACAAAACACTCAGAAATTCATTCTTTGGAAACAGATGGCTTGAGCCGTTATGGGATGGTCTTGAGGTATATTATATTTGAGGGGACTCTTTCCAAAGGCATTTGAAGAGATAAAAAAAACTGTTTTCATTATCTTGCACACTATACTACAGTAAGGGACCAGTATCACACGTGTCGGGGCAAGACAAAAATATGACGAGTGATATATCCCTACTGTAGTATAGATAATGTCACGATAATGACTGGATTTTTATTTAATACTTCAACTCTTCATCTAATCGAAATTGAGATTCGATTTTATTCAATTAATATGGAAAGTTTAGAATGCCTACCATGATTTAAAGGCGAGGTTAGGTTTACAGACACTCTAGTATTTAATCCTACATTCTTCCAGTCGTGTATATTACACTCTGTAGTACTAATACCAGTACCAATACACCAGTAATATTTAACTATACCAGTACCACTATCAGTAAAACCATACCACGATGATGATATAACTGTTGTAGAGTTTTGGTAATCTTTATCATAGATATCTGTACAATATGAAATAGTAAGAGACTGTATCCCCCAATTTATCATGGTTGTCTATAAAAAGCATGAAAAATAAAACTTATCACTGTTACCACTGTTTGTCGTGTATTTTGTACACGGTGAACAGTCCATTTGCTGATTACACCATTTTGCCTATACCGTTTATTTAGGACCTCGAATTTTGTCTAATGGTTTGGATTGTTCGTACTTGGTTTTATCTTATTATTATAACAAATCATGAAATTTCTTAGGGAAATGTCATGAAAATATGTATCAGATTTAAAAGATTAAAAAATTGAAATCGGCTAAAATAAGTCTATGAGTAGTGTTGGGTAATCTAAAGGTGGCCGCAACGTCCCCCCACCCCCAAGAACCCACAAATCTTTGAATAACACTGTTGATTGTAATTTTTCTTCTTGGAAAGAACATGACTTTTGTGCAAAGCGACCAAGATACCATGATCGTACGCAGACCAAGTTCAAGAAGCTGTAGGATTTAATAAAAATTTTACGGTGTTCTGTTTTTTGGGGGTGCCACTCTATATTCAATAATTTCAATAGTTTACTTACCATTACCATCATATATAATACCAGAAGTGGGAGTTGTATTGTCTATTAATATTCCATCACTATTGGCCCAGCTCAATAATCCTGCTTTATTATAAGCTAGTACAGTACTATAATATTCTCTATTCTCTTGTAGATTTAGATTAGTAGCTGTATATACACTAGTATTTCCAGGTACTCTTGTAGATGACTGATGAACGTTGTGGCCTACATTTCAGGAGAAAAAAAACCAAGACCGCTATTGATTACATTATTAAAGATGCAATATGTAAGATTTAGATAAATAGATAATGAAACAGCAATAAAAAAAATATATTGAAAATTGCAGTTCTCTATTTTGAGGGAAGTTGTCAGTGTTTGAGGTTTTGCTTAGAATAGCGTAGTCTCGATTTTTTTTTAATGTAACCATTGTTATCGTATTTCAAATCTTGACATTCCGATGGCCTAGAGAGTTGATTACGTGTTTTCTTGTGAATAAATTTCTAATAATTGATATAACATTTGAGGCCAAAATAAAGTTTTGCAATCTTTAAGACTAACTATACTTAATAATGAGATTGGTCGGGACTGGTTCAAAAATATCTTTAGGAATGGAAACATCAGTTTAAAAATGTTGTCATACAATTAATTAATACATGTTTCCGTGAAACATTTAATGTGATTATGTTAGTATTAAAACCCACCTTGTGGATGGGTGCTTATATAAGGCTTAAAATAATCGAATCCATGAATTCCTCCTCTAAATTTATTCTTCCAACCAACAATAATTTGATTGCTGGATGTTTGGTAATCTAAATCCTTAACACTTAATATAGTTTCTAATTCTTTTATCTGGATAAAAAAATAAAGAAATATCTCAAAATCAAATCAATAATACTATTTAAAATAAGTTAATCTAAACGGAAAAATAGTCGATATAATGACAGTTATAATTATTAAATAGCTTGGTGTTTTTAACTTATTTTTAAGTACTTACATCAGCTCCCGCTATGTGACTGACACTCGGAGCAGACATCAGTGGTGTAATACCAGGAGACTTAAATATCGCATATTGATTTGCATTATACCATACCCTCACAAATACACTATATGGCACAGACTTATCTAAAACTTTAGCTGTAATAAATAAAATAATATTACGAAATTACATGTACTAGAAACACGGTGGGACCTTAAGCCGATCTCTGTGACACACCTTTACAAGCAAGAAGATTTTTGTTTATAGAGCTTTGTACGTATGTTTCAATGTTTATAGTTGAATGTATTGATAAGGTATCCTACTGTGACTGAGTGAAGTTTGTGTGATTTGTTAATATTACATACTAATAAATATACAGTATTAATAATTGTTTCTTGAAAGAAATGAATAACATTTTTAAAAGGTATACCTGTAGGTAAAGTAATTATAGTTTCGGTATTTTCACCAACATCAAACCATGTCCTTTCTGTATCAGTGTCATATATTCCACTGGGTGAATTTTCACCGGAATGTCCGGCACTGCATTCATATCTAAAATACCATATGCTGAGTTTGAATTCAGGGTAATTGCTATGTAGTTAATAATGAACTAAACTGGTCTTGGCAGGCTGAAGCCTAGAGCACCATGATCTAGCGGGCCTGCGCCAAGTTGTATGATATTTTTGGTTTATTAAAGAGGTTTAATTTATCTTATAGATGAGAGGCCGTGTTGGTTTATTAAAGAGGTTTAATTTATCTAAGTTTAAATTACCTTATAGGAGAGATGCCTTGTGGGTTTATTATCCTCCATCTGGCAGCTAGAAAATTATCAGACGATGTGTAGTAAGACTGTGCAGCATCAGATGACATCAAATTAGTCATGTCTGTAACTTGGATAATGTTATTTGGATTCCCTGCAAGAATGAGTATAAATAAAACATTCAATCACATTGCGGATTGCATAAAATATACAAAAACATAGAAATACAGTAATAGGGTGGCATATAACATCTGGAATTACTTAAGGTAGACTAAACACGGTGGGCCATTACTGTGGCGAATGCCAAGGAAAAGCTGGCAGAAAAATTCACAAAGAATTAATTAATTAATATGAATAATTTTAAAGATACATTATGGGAGATTTGATAACGAGTTGGCAGTTTTCACTATAATAATTAAAAACTAGATAATGTAAAGGCAATTTGCTGAATTTCATTCAAATTGATCCACTATGAACCGAGAACTAAGCGTTTGAAATTTTCGCCTAGCCTCTCTCATCATTACTAAAGTCAGTACGATAAACAGCATAGACTCGATTATCCATTTAATCGTTAAATCGTGAACGAAAGTTATGCAGTAAATCGGCTCATAATCCACTTAAGATCACAGGCTAGCGATACCATCTTGAGTTGATTATGGTCTGGATCGGTTAATTAATGTCTAATTAATAATTTAGATAACATTTCAGGCCTAAAGAAAGACCTGCAATAGACAGATTTAGCTCTTGCATAATGTATGTTTAAATAAAGTTGATAGATATATACCTGTTGAGATGTCTCTACAGTTGTCAGCATCTGAACATGTTTTGTCTTGTGCAGCACAAACACAATGTCCAAGACAATTATACGGTTGACATCTCCTGGCTAAATCTAACATTCCTCCTTCTACAAGTTCAAATTCAGAATGAGCAGGTTGACTTTTTAATCCAACCTATGTCAAAAATAAAAATGAAATGATATGTAACATAAATAAAACGACTAGAAGTAAAACATATTGGTAGTTAATAGATACGGATACTGAAGTGGCAATTTTGCCTCAGTCTGATACATCCGATTTAGAGGTGTAATTTCTCTTGTTCTACTGTAGTACATATATGATATACTAGAAAATGATTAAATAGCAATAATTACCCCGTTAACAGCCCATACAGATATGAAAACAGAATTGCCCATATGAAGTGTCTTGGTAGTTATTGTAACTGATTGTACCACTCCTTCATCATTAAAATTATCTCCAGCCACATGTTGAAACGTGGTTTGTTGATAGCCCTGTTAAAACATTTTTTCATAAAAGAATTTCGTGAAGTAAAAAACAATATGTCATATTACCTAAGATTAATTGCAGACCGAAACCAAGCATTTTATTTATAAGATTTTGGGTGTTTGAATGCTGCTAATTTACGCCAAAAATTGTATTATGCTCAAGAATACCACATATTACCGTAATTAGAGATACTTGCCTCGTTGAGATCTGTAAAGAAAGGTTTGCTTCCAACACTGACTTTATACTCGGTTATACCAGTATGTAGATCGGCAAATCCCAACCATGCTAACTTAATAGACGTAGTAGACCAGTGGTTCCAGTTATTCCTATCTCTGTTTAAGTTAGCGGCGTGGTCAGTATCAATGGCAAACATACCTGAAACAACATTCACTAATTATTTCATTGGGGAAGATACACAATTTGTAATATGGTAAAACTTTAATTCTCCAAAATGACCAGAACAAAAGCAAAACGACATCGAGTTCAGATTTTTCATAATTATCAGATTACTTAGTCATTTTAAAGTGGAAAACAAATAAAAAAAAATGAAAATTAAAATTGCCTGTTTTCTTAGAGTACGTGGATTTATTTAGATCAAGAATGAGTTATCAGATATCATGACATTTGTTCTTATATAATGTTATATAACTATTAGCACTTTTAATCGATACAAACAATACACGTACCTCTGGTAGGTGGTGTAGAATCAACTGTTATATCATCTGTAACACTCGACAGACACAAACCAGCTAAATTACAACCAATCACTTTAACTTTATATTTACTCCCATCGTGTAGAGGTAGACCAGAAAATGTAAACTCTGTTACCACACTAGGAATCTGAAACAAAAATAGTAATATATTCTCTAAAACTAAAAGTATTACAACTATACAATTTAACTTCGTCACCGTTCGTTAGACAAACCCGTGAAACCACTGCATTTTTAAAATAGTAATCTATCCCTTAAAAGTTTTCCAACTATGCAATTTTACTCAGGCACTGTCCAGTGGACATCCTCGTAATGCCACTGTATTTTTCTAAATTACTGAATTCATTATAGGCATGCTTATTTTTTTATCAAAATGTTTCATTTTTCAAAAAACAAAATATGTTTAAAATTATCGATAGGACTTACCTCCATAGCTGAAGAATTAAAATCTCCCAATAAATGAGGTGAAATAGAAATGTATTGTCTTTCTATATCTGATTCATCATCAGTAAACTTCCATTCAATTTTAATACTAGATTTTGATATGGTAGTTGAAGGTAAAATAGAACTAAACGATGAGACGGGAACTGCCCTTTGTACTTCTACTGGTAATGTTGTATCGATCTTAAAACCATTTGATGTACCTTCGCTGTATAAACCTAATAATATAAAATCTAGGTGCAGTGGCGGCTTTGAAATACACAAATAATACAAACGATGATGATATAAATATAATAGTAATCCTATGCAATTTTACAAAAGAAAGATGTCGATTCGTCTACAATGAAGCCGGGTCTAGAGGACATGCCCTCATGTTTCTATATTCTATCCCGCAAAGGGGTAATAACTCTAACCAATTTTAGAAAGGGAACATATTTCGTGTACGAACCCTTTTACTACTTATATTGCGAATTTATACATTGGGTCCACAACAGTAATGCTTGTTCAAGTAAGATATAACTTAAATTATTGTTTTTGTAAGCATCATTAGCGTCATTAAAATAATTTGAGTCGTACCTGCTTTATTGTAACATCTAACAGTAATATAAATTCTAGTATCAATAGGCAATAGCTTATTATCAGGTAAATTAGATCTATAGGCCAGTTCGACCACTGGTAAATCTTGAGGGCTAAGTAACTCTTCGCCTCCAATGGTTGTTCCTACTCTCCATTCATATCTCGCTATACCAGATTGTGCATCTTTAAACCCATGCCATTTGGCACCAACAAAGTTTCTGAAATCAGGATGACAATCCTTAAAAATTGCACACAACACATTATATTAACTTATTCAGTAGTAGAATCTGATTCTGGAAGATAATAATTGCAACACTCTTATATAACCCTAACTGCTAAGAACCAATTTATAAATGTCAATCATCTAATTAAGATAAGTTCCCAGCTAAATCGTTCGGGCGATCGACAAGGGTGGTAGCATATGAGGTCATTTACAGGACAAATTGACGAAATTAAATATTGAATAGGCTTCTTCGTTTCACTAGTTTAAATGATGCATATCAACATCATACAGATAGGATTGTAACCTTTGTTAAATAGAATCTTCATATCAATAATGTAGGCATATAATATCAATTTTAAAACAATCAGTTGATAAATGTAGTCTTTAGAGTGTTCATAAGAAATTGTGGACGGACGGACGGGCGAACGGGGGCGATTGCAATATACGACCACAATATATGGCTTATTGTAAAATGCCTTCTAAGACAATATCTACTGCAGCGGTCCCATAGCAAAGGAGACTCGATAAACGTGATCCAATCATATTCGTGGATCCTCATGTCTATTTTATAGTTTGTTCTGAAAACTAAACAGACTTGATAATCGTGTTTCAATTACCTGGTTGCTTGGAATTCTACATCTAAATCTTTCGTTCCATCTAAAACTCGTCCCACGTCCGGTGGTGTCACGTCAATTATTACCCCGTCAGAAATGGCCGACGTACACATGTCAGCCATATTGCACCCTGTTACCATGGTGATATATTTTGTTCCAGGAGTAAATTTGGACGGTGGAAAAGTAAAATCTGAAATATGTATCGGTTTTTAAAATTTATTAAAAGATCTACTTAATTTATTTGAAAGAGAATAGTCCATATTTTTACAATAAAACTTAACTAAAATCTGAAATATCGGTTGTTACGACATCTACCTATTTTATTTTAAAGAAAATAGCCCCTATTTTTACAATAAAACTAAACCATATCATCAATAGTTCTATGACAGAAAAGTTGGATTGTGCTTTGTAATAATATTTTCCTTACGTGTAGATATTCCTGTTTTGATTTCTGGAATTATGTCATCACAATCATCACAGGTACCAACTTTAACAGTATAGTATTGCATGGATGAATGGGGATCGTGGAATCCTTGCCATCTAACAGAAAGTAGTGTTTGGTTAGTTATATAATCTACGTCATCTCCGGTATTGTTTGTATTAAGAATATCGATGACATGTCCTGTGGTAGGAGGAGTTGTGTCTACTGTCACTGGATGAGATATTAATGTAGTAGATAACCCTGCACCATTAATGGCCTGAAACACCACAATAGACAAGAGTTATTGTAAAATTGGTATATAGAATACAAAGATAACCAGCATATAGCATGAATTTGAAAAATTTTCTATTGGAAATTACATCAGATATAAGCATACCGTCTTAACGATTAGTGTCAATTTCTTTGAAATAATTAAGGGATAAATAATAAAGCACAATGTTTATTCCCAACTTATCTATAGTTACATCAAGCATAATTCATTAAACTTTTTTTCTATCTAAAAACGTAATGTAAAATTACAACAAGAGATATACCTGAACTGTTACGTAATAAACGTGTCCATCTTGCAATTTGTGTTCTAGGTTCGCTTCATCACAATCATTATCGGTTATCATATAAGCCCTAATGTTTTCATGACCTGGTCTAGTACCTATTGCCCACCGATACTGACTTATACCACTTTCGGTGTCTTTAAATGATCCACTCCAACTGTAAATAAATCAAATACAATGATGGCTCAGGCTCTTTAATACATTATTTACAATTAATTTCAACATCCTTGTGCTATGAGGGGAGACTTCCAACTGCCAAGGGATCTTTTACATGGGATCGAAACCAAGGCATTCCGATCTATAAATGATAAAAGGTATTGTACACGTGTCGAGGTAGGCTTACTATTTCACGCCTTCAAAAACACCGGTAACCAAATACTTTGGCTGGGGTTAATGGCTTTCATTTTATTTTGTTTACTAACACTAGATTCTATATAAACCTACCACGCAGACAATACATCATTTGACTGTATATATGTATTAGTAAATTGTATAGGTTTAGATGTAGTTTCTGGTGGACTATTATCAATTATGAAACCTTCAGATGAAACGGTTTTTGTCCTGTTTACAAAATCAATTGCTGAAAAAAACAACAAAAAAAACCAATAATAGCACTAAACAAGCAATAGTGGAGCCAGCTTATGGAACCAGGGGATGAAAGACATGGGTGAATTCTAACAAACGAGCAATGTTGCCAAGCGGGCAATAAAAAATCAATCTATTTTCTATTGAAGATTGGGGTGTGTAGGTTTATAATTAATTACACGACTTTAATACATGATTAACAAATTTAATCTAATGGTTTCTATTTGCTTTTATTTAAGTTATACATTTTTTATAGTTCTAATTGTGAAACAGAAACATGAATTTATACCTACCTTCTATAGTGACGTAATAAGTGTGGCCATTTTGTAAAGAAAGATGGTGTAATATTTTATGATTTATCAAACCAACGTTATGTTTAGTTACAATATCTTCACCTCCCTCTATAGAACCTTTATAAGTAAAAGAAAATTTACAGAATGTAAAGAACAGCATATTTACAGATTGACAATAAGGTATGTTCGTTCACTTTTAACTTGTTGATTCAGCGATCACTGTCGTATCCTTGAAACAAATTAACCTTACCGATATATAAATGATATTTTGATATTCCACTTGGATGAACAGTTTTTCCACCATTTTCTTCTACGTCAAGAAAACTATCCCAGTAAACAGCTACATCACTGTCGGATGACTGAAATAATATATTGGTTATTCATATAAAACTATCACAAAAACATTAATTCAGTACTGATGTAAAGTTTATTAAAGCAGCAATAATCAAATACTAGAAACAACCGATAGCTATATAGCATGTTATCCGAGGATGGAACCATTATCCCGAAACACTATGAATCGGGCTAACAGGGAATTACAAGGAATGAATGACGCACCAAATATTATACGTGTTCAAGTATGCTAGGATAGAGATAATGGGGATCGACTATATTTATATAGAACTATTTACCTGGTATTTAAAATCTTTCAAGTTCTCCACCCACACCCGACCACCATTTGGTGGAGTCAAATCAACAGTTACACCATCACTACATGCGTTTACTTCTTCCAAATCTTCCGTCCATTTTTCATGACCAGCAACAACAGCATCAGCATGGATACAGATATAATACCGCCTTCCGTGTTTTAAAGTATTTTGAGTTAATACATTGATGTATTCGTTTTCTGTGAAAAGAAATATAAAGAAATGCGGTAAAACTGGAGTCTTAATGATGAAGTCAACGAAGACTCCTTCAAAGTACGTGTTCATATTATAGTTGTTAGGCTTAAGGAAATGGCACAAGGAATCAATGGAATAAAGCCTTAATGACATTTGAAGATTACCGAAACTCCCTCACCGGTTTGTCCACACTTTATAACATCTGGATGTGAACAAGGATCTCTTATCATCATCTTCGGTTGAGTAAAATGTGTTAGAGTAGAGAATGCTGGGTCTTCCAGTAAACCCCAAGTATAGTTTCTATGTCTTAATGTGGGCCATACAGCTGATATAATATTTTTATAAGGTGTATAGTCCACATCTGGTTTAGACCAGACTGCGTTCTGATCCAGAGAAATTGATGTTCCTAGTTCATTTGTGTTGGGATCTGAAATACAAAACAAACAACATATTCAAATTATTCAAACGCTACTCATAAAAGGGTGGACATGTCTGCGATATCACCTCGGTGGAAGCGGACGTAAAATATAACTAACTAACAAAATGAAATGAAATGGGGTTTAGCGTCCTACTGTTCTGCTCCTAACCTGGGCTAATGAAGACGGGCATACGCCATACAGTGTGCTATGACGGAAATTTTGCCCGGACAGCGGCACTACGGCCTACTCTTATATCGAATTCCAACTACCAAGGGATCTTTTACGTGCACGCCAATGTGTACACGGGACCTCGGTTTTTCGTCCCATCCGAACGACTAGACAGCTTTCCTTGTCAGCCCCTCCGTCCTGCAACTAACTAACAACAACATAATTATTGGATCTGTCACAACTGCGAGTGTGTATGGGTGTGTGTGTGTGTGTGTGTGTGTGTGTGGGTGTGTGTGTGTGTGTGTGTGTGTGTTTATTTCAATTTCACGATATATTCAAAGAGTACTTGCCGTTATTTAATGGCTGTCCTATAGCATCTATAATAATAGCCGGTATAATTAATACCGGATCTACAGATGAACAGTTTTTAATATCCGACGATATTATTGTTGATAAACCAGCTTTATTAAATATTCGTACAGCCAATCTTCTGCATTCACTAAAATCAACTTCACCATCTAAATTAATTCTAAATTGAAACTAAGAAATAAAAAAATATTACATGAAATAGTTTGTCTTTATGGCACAATTTCGAACAAAGGTTCGCGTGGTTGCATAGTTATCATGTTGAAAAGAACCAATGTTTTTGCTTCAACGCAACATTTTGTGTGGTGCTTACCACCCCTTTTCTGTCTATTGGTTTGCCTAAAATCTGTAATCAAGTTTACTTTTTAGGGCATTTTCATAATGTATACAGCTGTAACAGATTTATAAAAACATACAGACAATCTTAAAATTTAGATTCTTACCATTGTCTCACTGATTTTCTGCACATTGTTTACTTTACTCCATTTAGTTAATAAATGACTATTGTGTTTATTATCTGTTATACTCCACATATATTTATCTATGGTAGACTCCACAGAACACACTTTATCTTCGGTATTACTCTTGTAAGTCAAGCTAACATCTAACTGAGATATGGAATAAAACATAAAATGATAACCGTATTATAATAAATCAAACCTTCATATCAGATTACATTTAGTAGCTCATTGGCAGATTTTAAGTTCATACCGTGTTAATTGTATACTTCGTTAGGTTATGCAGTCGCTGTGCTCATTAATGTGTTGGTACAACGTTACATTAACGTAAAGTTGATATCTGGGTGATTGTGTTATCATTCTGCCAGCAACAATTACTATAGTGAGCTGCAAATTAAATATTTGATTATATATAAATATTGGACATATAGAAAAAAACCACCTTAATTAGTTGGATTATATTATTTATATTTGAATTACCTGGGAACCATGCATCTTTTTGTGGAGTATATCTATATGTGGCATATCAGGTTTGCTCAACACTGTTACACCATTACTGACTACAGGTTGAGAACAAACTTCACCCGAACAGAACCTCACACTACTTCTATATGTTTTACAATAATCTAATGCTACTGGTTGGAAGATTTGACCAGAATTTGATAGAAACTTCTTATCTTCTACATTGTGCCATATATCCTCTGTTAAACAATGAATAATAATTTAATAATAACAACAATAACATTCTAATATCAGTTTGCCGTGCAAAGTTCTTTATTTTTATCAACCATACAATTTATGTAAATTTTAACAATCAAACGCTACTACTCTACAGATTCTATTTTTTTATTCTAATTATAAATATATCCAAATGCTATAGTCAACAATATCAACCCATACCAATGCATTATATTCATTTATTTCAAAGTAATTCAATCATTTATTTCAAAGTAATTTAACTATTTATTTCAAATTAATTCAATCATTTATTTACCTGTGTTTTTCTGTCTCATTTGTAACGTCCATTTAATATCAGGATACATATGTTTATATGCATTTGATATTGTCCAATGTGCCATGTAATAAGATGCTGATATTTGATAGTCAATATCCGACTCACAATCTGAGCTTGAATTCTGTGTCAGAAAAAAAATGGCCTATAATCTTATATAATTGAATTCATTATAGATAAGTACATGTATATGAAAAATGACAATACCAATAACTGTCAATAACTTATTCTTCACGAACATAATGTAACGTACAATTAAAAATAAGAATTACAAGGCCAATAAAATCAATATTGTACTATTCTTAGCTTACCAATAATAGGAAAATAGTTTACCTGCTGCGAATGGTGGTTTGGTAGCCAGGATAGTCTTTCTATGTTTGTTATTATTATAAAGTGAAACAAAAAGTAATATGGTATAAGGATAGGCATATCATGTGATGTTTCATTTGAAAAAAATTAAAACAGTGCAACTCGGATTACAATTAGGAGTAAAATAGCTTGATAGCCATATTATGATCATGCAGTGTACATTGTCAGCAGTACTTAACATCAAATGCAAGAGACATAAATGTGCCCCTTGCTGATATATTGTTGATGTCAATTATTTATATCTACGAGGGTAATTTGAATTTAATCATCAATACAGTATTTACGAGGTAATGTTTATTCTAAAAAATATGGTTCTGGGGTAATCTTTATTCGTAAACACTGTAATTATGAATAAAGCTGTTTATTAATTTACCCTTTTGCTGACAATCAGAGCCATCTTTTATCCGAACTTCATTATTCAGGTTAATATTTTTCTGAACTATAGTGATACCATTAGATGATGCCTTTGTTGTTCCAGCGTCACTCCTAGCTGTTACCGTTACAAAGTATGTCTATAAATAGTAACAGTATTAATATCGACAGGATAATACCAATACATATAAATGTTGATTTCTGTATTTGTGCACGGGTCTGAAAGGGGGTATCTATGGATAGAGCAATAAGGAGGGTTTCTTTTCTGAAAAACGAATATCTTGTAGCTTTTGTATACACATGTTGGATTAAAAGATCCCACATACCTTGTGCAGCTGTAAATTAAGCCCCAGAAACGTGTGCTGGGTCTTACTGTCAATGTTTTCATCTTTTATATCACTAACGAGTGGTTGGGAGCCAATACCAATACTGTATGTCACGTGCTCGGCCATATCATCAGATTCAAACCCAAACCATCTTGCTTTTAATTTACTGGTGGATAGTTGAAAATTATTGTCTTCTAACTCCTAAAGGGAACATTATATAACTATAAACAAATGTGTTCCAATAGCGAAATACAACCGCAGATGAAAGCCTACACGAATTTTAGGTATTTTGTATCAATACCAGCGCAAATGTTTACCATATGGTTGACTATTAACGTTATTTAGTCTATGAATGTGACAACGGATACACTTAGAAAGAGGGAAAGGTATTTTTTAATATCGGTTTAGTGGAATCTGAATACACTGCTTATAAATGGTTGAATATTGCCCAAAGAGTAGAGGGTTCCTTTAACCAGCTATATAGGTTGCAATGTTTGAGAAGGAGAAGAGTCCCTGGTCCAAGATGCCAAGCCTGATGTGATATTATATTTAATTTTAACCAAGCTACCCCACTGTCACAATACTACCAACTGTCCATAAACTGAGTGTTAAATTGTACGATAAACGTGATGACTTTGACTTTCCGATTGTTAACTTTCCATTTATTAGTAGTAACATTCCAATATCACCAGCTTATGGAGTGTTTGTGTCCCAGCTAATTCGTTACGCGAGAGCTTGTTCCTTTTATTCTGATTTTTTAAGTAGATCGAGGCATTTGTCATCTAAGCTTCAACTACAAGAATACTTGCGCGCTAAACTTATTAAAACCTTTAGAAAGTTTTATGGCCGTCATATTGATTTGATTGGTAAATATAACGTGTCTCTCTCGGCTATTATTCTAGATATATTTAATTGACACATATACTATTACTATCTCCCTGATAATATCTACTACATCGTTAACACACTTCATCGCGTGCATTTTGCATACCGATAGTTCATTGGCCAATCACTCTATTTTACCGACATTTCGCCTAATAGTTTGGATGCAGCTATGGCGGGTGTGGCGCCAGGCAGGGTAAGCTTACTCTTCCGGACACCTGTTACCACTGTTTGTCGTGTAATTTGTACACGAGGAGCAGGTTTTATTTTATTTATCCCAAAGATAGCATGACAATACCATTAGGTTATTGTGTGCATTAAACTATCTGTTCCATAGAAATGGACGCAGATGAGCCTTGCAAACGAGTCCGCCATAAGCATAATATATGAAAAATCTTACATTAACACCAAAGTCATCTGCCTCATCAGGTAGAACAACTTCCAATACAACTCCCTTGGCTGGTTTTCTGGTATTATGAATATATGGATTAGATGTGAACACCCTGTGTAATCCAACTATATTTTCTACTCTTATAGATACATAGTAGGTAAAGTTGTGATGTAAATCCCAATGAAGGTCGTCCATGGAAAAAACTGTACAGTTTGGTGGGTTAGCTAACATACAACTTCCGCCAGACGATAAGGAAGAATACGGATAGACGTCTTCAGTTCCCGGTGAACTACCTGTAAAATGAAATACTTCGCTTCTGTATATTCATGACAAAGAACAAACTTTCCGTTTTTCAGATCCAAATCCAATTATATGACTGCTATTCTCAAAGCAGAGTTCCGAATATCTTCCTTGATTGGCATTTAGTAATTGAATAGTTGCCAGATTTGACCCTATTCCCGAACACTATTAACTACTAATTAAAAAGTGTTATCTTCTTTAATAACTGGTTTTCGCGAAGGCGACACTCATACATAAACTTACCTACGGCTGCTGTAAAGGTAAGTTGCGTCGAGTCGGGATCAGATACAGTTGCTGCTGACCAATCGGCCTCCAATATCTTATCCTCAAATAGAACCAATACCTCACCACCAAGAGTAGGGGGAATAGTATGAACTAAGATCGGGCCCAATCCCTGGAAATAATTATAACATGTTTTATGGGTACCATAAGTCTTACCGAAATATTCTAACGTTTTAAACTTTTGTAGAAAAATAAACCGATATTTGATTAAAGTACTAAACTCATGAACAAGCGCCACCAACCTGAACAGTTTCCTTTCCAGCTTTGTTAATTGCCTTAATACTGATGTAGAATTCGGTTCCATCACTAAGTTGTGGGTGGTAACCACGGTACCAAGAATGGTGATGGGTTGATGTAAATGGTAAAATGTCAGGGGCAGAAACTGAACTTTCGGCAGATGCTAGACCAAATTCATAATTGTAAATTTCTGTATTCATCAAACTACCCTTAGCAGTCCAATTAACATATAACTGAAATAAAATTACTGTTTGTTATGTTCTTGTTTTGTTTTTAGATTAAGAACAATAAAAATGGGACTCAATCCGGTAAAGAGAACTTGATAAAGATTTTTTACTGCGTTACTAATTCTGATTTACTACAGACGTGACCAGAATGCCTCCCAATTCCGAAAATGATCACACATTTACCGGAATCAGCTGTATCTTCCCAGTGGAAATTGCTTGCACAGTATTGCCTATATGACATTGCATTATACCGATTGCTATTCGTCCAAAAATCAGATTGCGTCAATATTATCAATTAAGACTACAAATAATACAACGCACTGGCCCCTTCAACTCTACTGGTAGCCGAGTGGTTAATTTGGGCATGATAAACTCACAAATCTAAATAGTATATGTTATTGGGTTTATCTTTTAGTTATGGCTGACCTAATCGGAACAGAACAGTAGGGCGTTAATGACATGTTTTGTTTAGGAGAGTCCAAATTCTGAATTCACCTCTGAAAAAAATATACGTACATGAGAATGCATTGCAAGATACATCTTTGAAAAAAATACATCTGTCATTGGGTTTTCACCACAAAACATATTTGCTGGATATGCATGTATTGTACCATTGGAAAATCTCTCAATGGGAAAAAGATCAGTAACTTCGACCATTTTGGCCTTTCTCCTGAAATATATTGATCTATTCTGTTAAAATAGCATTCTCGTCATTTAATTTAGGAATACTTCGAGGTTAAAATTTATCGAAAAAACTCGTCCTATTTTAAGCTTCGTTTGGAATGAAACACTTTACTTTACCACATTTATAAAGATTTAGTAGCACTTTAATTATTTTTAGCTAAAATAGTTTAATTTGTTTACTTATTCTAATGTTTTGTAGATATAAATATGAAGATATTATCAGATTAGGCCTTTTGTCAGCTGAGAATTTGCATTAGTTGAAAAGGTATCCATGGGTTGGGTTACTATATAAAAGGATTTATTTTAATGAAATATATTAAAAATGTACAGAACGGTTACTACTGATGATATTGACAAAAGAAGGGGTGGATATATGAAACTATAAGAGACGAATGTAAAACGGAAATCTGCAATTGTAAATATTTTATTTACTATCTCAATTAATGAGATAACTTGTATGATAAATACATGGATACAAGATGTTTAACGTGATATTTTTAATATAAAAAAATGACTTCAATTAAACATTGCACTTACATACAAGCTGAATCTGGATCTTTAAGTAAATATTTGCGTCTTGTATTTGATATATAATATACTTGATTATTTTCTTTTATTAAACCACCTTTAATTCTAGCCCCTTCTATATCTATTTCACTTATAGTAGGTAATGTCCTATCTACAACCACTCCATCAGAACAAACTGGTATAGATACTTCTAAGGCTCGGTTATATGCTACCACGGTGATGTAATATTTACCATCAGACGGTGCTGTCCAAGACGCATGCGTAGATGTAGTCTGTTGAACATCCTAAGAGTATAATAGTATGAGATGAGCCCTTATAAATGTTTTATCATAAATCTTACCAAGGACAGATATATTGACTTTAAAAAAGATTCATTTTATTTGTTTCATTTCATTTGCGTAGAATTACCTGTCTAATTACAAGATTCAGTTGAAAATTATTGGCAGCCAGACAAGACGTGGAAAAACCATACTGATAAAATTTCACTCCACTCTCTCTATCAAAGAAACCTTCCCAGTGTGCAAATAGCTCCAAATCTGGCTGAAAGTCTACTTCCGGTGTACCATATTTACCGTCATGCACCATCCCTTGGTGCGGTGGACTAGTATCAATTGTAATCTAAAATTAAACGAGACTATAATGTAAATACACAGTTAATAATTGGTATATTTACCAGATGCAGCCCTGTATATCACCATGTGTTCATTAGCGGAGTCGGAGCAGAACAGTAGGACGTTTAATTCATCAGATGCGGCCCTGTATATCCCTACGTCTTCATTAGCCCAGTCGGAGTAGCACAGTAGGACGTTAAATCCCATTACATTATATATTATTTCTGTATACCCCTCTAAAGTAAATATTTTAGATTGTTAAATCAAACATAACAATGCGCCCTGGAAAATCAAATTATTCGAAATATATAAAGGCTCACCCTAAAAAGATAAATTTGCTGTCTTAATATATTGATAACAATTTTACACTGTTTAATTATCAAGCAAAAATAATAAATCCAAACAAATCTTGCATGCGAATCATTGTAGTGCATATTTGTGGTTAAGACTCCATTTTAAAAATCTAATACATGCCTGTTTAGTTAGAGTTGTTTCTAATTTAGCTTGGTTCATCACAGTAACCACAATACGATAATCATGATCATGTGTACCAGTATTTTTATTGTTTAAGATGCCTTCACCGGGTGTAGCAGTCGTAGGTGGTTTTATTTGAAAATGGCGATGATAACATGTACTAGTAGGAATGCAATAACAATTGGCTCCTCTGGCATTATTAGAATATTTACTTTGACATTCTTCAATGTTCTGAAAGATAAAATCAATACAGAGCAATGAGTAGTACTCATACGGCTTGTGCGCGAAGAGTTGTCTCCCCTGTTGCATTGTGAAGCCCTCGTCCCCTCTCTTTAACTAATATTCAAGTATTTTGAAATACAAAATGTAGTGTACTCGTTTTTGTTAGAAATGAATTTAAACAATTCACGATATTCACCCAGTTTCGCTATTGGTATATAAAACCTTTCTTTCATTGTCGTATACTCACCGATGTTTCGCCTTGTGGTGGAATACGCTGAGTTCCATGTTCTACTTCCGTTAAATGATCCAATATCTTCCATTGTACTGTTTCTATTCCACTATGATCATCATAGGCTACCCATTCTATGCTGTAAATCATATAACGGTATATACTATCACTATTACATAGCATATATAATTTCAATACATGTTTGTTTAAAGGAGCAAAATCGCTAATATTTGGGACCTAGAAATTGACAAAAATGGGTCTCAACGCATATAATAATGTAATATGAATATATACTATTCAAAAAAAGTAGGGGATATTTGATTTTGGGGGCATAATACTAAAATATGCAAATGACTACAAAAAAAGTCACTATAGAACCTAACAGAAGAAACATTTCTAGTTACATGTGACGCCCAAACGCACCAATAGCTACCGCATGGAATGCAGGTGATGCTTTGGGTCATCATGGGGGTCCAACCCAAGATTTGCACGACTCTGACTTTGAATGTTACAGTCATTGTGGCATTGAATTCCAGGGTGGAAACATCAGTTTAATTGTTTTAGTGACCAGAAAACAAATTTTGATATGCGTCGGCTTACCCAAAATGAAAGGTTACGTGCCCTTGGCATGCTACAGATCGGCACAACACAGGCGGTTGTGGCGCGGACGATGAATGCTTCTCAGTCTGTCATAAGCAGGTTATGGTCCAGATATCGTGATACACAATCTGTACAGGACAGACCACGCTCAGGTCGACCAAGGGCGACAACTCAAGCCCAGGATCGATTTATTCGTACCTTGGCCTTGAGAAATCGTGTCATCACAGCAAATCAGATCAGCGCTCGTCTTCAAACAGACACTGGTGTGAGAGTGAGTGGCCAGACGATTCGGAATCGACTGCATAGGGGTCACCTTCGCGCCCGACGTCCTCGCGTGATCCCTTGTTTGAGAGATCATCACATTCAGGCAAGACGTCGTTGGTGTAGGGATCGTCAACACTGGGATAATCGACGCTGGGGCAATGTGATGTTTTCAGATGAGTCTAGGTTCACTGTTGATTTTTTGGACAGACGTAGGAGGGTGTGGCGTCATCGAAACGAGCGCTTCCAAGACGTTAACGTCATCAGACATGATCGATTTGGGGGTGGTTCTGTTATGGTGTGGGGAGGCATCACTGTTGCTGGAAGAACGGCTTTACATGTTGTTGCAGGGCGTGTTACAGGCCAGTACTACCGGGACAACATCTTGGCAGTCCATGTTGTGCCGTTCGCACGACGTCATGGCCGCCGTTTCATCTTCCAGGATGACAACGCAAGATGTCACAGGGCCAGGATCGTTACAGGTTACCTCCAACAACAGAACATCACCACATTACCTTGGCCAGCACTGAGTCCCGACCTCTCCCCCATCGAGCATGTCTGGGACATGCTTGGACAGAGGTTACGTCAACGTCAACAACGTCCTGCCAATGTCCAAGAACTTGCTGCTGCGTTGCAACAGGAATGGGTCAATCTGGACCAAAATGACCTTAGACGTCTCATTAGGAGTATGCCACGTCGGATCAATGCTTGTTTGGCAAACAGAGGAGGATTTACCCGTTACTGACTTGGTTGTGATGCTGTGGTAACTTTGCTGTTTGACCCCGGGTATCATTTTACCCTTATAATGGTCAGTCTGTGCCTTACTTAGTCTAACGATCATTTGGAATAAATCGATGAATGTGAACTTCATTTCATTTTGTCATTTGTTTCTTCGTCAGTTTCATTAGGTGACTTTAATAACACTTAAAAATCAAATATCCCCTACTTTTTTTGAATAGTATATATAAACTGATTTAAATTCAATCATTTCTGTTTACTGTAATTTCTAATCAGTTATGTTCGGCGAAATAGGCCAGAAATCTCAATCGAATCGCAATCTCTAGCATCTGGTTATTCCAGTATTGTGGATGCTCTCCAGATAAGAATATGGTTTCACTGTTTGACATGACTTGTGGAATATGTGTAGCCTCGTTCTTCGAGTCCCTTGTTACAAATGGCCCTGAAAAGTATTATGGTACACGATTCGTGTACCAATGGTTTAAATTTTCCCAGTTATATCACAACATCAGTGTTGATTTAAATTGGCCAGTAATTCGTGTTTTCAATGTCGAAGACTTTGGATGATATTGAGTTAGAGACTTAGCTACTTTAATATATAATATAATTCCATCTTTGCTATTAACCGAGACATCTAAAACATACTGTTAATCATTCTTTGAGTTTGTCGATATGGCGTCAACTGTACAGATAAACTGGACAGATAAACTGAATGACAAAATACAAAATGTAAAGGAAGTATTCTACTTAGACATGTAAGGCAATTATTCTGTAATTACTATTAAGTAATTAAAGTTTGTAACCTCGTGTTGGTACCCCAAGGTAATAAATGACCCATACGTTAAATATATCGTAAATACTTAATCTGTTACTTACACCATTTTATCAAGTTCCTCAAACCCATGAACTGCTAGATTAACCTCATCACCTTTTGTTAACCATAGATTTTCAATAACAGGTGGAGAACTATCAAAATGGACGATCAACGATTCTTCCTTGTATTGAGACAAAATATCGTAAGCTCTGATAAAATATCGTAAAGTATCGCCATCTTTCAGGTCCGGTGTTATTGTCACTTGCTGTCCAAGTCCTAAATCTACGAATTCACTTTCAGAAGGCTGGTTAATCAAACTTCCTCCAGAGTGGTCCAGTTTGTACATGGTTTTAATAGTAACAATTCCTAAAAGATTAAATCCAAATTATCTAATATAATATCCAAATGTCAAAGCTAAGATCACACAACAGGCTGTAAAAATGGAACAACCCATTAGGCTTTTTTCATAAACTTTATATGTATTTGATATAATAACAGAACGTAGTCATCGAGGTCCAAACTGTGCGAATTGCACCTTATTTCGCCATACAAGATTACCCAAGGAAGCGGCTGCAGAAGTTGGTAAACTAACAGTCATACCTTAAAGCCATAATTAAACCCCTGTTACCTTGTACATTGCTGATTGTCTCTGTTGTTCTAGAACCATAATTATCATCATATTGAGACTCTACACCAGGTTCTGGTTTAACAGCTGCCAGAAAACGACCATTATGATGAACAGTGTTGATATATCTATTAGTCCAACAGATTGTAACAGAATTTAAATTAGTCTGCCATTTGTAATTGGTGGAATTAACAGCAGTTGTCACTCTCAGCATACTGCCAGACATTGTTGTTACAGCAGACGTGTCATCAAATATAACCAATCGTCTAGCCTTCTTATAATTCCCAGCTTTATCATAGGCGGATAAAATCATGGAATACACCGCGGGATCGGGGAATGTCACATCAACACTTTTCTGAAAGGATAAATTGTTTATGTTTCACAAGGACAAGTATACTAATCTACAAATACATCTTTATCTTCATATTCCAAAACCAAACATTTTAGTTTACACTTCATTTTGTAGTCCTATTTACTATGATTTTAAATATTTCGGTTTTTATGTTGTATTCGTAATCAGGGTTTATCTGACTTTGCTTTTATTGTATCTATTATTGCTTTTACAAAGTTCACACTCTCCCACAAACTTTCGTTTACCTACTTTTTTATAAATGATGTTGGTGATATGAATGAATTTAAGACTACTTTATTGGATGCCGGAAGCATTATTTTGTTATTGTAAATAGTGTATATGATACTCACTGACGTAGTTTTCGAGTCCGACTTCCTCGCCTTGACGCCAAGTTCATTACCAACACGATGAAGTTCAAACAGTTCATACTCGTATTCTTTAATCCCAGCATCTACATCCACCCAACCGTCCCATGAAAAGCGTTGAGTACGCTAGACAAAAAATAATTTATGATTAAATAGAAATGAATTGATTTAACGTCCTACTGGTTTGTTCCTGCTGGGCTAAGGAAGAGGGGATTAAATAGAAATAGTGGTATCGTATGCAGACTTTATTCTCATGTCGTGCCACTTGATACTATATAGCTGGGAATTGTATTTAAATAAAAGAAATATGTATTCAAAAAGACGTAGAAATATAATGGTTTGATTCCCATCAATCTAAATGACACTAGCCTGGGGGTTAAACTATTAAATGGCAAAAGTTCCACCAAATTGTTTAGAATCAGGTTATTCCGTACAACTTACTCTAAAGGGTGCATTTGAAGCTGTATTAAGAAGGATAATAAATATGTGGATGAGATAAAGTATCTCTATGCGGATTCACATTGATATCGACCTCCTCGGAAAATCAAGGCGTTTTTACTACTCTGAGTAGCCTCTACCCTACTCTCTGGTTGAGACTGGTGAACGCCAGTCACATGCCCAAATTCCCAAATGCTTCAAATTCTCTGAAAAATCTCAACATCACAAAGCATGTCTAGAGAACATCTTGATTGGGGTTACAATAAAATGATTTACACGTGGAATGAATTGTGATATACAATAATACGTGTCTTAGCTGGACAATATTCTATTCAAGGTCTACAATAATATTGGTCTAGAGTATATATGTACCTCTTTAGATAAGTCTACATCAGACAGCATATCTAGAGAACATCCTGACTTGGGTTTACAATGGTATGGATCTACAGTGTCAAACGTTATAGAAAATTTATTGGTTTGCGTCAATCCTTGCAGGTATGTAGTTTCCATCGAGCTTGTTTCTTTATTTTCAATCTTAACAAATCCACCATTGGCAACTGACATCGAAAACGAGAGTCTAAAATGTACAAAATGGTAAACTGTAAGCAATACAGCTTGTTTTAACTGCAGAATATCAAATACTGGCTGTTATATCTGTATAAATACATCTGTCAACAGTGTAAATTCATCAACCTTCCTTGAAGTTTAAAACGGAAATAATCTTAAACAGAGATTTTTGTCTGCGATATCACCTCGGTGGAAGCGGACGTAAAATACAACTAACCCATCATCATCAAACAGAGATGACAGTAACTTTATTCTCTATTGCATTCACAAGATTCAGCACATATAAATTTGTCTGACGATTATTATCAGAATTATTTCCAGCCTATTACATAAAAACAGTTTCGCACTTTAGACAGCACATCTTGGTACTTTACCCAAGCCTTCTAGCCTTTAGGGCAGATAATTGGGGTTTTACTGTCTACCCCCTTGAGCATAATAATTAATTGTATGGGAAGTAATGCGCATACACAGGATTATGTGCTTGTTATGTCAAAAAAATCAGACACATTTTTATTCTGTAGTTCACGTGTTTTGTAATATCATGCTAGTTTTTTTTACGAAAACTTACACGCATGCACAATATTATGTAATGTTTTTTCTTAAACAGATCGAATAATACTTTTATCGTCTCGTCCATATGTTTTGTGATATCATACGAGGTATTTACCAAAACTTACACATCTGTGTGATTAAATGGTAGAGATAACTGAGATAAATCTGTTAATGTCTGTTCACAGGTAAACACGCCTTGATTAGGATTACTTCTACTCTGTGTTCCACCACAAGGATGAGAAAGAATATTAACGACATCTGAAATAGAACAACGTATTCCAAGAACATATGAAGCAATCTGAGACTAGCATCAAGTAAATAAAAGTTGGTTTCAATCGAACGGTGTGTTGTTAAGAAATGCATTACTAAATAAGAAAATTAATGCAAATAAAAGCAAAGCGAATAAGAAATTACAGGTTTGTGTTGGATTAAGACGGTGGCGTGGGATGTATTTATGAATAAATATTATAAAGACCTTTACCCCTTTCCAGACGTAAACCCGCACTAATAATGCCAACTTTAGAATCGTTGACATACGCCTGTCGAGAAGGCACAATTGGTTGGTAATCTGCTGTAAATCTAAAGTGAATATTAACAGGATTAACCATATTAGTCCATACAGTATCTTGAACTGGTCCTATATTTGTATTTCCTGGTGCATCAATTTTACCACCATTATTAGCTGCTGCCAGACTTAGTATATTCTCTTTAATAGAAGGCTTTTCAGTTACTGAAATAGATAAATTGTCTAGTAACTGATTTACGTTTACGGTACTCAATAATAATATATAATAGGAATTTGTGACTAGTTTATTTATTAGTAACTTAGTAACTGTTCTTTGAATATATTTCGAATGCGTCACTGCTAATGTGAATGCCAATGCCGCGGATAACACGAGACCAAGTTGGGTGCTTGTGTAAATACCATTGCTGTATAATCGCAATATGCAATGTTGCAAAATAAACATGAACAAGCAGTTGTGAAGAGAAAAGGTTACTTTTACTGCTGTTGATTTTAAAAGAAAACGGCAGCGATACTTACTTTTATCGCATTTTGAACCTGTAAATCCTGATGTACATATACAATTTGATGCTAGTTCATTAGCACAGCTTCCAGGATAACATGGAGTACTGTCAGATCGCCAGGAACACGCCTCTGTAATAATAGAAAAGTAATTATACTGTTGACCTTAGGTTTATTAAATTCCTGAACCACATATATATAACGGCACATACAAACGTCAAACAAAAGTTAGTCAACTCCGTGATTCTATTATGTTCTTGAAGCCAGGTTGGCTAAGTGAGTAATACTCTGGCTGTCTAGCATGGAGGGTGCAGGCTCACTCCCGGTGTCGGCCCAGAAAGTTCATCGGGTTTCCGGCGTGGTTTCCCCTTCTCAGTGGTACAGGACAGAGGACCTGACAAGGCCAGCTGTCGAGTCGTTATGGTGGGACGAAATGCCGAAGTCCCATGTACACATTGGCGTACATGTAACAAATACCTTGGCAGTTTAAATTTGATATAAGGGTAGACCGTAGCGCCGCTGTCCGGACAAAATGTCCCGCGTGGCACACTGTATGGCATATCCGTCTTCATTTGCCCGGTGGAAGTAGAACAGTAACCCCCTTTCGTTTTATTTTTTCATTATGTTCTGGAACGTCTGCATCAAACACGACGACCGTCGCTACATATTGTGACACAATGGTTTGGACCTGGATTTCAGAAGCCGGAGACCCCTGGGTAGAAGATAACCTCTACACCACATGTCATCATCAGAGAATTTCGATTTATTTATTTCAAATTCATTGGTCGAATGTAAGTTGGCCACATATTATAGAATATTGATACCTGTACATTAAATACTAACTTGTACAACGTTTTTTATCACTGGAAACAACATAAGCTCTAAAGCCAGGTTTTTCATCTAGTACTCCTTCACATCTAGAACACATCTGGTTTGATGATGATGTACACGTTTCCAGGTCACAGTTTGCAATAGCTGAGCACACTATAAAATTTTAATAAAGGGAAGTTACTAAATCATACTACACTATCAAGGACAAACGTTAATAATTATTAAATGACTGATTACTATTGAATGTGGATGACTGTTTACAATATCTTTCAGAGTGGCTTACCCTTTTGTTTTTATACAATTTGTTGTGACATTTGGGTTTAGTGTATGAAAAGACAGTAGATATATAAACATTACTGACTATTGTAAAAGACACTCTCGCATTGCATTTGTTGATCAGAGTCAGGTTATCCACGCTCGTATCTTTCTAAGTCAATACCAACTTCATTTAGCATTTTAAAAAATACAAAAAAAACAATAAATGATAAACAAGAAATTTATAAATACGTACTCTCACACGTCGGCCCAGCTGAATAAAAACCACCTTTTGTGCAGTCACATGGTTCAGTACATGTACCATATATATATCTTTGAATACTACCATCACTATATATTATATGTGAGTTGCGGGGATAGCAATCACAAGCTGATGGGTCAATCTTGTTATCATATATAGCTAGAATATAAAATATACTCCGTTTAATGTGTAATAACCATATTGTAATACCAATGTCAGTTCCACATAATAGTTACTGGCCTTTCTCCTTATACACGTCATTTCTTGGTCTATGACATTTAGATTTTTTTGTCTCTGAGAAGTCATAATAATGTATATGCTGTGACGTTTTGTTCCTGGATGAGTTCACTTTTACGCGGACATTCCACCTCTAATTCATGGATATTCAGTAAAGGGAGAATAAGTATAAATAGACGAAAGGAATTCGCCTATCATGAAATCAGCGGGTATGGTTGCCGTTCTGAAATTCATAATATACCACCATCCTTTCTCTTACACCCCCCACCTTTCCATTAAGTGACCAGTCAATACACAACCTCCCTGCCCTTTAACCATCTAGACTTTCATTTTGTTCTTAAAATAACACATGAATTAAAAGACAAGCAAATTCAAAATATCAAATAAAAGAAAAACTCTTCTTATCAAAACATACATCATTTCCACGAATTAAGTAGTAAAAAAATCAAAATTTAAATAAATTTTATAAATTCAAAAATAAGAATTACGAATTTAAAAAAAATCTTCAAATTGAAATATATACTGAGCCCCATGGAAAACGCATCAATTAGTTTTTCGTATAACAAAATAATCCTGTAAACATATCTTATTTATTTTGCTTCTTATTGTGAACAATATTCAAATGGGAACACATCAATAACAACACATTTGTACACTTATGGATGTTTAATCTGTAATCAACGGTACAAAGTCAGAGGGGTCAAAACCAAAAGTACGACACAGATGTCAGTAGCGTGTGTGTCCTCCACGGGCTCTTACGCACGCTGTGCAGCGACGTCGCATGGAATTTACCAAGGTAGAAAGGGCAGTTTTAATTGAATCCACTGCTCAGACATCCTCATGTATTATATCTTTAGTTCCTTTTACAAAACTGATTTAATAAAATGTTAAAATGTGTTTTGGAGACATTCTGTGGATGTACATCCATTAAATCTACTTTTTTGAGATTCAAGTTTGAATATCGAAAAACGAGTAGCTCGTTTTTCGAGATTCGCCAATATCAAAAAACAAGGAGAAATATCACTTTTATGTGAATCCACTGCTCAGGCATCCCCATTTATGATATTTTTAGTTCGTTTTAGAAAACGTATTTAATCAAATGTGTTTTGGAGAGATTCTGTAGATATACGTCCATCAAATCTGCTATTTTTAAGATTCAAGCCTGAATTTCGAAAAACGAGTAGCTCGTTTTTCGAGATTCGCCAATATCAAAAAACAAGGAGAAAGAGCAGTTTTTATGTGAATCCACTGCTCAGGCATCCTCTATTACGATATATTTAGTTCGTTTTACAAAACTGATTTAATCAAATGTGTAGACATTCTGTAGATGTACTTCCATTAAATCTGCTTTTTTGAGATTTAAGTTTGAATATCGAAATTCGCGAATATCAAAAAACAAGGAGAAATATCAGTTTTATGTGAATCAATTGCTCAGGCATCCTCATTTATGATATTCTTAGTTCGTTTTAGAATACTTATATAATCAAATGTGTTTTGGAGACATTCTGTAGATATACATGATTAAAATCTGTATTTTTGACACTCAAGCCTGAATATCGAAAAACGAGTGAATACACTGCTCAGGCATCCTATATTACGATATATTTAGTTCGTTTTACAAATCAAATGTGTTTTGGAGACATTCTGTCGATGTACATCCATTAAATCTACTGTTTTGAGATTCAAGCCTGAATATCGAAAAACGAGTAGTTCGTTTTACGAGATTCGCCAATATAAAAAAAATAAGGAGAAAGAGCAGTTTTTATGTGAATACACTACCCAGGCATCCTTTATTACGATATATTTAGTTCGTTTTACAAAACTGATTTAATCAAATGTGTTTTGGAGACATTCAAGCCTGAATTCGAAAAACGAGTAGTTCGTTTTTCGAGATTCGCCAATATAAAAAAAATATGGAGAAAGAGCAGTTTTTATGTGAATACACTACTCAGGCCTCCTTTATTACGATATATTTAGTTCGTTTTACAAAACTGATTTAATCAAATGTGTTTTGGAGACATTCTGTCGATGTACATCCATTAAATCTACTGTTTTGAGATTCAAGTTTGAATATCGAAAAGCGAGTAGCTCGTTTTTCGAGATTCGCTAATATCAAAATGTGAATCCACTGCTCAGGCATCCTCATTTATGATATCTTTAGTTCGTTTTAGAAAACGTATTTAATCAAATGTGTTTTGGAGACATTCTGTAGATGTAATTCCATTAAATCTACTTTTTTGAGATTCAAGTTTGAATATCGAAAAACGAATTTTCGACATTCGCCAATATAAAAAAAACAGGAAGAAAGAGGATTTTTTACGTGAATCCACTTCTCAGGCATCCTCTATTACGATATATTAAGTTCGTTTTACAAAACTGATTTTATAAAATGTGTTTTGGAGACATCCTGTCGATGTACATCCATTAAATCTACTTTTTTGAGATTCAAGTTTGAATATCGAAAAACGAGTCGTTTTTCGAGACTCGCCAATATCAAAAAACAAAGAGAAATATCAGTTTTATGTGAATCCACTGCTCAGACATCCTCATTTATGATAGTTTTAGTTCCTTTTAGAATACTTATATAATCAAATGTGTTTTGGAGACATTCTGTAGATATACATGATTAAAATCTGTATTTTTGACATTCAAGCCTGAATATCTAAAAACGAGTTCGAGATTCGCCAATATAAAAAAAACAAGGAGAAAGAGCAGTTTTTATGTGAATACACTGCTCAGGCATCCTCTATTACGATAAATTTAGTTCGTTTTACAAAACTGGTTTAATCAAATGTGTTTTGGAGACATTCTGTCGATGCACATCCATTACATCTACCTTTTTGAGATTCAAGTTTTTGAGATTCAAGTTTTTGAGATTCAAGATGCTCAGGCATCCACATTTATGATATATTTAGTTCGTTTTAGAAAACGTATTTAATCAAGTGAGTTTTGGATACATTTTGTAGATATACATCCATCAAATCTGCTTTTTTGAGATTTAAGTTTGAATATCGAAAAACGAGTATGAAAAAAACAAGTATAAAGAGCTTTTTTATGTGAATCCACATAATTTGTTTATCAATAGTCAGACAGTAATATTTATGGCAGTGTGAAGTTAGCTCGATTTTCGTTTTTCGATAGCTAGTTGTTTTTCGTTATTCGCCAATATCGAAAAACGAGTAGCTCGTTTTTCGTTATTCACCAATATCAAAAAATGAAAAACGAAAATTGAGCTAAGTTCACACTGCCATAAAGATTACTGTCTGACTATTGATAAACAACATTTGGTCCATTCAATTATAAATTGCACTCTATTTGTTGGTCAGAACACATCGTTGAACTTCGTTACGCTTATTGAAGGGGATTCTCTAAGCTTCCTAGCTCGTTTATTCCTAAGTTAATTCCAAGTTTGTTTAACATTTAAAAGAACCCAACAAAATAACAATAAATGATATATAACAAAAAGAACACGAATACGTACTTCCACACACACACTATCCAGTGAGCCAACAAACCATTCCATATATCAAATAAAAATAATTTTATAGGGTGATTTTATCGATATTTTATCAATACACAATATCACAACCATGGACAAGGCAAGGCACGCCAAAAATGTGAAATAAATATGTTTACCCTTTAATAAGGGTGAAATGAAGTGCGATTTAACGTAGTACTTTAGTATACCGACTGGCTTAATTAAGACGGTTTACTAAGGGTAGTTAACTCTATTAATTTGTATGAGGAAGTGCATCTTTACTACCGGCAGGTAATAGACCTAATAATATAAAATATATTTACCATGATCACACGCCAAATCAGAACCAATTGATTTCCACCCAGTGCAACAAAAACTTCTAGTCCTATATTGTGCTCTGGAAAAAAAATTTCAACACTGTCAATCGTATAAGTTCGTACAGACAATTTTAACCGTATCACGGGATATTATAGCATCCTGTCCCTTCTAATAACTGGATCATTATAATAATACCTAATTTTCCATAGGGTGGTAATACACAAAATGTAACTATCTATATGAATAACGTAAACCTGGTATGACATGATTCCATTTCGGATATATTCTTCTTGTCCAATCCATTCGGAAACGTAAACAAAAATGCGCTGATCTACGATTTTTCTGGGGGGGGGGGAGGTGGCGTTTTATTACAACAATGTACCGCGAAGGGCCCCAGATCTGCTTCTTATTTTGAAGTTAGCTATGTCATTGCCTAATTTACTATGGATAACTGATACTTCTAGTTTGTTAGGACTTTGATAGTCCTCTTACTGTTTACTCGCATTTGTTCTTCGTTTTATTGACGCTTTGTCTTTGATTATCGCTTATAATTTGCATGTACTTTTTGTGGTACATATGGAACACAGCTGTCACATTTCTGACCTAGTCAAATAATAGTTGTAGTAAAAATGTAACCAGCAATACTGGCTTTTTTTATCATTAAAACCTTAACGTGGTATCATGTTCAATTGGTAGAACCAGTTCTTAAATGATAACCATTGTAGTAAAATTTGTTTAGTACAGGAAATTCAGCTAAAATACAATCACAATATCTTACCTATATTTTGTGCATCGCTTCCAACCAGTACCCAAAATCCCACAGTTTTCATCGTATTTCTCTTGGAAGGATTCTAGTGCTGTACAAACATGGCTACTGCAAATGAAATAGAAAAGATCTAGATTCCACCGTTTTGTAATATAGTTATAAAAGTCCGATAACATCACAAATTTTAAGCGCACGGTACCAGGCACGGCACAGTTATTTTGTTTGTAGTGTAAACGGGTCAAACATAAGCTTGCCGTACTGAGTATCATGAAGTGAGGTAGTCTCGGTAGGGCGCGGTTAATTTTCATAGTGTAAATGCTATCCGGTCTGAGCACTGTTTGAGTACGGATTACTACTTATGCGCCAAACGAACCTTGACCTTTTTTCCCTCGAACTTTGACAGTTCTGTCATCAGTTCTGTCAAAATGGCTGCTCAAGCTAAATCAAGCAACATAATGGTTTTCATCCGGCTAATTTGCGTGGGGATTGAAATTAACTTTTCTGTGATGAATTCCTCATTTGGTGTGTCAGGCACGGTTCCTAGATCGGTTATGTTAGAGTAATGTAAACGGGTAAATTTCTTGAAATTTATCGCTGCCTGATACCGTGCCGGGAACGGCACGCTTATCGCGGCCAAGTGTAAAAGGGGGTTATAGATTTAAATGCGCGAAGTTCCCCTTCCTGCTACAAGGCCCTTCCTGCTAAAGAAACTACACATTTGTTTAAAGCTTATAACACCAGGAATACAAATCCCGAGAGTTCCAAGCAAAATGTTTGCGCAAACTCGATTTAGGGCCAGATTATAATTTTGATAATTGTCAAGTAAATGCTATATTTATAATAAATACAAGTGTGAAGTTGGCATGAAATTAAATATTAGCGAAAACACCGGATGCCTTCATCTGGGGTAAAGAATATGGTCTTGCTTAAATTTTGATTAAAACCAAAATGCAGAAAACTTAATAGTAAAGGGAACATTAACGGTAATAGAGAGTTAACTAAATTTCGGAATTTAGTATTTGTTTTAATGTATTCATTTTCCTCCATATTAAGAAAAACACTTCGAAATAATAATAGTAATAATAATCCTCTATTTATATAGCGCGATAATACTAAAACAGACGTTTCTATTGCGCTTTTCAAGTTTTCTCGATTGAACTACGTAAACGCTTCTGTAAAAAGGAACTTCTTTAGCTGAGCTTTGAATGCATCTAGGGAGTCAGTGGTTCTAATGTTGTAAGGCGGCGAATTCCATAAGAGAGGAGCAGAGAACGAGAAAATCATTTTTGTTATTTTAAGATTCACTGATGGTTGATACAGAAATTGTTTATCCGTGGATCTAAGAGTTCTTGTGGATTTATGTGGGGTAATCAGATCTTTGATATACTTTGGTGATAGATCATGTAACGCCTTGAAAGTCAACAGTATTATTCTAAACTTGATTTGTTGTTGAACTAGGAGCCAATGTAGATTTTCCAGGATCGAGGTGATGTGGTCAGATTGTCAAAACTCTGGGGGCAGCATTTTGAATTCGTTGAAGGTGTTGAATTTGATAATTTGGAAGGCCAAAAATAATTCATTTTGATAGTCTAATTTATTTGTATTGAATGAATGAATAAGGAGTTTCACTGGGAAAGTAGGCGTCACTTAGAGTATAAAGCTATTTTGAACGTTCTGCGACAATGCGAAATGTCCAAAATCACAGAAGTTGTCGTTTTTTAAAATATTGCCGTAATTTTAACAATAATCGTCGGATTTTAAAATTTGATACATTTTAGCATAGCCGAAGACATGGCACATGGCTACGGTTCTTTAGATTTTTGATATTTGACCAATCTTCGGAAATATGAGGCGCCAAGTTTTGAAAATTTAAATTTTGACAAAAGCATTTTTTATTAATGAATATTTTTATGCCATGTTACCCAGGGTTAAAGGGTCGTCTGAATTGAGCAAAAAATGTTTGTCTCGATATTTTGTCTAGGCCGCTATTGGCTAAATCAGTTTATCAGTTCTAGATTCATTATTTATTGTCCGATTGGTATAAAACAAAGTTCATGTGTTCCATGGTGCAAATTCTGATTTTTTTATTTCCGATAGAGTTTTCTATCGGCACCGGATGTGACGCAATTTTGCTAAAAACTCTAATTTTTCGAGTCGGAACTTTATTTCGCTAACAAATGTTATTTTTTGCAAATCTAATAGAACAAGATAAATGCCCCTACAAAAGGCGCAAAAAAGTCGGACTCAGTTTCTTTAATTTCGGTTTTGTTTTTGTGCCATTCCGATTTTGCATCCATCTTATAACACGTGTTCAATGCCTATGTGGAAATCAGTTAAACGGTTTCATTTGAATCGGAAGTGACATAAGTTCAAGGGTAACGAGGTACCGGAAGTGACATATATAAGTTCAAGGGTGAAACCCGTCATTACTGCATCGCAGTTCTGGTTATTATTATTATTGTTATTATTATTATTATTAACAACTTATATGATTGGAGCTCACTGAATGAGAGTTTGATATTATTGAGGATTGAGATTGTACTTGTCTGTTTAATCTACATTGTTATTCAAATCAATAAATAATAACCAATAATAGGTTTTATATAATTCAATTTCAATATTAATTTAACCGAGTTGCCTTAAGTGCGACAGCGCCCCCATGAATCTTAATCCGGCACTAATTGCGGCTTTTATAAAAGATGGAATAAATTTTTCTTTTAGTAACAGCTAATTTTTAAAAAATGAATAAAGACACTGGTAAATTTGACAAAGGACTATAACTATTGTCTGGTATCTGTTGACAGATAAGAACTAGAAATATGTTAAGCTATTGACTTGAAGCAATTGGTTTGACTCATTGTAACTTTTTGGTCTGATATTGAACTTGATCTGCCTGCAAACAATTGCCAATTATTATTACGAGACAATTTGTGGACGGATAGATTCGATAAAAAGAAACGAATTATAAATCTTTATACTACTACGTAGATTATTTTTTAAATCGCTTTAGGAAAAAGTACATATGATACAGAATTAAACTCTATATTATCTGAAAGGTATTTAGTTCAAACGCCTTATATATCTAAAAGGAAACTCTTTTATTATTGATCAATTTTATGCGGTGTTTGTCAATTGGTATAAGTCTTCAAAATCAACAAGTTCTGTCCATTATAGAATACGGCCTCTATCACGCATGTGTGCCAACCAATTTTAAGCTTAAAATTTAAAACGGTAATTATCCTGTTTCATTATTCAATATTGTAATCCCTAATAAGGAAACACTTTCTGTTTCGTTATTCGGGATTCAAATATTTCTTATACCTTTTATACCGTTATTATTCATTTGTCAAGTAAACTTTGACAGACACAAAAATACATAATTTTGCTAACACTGTGGTAGGTCTCATTACATCGTGCAGGAATGAATGAATGAACTGGAGTTTAACGTTCTACTTTTCTGCACCAGCCAGGCTAATGAAGACGTGATCAAACAGGAAGCTGAATACATAAATATAAATAAAGCCGATTCAAAAGAGATGTATGTTGATTAATTATTTGGATTTTTAGTAATGAAATGTTTTGCTTTCAAAAGTAAATTATTTTTCATATTATTTAAGTAATCGCGAAATACAGCAGTAGAACAAAATCTAGTTAGCTGGCTTGATTCTTCGAATAAAAAGTGGTTTCAGGTGATCCGAGTTGTTTGGCTTGTTAATTGACACCAAGTTATAGGCCTCGAAATATTGCTGTCATCTGTCCGTTTTTAAATATCTAGGCATCGATCCCGTGAATGCAAACTTTAATGAGATATGCTAAAGTCGATAACAGCACCCCACCAACAAAGAGTTCTCCTACCAATATGGGAGTGACGTGCAAACGCTTTTTCCCGAATTTAAGGCTACACAGTTGATCGCTCCACGGGAGCAGTACGATGCCACCAAGTGGGCTACTAGGTTCCGGTTCTATAAAACCTTATCTAAAATGTGTGCCTTATTTTTGTAAATACATTTGTAAATAATTAACACTGTTTTAATTTGGTATAATTTAACTTTTCTTTGCACTAATAAAATGCAGTGAATGTCCTTCAGTGTTCAAGTCACTGGGCCTATTAGTTTGATGATGGTGATCTTGATATTTTCTACTCGGGAATTTCAGCTACTAAACTTCTGGTATAAACTATCGCTCCAGTTATCTAAAAGTATTGACGGGTGTAAAGAACGGTGAAAACTATGTCAAATGGTCTAAAGTCTAAGGCGTGCGTTGTCTCATAAGGCCTGTCATTGAGTCAAGTGGTGATGTTTCGATTCTCAGATTGTACATGACAATCAGTAGGGCCGTCTGTCAAATCTCGTGGATTTTCTCCAGGTCCTCTGGCTTTCCTCCGCCGCTAAATTGCTAAACACCTCCTATTATTTTTTCTGTATAATCCCATCTTCAGAAAAGTAGTGCTTAAACCTCAGTTCATTCATTCATTATGTAATTAGACCTGCAATAAATGAAAGACACAACAGGTCTTTATATAGTGTTCTTAACTCCTTGATTGTTATTTATTCATTTGTTATCGTATTTCGACACTTCGCCGTTTTCTGGCGAGCCGACGAATCTGAAATATTTAAGTATTGAGAATTATGCGTTTGAAATTTGCGCTCTGTTGATTGATTGAAGAAAGTTAACATTATGTCCATGAAAGTACATGTAGAATTCTAACGGTTTAAAGTTGAAAAATTTGTTAATTTTGTTACAGATTTCCACCATTAAAATACCCTTTTAGATGAGAGTTTTTTTTTTTCCTTTGATTTTCTACTTTTTACTTTTGACTTTTCATTTGACTTTTCATTTTCTACTTTTTACTATAGATCGCATTTTTAGCCCGATACCCCGCCATATGTAAGAAGCCATATTAATAATGACACCATTATTACTTGATTGAGTAATTGACAGGTGTACATATTGGCATGTGTGTGAAAGAATCCATGACGGTGTAAAATAGAAATGAAATGGGGTTTAACGTCCTACTGTTCTGCTCCTATACTGGGCTAATGAAGACAGACATACGCCATACAGTGTGCTATGAGGAAAATTTTGCCCGGGCAGCGGCACTATCGCCTACTCTTATATCGAATTCCAACTGCCAAGGGATCTTTTACGTGCATTCCAATGTCAGTTTTTCGTTTCATCCGAAGGACTAGACAGTTGTCCTTGTCAGGCCCTCCGTCCTGCATCACTGACAAGGGGAAACCAGTGTAAAATAGAAGAAGAGGAGGTGGAAAATTTGCTATCCGGGAAAACTTGCCCTAATTTGCATTACACACTAAATATAAAGCATTTTTTTTTCTGAAAATGACCCAACATTGTGTTGAAGAAACATTAAATGTACTACCACCCTTTTCCTGTTAAATTATAGTACCATCTATGCGAAATGGCTTGCAAATTCAAGTCCAACAAAGGTCTCTAGATGCCCTTGTTCTTGGACCTGCTCCATGTTAATATCAATAAAACTATTAGATACACATTCAATTAGAGACTGTTTACGATAAATCTTCGGTTGTAATAATCACTGTAACAATACAATATTACATACATGTTAAAATGTTAGATTTATAATGTTGATACAATCAAAGACAAAAATAATATGTGCGATGAAAGGTAACAAGGTAAATGGTGTAATATACGACACCAGGAAGTTCTTGTTTGAACATGTATGTAATATGAATGAGGGGTTCTAAGAATTCATAATGTTTAAAACTCCCGTTTGTTATGACTTGAACTAATGCAGGTAACGACTTTGTTCTCATGATACTGATTTAGGTTATCCGAATAAAGATCCTGGTCACATGACATGCAAGTACTATTTTAGAAAGTGATACTACGGAGGCCCTTAAGTGCACGATAGCACTTTTATATGCGGAGCCCCTTCAGTTCACGATTCCACTCTTATATAATTATATATGAACGATTTATTTATTTCGTTTCAAAGAATTATTTATTTCGTTTCAACTATTTACGATTTAACACGTCGACGAATGACCAAATTTAAAAATAAAATATGTTTTTAAAAAAACAATCGTGGTCTCTAGCTTTATTCGCTTAAACGAATTAATATTTCGTTTAAACTAATTGATATAACGTTTAAACGAAATAATTATATAAGAGTGGAATCGTGCGCTTAAGGGACTCCATAGCTCCGTATATAAGAGTGGAATCGTGTATGAAATAATTATGTTAGAGTGGAACAGTGCACTTAATGGGCTCCGTAGGTTCTCTTCCTATAACCGATCTTGGGATGTCAAGTGGCTATATATTTATCTAAAATAGTTCAAGGGGCCCGACGTGTTACTACAGAACTCCTGGTGGTTTGAAGTGGCTATATATTTATCTAAAATAGTTCAAGGGGCCTGACGTTTTAACTAAAGAACCCTTGGTGGTTTGAAGAGGATGTAATTTCTACCTAGAATAGATCTTGTTACCAAGGCTTGTTACTCCTATAGGAATATCTTTGTAAAAAATCCGCGTGCTTGATCAATATTTATTTCTTAGTCGTGAACGACAAGGTTTGCATTACTTTCTTTTGAAACTTTGTTGCATCAATTAGAAAATAATGAAGAGAATATATTAGTTGGTTTACGGTCAATATTTACGCCCAATTCTTTCCAATGAAACAAGTTTAAAGGACTTAAGTCCGTAACTCAAAATCCTCCAAAATCTTCGACATCGAAAACACGAATTATTGGTCAGTTTAAATCAACATTGATGATGTAAACTTACCGGGAAAAGATGAGCTTCTGATATCCGATATTTAAGATAAAATAATTTTTTAACATTGGTACACGAATCGTGTACCATAATGCGCTTCAGCCCCAGTTGTATTGAGAGACTCGAGGGACGAGGCTAGACACATTGCACCAAATCAAATGGAGTTATGTAGACTTGAATAACTAGACGCTAGAAATTTGAACTCGATTGAGATTGCTGACTTATTTCGCCAAACATAACTGATTTGAAATTGGAGTAAAAACGGAAACCTTTAAATGTAAATCAGTTTATATACATTCATATTACAGTATTATATGCGTTGCGACCCACTTTTGTGAATTTCTAGGTCCCAATGTTAGCGATTTAGCTCCTTTAACATAGTAAACGATTGATAAATTAACTTAAATTCTTTCTCATGAAACCAATTTTACATGGCAAACGTACTGAAACCGTCGTTGTAATGTAAAATTTTATACTTTTCCTAAAGACAATTAAAGTCAAATCTTTACATATAATGTATTTAATACCACATTACCATACCATATCCAGTGTCATAGGATAGGTTTGTTTGATAGTAAAAAAAAGAGTTTTGTTGTGTGGGGTTTATATGTGACAGGCTGTAGCGTATCCTGGGGAGAGGATGGGGGCATTATTATTTATTATTAATAAACTCTTATATACCACATTATTTACAAATGAAAGTATATAAGATACATACAATCTGAAAACTTTAAAATAATACACAATGATACATAATATAAAGATAACATTTTTTGTGGGTTAATAACGTGATTTAAAAAACCCACGCTCACTATCTATTACTTTCTCTGATACAAAATGGGACCTTATTCAATAAGACGTGACCTTAAAAACGTAAGAGCGTTCACCGTTTGGGCTTCCAATTTTATTCCACTCTCTTATACTGGATGGAACAAATGATCTGGACAAAGGGTTCAGTACCGTAACAGATTTTATTTAGTTTATCTTCATTTCGAAGTGTATTATGTATATGTTGGTTCACCAATTAATAAGGTGGAGTTAGAGTGTTTATGATTTTGTATAAAGTTAAAGTTTCTGTCTTGATAGGGTTAAATTTCACCGCTGCACTTTGGATACCAGAATAAAAATGCCTCTGGAATTCGAAGATGTTTTATTTATCATAAAACATTGTTGTCGATTGTCAAGAAAGTTCTTGAACCACAATAATAAATCACCTCGGACAACAGTAGCATCCAGTTTGAGGCAACTTCGGTATACCAGACTCTGGTAAAAGCCTAGTACATATAATGATTATGGTCAATATTTTGACAAAAAAAGTGATTTAGATCTATTAGTTGTAAAATAACCGAATCACCTGGAAGGAACACTCTTTGGAGTGTTAGTACTGAATTGTTCTTTAAGAAGTCAAAGACACACTGATATTTTGTTATTGCGAATTAAGTTTTATTTTCGATCTGCTCACAACATACATCGGCAGTTTGAACAAAGCTTAACATTGATTAATCGTGTAGTACGCGGGCGTTATCGTATCTTGTCTGTTTAGTGCACTAGGGTCATTACCTACAATTGGTTGACAATTAGATTTGGAATTAATTCATATCTAATATTTAAACTCGGTAGTGTAATACTATAAAATTATCATTTCTAAATTAATTCCACGAATGCAATAATAATATATAAAGGATATTTGTCGTTTTAGAGTGAATAATATATTTTATTTCATCGAGAAGCAAGAAAACTTATATTTTCACGAATGCGTAGCATGAGTGAAAATATAAACGTTTTCTTGCTTACTGATCATAAAATAAAAATCAATATAATTTTATTAATAGTCTGACATAAAGTCGTGATATACTTACCTAGCCTGTATTTCATAAAAATAAAAACACAAAAGTGACCCCGCAATTAATCCTTTTATAACATTTGCCATTATTTACTTCGGTTCATTGTAGCCTTCAGTTAATAAATTGTAGATAGATGTTGTGCTATGATATAACCTTCTCGTGTGTGAAAAAAATTCTAGAAATAGTAAAGACCCTGATATTTGATTTAAAAAATTAAAATCGTCTTAAATAAGTTTATGTACGGTGGCTGATAAGGGACAGGAAAAATAATATCAATTTTAATATAATTTGTTTTTTTTTATAATTTTCACCCAAGTCAATTTTAATTTCCACCCAAGTCATTTGTAATATAATTTTATTTTTATAATTTCCACCCAAGTCAATTTTAATATAATTTTTTTTTTTATAATTTTCACCCAAGTCAATTTTAATTTTCACCCAAGCCATTTGTAATATAATTTTTTTTTTTAATTTTCACCCAAGTCATTTGTAATATAATGATGGGCCATTTTGACCGGACTTTGCTGGTCTTGAAAGTACCGGGGGAGGGGGATTCTTTCGGGTGGGAAAATAAACGTGCAGGAGTCGACACAATCTTAGTCGGGATCTGACAGTGAAACGCAATGAAATGAAATGAGGGTTTAACGTCCTACTGTTCTGTCAGGACTGGGCTAGTGAATGTAGTATGCCAGAGGGGAAATTATCAAAAAAAAACCAAATTATATTAAAATTGACTTGGGTGAAAATTATAAAAAACAAATTATATTACAAATGACTTGGGTGGAAATTAAAATAGACTTGGGTGAAAATAATAAAAACAAATTATATTAAAATTGACTTGGGTGAATATTAAAAAAAAATAAATGATATTATTTTTCATGTCCCTTATCAGCCACCGTAGATTTGAATGGACTAAGCGTACTTATTTATGTTCAGATTAATTGAATGTCGAATGCAATATGTTTTCATAAATAGCAACGCCTATTCTTAAGCCGTTTTCAAGTATTGGTAATTTGTCTACAGTAACTAAAACTTGTATTTTATTGCTTTCGATTAACAAAGTCAATACCCGTAGCTTAAAGATGGACTTAATTTATAAAGTAAATTTAAAATGTGTTGTTAGCCAGGTAATATATATATATATATAATGATAATATATTTGTTATGTCCATATAAGCTCTGTATTTGTTGTTGTGAATGTTTACGCCTCCCTGTAGATGTCATTTAGTAGTTATTGATGTGGGTACTACGTCCAGATCACAGTAATATGTAATAACGTCGGTGGAAAGGTTATGTAGTAATGCCCACTCAATTACATTGCTCATTTTCATTTTAATATGATTTTGTACTTTCCTCCAGTTTAAACCCTCCCTCAATCAAGTCCCTCGGGGTTTGAGTAAATCAACGCTAAAATGTCACGATATTACCCTTTTGACAACTCTGTACCCGGGGGCCACGGTGGTTCAGTGAGTAGGGCGTTGGCTCACTAACCTCTAAGTCGCGTGTTCGATTCCTACGTGGGTTGGATGGCTGAATTGTAGCACGTGCGTGCTGTATCATAAAGTCTGTCATTGAGTCAACTGGCGTGGTTTCGAATCCCCGGTTGTACGTGACAAGGAGTAGGGTCGCCTGTCCAACTTCGTCCTCCGCGCAAGCGAATTATGGAAATAAAATTCAACCATATGTTAGTCCCGAAATGACCTAGTTTGTGTCGAGTGGGCGTTAAACCCCATCTCCCTCTCTCTCTCTCTCTCTCTCTCTATCTCTCTCTCTCTCTCTCTCTCGATTCCTACGTTCGCTGAGAAAATTCATCGGGTTTTTCGACTTGGTTACGGGTGCCTGGTATAACTGTTCGGGTGGCATGAACAATCGAGGTTCAGTGAGTACGTAAAAAAAACAGGAGAGCTGGAATTTGAAATAAAAGTAAATCACAGCGCCGCTGTCTGGGAAAAATTTCCCTCAAAGCACACTAAGTGGGGCATTCTGGGTCCATTAGCCCAGTGGGTGCAGAACAGTAGGACGTTTAACCTCGTTTCATTTCATTTCATTTCAAATCCGTGCAAATCACCTTTAAATTAGCCGACAGGACATGTACTGGTATGTTTCTATTCAACGACTTTACTTTCTTATTGTATAGGCCTATTCACAAATGTATGTAGTTATAGGCATTTGAGTTTTATCTAAGTACTGTAATACAACCCTGTTTCCTTTTGTACTGAATTGACCTGGGTTATACCATTCGGACTAATTCGCTTTGAGTGACATTTTTCGGACATCGATCATCTTTTTTTTCATCAATTTTTGGAAATTGAAATTTGATTAAATTGACTAAAGAATTAAAATTTAAATTTCTTTTATTAAAACAGTGTCTAGCGCCACTATAGTATAGTCACCTGTTTTATTAGCGACATTTTATTTGAAACATTCCATACAGCAGTTATATTTTCTTGATGACATAGTAAACATACCACATTAATACAGTTACATTTTCGTAGTGTTAACGCTATTAGGACTGAGAGTGAGAACGGTTCTCAGTACGGATTACTGCGCATGCGTCAAATGAACCTTGACTTTTGTTCTGCTACCGGTGTTCTAAAGGATACTAACTTAGCCTATGATTATTGATTATTTAATAATTTCCACATAAAAGTAAATTCGCTTCGTAAATTTTGAAAATTTAATAATTTTCACATAAAAGTAAATTCACGAACGATCTAACGGTGCCCATTTGTCCATTGCGAGTGTAGTTCTAATATCCAACATTATGTCATTCTTGCAACGACAAAGAGCTGTCCCTTCTAACTTTCGGCCATTTAGTGTAAAACCAGACACAATTAAAATTTATATATATATATTCTTTAAAAATAACAAACTGAAGATTGGTCTTCATATAAATTCATTACCAACCGGTTTCACAACATAGTGATCATCAGGGTAACTTATACATTGTGTTGCTAATGGTATAGCGTTAACAATGGCAAGGGACGTGATTCATGGCGTCATACGCAGTAAATGTGACGTCAACATGAATTCATGTTAGTTACAGTTTAAAGATACATTATGGAAGATAAGATAAAGAGATGGCAGTTCTCGCTATAATAGTTAAAAACTAGATAGAGTAAAGGTAATTTGCTGAAAATTTCAGTCAAATTGATCCACTATGAGCCGAGAAAGAAGCGGGTGAAATTTTTGCATAGTCTCGGTCATCATTACTAAAATCATTAATATAAACAGCATAGTCTCGATTATCCACTTTTATTGATTTAATTATCAATGGCCGTTAGCGGCATATAGGAATCTAATCCAGCCAACATCGAAGGCTAGCCTTGACATCGAGAGTTTATTATGGTCTGGATAAGTTAATTAATGTTTAATTGATAATTTAGATAACATTTCAGGCCTAAAGAAAGACTTGTAATAAGCAGATTTTGCTCTTGCATAATGCATGTTTAATTTAGGGGTATATCCTTCAATAAAGAATCGTTCTTTGATTTTCCTCAGCTCTTCATTCTCCGTGCGCATTTTGTATATAGGACAGATTGTGAACTGGGGATTGCAATTCTTTGCGCATTCATCTATATGTGCGCTAAGGGGTATACATCTATAATAGATCTATAATAGATGTATACCCCTCAGCGCACATATAGATGAATGCCCAAAGAATTGCAATCCCTAGTTCACAATCTGTCCTATATACAGAATGCGCACAGACAGATTGTGAATTGGGGATTGCAATTCAATTGAATTGGGTTGACCCGATGTGTTATTTCGATTAGTAATCGGTAATCTTTGCACAATTAAATTTTTGTTTAGGAAGATTTTAGCGGAAGTCGATTGGCTTACTAATTTTAGTTCGAATTTTGGTTTACGATGTCGACAGTTGAATACAAAAATACGACACTGGTTTCGTGACTATAAACAATAATCCAACATAATAAGCTTAAATAATACGAACCCGGACCTTTGGATCCGACACGTGTATGCGGGTAAAACCCACAGCAAACGATCTATTAAATAACAATAAAATGAAAGAACAAGGAAGAAATTGTAAATAGGTCACGTATGCAGTAAACTACGTCTTTTATGGTATACTCGTATATCAACATTTTATTAATATATTATAAATTATGGAAAATCATTGAATACTTAAAAAAGAGTGTGTAAACAAATCATAAATGTACTTATACAATCAGCGATGGAATAGAAAATTGGTCTTAAATTTTACGTTCAAGGGAAATTGGCTATCTCCGATGCAACTATATTTTCTAATGACGTCAAATGGAAATTATAACAAGATAGTTCAGTCATCATGGTGTAAATAGAAAAAGTATTGAGAATGGAAAAATATGCGTTTCACACTGTACAATATCGACAATCATAGTGCGGCTATCGGCCAAAAGAATGTTAATGGCTGTGAATCTGAGAGTATATAATTAATAGAATGTGCGTTCTAGGGTAGACACCAGGCAGATTCTAAGAGAGGAGAGACCGTTGAGGTTCAAGTGACACCAATGCGCTACACAATACACACTGCAACCTCTGTCGTGTTATTGAGTCAAATGTTGATGGATGGACAGACAGACATAGGTGACGACATAATACACCCTTTCTGAAATGTGGGCGTGTAAAAACAAGTATGCAAAACGAATTATTTAGAACGAGATTACTCGGGGCTGGCATTAGACACCCATATAACTATTCTAACAAAAGATGGCTTCGCTCGTCACAGCTAGGATTACTCTAGTTAAAAGTCCATATGCTTGACACACCGAAGACCTTTGTAGATACGACAAAATCCATCAAAGAACTGTGAACTATTCTAATTCAATCATTTGCCTGCGTAACGTACTGTCTAGTTAACGATTTCGGCGGCTTGATCTGTCCTTTGAAGAGATTACTCCCGTTTTTTTCCCAGTAGATACCACTTACAGCATTCTAGAAAAAAGATTACACCTTATAGACACCACGTGGAATATACCTGGATAATTAAGTAGTTGACTCTGAGACTACTTGTTACCTAGTTGATACCTAGAAGCTTATTCCAGAATATGATTTCTCCCGCATGGTACCCCGTGCACGTACTATTATAGTTAAGTTTTCCAGCCGCTTGATACGCCGTGGAATATATATTCTTATACGTCAAACGCTTGAAACCCGGTGGACGACCGCAGGACTCTTCTAGACCGCCTCTTATATATAATTAGATAGGAAATACTAACCAGCACTGTTGAATATATTCAATCATAGTATAGGAATACTATTTACAGCAGCCACTACTTGGGTTATTAAAAAAATCAATAATAATAATGCAGGAAAGAATAATAAAGATCTACGATGACCAACGTTGAATATACTTGCTGTATAAGTATAATGACGGGAAATTCCAGTGTTAAATATTTATATATTTATTGTATGAAAATGTAGGAATAAATTATAATGTTTGACAGCAGTGTGTTAAATATATTTTTTAAAAATATTGGGGAAACAAATCACAATCATTTGCATTAGGTAATATTGTAGAAACAATCTAGAAATAAAATAAAACCAAGTACGAACAATCCAAACCATAAGACAGAATTCGAAGTCCTAAAAAACGTTATAGGCAAAATAGTGTATTCAAGCAAAATAGTGTAATCAGCAAGATATTTTGAAATAATAATATCAGTATGTTAAAGTACAATGGTATGATTATAATGTAGGAAAAGGCCGCAGGGGTCGACCGCTGTTATTGTTAAATATAATTCTGGTAATTCCGATATATCAGGCATCTGGATGGTAAGGGAGGCAACTTTTGTCTCCTGCCATTGCATAACATCCGCTCCTCCCAGGGACGTTCCTAAACTGACTTCATAATACAGGTTCTGCCATGCGGACGTAAATAAATCTCTCCATGACATTTCCATTGATTTACCATCAAATGATCTGGAAATTAGTAATTTTGAACCCGCTGAAATATATAGAGTAGTAATAATAGTAACTTTATTCATTCAGAATATACCATTCAATATATAAACCAGTAGTCACATTGTACAGTCCATTCGACGTGGTTCCACTGCATGATAAAATTCAAATAATATTAAGAAAATTAGCATCTTTCTAAACACAGGACAAGAACAATGTTCATCTGGTTAAATGCGCTATCGTTGCAAATGTACGGCTGCAATGTTTCCCTAAAGTGTTTTCGAACTCCACTTCATAAACGAAATAAATGATACCCCAAACTGAATCCAATTTCTGGCATAATCCAATCAAAAAAGTAAAGCCGTTTTGTTACACGCGGATAATATTACACATCGTAGAGCAAAAATGAATGTTTGTATTGGCAGAATGACTTATACAAACCTTGTAAAATAGGAGGTTGTGCTACAGATGATATTACTGTTGATATAGAATTGCCTTGTCTTCCTAATACATTAATAGTAGAAACACTAACATTATAGTTAGAGTTAGGTTGTAGTGATAAACTTCTTAATTTAGCCTGGTTATAACCAATCTCTGTAACTCGAACTTCTTTATCTAAATTATAACCTTGACCATACACTGATACCTAGTAATAAAATACATAAATCTAATACTTGTAATAACAGTCAGGGTGGTTATTCTAAACCGAAACACTAAATCGTTTTTTTATGAAAAAGTGCCAATTATCTAAAATATCCCCTTTTCTTAAAAGATATATACCTTTATAGACTTGGTCTCAACTCTGATATTTTCTAAATCCCATTTTAATCGTAAACTATCAGTCACTGGATAACAATCATCCTTCACCGGATATGCAGATACTCCATCTTCATGAATAGCGATCTGACCGTCCGCTATGGCAGCCATTTTGATTATAACCAGAACGCCATCAGTAGTAGCTGTAGTTGGCAATCCAGCTTTATTATAACATCTTACAGTAGAATAAACTAGTTTAGAGTTCTGTATTTGATCAACACTGAGTTCAACTTGAACAAATGATTGTTTATCTGGTACAGGAGTAAATGGCTGTATATCAACACCGCCTTGCGTTGAACCTTGTATATAAAACATTAATTGATAAATGTATACACGTGTGAATAATCCAATAACCTACATGTAGTCTAGTTGATACAAATAATAGATTGTATGTTGCAGAAAATAACAATAATTACATTCGACCTTCGACTTAGAGATACGTCATTGTTATATGTTGTAATGCAAAATGAATGTGGATAACGTCCTACTGTTTTACACTGGTTGGGCTAATAAAGACGGGCATTCGCCATATAGTGTGCTACGAGGGGAATCTTGCCTATAACCCATTCACAAACTACTTTATTACAACGTTGAAAATTTTAAAGTATTACCTATAGCCCATTGACAATATTCTATTCCTGATTCTGGATCTCCTATTTCCCAATTAACTGATACACGTTTCGTCAGCTGGAAATTTACATCATTCGCTAAAATGAACAAAACATATTTAAATCAACAGCAGAGAAAGACAAGTTAAAGTAGCCAAGTCTCTAACTCGATATCATCCAAAACCTTCGATAATGAAAACATGAATTATTTGTCAATTTTAATCAACATTGGTGTTGTGATCTTACCGACAAAAGATGGGCTTCTGATATCCAATATTTAAGACAAAATAAACATTTTACGATTGGTACACGAATCGCGTACCATAATGCATTTCAGCGCAATTTGTAAAAAGCGACTCGGAGAACGAGGTTTAACATATTTCACAAGTCATGTCAAAGGGTGACCTCATATTTTTATCTGGAGAGCATGCGCAAAAAATACTATCGGTGCAGACTGGAATAACCAGACGCTAGAGATTGTCATTCGATTGAGACTTCTGGCATATCCGAACATAACTGCTTTGAAATTAAAGTAAAAACGGAAACGATTGAATGTAAATCATTTTTTTTACATTCATATATAATTATTATATAGGTTGCGACCTATTTGTGTCAATTTGTAGGTCCCAAATATTAGCGATTTAGCTCCTTTAATATATTAAACAAGAAACAATTTTCGGTGCCATCACGTGGGTGTGAATTCTTCTTTCACAATTTTGATGACACCGGTTATGTGGTTTTGATATAAACCAAAGCTTAAACCTTCGACAATGTTAACTTTGATTGGTTTAGTGACGAGTAAAGGACTACCAAGTTACAACTAAGTTTTTACCATGAACATAGGTTCTTTCAATTTATTTAAATACCTGATATTTCATTGTGGTGGCCAATAATATTTTCCATTAAAGTACCTCACAATAACCATTTAATTTCTTACCTATACCATCGTTTATCTCTGATATTATTGGCGGAGTCATATCGACAACAATACTCTCTGATTGGCTGACAGTTGTTAGTCCGGCGCCATTTGTTGACATCACGGTCAGATAAAGTAGTGTATTATGGGCTAATTGGAGACCGGATGCTGTAACTTGCTGATTTCTGCCAACATTTGTGAACGACCGAATCTGGTTTCCACCTTTCACGGTTCCTGGATTTTAGAAGAGAAGAATGCTCCCTGAGTAATTTTTCAATATAATCGGTAAACATATACTGATACCAAAATCAACTCGATTTCTAATAAAATCTACGAAGAAAGGAAACGTTAGTTATAAATAAATACTGATATGATATAAACAATAATGTATTACTTAACTAGTAACAGATATATTTACATAATATAGTAATAAATGTATTCAAACTAAACTCACCTAGCGCCCATCGATAATCTGTAATAGGACTTTGATCATCTTTAAAATGCCAGGTAAGATGAAGAGATGACCAATAAGGTCTAAACACTGTATGATGTATTAAATGATTAGAATCACGTGTTATATCTATATAATTAACTTGTTGTACATATACATCATCTACAGCTAATATCATATGTAATTTACTTGTACCAATTCTTATCACTTCTCTTGCTTCTCTTGGATGGAATACATAAGTAAATTTATTCCATAATATTAATGGCTGTTGGTCGATGGTACATATCCCCTGACATCGTTCTGGGTCAAGGCTGAAAGTGTGAGTTTCTTGTCCGAATTGCACGAAACCTTCCACGTTGTGATGCTGAATGCTAACGTCATGTGGGTATCCGACATGTACAATAACATGGTAAGCACTTTGGGTGTTTAAATTAAACACTGTTTGCTGAATATGACCTCTCACTTTTATATATGTTTCGCCTTCGTTTGAAACGGACGGTTGTGATTGGATGATTTTAATACAAGAGGTGGTGTCTTTAAACCAAGGAGCTGGTGGTTGGTCATCACATTCCTTATTTGATTCCGTCACGCCTTCTTCAAATGATGGATTGGCGATGAGATTTTCTCCAATATATTCTATATCAACCGGTACTGGGGGCGTGATATCAATTGTAATACCATCAGACACTACTACATCAGATTTCAACCCACTCCCATCTACAGCATACACTTTATTATAAATTTTTATACCTATAAAAATAAAATACAGTAACGGTATTTGTTACGGTGGCAGTAATACTTTGATAATAGAAGATCGCATTGGAAAAAAAGCATTCAGAAACTTTCTTCTAAAGAAGAGATGGCTTGTGGTATAATATATTTGAGGGGGGCTCTTTCTACAGTTAATTGAAGAGATAAAAGAAACCTTTTTCATTATCTTATTCTCGTTCACTATACCAGTGCAGGGGACCGGTATCGCAATTGTCGAGTCAAGAAAACAATATGACGAGTGATATATTAATCCCTACTGTAGAATCCATAGTGTCACGATATTGAAAGGATTTTTATTTAATTAATCCAATTCTTATCTGACGGAAATTGGGATTCAATTAATATGGAAACTTTGTATTAGAATGCCTACCATGATTTAAAGGTGAGGTTAGGTTTACAGACACTCTAGTATTTAATCCTACATTCTTCCAGTCGTGTATATTACAATCTGTAGTACTAATACCAGTACCAATACACCAGTAATATTTAACTATACCAGTACCACTATCAGTACACCCATACCATGATGATGATATAACTGTTGTAGAGTATTGGTAATCTTTATCATAGATATCTGTTAAATATGAAATAATAAAAGACCGTATCCCCCAATTTATTATGGTTGTCTATAAAAAGCATAAATAATAAACTTATCACATAAAGGAAAATAACTGGGAAATATGTACCAGATTTAAAAAATTAAAATCGTCTTAAATAAGTCTATGTGGGTGAAAATTATACAAAAAAACAAATTATATTAAAATTGACTAGGGTGAATATTAAAAAAAAAATGATATTATTTTTTATGTCAGTTATCAGCCACAGTATCTATGAGCTATGTTGGGTAATTTGATATATATTCAATAATTTCAATAGTTTACTTACCATTACCATCATGTATAATACCGGAAGTGGGAGTTGTATTGTCTATTAATATGCCATCACTATTGGCCCAGCTCAATAATCCTGCTTTATTATAAGCTAGTACAGTACTATAATATTCTCTATTCTCTTGTAGATTTAGATTAGTAGCTGTATATACACTAGTATTTCCAGGTACTCTTGTAGATGACTGATGAACGTTGTGGCCTACATTTCAGAAAAAGAAGTCAAAATCGCTATTGATTACATTATTAAAAGACGCATTATTTAACATAAAGAGCTAACAGTACTCGCTATAATGGTTTCAAGATAAATAGTGAAAAGGCAATATATTGAAAATTTCAGTCAAAGTTTTCTATTCTGAACGAAGTTATCAATGTTTGAAGTTTTGATAAGAATAGCGTAGTCTCGATTTTCATTACTACCATTGTTACAATAATAAACAATGTCTCGATTATCTCACTTCAAATCATCAAATTCTGATATTCTAAAAAGTCGAGTATGGGCATTCTTGTGAATAAATGTCTAATAATTCATATATCATTTTCGGCTAAAAGAAAGATCTAGCTGTTATATAATGTATCTTTAAGATACACTAAACTAGAAAATAAGAGTGGGCGGGACTGATTAAAAGTGTCCTTAGGAATGGAAACCTCATTTTAACAATGCTGTCATAAAAATAATAAATACTTGTTTCCTTTAAACATTCTGATTCGCAAATGTCATTCAATGTAATTATGTTAGTATTAAAACCCACCTTGTGGATGTGTGCTTATATAAGACTTAAAATAATCGAATCCATGAATTCCTCCTCTAAATTTATTCTTCCAACCAACAATAATCTGATTGCTTGATGTTTGGTAATCTAAATCCTTAACACTTGATATAGTTTCTAATTCTTTTATCTGGATAAAAAATAGAGAAATATATCTCAAAATCAAATCAATAATTCTATTTAAAATAGGTTAATCAAAACGAATAAAAAAGTAATCGTTCTAATAACAGTTTTAATTAAATAGTTTTGTGTTTTTAACTTATTGTATGTACTTACAGCAGCTGTCGCTATGTGACTGACACTAGGCGCAGACGACAGTGATGTAATGCCGGGAGACTTATATATCGCATATTGATTTGTATTATACCATACCCTCACAAATACACTATATGGTATAGACTTATCTAAAACCTTAGCTGGAATATATAAAATATTATTACGAAATTACATGTACTAGAAATACAAAGGGACATAAAGCCGACACCTGTGGCACACCTTTACAAGCAAGAAGATTTTTGTTTTATAGAAATAAAATGAAATGAGATGGGGTTCAAGTCCCACTGTTCTGCTCCCACTGGGCTAATGAAGACGAGCGTATGCCATACAATGTGCAATAAGGGAATTTTTGCCCGGTCAGCTGCACTATGGCATACTCTTCTATCGAATTCCAACTGCCAAATGATCTTTTACATGTACGCCATTGTATGCGTGGGACCTCGGTTTTTCATTCCATCCGAACGACAAGACATCCGTCCTTGTTAGGCATTCCATACTGCACCACTTTAAATGTTTCAGTGTTTATAGTTAAATATATTGATGAGATAGTCTAATGAAGACTGTGTGCATTGTTAATATTGCATACTAATAAATATACAGCATTAATGATTGTTTCTTGAAAGAAATGAATACAATTTTTAAAAGGTATACCTGTAGGTAAAGTTATTATAGTTTCGGTATTTTCACCAACATCAAACCATGTCCTTTCTGTATCAGTGTCATATATTCCACTGGGTGAATTTTCACTGGAATATCCGGCACTACATTCATATCTAAAATATATGCCGAGTTTGAATTCCTAGTAATTTCTATAGCGTTCATTAATAAAATAATGAACTAAAATGGACTTGGCAGGCTGAAGCCTAGAACCTCAGTCTTACACACCCGTCATCATCATCATCATCATCAACTGCGTTTAAAACATATATTCAGCTTCCTCTAGTCATGAAGGTTAGGGATGTTTAATTTACCTTTTAGACGAGAGACCGTGTTGGTTGATTAAATAGATTTAATTACCTTTATATTCGCAAGACCTTGTCGGTATAATATACTTTAATTTAATTTACCTTATAGGAGAGATGCCTTGTGGGTTTATTATCCTCCATCTGGCAGCTACAAAATTATCAGACGATGTGTAGTAAGTCTGTGCAGCATCAGATGACATCAAATTAGTCATGTCAGTAACTTGGACAATATTATTTGGATTCCCTGCAAGGATGATTATAAATAAGAAATCAATCACATGGCCGATAGCATCAAATATACAAAAACATAGAAATACAAGTATAGGGTGGCATATAAAATCTGGAATTATTTAAGACAGACTAAACACTGTAGCGAATGTGAAGGTAAACCTAGGAGCAAAGCTCACAAAGAATTAATTAATATGAATAATTTTAAATAAAGTTGATAGATATATACCTGTTGAGATGTCTCTGCAGTTTTCAGCATCTGAACATGATTTGTCTTGTGCAGCACAAACACAATGTCCAAGACAATTATACGGTTGACATCTCCTGACTAAATCTAACATTCCTCCTTCTGCAAGTTCAAATTCAGAATGAGCAGGCTGACTTTTTAATCCAACCTATGTCAAAAATAAAAATGAAATGATATGTAACACAATAAAACAATTAGTAGTAGAATATATTCGTGGTTGTGTTGATAGGTACTGATGGGGAAGTGGCAATTTTGTCTACGACAGTATTATTTGACAGCTGTGATACATTCCTTGGGTTTAACTAATTTCTCATCTTATACTGCTTATAATACACTAGAAATCAATAATTACCCCGTTAACAGCCCATACAGATATGAAAACAGAATTGCCCATATGAAGTGTCTTGGTAGTTATTGTAACTGATTGTACCATTCCTTCATCATCAAAATTATCTCCAGCTACATGTTGAAACGTGGTTTGTTGATCGCCCTGTTTAAAACAATTTTCAGAAACGAATTTAGTGAAAGTATAGAAAATATGTCACATTAACTAAGATTAACTGGAGACCGAAGCCAAGTATTTAATTTAAAAGGTGATGTGTGTTTGAATGCTGCTAATTTACTTCAATTATTATATTTTGCTCACGGATACAACATATTACTATAATCAGAGATACGTGCCTGGTTGAGATCGGTAAGGAAAGGTTTGGTTCCAACACTGACTTTATACTCAGTTATACCAGTATGTAGATCGGCAAATCCCAACCATGCTAACTTAATAGACGTAGTAGACCAGTGATTCCAGTTATTCCTATCTCTGTTTAAGTTAGCGGCGTGGTCAGTATCAATAGCAAACATACCTGAAATAACATTCACAAAATATTTCTTTGAGAAGATACACACTTTGTACGATGGTAAAACTTCAAAAATCTGCATGATGACAAGTAAAATGAGATGGAGTTAAAATCGTTTATGATTATCATATCACTAAAAAAAAATCATAAACAAAATGGTCTGCAAATCGACATCGAGCTCACATTGTTTATAAATATCAAATTACTTACCAATATTAGAGTGGAAAATAAATTAAATGAATTAAAATTGCCGGCTTTCTGTTATGTATTTGGATTAACTTTGATCGTGAATTAGTGATCAGGTATCACGACCTTTGTTCTTCTATGCATGCATAACCATTAGCGCTCTCAATCAAAAGAATCAATACACGTACCTCTGGTAGGCGGTGTAGAATCAACTAGTATATCATCTGTAACACTCGACAGACACAAACCAGCTAAATTACAACCAATCACTTTAACTTTATATTTACTACCGTCGTGTAGAGCGAGACCAGAAAACGCAAACTCTGTTACCACACTAGGAATCTGAAGAAAAATTAGTAATATATTCCCTAAAATTGAAAGTATTCCAACTATACAATTTTACCCTGTCACTGTTCATAATGTAATAATATAGGGGTTATTTTAGTTCTATGAAAGGTGTTCTGTTTTATATATTAAAGTGGTTAAACAAATAGGTGATAACGAGAAATGGGCTAAGTAGGTATTTCGCAAAATTTCATTTTCTTAATCTCACTCACTGACAGTTATGCCAGTATCCATTTCTGCAAAGGGGTTACTATCGTCTAGACATTTGATGCACAGATCAGTACAAGTAAATAGAATAACGCTGACGTTAAACAGCAGCCATACGAAACACTCACCCAACAATGGTAATTGTCCCGTCCTAATAGCTGACACATCTATACTTTCTATATAAGAAAGAGCAAGGTTAAATGTCCCTTCAGAGATCATTTTTAGAGATCATAGGAAAGATATCTTTCGGGGTTCCTAGGGGAACATCATATCCACAACCTCCTCGGCTTAGAGGCCGGAATGGCTCTCGCCACAGAACACACGCTAAGTGAGAACAAGCTCTAAGTGCTAGATAACTTATATTTAGCTTATATTTATTGTCATAGCTGGTGTGTAGCTGCCTGTATGTAACCTGTGCATTGTGGATATTATAAAAATATAAAAAACATAGTTAACCAACAAAGTCTTCCATAGTCAATTGATCCTTGAAGTTTTATCCTAATTGACTGTAGAGGCACAATAAGACAAAGTGGTAATGGCACTGCATTTTTTTTTAAATAACTGAATGTAATATAGGTATGCTATTTTCTTATAAAAATATTTCATGTTTTAAAAAACAAAGCATGTTTAAAATTATCAATAGGACGTACCTCCATAGCTGAAGAAGTGAAATCTCCCAATAAATGGGGTGAAATAGAAATGTACTGTCTTTCTATATCCGATTCATCATCAGTAAACTTCCATTCAATTTTAATACTAGATTTTGATATGGTAGTTGAAGGTAAAATAGAACTAAACGATGAAACGGGAACTGCCCTTTGCGCCACTACTGGTAATGTTGTATCGATTTTAAAACCATTTGATGTAGCTTCGCTGTATAAACCTAATAAAATCAAATCTAGGTGCAGTGGCGGCTTTGAAATGCACAAATAATACAAACGATGATGATATAAATATAATAATAATCCTATGCAGTTCTAACAAAACAAAGATGTGGATTCGTCTGAAAAATAAACCCGGGTTTAGAGGAGATAACGCTGGCACCTTCTCGAATCATACTATAAAAGCCTTCTGGATCCACATTCCATTTCAACGCCATGCTAAATTATAGTTTGTGTTTGTGAGGTCACAGGATAGCTAAATGACTAATAGGCAATTTATGTAACACACATAACCAATTGGACTAACCCAGAGGTTGCCAGGCACGATATGCCCACATTTTGCAAGAGATGAAAAGAAACCAATGCGATTTTGTACAATCAGGGGCCATAATGCGATACATGCCAATTTCGACAGGAGCCGGGATCTGTGGGCGATAGACCAATATGTCAAGTTTCATCAAAATCGGATAAAAATTGTGACATGTAGAGTGGTGAAAATGTGGGCGTATAAAAAGACATCAGTTGTGATCAATATCCATCTCCTTTACATATTTAGTCTCGAATTGAAATAGTTTGTATTTAGTGGACGTTAAACCCCATTTCTCGCTTTATCTCCGTTGTGCTAAGATTCTGTGGTAAATCAACATGACCCAACCCTTGTATCAAATTCAAATAAAATTGACATCATGCGTTCATCGTGTTCACCATCACCCATGATACCATAGCCCGCAAAGGGGTGATAACTCTAAACAATTTTAGCAAGGCAGATAACCTTCTTTTGACTAGGACTCTATTTATAACTACTTATATAACAACAGAGCCGTCCCTAAAGCCGACTAGAGCACATCCTCGCTATATCCCCAGTGGTCTCATTCCGTTCTACTCCATGATACCCTGGCTTAATTTCAAATTATCTTCCCTGGCCTTGATTGTGGCTAAATTCTACGAAACAATCAAAAAACAGTTTACAGACCAGTCTTACTAATGACACGACCCTCGTTTCGCGTTCGTAGATAACCCATTCATGTCCATCTACTGAATGATTTATGTAAATAATCTATATATTTTTAATTCATTTATATTTAATTGTATTATCAAAATCTGTAGTACGTTCCGTTGATTTCAAATATGCAAAGCATCTATTTTTACTATCCATTCTTTGTCTGAAATGTTTCATTCTGTTATGTCCGTCTTCCTTAATATATTATATAATAATTGGTGTTAATAAATACGCATTAAGTATAATTTAGGCTACATTCTGGCTAATAATAACCCTGTCTCTTGAAGGGGAAGCCCTAGCGGTTTTGCTTACTTTATCCGATGAGAGTTACTTCCCTTTGCAAACTTCCTTTGCAATTAACAATTTATGGGATTGGTCAATAAAAATAGCACAATCGACAACTTGAAAACATGCCCCCCCCCCCCACCAATAGATTAACCCAGGGGTTAGTGTACCGAGGATGGCTACAGCATATTGCGGACTTTTATATTGGGTCCACAACAGTAGTGCGTGTTCAAGTACGATGTAAATCAAATTATTGTTTTTGTAAGCATCACTAGGGTTATCAAAATAATTTCAGTCATACCTGCTTTATTGTAACATCTAACAGTAATATAAATTCTAGTATCAATAGGCAATAGTTTATTATCAGGTAAATTAGATTTATAGGCCAGTTCCACCACTGGTAAAACTTGAGGGCTAAGTAACTCTTCGCCTCCAATGGTTGTCCCTACTCTCCATTCATATCTCGCTATACCAGATTGTGCATCTTTAAACCCATACCATTTGGCGCCAACAAAGTTTCTGAAACCAGGATGAGAATTCTTAAAGGTTGCACATTATGTTAACCTATTCAATAGTAGAATCCGATTCTGTAAGATAATAATAGCAACACCCTTATATAAAACTACGCAAGCTGCCCATTTCCGCTTTAAGAATGTCAAGCATCTAATTAAAACGAGTTACTGTAAAATGCATTTTAAGACAATATGTACCGGTGTGGTGTGGTCTCGTATAGCGATAAGAGACTTGATAACCGTGATCCAATAATATTCTTGGATCCTTATGTCTATAAAATAAATAGACTCGATAATCGTGTTTCAATTACCTGGTTGCTTGGAATTCTACATCTAAATCTTTCGTTCCATCTACAACTCTTCCCATGTCCGGTGGTGTCACGTCAATTATTACCCCGTCAGAAGTGACCGACGTACACATGTCAGCCATATTGCACCCTGTTACCGTGGTGATATATTTTGTTCCAGGAGTAAATTTGGACGGTGGAAAGGTAAAATCTGAAATATGTATCGGTTGTTAAAATTTATTAGAACATCTACCATATTTGTATAATAAAACTTAACAACATCTTCTTGGAATACCATCAATAGTGCAATGAAAGAAAAGTTGGATTGTACTTAAAAAAAACAACATTTGTAATAATATTTCCTTACGTGAAGTTATTCCCGTTTTGATTTCTGGAATTATGTCATCACAATCATCACAGGTACCAACTTTAACAGTATAGTACTTCATTGATGAATGGGGATCACGGAATCCTTGCCATCTAACAGAAAGTGGTGATTGGTTAGTTATATAATCTACGTCATCTTCGGTATAGTTTGTATTAAGAATATCGATGACATGTCCTGTAGTAGGAGGCGTTGTATCTACTGTCACTGGACGAGATATTAATGTAGTAGATAACCCTGCACCGTTAATGGCCTGAAACACAACAATAGACAAAAAGTTATTCTAAAATTGGTATATAGAATACAAAGGTGACCAGCATATATAGCATGAATTTGAAAATGTTTCTATTGGAAATGACATCAGTTATAGCATACCTTCTTAACGATTAGTGTCTATTTATTTGAAATAATTATAGGACAAATAGTAAAACACAATGTTTGTTCCCAACTGATCATTACATCGAGCATAATTCATGAAACTATTTTTTCTATCCAAAAACGTAATGCAAAATGAGATATACCTGAACTGTGATGTAATAAACGTGTCCATCTTGTAATTTGTGTTCTAGGTTAGCTTCATCACAATCATTATCTGTTATCATATATTCCCTAATGTTTTGATGGCCTGGTCTAGTACCTATTGCCCATCGATACTCACTTATACCACTTTCGGTGTCTTTAAGTGATCCACTCCAACTGTAAAAAAATCATGTAAAAGGAATGATCCACTTGAACTATAAATAAATCAAATAAAATGACTCTTTAACACATTATTTACAACTAAATTTCTGCCAAGGGAAACCGAAGCATTCTGTTCTTTTACTTTTACATCAGACCTCTCTGTGTTATTACATCCAAACGACCAGATCCGGTAATTTGCTGGGCCACCCGTCTTCGTGAAGTCCAAAGCATCGATCCATTTAGCTATAAATGGTAAAAGGGATCGTACACGTGTCAAGCTCGGACTACTATTTCACGCCTTCAGAAACACCGGTAACCAAATACTTTTGCTGTGGTTGATGGCTTTCGTTTTGTTTTGTTTACTAACACTAGATTGTATATACACCTACCACGCAGACAATACATCATTTGACTGTATATATGTATTAGTAAATTGTACAGGTTTAGATGTAGTTTCTGGTGGACTATTATCAACTGTGAAACCTTCTGATGAAACGGTTTTTGTTCTGTTTACAAAATCAATTGCTGAAAATAAAAAAAATAATAAAAATATGGAACCAACGAGGGTGAAGGCGGTTGGGAGAGATAAAATTGTTTTGATGATATTACTAACGAACGAGCAATTTTAACAACCGGGCAATACAAGAATGGTATATAGCTTTATAATTAATTACACGAATAAAGGGCAATAGAAATCAATTTATTTTGTATAGTAGAATGGTATATAGCTATATAATTATTTAGACGAATGCAATACATGAATAAATTCAATTTAATTGTTTCTGTTTGCTAAGCCAGAAATTGTTTTAATTATGAAACAGAAAGACGAATTTATACTTACCTTCTACAGTGACGTAATACGTGTGGCCATTTTGTAAAGAAAGATGGTGGAATATTTTATGATTTATCAAACCAACATTATGTTTAGTTACAATATCTTCACCTCCCTCTATAGAACCTTTATATGTAAAAGAAAATTTACAGAATGTAAAGAACAGCATATTTACAGATTGACAATAAGGCATGTTCATCCAATATTATATTGTTGATTCAGCGATTCCTGTCAAATCCTTGAAATAAATTATCCTTACCGATATATAAATGATATTTTGATATTCCACTTGGATGAACAGTTTTTCCACCATTTTCTTCTACGTCAAGAAAACTATCCCAGTAGACGGCTACATCACTGTCGGATGACTGAAATAATATATTGGATTATGCATATAAAACTATCACAAAAACATTAATTCAGTACTGGTGTAAAGTATATCAAAACCGCTGTGTGCATAAGAACTACTTAATAAAATGATATATTCATATATATTTCGAACTGTATAATGCAAAAGACTTACTAATCAAATACCAGAAACAGCAGATAGCTAAACAGCATATTATCCGAGGACGGAAACATTACCCCGAAACACAATTAATCGGGCTAACAGGGAATGAATGACACACCATATGTCATGTGTGTTCGAATATACAGGGATCGAAACATTATCCCGAAAAACAATTTGTACAAAGTATATTAATACCGCTATAAGTTATATAAAACAAAAGGTGGGCTTAACCAGACTTACTAGAAACAACGGATAAATACATCACATATTATCCGAGAATTGGACCATTATACCGAAACACTATGAATCGGGCCAACAGGAATGAATGACACACCACCTATTATAGGTGTTCGAGTATACTGGGATGGCCATAACGGGGTTCGACTATATTTATACAGCAGTATTACCTGGTATTTAAATTCGTTCAAGTTCTCCACCCACACCCGACCACCATTTGGTGGAGTCAAATCAACAGTTACTCCATCACTACAAGAGTTTACTTCTTCCAATTTTTCCGTCCATTTTTCATGACCAGCAACTACAGCATCAGCATGGATACAGATATAATACCGTCTTCCGTGTTTTAAAGTATTTTGAGTTAAAACATTGATGTATTCGTTTTCTGAGAAAAAAATTATAAAGAAATGCGGTAAAATTTAAGTATTTATTAAAATGATGAAGTCAACGAAGAATCCTTCAAAGTAAAAAAAAATAGCACAAGGAACCAATGCTATTTTGAAGATTACCGAAACTCCCTCACCGGTTTGTCCACACTGTATAACATCTGGATGTGAACAAGGATCTCTTATCATCATCTTCGGTTGAGTAAAATGTGTTAGAATAGAGAATGCCGGGTCTTCCAGTAAACCCCACGTATAGTTTCTATGTCTTAATGTAGGCCATACAGCTGATATAATATTTTTATAAGATGTATAGTCCACATCTTGTTTAGACCAGGCTAGGTTCAGATCCAGAGAAATTGACTTTCCGATGTCATTTGTGTTGGGATCTGAAATACAAAACAAACAACATCTTCATTGTCGTCAAACGTTTCTAATAAAAGGATGTAAATGTCATTATCGGGTCTGTCAAAACTGCGCGCGCGCGTGTGTGGGTGTGTGTGTGGGGGGGCGTTTATTTCAATTGCACGATATATTCAAAAAATACTTACCGTTATTTAATGGTTGTCCTATAGCATCTATAACAATAGCCGGTATAATTAATACCGGATCTACAGATGAACAGTTTTTAATATCCGAAGATATTATTGTTGATAAACCAGCTTTATTAAATATTCTTACAGCCAATCTTCTACATTCACTAAAATCAACTTCACCATCTAAATTAATGCTAAACTGAAACTAAGAAATAGAATAATATTACATGAAATAGGTTCGTGTTGAAATGAAATAGGGTTTGACGTCCTACTGTTCTGCTCCGAACATACAGTGTGCTATTAGGGAAATTTTGTCAGGACAGCGGCACTACGGCCTACTCTTATATCGAATTCCAACTGTCAAGGGATCTTTTACGTGCATGTCGATGTGTACACGGGACCTCGGTTTTTCGTCCCATCCGAACGACTAGACAGCTGTCCTTGTCAGGCCCTTCGTCGTGCATCACTCACAAGGGGGGAACCACGCCGGAAAATCTGGATGAACATTCTCCGTCAATGCAGGGATCGAACACCCGACCTCCAGGCTAGTCTTACCCACTTAGCTACGTGATCCCCGAAATAGGTTCGTGTAGTTACATAGATATCCTGTTGAAATGAAAAACAACACACATATATTTTTGCTTAAACGCAACCATTTTTTTGGGTGCACATCACTTATGCTGAGAACCTGATACATTTGGTAGTTGCGCATTAACACAGTTACATTTTTTTGTTCTTTCTTTCTATGGGTATGCCTAATATCTGTAATCAGGGTTACGTTTTAGGGCATTCCCATAATGTATACAGCTGTAACAGAATTATAAAAGCATACAGACAATCTTAGAAGTCAGACAATTACCTTTATCTCGCTTATTCTCTGTACATTGTTTACTTTACTCCATTTAGTAAATAGATGACTATTGTGTTTATTATCTGTTATACTCCACATATATTTATCTATGGTAGACTCAACAGAACACACTTTATCTTCGGTATTACTCTTGTAAGTCAAGCTAACATCTAACTGGGATATGGAATAAAACATGAAATGATAACTGTATTATAATCAATCAGAACTTCATATCAGATTACATTTAGAAGCTCATTGACAGATTTTAGGTGCATACTGTGTTAATTGTATGGCTACTTCGTTAGGTTACATGCCGTCACTGTGCTCATTAATGTGTTGGTACAACGTCATATTAACGTTAAGTTGTTTTATGGGTGATTGTGTTGGCATTCGACCAGCAACTATTACTGTAGTGAGCTGCAAATTGAATATTTGATTATGTATAAATATTGGACATATACAAAGAAATCATTTTATTTAGTTGGATTATATTATTTATATTTGAATTACCTGGGAACCTTGCATCGTTTTGTGGAGTATATCTATATGTGGCATATCAGGTTCGCTCAACACTGTTACACCATTACTGACTACAGGTCGAGAACAAACTTCACCCGAACAGAACCTCACACTGCTTCTATATGTTTTACAATAATCTAATACTACTTGTTGGAAGATTTGACCAGAATTTGAAAGAAAATTCTTATCTTCTACATTGTGCCATATATCATCTGTTAAATAACGAATAATAATTTAATAATAACATTCCAATATCAGTTTGCTGATTAACCTTCTTTATTTTTAACAACCATTCTATTTTTTTATTCTAATAATAAATATATCCAAATGCTATTCATTTCAAAGTAATTCAGTCATTTATTTCAAAGTAATTCAATTATTTATTTCAAAGTAATTTAATCATTTATTTCAAAGTAATTCAATATTTCATATACCTGTGTTTTTCTGTCTCATTTGTAGCGTCCATTTAATATCAGGATACATATGTTTATATGCATTTGATATTGTCCAATGTGCCATGTAATAAGATGTTGATATTTGATAGTCAATATCCGACTCACAATCTGAGCTTGAATTCTGTGTTAGAAAAAAATGGCGTATAATCTTAAAGTGTTCTAAATTGTTGTTTAAACGATTAATTTGACATTAATGATTTTATCCAAACCATAATCAACTCACGGCGTCATCTTATTGTCGGATTTTTACTGGATTTGAATCCGATCTGCTGCTCAACGCCCATACATGATTAAATCCAAATATGGATAATCGAGACTATGTTTTTATCCTACCAACTTGAGTAATTATGATCGAGGCTATGCTTAAAATTCAAAATCCAATATATCGGTGGAGCAATTTGACTAATTTTTCAATATATTCTATTTAGGTTATCTATTTCTTTAACAATTATAGCGAGAACAGTCAACTCTTTATCTAATCTCCAATAATATATCTTTAGTGTACAATTAAAAATAAGAATCAAAACGCTAATAACACCAATATTGTCCTATTCTTAGCTTACTAATATTAGGAAAATAGTTTACCTGTTGCGAATAGTGGTTTGGTAGCCAGGATAGTTTTTCTATGTTTGTTAATTTTATAAAATGAAAGAAAGTAATATGCTATAAGGACAGGCAAATAATGTGGTGTTTAAAATGACAAAATATCAACAGTGCCATAGACATATTATGACCATGCATTGTACATGGTCAGTAGTACTTAATATCAAATACAAGAGACATAAATGTGACCCTTGCTGTCGGCCTACACCAACTATTGGTTTTTGAGATGATATATTGTTGATGTCAAATGTTTACATCTACGAGGTAATCTCAATCTAATTATTAATGCAATATTTATTCGTAAAATATGTGGTTGTGAGGTAATTTTTATTCGTAAACACTGTAGTTATGAATAAGGTTGTGTATTAACTTACCCTTTTGCTGACAATCAGAGCCATCTTTTATCCGAACTTCATTATTCAGGTTAATATTTTTCTGAACTATAGTGATACCATTAGATGATGCTTTTGTTGTTCCAGCGTCACTTCTAGCTGTTACCGTTACAAAGTATGTCTAAAAATTGTAACAATAATAATATTGAAAGAATAATAACACTACATACAAATGTAGATTTCGGTATTTGTGCACGGGACTGAAAGGGGAGCATCTATGGATAGAGCAATGAGGTTGTTTTTTTCTGAAAAACGAGTATCTTGTAGCTTTTGTATACAATTGTTGCATTAAAACATCCCACCTACCTTGTGCAGCTGTAAATTAAGCCAGAGAAACGTGTGCTGGGTCTTACTACCAACGTTTACATCTTTTATATCACTAACAAGTGGTTGTGAGCCAATACCAATACTGTAAGTCACGGGCTCGGTCATATCGTCAGATTCAAACCCAAACCATCTTGCTTTTAATGTAGTGGTCGACAGTTGAAAATTACTGTCTTCTAACTCCTTAATAGTACATTATATAAACATAAACAAATGTGTTCCAATAGAGAAATACAAACGCAGATGAAAGCCTATGTTAGGTACTGTTATCAATACTAGCGCAAATGTTTACCATATGGTTGACTATTAACTTTATTTAGTGTATGTGTGTGACAACGAATACACTTAGAACAGTGGTTCTCAATCTACTTAGCCAATGGTTTGGGTGCTTTTAATTTAGTGGTTGAGAGTTGAAAATTACTGTCTTCTAACTCCTAAAGGGTACATTATATAAACATAAACAAATGTGTTCCAATAGAGAAATACAAACGCAGATGAAAGCCTATGTTAGGTACTGTTATCAATACTAGCGCAAATGTTTACCATATGGTTGACTATTAACTTTATTTAGTGTATGTGTGTGACAACGGATACACTTAGAACAGTGGTTCTCAATCTACTTTGCCAATGGCACACCTTGGAACACATGAAAGAATGGCGGCACACCTGGTTAAATATATATGAAAAACATTTGAATTTTGCAAAATAAAAACATGGCAAGTCAGACGGCATACAACCGTAGACAGAGACTAGTCGTAGAAACATAAAGGAAAACACATCTATGAACTTATCAGCGAATACTCAACTGGGATCATGTGGTTTTTCGCATATTCTTAGGGTTCCTAAGAAAATTCCGCGGCACATTTGTGGAGATCTCGCGGGCACACCTGTGTGCCGCGGCACACTGGTTGACAATCACTGACTTAGAAAGAGGAAATGTATTTTGCAGTATCGGTTTTGTGGAATCTGAATACCCTGATGATAAATGATCTAATATTGACCAAAGACTAGAGGGTTCATTTAACCAACTATGTAGGTTGCAATATTTGAGAAGAGTCCCTGGTCCAAGGTGCCAAACATGATTTGATATTATACTTAATTTTAACCAGGCTACCTCACTTTCACAATACCACCAACTGTTAAAAACAGCTAACACAAAGACAATACCATTAGGTTATTGTGCGCATTTAAACTATCTGTTCCATAGAAATGGACGCAGATGAACCATGCAAACGAGTCCGCCGTAAACATATATGAAAAAGCTTACATTAATTCCAAAATCAACTGCCTCATCAGGTAGAATAACTTCAAATACAACTCCCTTGGCTGGTTTTCTGGTATTATGAATATATGGATTAGATGTGAACACACTGTGTAATCCAACTATGTTCTCTACTCTTATAGATACATAGTAGGTAAAGCTGTGATGTAAATCCCAATGAAGATCATCCATGGAGAGAGCTGTACAGGTTGGTGGGTTAGCTAACGTACAGCTTCCGCCAGACGATAAGGAAGAATACGGATACACGTCTTCAGTTCCCGGTGAACTACCTGTAAAATGAAATACATTGCTTCTGAATATTCACGACACAGAACAAACCTTTGGTTTTTCAGATCCGAATTCAATTTTATGACTGCTATTCTCAAAGTAGAGTTCCAAATAGTTGCCAGATTTGACCCTATTCCCGAACACTATCAACTACTAATTAACAATATTCTATTTTTGAAACCGCCTTTGAGCGAAGGGGGAACTCATACATAAACTTACCTACGGCCGTTGTAAAGATAAGTTGCGACGATTCGCGATCAGATACAGTTGCTGCTGACCAATCGGCCTCCAATATCTCATCCTCAAATTTAACCAATACCTCACCACCAAGAGTAGGGGGAATAGTATGAACTAAGATCGGGCCTAATCCCTGGAAAATAGTTATAACATATTCTAACTTTTTAAACTTTTGTAGAAAAATAAACCAATATTTGGATTAAAGTACTAAAATCATTAACAAGTGCCACCAACCTGAACAGTTACTTTTCCAGCTTTGTTAATTGCCTTAATACTGATGTAGAATTCGGTTCCATCACTAAGTTGCAGGTGGTAACCACGGTACCAAGAATGGTGATGGGTTGATGTAAATGGTAAAATGTCAGGGGCAGAAACTGAACTTTCTGCAGATGCTAGACCAAATTCATAATTGTAAATTTCTGTATTCATCAAACTACCCTTAGCAGTCCAATTAACATATAACTGAAATAAAATTACTATTTGTTATGTTCTAGTCTTGTTTTAGATTGTTAAGACTTATGTAAATGGGACTCAATCCGGTAAAGAGAATTCAATAAAGATGTTTTACCGTGTTTGTGATGTAGCCTCCTAAGTAAATCGAATTCTGATTTACTAGAGATGTGACAAGAATGCCTCCAAATTCCAAAAATGATCACGGACGCTAAACCTAATTTCTATTAGTTATTTTGAAGATTATTAACCGGTTTATGACAGGCTCTGTTTTGGAGAGACCAAATTCAGAAACGGAAATACTTACACGAGAATGCATTGCAAGATACATCTTTGCAACAAATACATCTGTGATTGGGTTTTCATTACAAAACATATTTGCCGGATATGTATGTATTGTACCATTGGAAAACCGCTCAATAGGAAAAAGATCAGTAACTTCGACCGTTTTGGCATTTCTCCTGAAATATATTAATCTATTCTGTTATAACATTCTAAGATTTTAAGATTTCTGAAACGATTATAAGAAGGTAAGCTTCGTTTGGAAAGGTTACATTTACTTCATTTATAAAGTTTTACTAGCAAATCAATTATTCCAACGGACTCTTGTGTTATCTTTAGTTTGCATGTGTTAACAATATGACATGTTATAACGTCTTTATTTCCAAGCTTGATAATATTAATCCGACCTTCTACTGCACACAATTGATCGCAGTCGTCTTCTGTTTACTCAATGACTAACAGCCATTGTTACTTATTAAGCTAAGGTCCATTACCATTTTGTATTGTTACATAGTTTAATTTGTTTACTTATTCTGATGTTTTAAAGATATAAATATGGGGATCTTTAATAATGGTTAAGGCGAGGGACGGAGATATTGTCAAACTAGGTCTTTTGTCAACTGTGAATTCACATTAGTTGAAAAACGTCTTTTAAATGGGTTACCATACAAAACGATATATTTTAATGAATCAAATAGACAAGCGGTTGTCATACAAGATACGCCCACATTTTGCAAGAGATGGACACCAAACAAGCTAAAAAAGTGACTTTTCGTACAATCAGGGGACATAATCCAGGAAGTTATGGCTCGATAGTCGCGAATATCAAAAGGAATCGACATCTCTGAGATATAAACATATATTTTAAGTTTCATCAAAATCAGATAAAAAAGTTGACCTCTAGAGAGATTCCACAACCTTGGTAGTACATACTTTTACAATATATGCGTACAAGGAGTTTCCATTTTGTCAAGCAGTTTTGGTCTGATTTTCACGAAATTCGAACTCAATCGCCATTAGGTTGTAACACTGATATATTTTAATGTTTTTAAAATAGGATAAAAAATTGGGACATCTAGTGGGTCCACAACATGGATATTACATACTTTAACACTATTTGCGTACATAACGTTATATTTTATATACGAAAATCACTTAAACTAAAGATTGTACTTACATACAAGCTGCATCTGGGTCTTTAAGTAAATATTTGCGTCTTGTATTTGATATATAATATACTTGATTATTTTCTTTTATTAAACCACCTTTAATTCTAGCCCCTTCTATATCTATTTCACTTATGGTAGGCAATGTTCTATCAACAGCAACTCCATCAGAACAAACTGGTATAGATACTTCTAAGGCTCGGTTATATGCTACCACGGTGATGTAATATTTACCATCAGACGGTGCTGTCCAAGAAGCATGCGTAGATGTAGTCTGTTGGACATCCTAAAAGTATAATAGTACGAGATAACTCTTACCAAATACATTTACTTTAAAAAACAAAAGATTCATTTTATTTGTTTCACTTTATTTGCTTAGATTACCTGTCTGTTTGCAAGAGCCAGTTGAAATTTATTGGCACCCAAACAAGACGTGGAAAACCCATACTGATAAAATTTCACTCCACTCTCTCTATCAAAGAAACCATCCCAGTGTGCAAATAGTTCTAAATCTGGTTGAAAGTCTACTTCCGGTGTACCAGATTTACCGTCATGCACCATCCCTTGGTGCGGTGGACTAGTATCAATTGTAATCTGAAATTAAACGAGACTATAATGAAAAGAAGCAGTTAATAATTGATATGTTTACCAGATGCATCTCTGTATATCCCTCTAAAGTAAATTCAACACGTGAATGCCCCTTGACAAATCCAACAAGCCAATAGTGAGCTTGGTGTCCCCTGCCGAAATCCCAAAATAAATAGATGATACATATCAATTAATTTCACAATTCTCATTATCGAGCTTAGTCAAGGCAATGATATAATGAATCTATACTCGGAGTTTCATCACTCTCACCCAATTGGAACTAAAGTTATCGTGTTTCAAAGTCGAAGCCAATTAAATTGCTTATCTCTGCTTAGTAGAAAATGCGCATGATAGACCTCTGCCAAGGAATTCACCTAATAGACACATACACCACGTTTGAACATTCTAGCACAATTAGAAGGAGCGTTATTGTGTTCCAACGTCTCGACAAATTAGATCGAAGTGCTCAGCATCTAATTTCGTTAAGGTATTGATTTAATGAAACCATACACGAAGTTTCACTACTATCACTCAATTAGAATCAAAGTTGTCGAGCTCCAAAGTCTCGATCAATCAAATCGCTTATCGTTCTGCTTACCCAAATTTGAAAATGCTCCGGTATTGATATGGTGAAACTGTACACAAAGTTTCATCACTTTCGCTTAATTATAACCAAATGTATCGTATCCCAAAGTATCAAACAATCAAATTGCTATCCCTGCTTACCCTAAGCACAAAATGGTCATCTTCGAACACCATCAAGGTATTCATCTAATATACACCTACACCAAGTTTGAAGATTCTAGTTCAATTAGGAGGAGAGTGTGACGGACAGACGGACATACCCATTTTAATAGTCGAAAGGCAGGGGACCCTAAAAAGTTAAATTTGTTTTCATAATATATTTATAACAAGCTACACTGTTTAACTATCCAAACACATCTTGCATGGAGCAAGGATGGATGTAAAGTGTGAAACATTGTAGTCTATATTTGTGGTTATGGTTTCATTTTAAAAATCTAATACATGCCTGTTTAGTCAGAGTTGTTTCTAATTTAGCTTGGTTCATCACAGTAATAACGATACGATAATCATGGTCATGTGTACCAGTATTTTTATTGTTTAAGATGCCTTCTCCTGGTGTAGCAGTCTTAGGTGGTTTTATTTGAAAATGGCGATGATAACATGTACTAGTGGGAATACAATAACAATTGGCTCCTCTGGCATTATTAGAATATTTACTTTGACATTCTTCAATGTTCTGAAAGATAAAATCAGTACATAGTATTCAATAGTAGTCAGAGGAACTTGTGCCTGAGGAGTTGTCTCCCTTGTTGTACTTTGAAGACCCCATCCCCTCTCTTTAATTAATATCCAAGTATTTAAAAATACAAAATATAGTCTACTCGTTTTTGTTAGAAGAGTAACGAATTTAATAAGCAATTCACGGGATGGTATTCACGCAGTTTCCCCATTGGTATATAAAACTTTTCCTTCATTATCGTCTACTTACCGCTGTTTCGCCTTGTGGTGGAATACGCTGAGATCCATGTTCTACTTCTGTTAAATGATCCCATATCTTCCATTGTACTGTCTCTATTCCACTATGATCATCATAGGCTACCCATTCTATGCTGTAATGGGTACATTAAATCAATACATGTATGTTTAATATATAATAGGTTCATAACAAAATATAATGCCATCTTTGCTGTCAATATAATCAACTTCAAACAGAATCTGGACAGAAAAGAGAGAGAGAGAGAGAGAAATGGGGTTTAACGTCCACTCGACACAAACTAGGTCATTTCGGGACTAACATATGGTTTAATTTTATTTACATAATTCGCTTGCGCGTGGGGGTCTTTAGCAGTGGGGGGAAACCGGAGGGCCCGGAGAAAACCCACGAGGTTGGACAGGCGACCCTACTCCTTGTCACATACAACCGGGGATTCGAAACCACGCCAGTCGACTCAATGACAGACTTTATGATACAGCGCGCGCACGCTAACCATTCAGCCATCCACCCCCCACCCCACCCTGGACAGAAAAACTGAATGACAAAACATAAAATGTAAAAGAAGTATTCTACATGGAAGGAAACTATTCTGCCTATTCAAGTTTACTTAATTTTCAATCTCGTAATTGTAGTCTCACGGGTAATATAGGAGTCATATTTTGAAGATATCGTAAATATCAGGGTGATACTTAATTCACAATCTCGTGTTGGTGTCCCCAATGTTATGTATAACCCATACGTTAACGATATCGTAAATACTTAGTCTGTTACTTACACCATTTTATCAAGTTCCTCAAAACCATGAACTGCTAGATTAACCTCATCACCTTTTGTTAACCATAGATTTTCAATAACAGGTGGTGAACTATCAAAATGGACGGTCAACGATTCTTCCTTGTATTGAGATAAAATATCGTAACCTTTGATAAAATATCGTAAAGTATCGCCATCTTTCAGAACTGGTGTTATTGTCACTTGTTGATCAAGTCCTAGATCTACGAAGTCATTTTGAGAAGGCTGGTTAATCGAACTTCCTCCAGAGTGGTCCACTTTATGTATGCTTTTAATACTAACAATTCCTGAAAAATTAAATCCAAATTATCTAATATAATATTCAAATGTCAAGGGTAAGATCATATAACAGGCAATAAAAATGGAGCAATCCCTTAAGATTTTTCATAAACTTTATATGCATTTGATATAATAATAAAACGTAGTCATCAAGGTCCAAACTGTTCGGATTTTGCTGATTGCACATTATTTCGCCATTTAAGTTTACCTAGGCTGTTGAAGGTGGCGCACCGCTGATTTATCAATATCATGTCTGGTAAAACTGTTTGACGGCCTACAGTCATACCTCCAAACCATAATTAAACCTCTGTTACCTTGTACATTACTGATTGCCTGTGTTGTTCTAGACCCATAATTATCATCATATTGAGACTCTACACCAGGTTCTGGTTTAACAGCTGCTAGAAAACGACCATTATGATGTACAGTGTTGATATATCTATTAGTCCAGCTGATTGTAACAGAATTTAAATTAGTCTGCCATTTGTAATTGGTAGTAGGAACAGCAGTTGTCACTCTAAGCACACTCCCAGACGTCGTTGTTACAGCAGATGTGTCATCAAATATAATCAATCGTCTGGCTTTCTTGTAATTTCCAGCTTTATCATAAGCTGATAAAATCATGGAATACACGGCAGGATCGGGGAATGTAACAACAACACTTTTCTGAAAGAATAGAGTTTCACAATGACAAGCATATTACTAATCTAAACATACACTTTATCTTCATCTTTCCGAACTAAACATTTTAGTATACACTTCATTTTGTAGTCGTATTTACTACCATTTTAATTATGTCGGTTTTTATGTTGTAGTTGGTTATTGGGTTTTATCGGACTTTGTCAACGATATCATTTAATTGCTTTTATTACATCTTTATTCTTTTTTTCTAAGTTCATTATCTCCCTCAAACGTTCTTTTCGCTACTTTTTATACACAATGTTAGTGAAATAGAAAACTTTAAAAGTTCTCTAATGATGCTCTGTTTAAGGTATTGGAGTCGCTACCTACAAGTGACAACAGGAACTATTCTCCACTTTCTTAGACTGACATTTCTGCCACAATTTATTCCTCGACGTAGGTTACTGATGCCCAGGCATCTCGTACAAAGATTAGTCTAATTGAATAAACAATGTTGATGAAAAGGGGAGCTCAAATGAAACACTTAACCAAAAATGGTAATTGCCCCGCACTAATAGCTAACGTATCTATACATTTTATATAAATTAAAGGGCGCGGTTAAAACGGGGTTTATTAGAAGGCATGCTCACAGCCCCCTCGGTTTAGAGGCCAGGATTCAGACATCATTCAGTGTTCCTCGGAATAACATCATTTGACGTTCCGGGTGCAGGGTACTCTCTGCCTCTGGCTAGAGGCCGGTGTAGAGACAATATGTAGCGTTTCAGCCGTTAGGTCTGAGTTCTAGGCTTGTTAAACTCTGACTGTAAATATTATAATAATTCATAATGTACTATCATATATGTTGTAATTTCCAGTATTTCATATAAACATAGTTATAACAACACAGTGTTCCATAGTTAATTGATCATTGAAATTCTATACAAAACGTAAAAGTCCTGATTAGAGAAGTGTCACCATAGTGACACATACTGAGGCTTTTGGAGACCGCGGCCAGGATAGTCACAAAGTCCGCTCTGCGGTGCCGTTGTCTTGGGATACGGGACCAGGATAGTGTCACAAGACTACTTTATTGAAACTTTGATGTCGGAAGCATTATTTTGTCATTGTAAATATTGCATATCATACTCACTGACGTAGTTCTCGAGTCCGACTTCCTCGCCTTGACACCAAGTTCATTACCAACACGATGAAGTTCAAACAGTTCATACTCATATTCTTTAATCCCGGCATCTGTATCCATCCAGCCGTCCCATGAAAAACGTTGAGTACGCTAGTCAATAAATAATTTAGGATTAGATAGAAATAGTGGCTGTAGACTTTATTCTCACGTCATTCCAGTTGATATTATATCGCCGTGAATGGTATTTAAATAAACGAAATGGTCTTATTCCCAACAAACTAAATGGGTTTTCAGGAATAACAACGTCATCGACGGAGAAATACTTATGAAGCACTAGCCTGGGGGTAAAAATTAAAAAGTGGCAAATGTTCCACTAAATTGTTCAGAATCGGGTTATTCCGTACTTACTCTAAAGGATGCATTTGAAGCTGTATAAGGTAAGATAATATGAGGATGAAATAAATAATGCATCGTTGGGAATTTACAATGATATAAACCTGTTCGGAAAGTGAAGGCATTTCTTAACATAGTAAGTAGTGGGACAACTGAACACCTACTCTGAGTTCTCTCTACGCGCTACTCCCTGATTGAGTCTCTGGTATACACTAAATCCATTGTATGCCCCCGCCACCCCGACCATCCTCATCCCAGCCATATGCCCAAATGCTTCAAATTCACTTAAATTGTTCTGCGAAATCTCAACATCACAAAGCATGTCTAGGGGACATCTTCATGGGGTTACAATTAAATAGATGTACACGGAATGGATGTGATATAGAATAATATGTGTCTTATCTGGACGATAATCTGTTTGAGGTTTACAATAATATTGGTCTAGAGTATATGTACCTGTTTAGATAAGTCTACATCAGAGAGCATATCTAGAGAACATCCTGACCTGGGTTTACAATGGTATGGATCTACACTGTCAAATGTTATAGAAAATGTATTGGTTTGAGTCAGTCCTTGTAGATATCTAGTTTCCACCAAGTTTGTTTCTTTATTTTCAATCTTAACAAATCCACCATTGGCAACGGACATCAAAAACGTGAGTCTAAAATGTACATCATTGTAAACTGTGAGCAAGACATTTTGTTTTAACTACATAATATCAAATATTGGTTATGATATCTGTATAAAGACATATCTGTCAAATGTGTACATTCATCAATCTTCATTGAATTTAAAAAGGGACATAACTGTGCGAATAACAGTAACAAATTATTGACAGCCGTTGTTGTCTGGATAGCTACTTCTGAATATTGTATGTAAATCTTAAACAGAGAAGATAACACTGTATCCACTGTTGTATTCACAATGATCACGAAAGTGAAATATGTCTGTCAGTTAGCCCCAATCAACCCAGCTATATACAGTTACATAGAAACTGTTTCGCACTTTAGACAGCACATTTGGGTACTTTGCCCAAGACATTAAGAGCGTAAGGCAGAGAATAGGGCTTTTACTGTATTCTAGCCCTTTGAGCATCATAATTAGTGAAAAAGAACAAAAAACATTTTTATTCCATTCTCTCGTGCATGTGTTTTGTAATATCATGCTAGTTATTTAAAACCCTTACACATCATTATGATTAAATGGTAGAGATTATGATTATGTTCTTGGTAAGTCAAAAACAATCGAAAAACGTTTTTATTCTCTCGTGCATGCGTTTTGTAATAGCATGCTAGTTTTTTGTGCGAAAACTTACACATCCTTGTGATTAAATGGTAGAGATAACTGAGATAAATCTGTTAATGTCTGTTCACAGGTAAACACGCCCTGATTAGGATTACTTCGACTCTGTGGTCCGCCACAAGGATGAGAAAGAATATTATTGACATCTGAAATAGAACAACGTATTCCAAGAACAAAGGAATCATCTGGCATCAAGTAAATATAAGTTGGTTTCAATCGCCCGGTGTGCTGTTAACAAATGTTTGTCTCTCAAAAATATGAAAATCCATGGTTTTTTTTTTTTACTTTACTTACTTAAACATACATTATGCAAGAGCTAAATCTGCCTATTGCAGGTCTTTCTTTAACCCTGAAATGTTATCTAAATTATTAATGAGACATAAATTAACTTATCCAGATCATAATCAACTCTCGGCGTCATCGCTAGCCAGCGATATTTACTGAATTATGATCCAATTTGCTGCTCAACTTTGATTCATGATTAAATCATGAAATGGATAATCGAGACTATGTTTTTTATCCTACCGACATTAGTAATAATGACCGAGACCAGGTAAATTCTCGGTTAGAAGTGTATCAATTTGACTGAAAGTTTCAGCAAATTGCCTTTACAATATATAGTTTTAACTATTATAGTAAGAACTGCCAGCTCTTTATCTAATCTACAATAATGTATATTTAATAATATATGCGACACTATGGTAACACTTATGCAGTGTCACGGCGCCAAAAAGACAGACATTTCACTTTCGTGTGTCGCTGTATCCAGACTTTCACATTAATGTATTTTTTTTAAATGGATAAAACCTGTGTTGTTATAATAAAGTCCTTGTTTATATATGAAATACAAGAAACTACAACAGCTATGATAGTACCTATAATATCTACAGTCTGAGTTTAACAAGTCTAGAACCAGATTTAACGGATGAAACACTACGTGTTGTCTCTATCCCGGCCTAGGCCGAGGCGGCTAATGGTACGTCTCCCTTGGAACGTCGTTTGATAATCTCCATCCCATAAGCCAGGGGCCCTGGGTACGTCCTTCTAAGAACACTACGCGATGTCTTTAAAACACTTATCGCGCTGCATGGTTTAATTTATATATAAAGTTTAGGTACGTCAGCTATTAGGGCGGACCATTACCATATTTTGATAAGTGTTTTATTGGGCACCCATTTACGTCATCCCTATTGTATAAAATTGGTCCAATCTGTACTATACCAGATGGCCGGAGACCGATGACCTAGTGTCTGTCCATTAACGTAATAGTCATTGACCGATTTTAATCGACAAAGTACCTAATTATCCCAAAGCTTAGAAAGCTAGCTATCACCAATTTGTAGTTAACGACTTCAATACATTAAGCAAAACACCATTCAGAGAACTTAAATAACCCCTATAGATATACAGTATTGCTTATGGTTCATAGGGCATTAAGCTATAGGATTAAGAACATTAATACTAATGCAACCAACGCGAATAACGTATAGAAAATTACAGTTTTGTGTTGTATTGATACAGTATTAAAAGGACCCTTACCTCTTTCCAGACGTAAACTCGCACTAATAATGCCAACTTTAAAATCCTCGACATACGCCTGTCGAGAAGGTACAACTGGTTGGTAATCCGCAGTAAATCTAAAGTGAATATTAACAGGATTAACCATATTAGTCCATACAGTATCTTGAACTGGTCCTATATTTGTATTTCCTGGTGCATCAGTTTTACCGCCATTATTAGCTGTCAGACTTAGTATATTCTCTTTAATTGAAGGCTTTTCTGTTACTAAAAAGATATAATGGCAATAATAGCTATTAATTTACAAACGCGTTTTACTAATCCGCACAGGTTTTAGTACTGACTTAAGTTTACTACACTCCTTAATACTGCATTTTAACAGTTTAAACAAACTCAACCAATAGTGAATACACTTCCTTAACAGCTTTGCAACACGCCATCTGAATTAGTTACTAATGAATAATTCTTTATTGTGAATATTACAAAACGCCGTAGAATATTATGTTTACAGTAATTTTATTTAGAAATTTTAACACAGAATGGGGGAGCAGACTAGACCTAATGACACGGTTTTTTTTATCAAATCGATGTCGACAAAACCCTACTACAACCGTTTGTGTGATTATATCGCTAAAATTTTAAAAGACAGTGGCAACACTTACTTTTATCGCAGTTTGATCCTGTAAATCCTGAGGTACATATACAATTTGATGCCAATTCATTAGCACAGCTTCCGGGATAACATGGAGTACTGTCAGATCGCCAGGAACACGCCTCTGTAATAATACAAATACAATTTATGCTGACCATACAAAAATGGCTTGGATTGATTGAATTCCTGGACCATTGACCTCTGCCAGATATAACGACACATACACACCTCAAACACATGTTAGTCAAATATGTGAATGGATAACGTTGTTTTTAGAACTGGGTCGAAGATAAGCGCTATACAGCATGCATCTTTATTTCAACATCAAGGGCCGAATTTATGTTGGTCATATATTATAGAATATTGATACCTGTACATTAAATACTAACTTGTACAGCGTGTTTTATCACTGGAAACAACATAAGCTCTATAGTCAGGTTTTTCATTTCGTACTCCTTCACATCTAAAGCACCTCTCATTCCATGATGATGTACACGTTTCCAGATCACAATTTGTAATAGCTGAGCACACTATAAAATTTAATGAAAATACGTTACTAAATCATACTACACTATCAACGACAAGCGTTAACAATTATTAAATGCCCATCTACTATTGAATGTGGATCACGGTTTACAATATCTGTCAGTTAAGCTCACACTTTACTTTTCATGCCATCTGTTGTGACTGTCGCATTTCATATATGAGACGACAGTATAATTATTACTATCGGAATATTTATAAACGACATTCGGTCCATGCATTTTTAAATTACATTCTATTCGTTGATCAGAACAAAGTAACACATCGCCGAACTCGTTACGCTTAATGAGGGTGATTTCTATGAGTCCCACGCTCGTATATTGCTAAGTCAATACCAACTTTATTTAATATTTTTTAAGAATAAAATACAAAAAACAAAAAAATGATAGATCAGAAAAAAGATAATACATACTCTCACACGTCGGGCCAGTCGAATAGAAACCATCTTTTGGACAGCTACATTGATCAGGATTTGGACATGTACCATATATATATCTTTGAATACTACCATCACTATATTTTATATGGGAGTTGGGGAAATAGTTATCACAAGCTGATGGGTCAATCTTGTTATCACATAAAGCTAGAATATAAAGTACACACAGTTCAATATGTAATAGGCCATAACGTAATACCAATGTCAGTTCCACATAATAGTTACCGGCCTTACTCCTCATACTACCATTATATGGGAGTTGGGAAAATAATTATCACACGCTGATGGGTCTATCTCGGTGTGACATGGCTTGAATATAAATTACATACAGTTCAATGTGAAATAGACAATCATGTAATACCAATTGCAGTTACATATTAGAGTTTAATTGTCTGACAGAGAGAGAGAGAGAGAGAGAGAGAGAGAGAGAAATGGGGTTTAACATCCACTCGACACAAACTAGGTCATTTCGGGACTAACATATGGTTTAATTTTATTTCAATAATTCGCTTGCGCGTAGGGGTCTTTAGCAGTAGGAGGAAACCGGGGGACCCGGAGAAAACCCACGAGGTTGGACAGGCGATCCTACTCCTTGTCACGTACAACCGGGGATTCGAAACCACACCAGTCGACTCAATGACAGACTTTATGATACAGCGCGCGCACGCTAACCATTCAACCATTCAGCCATCCAACCCCCCAATGTCTGACAGACCATAATCTAATACCAATAACAGTTCCACATAACAGTTTCTAATCTTAGTCCCGATACATCCCATTTCTTGGTCTGTGACATTTCATCACATGTTGCTAATCATCTCGATTTTTTTAACGTGTCCAGACTGAGGTATATGGATAGTGTACAAGACATTGGGGGTTGGTGGATTACCAAACAAACAAAAATATGAGGTGCACAAACAGTATACATACCTATCACGCGCAATGTGTTGAATTTCGTCAAAATCAATCGGACGCAATTGTTCATTAATACACCCACCCCCACCCTCACCCCGTCCCCCTCAATTCACACCTACCAATTACGTAATTAGCTAATACAACCACCCTATCGGTAACCATCTCATCCATGTAAAAGTTTATTCTATTTCTAAAAAGTTTATGAAATGAAAAAAAGACTGCCAAATTTCAATAATTTCTCCAAATCGAAACATGTCATCAATAGATAAAATTTCTGCAAAATCTGTAATCTAAACAATCTTAAGAAAATCTTTTAAAAAAATCTTCAAATCAATTTATTCTTTCTTTCTAGGAATTATGTAGTTTAAAAAAATCCAAATTGAAATGTAATTATTTAAAAAAAAAACCCCAAAAAACCCAATGAAATAAATTAAAAGCATTAATAATTTTCTCGTGATTAGGCAACCTCAACAAATTTTTCAAATTGAAAAAAATAAAAATAAAAATAAAATCAGGATAGGCGGACATTGGCGAGTTATGGATCGATGTGCAGCAAGGTTGGATATTACGCGTCCGGTCAACTATCAAGTCTTCTTTGTTAAGTCGACACACACTTTCCAGTAAGTCAGCAATCCACTCCATTAATTGTACCAAATTAAAATCAGCTGGCACGTCACGAGATGATGTGATCGCCACGTTTACTGCACTCCATTCCAGCCATAGACCCCATTCCAATACATTCTCTAAGGCTAGTTAACTCTTTTCCTTTTGTGAGAACGTACAACCTTACTACCGGCAAAAAATACAGATATGAAATATATTTACCACGTTCACAGGATTGACCAAAACCAGCAGTTGTCCAACCAGTGCAGCAAAAAGTTTTAGTCCTATATTTAGTCCTAGAAAATACATATTTCACTGCATATTACTATATGTATGTATATCCATCATTGTCAAACAGTTAATGGAGCTAAATCCCTATTCTTTGGCTCCTAGAAATGAACACAAATGGGTCGCAACGCACATAATAATGTAATATGAATGTACCTAAACTGATTTACATTCAATCGTTTCTGTTTTTACTGTAACTTCTAACAGTTGTGTCCGGTAAAATACGCGAAGAGTCCGAACTAATAGGCAGTCTTTGCCGTCTGGTTTTTCTAGTCTACACCAGTAGTATTCTCCTACATGGGTTATGTTTAGCTTCGTTCATCAAGCCGCTTCATACAAATGACGCTCGAAAGCATTCTGGCAGGCGATTCGTCTGCCAATTTTAAAAAGATAACCCCATCAATGTTGATTAAAATTGACCAATAAGCCGTGTCGTCTGCAATGTTAAAGACTTGCCTCCTTTAAGTTGGTATGGTGATTTTTATTCCAGGCGTTTAAACTTTATAGAGAGATAAGTTTAAACTCATGGAATGAAAATCACCGTACCAACTTAAATGTTTGACAATGATTGAATTACATACACACAATGAAATAAAGTTGGGGCAGTGCATACACAAAGTCAGAATTAAGTCAAACTTAGGATAGCGTAATGTCGTACACGATCCTAAATCTGTTTATTATTTCAAAGTGTGGGTTATGATTTTATTGGGTGATGCTTGCGTGTCTGGCCATGGCTACACAATCATGGACAATTGTTATACTATTAGCTATTACATTTTGATAGCATACACATATGAAGTAAATAAAATAAAACCAAGTACGAACAATCCAAACCATTAGACAAAATTCGAAGTCCTAAAAAAACGGTATAGGCAAAATAGTGTAATAAGGCAAAATAGTGTAATCAGCATATGGACTGTTCACCGTGTACAAAATACACGACAAACAGTGGTAACAGGTGTCCGGAATTATAAGCTTACCCTGCCTGGCGCCACACCCGCCATAGCTGCATCCAAACTATTAGGCGAAATCTCGGTAAAATAGCGTGATTGGCCAATGAACTATCGGTATACAAAATGCACGTGATGAACAGTGTTAACGATGTAGTAGACACTTGTATTATTTCCAGTGGTCGAACTAGCTCTAGGTCTTAAAGGATTACTATTTCTAGAACAATTTGTTTAGTATAATCAAGTAAGCTTAAATACAATCACAATATCTTACCTATGGTGTGTACATCGACTCAACCAAAGAAATCCACAGCCTTTAGTGTATTTTTCTTGGTAGGATTCTTGTTCTGTACAAATATGGCTACTACAAATCAAATATAGAAACATATAATAATGAAATGTAATAACAAATCTGCAAATAATCAAGATCCTACCCCTTTTTCAAATAAATTCATAAAATTCTTCCCAGGTTGAATAACCTGTCAATTATACATTAATGTATCATAGATATTGTACATAGCGCACATTTATGGATAAACAAACATAATACAACACAATAAACGTATATCATTAGTAGACAAAATAAAAATTCGATCTAATAATGTACATTTCTGTCTTACACCATGATATAATTGTAATTTTGTAACACTATTATGTGTAATACTTTTAAATAGACAAACATGTTACAACACACACAAAAACGTATATCATTTGTAGACAAAATAGGGAGAGAGACAGAGAAATGGGGTTTAACGTCCACTCGACACAAACTAGGTCATTTCGGAACTAACATATGGTTTAATTTTATTTCAATAATTCGCTTGCGCACAGGGGTCTTTGTCAGTGGGGGGGGGAACCGGAGGACCTGGAGAAAACCCACGAGGTTGGACAGGCGACCCTACTCCTTGTCACGTACAACCGGGGATTCGAAACCACGCCAGTCGACTCAATGACAGACTTTATGATACAGCGCGCGCACGCTTACCATTCAGGCATCCAACCCCCACTTGTTGGGAAAATAAATATTCGGAATAATATAGATTCCAGTCTTACACCATGATCATGATAGTAATGTATCATTGTTAATTGTATAATTGTAAAATATTACGTTGGACATTTCATGACAGATAATATAATCACGTATCTCTCGATATTTTCATTTTGATATTTACATATAAAGCTATGTATAACGGTAATCGAAAAACATAATGTAAACAAAACTATATCTTCTTTACTTTGTTATTTAATTTGTTGCGCTAAAAGGGTAAAAATACAGAAAGTTTTCTGTTTCATGGATTCATAAAAGATCGAATATGAATTTCGTTTCTATAACAGCTAATTTCAAGTAATGATTTGACATAATGGTGTAGCACAAGAGGATAGTATAGCACTATTATCCTGACCACTCTCTTCAAAACGGCTTCAAAAGGAATAGGTGGTAATGACCTTCCTCACCTCGGCCAAATCACGTTTTGTTTTAAATAGAAATAAACTTTCACACGGACTAAATTGATTTGAATTTGAATAAATTGCTTGATACATGCAAGATTTTTAACGTTTTGGCGCGACATTGAACTATATCTGCTTTTAAGCAATTGCATTACAAAATTGTAATTACTATAAACTTGTAGGTGGCAGCAGTGAACAAATCTGTTGCATAGCATCATCACTAAATATGGTAACTATGTTCCTTTTTCCTAAAGATCGGATAGCTTCGATATAAGATCGAATTATTAAAGTTATGAGTCATTAAAACATTTATCTTCACAGTCTTGGTTTTATTGTTAAGTGTTTAATTTTATAAATATTAACTGAGTATAAAATCTGATAAAAACTGTGTTGTGGTATACACGGGTTATTCCGTGTCAAGTTGGACCGAATTTCGGAAAGTTGGGAACATGATCCCCTCCAAAGAAATTATATAAAAAATATATGTTATAGTATATGGCCTTAAAGGACAATAATGGTGTCATTCATTATCACATATGTGGTAGAACTCGTTAAATATAATTTTAACACAGAGATCATTGCTACGATAGATGTCTTATGAAGGTCTCAACAAACGGAAGTGACGAACGCAAAAGGAAAACACGACTTATCCTTCTACATAATTGACTGAAGTGATAACAGATACACGGGCAAATTTCTGCTCACAAATAATTCCCTCGAAGACCAAAAGTTGTTATGTAGGACTGTGAGAGTTTATCTGACAATTCAAAAACGTAATTGAATGTCACTAGATAAGATATCACATGATAATGACTGGCACCAATATTGTCCTTTAAGCTAACAAATCCAAAATTATACCTCTCTAGGTCAAAAACTCGCTGAGATATGGCCATTTGAAATTAGGGTGCTGAAACGGATCATGAATTCAGTAATTTCATTCGGGTTTTCGGGTGCTTTAAACTCACATTTCTAATACTATTACAGGAGTAGAACTCTCGAACTTTGTAATCTGAGACAACTTTTGGTGTAGATTTAGCATCACATGTGATGTGCGATTTACACAGTTCGTGCCACCAGGTGGCAAAATGTGGAACAAAATAACTATTCGTTTCTTTTTTAGGACTTCCACAGCCTCTGGCAAAGTCGCTATTGTATACACAACCTTCAAAATTGGCATAGATCACGTATATTTGTCTTTAATCAATTTACAAAAGATTATGAGTCGATGGGATATATACTTTTTCCAAATATTCAGCATGGAAATTCAATGCACACTGAAAACGTACAGAATATACCCATTTTCTCCTTCAATTTTGGCCATGTGGGATAGAGGTAAACAATTCAAAAAAATGTTGATAATGAAATTTCATTTACCCTACTATAACATATATTACAATCCAACTTGTGTATTCGATGGTTTATATTTTTAATTGTCAATCTGTGAGGTGATGAAGTTTTAATGGCTATTATCAAAATTGTTGACTTTTCACGTTGATTAATGACCTATACTCCTCAAGAGTGACGTTTTGCGTAGATTACAAATATGTATTCATTTTGGATGTACATTGTACAGCAATAGTCGACCCGAATTGTCTTGTTTAACTGTCAGTGAACTCCTCATTATATAGCGCCAGGGAATAGATACCACACATGGTCATACATGCAATTGTCTCTTTTATCTCGTCATGGCATGCCTACTGACCAGTGCCTATTCCTTTGAAGTCATATGCAGTTTGCAAATGACATACGGGATTGAGACGTGTTCGATTGTATTATCTCGAGCGCTCGAGATAATACAATTGAACACGTCTCAACTGATGTTTAAGCTGTATAATTTTGTGCATTATTGAATGATAAACTTGCAGAACAAAGATATTCATTTGTTCATTTTTACAGCCCATCCAAACTGCAGTGACGGAGAGGACCTGCCCCACTTAACGCTCCATCCCATGCTCAACACCACCACTAAATATTTCCCATTATGTCTACCCCCTTCCAAGTTAAGGAGTGAGTAATCTGGGATGTGGGAGGGGTTCCCGTACCGAAATGAAGTGTACACTTCCTCCGAAGTGTCCATTTCCAACACACTTCTATAGACACTTCAAACGAAGTGTTAAAAAAACTCCACCGAAATGTTCATTTCTAGCACACTTCCAAAAGATGGCCTGTTTTCACAACATTTCATCGTCACTTCTGAAAGATGGTCTTTTTTCACAGCATGTCATTAACACTTCGGGGAGATAGTCTTTATACAACTACATGCCTTTCACACTTCTGAGAGATAGTGAAAATAGATGATCATTTCATCGTCACTTCTGAAAGATAGTCTATATACAACTGCGTGTCATTAACACTTCTAAGAGATAGTGAAAATAGATGATCATTTCATCGTCACTTCTGAAATACTATTAAAAAATGATCATTTCATTCACCCCCATCGACCGGCTCCGCTCATTAACAAAAAAAGGAAAAATTGTATGGATTTTAAAACAATTCAGGCGGTAATTATATATATATATATATATATATATATATATATATATATATATATATATATATATATATATTACCGCCTGAACTGTTTTAAAATCCATATTCATTAGCCTGCTCGATTGAAACAAATAAGTGAATGTACTGAAATATGGCGTCTGTCTAAAAATAGGTCATTAGCGGGGTTCGCTCTTCACGGAGTCCAAGTACTAGATACGCAGCTTATTATTGCGATATCCCCCCTTTCTGTATCGAGGAAATGAAATCCTGTATTCATTATTTACACATAATAATTAATCATATTGGTGGTTATTCGCTGTTTCGCTTCGTCTAAAGTCCAGTGGTACGGAACTCGTATTATTTGACGGGGATATGGCCGGGTATTTAAATTAAAAATATGGGTCTTAAAATACAAAATTCCAGATGTCATATTACGTATCACTGAAAAGCACGTTCTTTGATCTTTTCAAATATGTAAATTATTTTCTGGCGCATTTATATTTATTTACTTTGAAAAACAATCAATGTTGGATGGTCCTAAAATCTATTACCATGTTTACGGAGAGGTACTTTGTGTGTTGTTGTCCACCAATATGGCGGCGTCCTGTATCTAGGTCATGTATCGGATACCGGTACGCTCTATATAGACATAGACTATAATAAAAATGGCCGACGAGAATTGAATGTTTTGATAGTTGAATTTCATTAGGACCTAATGTGGCTTTGAACACACGGCATGCAAGCATGCCTGCCTTATTTGACATTATATTATTTCAGATTATACTGCCACCATGGGCCGTAGGCGTTATATAGCGATTAGCGACGATTCCCGAATGATCGAGATTTACGGTCGGCATTTCTTTTATCAGGCTACCGCTTCAAAATGTACACAAGTGAATGACGAGTTTTATGTAGGCTAATCTTATAAATAAACTTGCTATTTCTATCAATGATTCAGGTACCTATAATAACAGACCATCACGTGTAGGCTACACGGTAAAAGTAAAAGTAAATTTGCTGGAAATTTGGTTATCCTTGTAAGACTTGATGTGTTGTGTAGGCTGCACGGTGCCGGTACATATTTAAAATATTTCATTCAATACCCGGTACGGTATTTTAAAAGACCAAAGCCACCAATAATACTCAATAGGCAATACATGTAGTTTTACATCTGACTGTCATAAAATTTTGTAAATGTATATGATAGCCTAATATTGCTGTGATATTTAAGCAAAACTTTATTAATATAACCAAATAATAAACTGGATCTTAGTAAAGCATCTAAAGAATGGGCTAATGTAAAGCAAATTAAGATTTGGCAAATAAAAATTCCATTTGGCCATAAAATATATAAACAATTTTGCATGTGAAAGTGATAGCTATAAATTGCTATATCCTATGTTTACAACATTATGCTGCTGACATTTTATTGTTGTTGAAATGAGTTAGTGCATATTGCTTTAAGCGCTGGACGTAGTAGCCGAATGATTCTGCCGAATGAATCCGCGCTTAATGATTCGCGAATCAAACATGTTTGATATATTCGCCCGAATTATACTTAATCACCAATCATATTGAGAAGTCACGTGATTGTTTGAAGACATGGTCGCTGCCATGTTTAATCATGCGATGTCAAAGGTGATGCAATCGACTAGTGAATCAGGTGGGAGTATGCCCACTTATTTGGCCGAATGATTCGGCTAGTGTATCCACGACAGACCTTGTGATTTCATGTGCACACATTAAGCACAAGACCATTCAACCCCCACATTGAAAAAATGAAATGAAATGGGGTTTAACGTCCTACTGTTCTTCTCCTATGCTGGGCTAATGAAGACGGGCATACGCCATACAGTGTGCTATGAGGGAAATTTTGCCCGGGCAGCGGCACTATCGCCTACTCTTATATTGAATTCCAACTGCCAAGGGATCTTTTACGTGCATTCTAATGTATACACGGGACCTCGGTTTTTCGTCTCATCCGAAGGACTAGACAGCTGTCCTTGTCAGGCCCTCCGTCTTGCATCACTGGCAAGGGGAAACCACGCCGGAAAATCTCAATGAACTTTCTCGGCCAATGCAGGGATCGAACACCCGACCTCCAGGCTAGCGAGCCAGCGTCTTACCCACTCAGCCACGTGACCCCCTCCCACATTGAAAAGAAAAGACATAAGCAAAGAACTAAATGTTAGCCCAGAAGTTACCCAGTTTGTGTTGAGTGGACATTAAACCCCATTTTTCTCACTATCTCATATACAAACACAAAATGTGCAGTGTGCTGTGGGAAATTTTACCTTGACAGCTGCCATATGACCTACTCTTATATCAAATTAAAACTGCCATGGATTCTTTTACATGCTGGTTTTGATTCCGCAGTTGTACGTGACAAGGAATAGGGTCACCTGTCCAACCTCGTGGGTTTTCTCCGGGTCCTATGGTTTCCTCCCACTGCTAAAGACCCCTACACGCAAGCGAATTATTGAAATAAAATTATACCATATGGAAGGCCCCAAATGACCTAGTTTTTGTCGAGTGGACATTAAACCCCATTTCTCTCTCTCGGTCAAACAATTTGGGAGAATGCATACACAGCGGTGCTATATGAACAGTATGAACAACTAGATGCTGTTTCTTGCCAGGACCCTTGTCCGACACCACTGTCAATGGTAAATTATTCCGGAAATCCTGAGTAATTTTGTTGACATGCCGGGATCCAACCTGGGATAATTGAAGCATTTATTCTTAACAAAAAAGAATTACTCATGCTCTTATTATCAAAAAACGTTCGAAAAAGACACCCATTACATATGCCATACAGTGTGCAATGAGGCACTAAGGCCTTACATGTATCTTATTTCAAAATCCACCTGTCCAACTTTTACATACACGCCAATGTGCATGTGTGATGTCGTTTTTTTTTTGTTGTGCCATCCGCACGACTATACAACTGTTTCCCCCTGGTCCCTATGGTTTTCTCCCACTACAAAAGACCCCTACAGCCAAATATACTATTCAAAAAAAGTAGGGGATATTTGATTTTGGGGGCATAATACTAAAATATGCAAATGACTACGAAAAAAGTCACTATAGAACCTAACAGAAAAAACATTTCCAGTTACATGTGACGCCCAAACGCACCAATAGCTACCGCATGGAATGCAGGTGATGCTTGGGATCATCATGGGGGTCCAACCCAAGATTTGCACGACTCTGACTTTGAATGTTACAGTCATTGTGGCATTGAATTCCAGGGTGGAAACATCAGTTTAATTGTTTTAGTGACCAGAAAACAAATTTTGATATGCGTCGGCTTACCCAAAATGAAAGGTTACGTGCCCTTGGCATGCTACAGATCGGCACAACACAGGCGGTTGTGGCGCGGACGATGAATGTTTCTCAGTCTGTCATAAGCAGGCTATGGTCCAGATACCGTGATAAACAATCTGTACAGGACAGACCACGCTCAGGTCGACCAAGGGCGACAACTCAAGCCCAGGATCGATTTATCCGTACCTTGACCTTGAGAAATCGTGTCATCACAGCAAATCAGATAAGCGCTCGTCTTCAAACAGACACTGGTGTGAGAGTGAGTGGCCAGACGATTCGGAATCGACTGCATAGGGGTCACCTTCGCGCCCGACGTCCTCGCGTGATCCCTTGTTTGAGAGATCATCACATTCAGGCATGACGTCGTTGGTGTAGGGATCGTCAACACTGGGATAATCGACGCTGGAGCAATGTGATGTTTTCAGATGAGTCAAGGTTCACTGTTGATTTTTTGGACAGACGTAGGAGGGTGTGGCGTCGTCGAAACGAGCGCTTCCAAGACGTTAACGTCATCAGACATGATCGATTTGGGGGTGGTTCTGTTATGGTGTGGGGAGGCATCACTGTTGCTGGAAGAACGGCTTTACATGTTGTTGCAGGGCGTGTTACAGGCCAGTACTACCGGGACAACATCTTGGCAGTCCATGTTGTGCCGTTCGCACGACGTCATGGCCGCCGTTTCATCTTCCAGGATGACAACGCAAGATGTCACAGGGCCAGGATCGTTACAGGTTACCTCCAACAACAGAACATCACCACATTACCTTGGCCAGCACTGAGTCCCGACCTCTCCCCCATCGAGCATGTCTGGGACATGCTTGGACAGAGGTTACGTCGACGTCAACAACGTCCTGCCAATGTCCAAGAACTTGCTGCTGCGTTGCAACAGGAATGGGACAATCTGGACCAAAATGACCTTAGACGTCTCATTAGGAGTATGCCACGTCGGATCAATGCTTGTTTGGCAAACAGAGGAGGATTTACCCGTTACTGACTTGGTTGTGATGCTGTGGTAACTTTGCTGTTTGACCCCGGGTATCATTTTACCCTTATAATGGTCAGTCTGTGCCTTACTTAGTCTAACGATCATTTGGAATAAATCGATGAATGTGAACTTCATTTCATTTTGTCATTTGTTTCTTCGTCAGTTTCATTAGGTGACTTTAATAACACTTAAAAATCAAATATCCCCTACTTTTTTTGAATAGTATATAATTGAAAAAAAATGTGTTAGTCCTGCTATGGCGTAGTTTGTGTAGAGTGGACATTAAACTTCATTTCTCTCTCTCTTCTTGCCAGGCCCTATGTCCTGCACCACTGGAAAGGGGGAACCAAGGCGTAAAATCTAGAAGAGCTTTCCTGGGCAATGACAGGATCGAACACGGGACGACTCGGATAGTGTGCCAACGTCTCACTCACTGAGGGGAGGTGGATGACCGAATGGGTAGCACGTGCTCGCTGTATTATAAAGTCTGTCATTGAGTCAACTGGCGTGGTTTCGATTCCCCGGTTGTACGTGACAAGGAGTAGGGTCGCCTGTCCAACCCTGTGGGTTTTCTCCGGGTCCTCCGGTTTCCTCCCACTGCTAAAGACCCCTAAGCGGAAGCCAATTATTGAAATAAAATTGAACCATATGTTAGTATGAAATGACCTAGTTTGTGTCGAGTGGACATTAAACCCCATTTCTCTCTCTCTCACTGAGGCACAGTGTCTCCCAATATCAAGCAAGAATTTTCTTTGATCTGACAAGCTGGATTATATTCAATATACATGTAAGAACCAGAATTGTTTTAATTTGAGACAATTTTTTTAGATGTCGTTTAAAATTATATTACATTCATTAAAGTGAAAAGAAATTGTACGACATGTACTTGTAAAGTAGTTTGATATATACAGCTTCAAAACAAATTTGGTTTTGTAAAATAAAAAGTTACTGTAGGCCCTATTGAAATTTTCTCTTTCAGTATTTGACCAAATTTGTTATTGATGCCGACAAAATTTGGTTTTGATACCATAAATTAATCTTCCAATACACCTATGTATACTTTTGATAATACCGGGGGTGGGTTTTGGATGGTGAATGGTTATCGTAAGGTCTGTTATTGAGTCAACTGGCATGGTTTTGATTCCCCTGTTACGTGACTAGGAGTAGTCGCCTGTCCAACCTTGTGGGTTTTCTCCGGGTCCTCCGGTTTCCTCCCACTGCTAAAGACCCCTACGTGCATGCGCAAATTATTGAAATAAAATTGAACCATATGTTAGTATCAAAAAGACATTAAGTAGGTCTGTAGTCTATATTAAATTTGCGAGAATCTGTCATTTAATGGGGGATCACGGTGGCTTAGTGGGTAAGGCGCTGGCTCGCTAGCCTGGAGGTCGGGTGTTCGATCCCTGCATTGGCCGAGAAAGTTCATCCCGATTTTCCGGCGTGGTTCCCCCTTGTCAGGGATGCAGGACGGAGGGCCTGACAAGGACAGCTGTCTAGTCATTCGGATGAGACGAAAAACCGAGGTCCCGTGTACACATTGGCGTGCACGTAAAAGATCCCTTGACAGTTGGAATTCGATATAAGAGTAGGCCGTAGTGCTGCTGTCCGGGCAAAATTTCCCTCATAGCACACTGTATGGCGTATGCCCGTCTTCATTAGCCCAGTTCGGAGCAAAACAGTAGGACGTTAAACCCCATTTCATTTCATTTCATTTCTGTCATTTAAAAAAAAAAGAGTCCTAGGCCTACGTAGGCCCTGAAATGAAATGAAATGGGGTTTAACGTCCTACTGTTCTGCTCCTGGTTTTGATTCCCCAGTTACGTGACTAGGAGTAGTCGCCTGTCCAACCTTGACGGTTTTCTCCGGGTCCTCCGGTTTCCTCCCACTGCTAAAGACCTCTACGTTCATGCGCAAATTATTGAAATAAAATTGAACCATAGTCTCAAAAAGACATTAAGTAGGTCTGTAGTCTATTTTGAAATTGCAAGAATCTGTCCTTTAAAAAAAAAAGGGTCCTAGGCCTACGTAGGCCCTGAAATGAAATGAAATGGGGTTTAACGTCCTACTGTTCTGGTTTTGATTCCCCAGTTACGTGACTAGGAGTAGTCGCCTGTCCAACCTTGACGGTTTTCTCCGGGTCCTCCGGTTTCCTCCCACTGCTAAAGACCCCTACGTGCATGCGCAAATTTTGAAATAAAATTGAACCATATGTTAGTCTCAAAAAGACATTAAGTAGGTCTATAATCTATATTGAAATTGCGAGAATCTGTCATTTAAAAAAAAAACAGTCCTAGGCCTACGTAGGCCCTGAAATGAAATGAAATGGGGTTTAACGTCCTACTGTTCTGCTCCTAACCTGGGCTAATGAAGACGGGCATACACCATACAGTGTGCTATGAGGGAAATTTTGCCCGGGCAGCGGCGCTACGGCGCTACGGCCTACTCTTATATCGAATTCCAACTGTCAAAGGATCTTTTATGTGCACGCCAATGTGTACACGGGACCTCGGTTTCTTGTCCCACCCGAACAACTAGACAGCAGTCAGGCCTTCCATCCTGAATAACTGACCAGGGGAAACCACGCCGGAAAATCTGAATGAACTTTCTCTGCCAATGCAGGGATCGAAAACCCGACCTCCAGGCTAGCGAGCCAGCATCTTACCCACTTAGCCACGTGATCCCCGCGTAGGCCCTACACCTATCATATTTTCAATGACATCGAAATTTCAGAAACTATAATTCATGAAAAGTTAAAATATTGAACAACAATGTTTTGATACAATAACTTCAACTTCAACTTCAACTTTTTATTTGCATATTACGTCCATTAAGAACATATTTGCTTTGGAAATGTTTTGATACAATAATTAACATTTGCTTTGGAAGAAATGTAAAAAGATTACAAAAAATGTTGACATTTAGACATTGCTAAAATTTGCTTATTATTATTATTTCTGTTTATTAATATTATACTATTATTATTATTATTACAGCATATTTATAGTGCTCAGGGGAACTTACAGAGTGACAATACAAAAAAAAACCAATGTTAACAGTTGTATTATAAGTTCCATGGTAATAATATACTAAAATACAACAGGGTCAGATAGAATCCTGTTTAAATTAAATATGTGTTTTTAAGTTGTTTTTTTAAATAAATATATAGAGATGTAGGCCTACAACATCTTAAACTAAATTTTTAATTGTAGGTCTAGTTGTAATTAAATTAGCCTATTAGTATTATCAAAATGGCGATCAAGTACCGGTATTTAAAAATATTGTTGACCTATTTATTTTTGTGGGTGTGTGGGTGTTACTGTGACCCAGATGTGAGATAATTAATACATCACAAGTCTCAAGCGAAATAGGCCTATAGCCCAGTTCATGAAAGTTGTTAAGATATTGGAAAACAATGTTTTGATACATAATTCCACATTTTTTTAGGAAATAGATTTATAACCAAACACAAACAAAAGAATTTCTGTTAATGTTAATGATACCGGTAGTAAAAAATGATTTTTAACTTTCAAATTTTTTTTTACTCGTATTTTCTAAAGATCGCTAGGATTGGTCAATAATGACGTAAGTGAAATTTAATCCAATCGTAGCCTTCGTCTCATGTTATGGGCGCCATTTTTCTTTTCGCTAACTTGATTGATACTATTTAAAACAATTTAAGGTAAGTTATTAGGGGGGTTGGGATGGCCTAGTGGTCTAGAGTTTCACGCTTCGACCTCTAGTTGGCCGGTCACCTCTGGCTTGCGGCTGTGGTTTCGATCCCAGGTGTGAGCGTATGTGGCTTGGAGATAGGGGCGCCTTCTCAACCTCGTGGGTTTACTCCGGGTACTCCGGTTTCCTCCCACAGCAAAGACCCCTGCGCGTGCGCTAAGATCATTAAAATGAACTTGTCTGCGATATCACCTTCGGTGGAAGCGGACGTTAAACGCTAAGAACAACAAGTTATTATAATATTTCTCAAAGTTTTAATTGTTGTAAAGACCAGGTTTTTGTTATAGCTAGCCAATTTAATGATTAGTTACGATTTATCACTAACAACATATGGATGGGAAGTTTGGCCTCAAGGTCAAAATCAAGGTCACGGCAATATTTACACCTAAAGGCCAATCCACTGATCAACACCAAATGGTATTTTATAGAAAATGGTGGCTTCGCGCAAAAATTAAAGTATACGAAAATTATATTAATTTTTATGAACTGCAGTGTTAGGCAGCTGGTGCAGTGTGTCGGTTTCCGTCTAAGTGTCTTGTTATTCGAGTCGGTTTCCGTCTTAGTGTCTTGTTATTCAAGTCTAATTAGTAAACAAAGCAAATGGCATCAAACGGATGAAGTTCTCTCTCGTTAGAAATTAAAAGGTCGGTAAAATAAAAAGTTATTTATCGATTCGGCTGAAATTTGGTGTGTGGTCATTGCTAGCCCCCCTTAACACCCTCTGAAAATTTCAAGTGCCTACGACCACGGGAACTGGTAGAGGTACGAAAGTGCAATAGCGCCCCAGTTGACATGTATTTTGATATTTGTGGACTACATAACTAGACTTTTTGTGTGGACGAGTTAACTGGCATTCATTTTGAATGATTACAGTTGTTTTCGGTAAATTTAAACTGTGGTACACTATATTGGTACTTGAAAAAAGGTGAATTTATTTCGTCTTTATTTTTTTTTTCAGAGGTTGTAAATTAATAATCCACCAGTGCGGTATGTGAAAGATGTGTCTAGACAAGATGGTAAATTGAAGTAAACTTATTCTGTCACCCTACATGTCTGTTATTCCATACATGGGCCGATGATCTGAAATCCGTTAGTTCAATGGTTCTTGAGGTTGAAAGTCAGATATAGAGATTACCCCTCAGTACTGCTGTCCAATAATCATACGTTCCCTACCTATTTCCCTGTAGTTTAAAGGCAGCTAATGGCCCGTAAATTTAAATCTTTCAACCTTTTATTCCGATGGTCCCAATATTGAATAATTTCTCAAAGTATCATAAAATCTGTCATTGAGTCGACTGGCGTGGTTTCGAATCCCCGGTTGTACGTGGCAAGGAGAAGGGTCGCCTGTCCAACCTCGTGGGTTTTCTGCAGGTCCTCCGGTTTCCTCCCACTGCTAAAGACCCCTTCGCGCAAGTGAATTATGTAAATATTTAAAAATTAAACCATATGTTAGTCCCGAAATGACCTAGTTTGTGTCGAGTGGACGTTAAACCCCATTTCTCTCTCTCTCCCTTGTTGCTGGAAAATAAAACATGACACATTCCTAACTCAACATTAACTTCTTAGGGCAAGTAGTTCAATGATTTCACTTGCCTGAAAATGAAACTGATTGCCCAAATGTACAAATTGCCTCAATTTTGCTTTGTGGGATAATTAAGTCATATAGGTGGAATTGTTTATGTAGTCTGATAAAAAAATCTCCAGTTAACTTTTAATGTCGCTCCCCAGTCCTTTTTATGTGGACGTATATTGTCGTCGCCCCTGTCCGTCCGTCCGTCCGTCCACAATTGCTTGTGAACACTTTACAGGTCACAATTCTTATCCAATTTCAACGAAACTTGAAATATAGGTTTATCTCCCCAAGATCTCGGTTCCTTTCGATATTAAAATTAGCATGTATCAGACCGTAACTTCGTAGATTATGGCCCATGATTGTACGTAAAATCGCGTTTTTAGGTCACAATTTTTATCCGATGTGGTTTAAACTTTAAATGTATGTTTATAACCCACAGATCTCGGTTCCTTTCGATATTCGCGCATATCGGACCATAACTTCCTGAATTATGGTCCCTGATTGTACGAAAAATCACGTGTTTAGCTTGTGGACCCCATAGAGGACACAATTTTTATCAGATTTAAAAAAAATGTGTGAATATATCACCGTTACACCCTAAGGATGGTTGAGTTCGAATTTTGTAAAAATCGGACTGAAACTGACGGACAAAATGGCCGCCCCTCGTTCGCAAATACATGTAATGTCAAAATATTGCGAATCAGGGTTGTGGACTGGAGGTCACAATTTTCATCTGATTTTGATAAAATTTGAAATGCATGTTTATAACCCACAGATCTCAGTTCCTTTCGATATTCGCGCATATCAAACCATAACTTCCTGAATTATGGCCGAAAAATCACGTTTATAGCTTGTGGTCCCCCTAGAGGTCACAATTATTATCCGATTTAAAAAAACGTTTGAATATATCACCGTTATACTGTAAGGATGGTTGAGTTTGAATTTCGTAAAAATCTAACCAAAACTGACAGACAAAATGGCCACGCCTCATTGTCAAATGGCGTAAAAATATGGTATATTAATGTTGTGGACCCTGTAGAGACTTGAAATGCATATTTACAACGCAAAGATCTTTCGATATTCGTGCATATTGGATCATAACTTCCTGAATTATGGCCCTTGATTATATGAAAAGTCGCGTTTTTAGGATGTGATCCCTCAAGATGTCACAATTTTTATCCGATTTAAAAAAACGTTTGAATATATCACTGTTACACCCTTATGATGGTTGAGTACGAAGTTTCGTACAAATTGGACCAAAACTGCCGGACAAAATGGCTGCTCCTCGTACGCAAATATTGTAAATATATGGTATATCAAGGTTTTGGACACTCTGGAGAGAGGACACAAATTTGATCAGATTTTGATGAAACTTGAAATACATGTTTATAACCCAAAGATCTTGGTTCCTTTCAATATTCATGCATATCGGATCGTAACTTCCTGAATTATGGCCCTTGATTGTACGAAAAATCACTTTTTTTGAGCTTGTTCTCTGTCCATCTCTTGCAAAATGTGGGCAAATCATGCATGGCAACCGCTTGTTAACAAATGTATGGGGATAGTTCATAAATTGCTGCAATTAAATTGTATCTTTTTCTCAAGGTCATGTTACAGAAAACTAAACTCAAACTTTTCAAAGTCATTTTTTGGACATTTGACCTTGACTTACGACCTTGACCCCGTAACCATTTTCGAAGGCTATCACCTTGGCTTGAATCATGGGCGTTTACCTTGGTCCTGTCGCACACTGCTCGGTCAGAAAACGGTCAAACGCAGAGGGGCCCGTGCCCGAAAGGAAGTCAATGGGCGTGGTCAATGTGAAAGTTCGTGGTGACCTCCACTAGTCACCTTTAACCATCCGTGACCTCGACTTCGACCTTGAGTCCGAACTTCCCATCCATCTCGGGCCCTTTGCGTTTATGCGTGCTGTGACCTTATTTCTTACTGTATTATCAAGGTCAAGCATTAACTTTGATAATACAGTTAGAAATAGGGTCACGGCAAGCATAAACGAAAAGGGCCCGAGATGAATAGGAAGTTTGGACTCAAGGTCAAAGTCAAGGTCACGGATGGTTAAAGGTGACTAGTGGAGGTCACCACGACCTTACACATTGACCACGCCCATTGACTTCTTTCGGACACGGGCCCTTTGCGTTTGACCCTTTTCTGACCGAACAGTGTGCGACAGGACCAAAGTAAACGTCGATGGTTCAAGCCAAGGTGATAGCCTTCGAAAATGGTTACGAGGTCAAGGTCGTAAGTCAAGGTCAAATGTCCCAAAACTGACTTTGAAAAGTCCGAGTTTAGTTTTCTGTAAGATGACCTTGACCTACGACTTTGACCCAATTATCTTTTCTGGAGGACGTCGTCTCTGCTTTCACCTCGAACATTAACTTTGATAATACAGTTAGAAATAAGGCCACGGCAAGTATAAACGCAAAGGGCCCGAGATGGATGGGACGTTTGGACTCAAGGTCAGAGTCAAGGTTACGGATGGTTAACGGTGACTAGTGGAGGTCACTACGACCTTTCACATTGACCACGCCCATTGACTTCCTTTCGGACACGGACCCTCTGCGTTTGACCGTTTTCTGACCGAGCAGTGTGCGATAGGACCAAGGTAAACGTTCATGATTCAAGCCAATGTGATAGCCTTTGAAAATGGTTACGGGGTCAAGGTCGTAAGTCAAGGTCAAATGTCCCAAAAATGACTTTGAAAAGTTTGAGTTTAGTTTTCTGTAACATGACCTTTACCTACGACTTTAACCCAATTATCTTTTCTGAAGGACGTCATCTCTGCTTTCACCTCGAACATTAACTTTGATAATACAGTAAGAAATAAGGCCACGGCAAGCATAAACGCAAAGGCCCCGATATGGATGGGAAGTTTGGCCTCAAGGTCAAAATCAAGGTCACGGCAATATTTACACCTAAAGGCCAATCCACTGATCAACACCAAATGGTATTTTATAGAAAATGGTGGCTTCGCGCAAAGTATACGAAAATTATATTAATTTTTATGAACTGCAGTGTTAGGCAGCTGGTGCAGTGTGTCGGTTTCCGTCTAAGTGTCTTGTTATTCGAGTCGGTTTCCGTCTTAGTGTCTTGTTATTCAAGTCTAATTAGTAAACAAAGCAAATGGCATCAAACGGATGAAGTTCTCTCTCGTTAGAAATTAAAAGGTCGGTAAAATAAAAAGTTATTTATCGATTCGGCTGAAATTTGGTGTGTGGTCATTGCTAGCCCCCCTTAACACCCTCTGAAAATTTCAAGTGCCTACGACCACGGGAACTGGTAGAGGTACGAAAGTGCAATAGCGCCCCAGTGGACATGTATTTTGATATTTGTGGACTACATAACTAGACTTTTTGTGTGGACGAGTTAACTGGCATTCATTTTGAATGATTACAGTTGTTTTCGGTAAATTTAAACTGTGGTACACTATATTGGTACTTGAAAAAAGGTGAATTTATTTCGTCTTTATTTTTTTTTTCAGAGGTTGTAAATTAATAATCCACCAGTGCGGTATGTGAAAAATGTGTCTAGACAAGATGGTAAATTGAAGTAAACTTATTCTGTCACCCTACATGTCTGTTATTCCATACATGGGCCGATGATCTGAAATCCGTTAGTTCAATGGTTCTTGAGGTTGAAAGTCAGATATAGAGATTACCCCTCAGTACTGCTGTCCAATAATCATACGTTCCCTACCTATTTCCCTGTAGTTTAAAGGCAGCTAATGGCCCGTAAATTTAAATCTTTCAACCTTTTATTCCGATGGTCCCAATATTGAATAATTTCTCAAAGTATCATAAAATCTGTCATTGAGTCGACTGGCGTGGTTTCGAATCCCCGGTTGTACGTGGCAAGGAGTAGGGTCGCCTGTCCAACCTCGTGGGTTTTCTGCAGGTCCTCCGGTTTCCTCCCACTGCTAAAGACCCCTTCGCGCAAGTGAATTATGTAAATATTTAAAAATTAAACCATATGTTAGTCCCGAAATGACCTAGTTTGTGTCGAGTGGACGTTAAACCCCATTTCTCTCTCTCTCCCTTGTTGCTGGAAAATAAAACATGACACATTCCTAACTCAACATTAACTTCTTAGGGCAAGTAGTTCAATGATTTCACTTGCCTGAAAATGAAACTGATTGCCCAAATGTACAAATTGCCTCAATTTTGCTTTGTGGGATAATTAAGTCATATAGGTGGAATTGTTTATGTAGTCTGATAAAAAAATCTCCAGTTAACTTTTAATGTCGCTTCCCAGTCCTTTTTATGTGGACGTATATTGTCGTCGCCCCTGTCCGTCCGTCCATCCGTCCACAATTGCTTGTGAACACTTTACAGGTCACAATTCTTATCCAATTTCAACGAAACTTGAAATATAGGTTTATCTCCCCAAGATCTCGGTTCCTTTCGATATTAAAATTAGCATGTATCAGACCGTAACTTCGTGGATTATGGCCCATGATTGTACGTAAAATCGCGTTTTTAGGTCACAATTTTTATCCGATGTGGTTTAAACTTTAAATGTATGTTTATAACCCACAGATCTCGGTTCCTTTCGATATTCGCGCATATCGGACCATAACTTCCTGAATTATGGTCCCTGATTGTACGAAAAATCACGTGTTTAGCTTGTGGACCCCATAGAGGACACAATTTTTATCAGATTTAAAAAAAATGTGTGAATATATCACCGTTACACCCTAAGGATGGTTGAGTTCGAATTTTGTAAAAATCGGACTGAAACTGACGGACAAAATGGCCGCCCCTCGTTCGCAAATACATGTAATGTCAAAATATTGCGAATCAGGGTTGTGGACTGGAGGTCACAATTTTCATCTGATTTTGATAAAATTTGAAATGCATGTTTATAACCCACAGATCTCAGTTCCTTTCGATATTCGCGCATATCAAACCATAACTTCCTGAATTATGGCCGAAAAATCACGTTTATAGCTTGTGGTCCCCCTAGAGGTCACAATTATTATCCGATTTAAAAAAACGTTTGAATATATCACCGTTATACTGTAAGGATGGTTGAGTTTGAATTTCGTAAAAATCTAACCAAAACTGACAGACAAAATGGCCACGCCTCATTGTCAAATGGCGTAAAAATATGGTATATTAATGTTGTGGACCCTGTAGAGACTTGAAATGCATATTTACAACGCAAAGATCTTTCGATATTCGTGCATATTGGATCATAACTTCCTGAATTATGGCCCTTGATTATATGAAAAGTCGCGTTTTTAGGATGTGATCCCTCAAGATGTCACAATTTTTATCCGATTTAAAAAAACGTTTGAATATATCACTGTTACACCCTTATGATGGTTGAGTACGAAGTTTCGTACAAATTGGACCAAAACTGCCGGACAAAATGGCTGCTCCTCGTACGCAAATATTGTAAATATATGGTATATCAAGGTTTTGGACACTCTGGAGAGAGGACACAAATTTGATCAGATTTTGATGAAACTTGAAATACATGTTTATAACCCAAAGATCTTGGTTCCTTTCAATATTCATGCATATCGGATCGTAACTTCCTGAATTATGGCCCTTGATTGTACGAAAAATCACTTTTTTTGAGCTTGTTCTCTGTCCATCTCTTGCAAAATGTGGGCAAATCATGCATGGCAACCGCTTGTTAAAAAATGTATGGGGATTGTTCATAAATTGCTGCAATTAAATTGTATCTTTTTCTCACTATACATGTAACTCATACCCTCGTATGTAGAACGGAGGGGCTGACAAGGAAAGCTGTCTAGTCGCTCGGATGGGACGAAAAACCGAGGTCCAGTGTAAACATTGGCGTGCACGTAAAAGATCCCTTGGCAGTTGGAATTCGATATAAGAGTAGGCCGTAGTGCCGCTGTCCGGGCAAAATTTCCCTCATAGCACACTGTATGGCGTATGCCCGCCTTCATTAGCCCAGGTTAGGAGCAGAACAGTAGGACGTTAACCTCCATTTCATTTCATTTCATTTCATACCCTCATCTTTGAGAAGAATCATCCCATCTGATCTAAAAAGATAATTTTATGTTTTCAGATGGTGAGCTTGTGACCCGGATGGATGAATGATGGAAAGACAAATAATAAGTGCTGTATACAGTATTTGGTATAAATCAGTCATTGAAAGTCATTACAGCTGAAGATTTTAATGACGCTTTGTACCGGTACTAACAATGTTGATTACAGTCAATGGAAGGTAATCCTTTGTATGCATTTACATTTCAATACAGTCATATATTTCCGTCATCCACTCCTGTGGTCTGTCATCCATATTTGTCTTAGCACAATACAGGCCTTAGTCTTAGTTAATCCCCTTTCCTTCATGGATTATAGCACCTGATTGTATTGAAAAAATCACATTTTGAGCTTGTGAAACCTCCAGGAATCACAGTTTTTATCTGATTTTAAAAAAAAAAGGTTCAACTTTATCACCGTTACATCTTAATAATAGTTGAGCTCAAATTCCTTGAAAATCAGACTGAAATTGCCCAACAAAATAGCCAAGGTTTTGGACCCATCTAGAGGTCGCAATTTTGAACTTGAAATGTATTTATATAACCCAAAGATCCCAGATCCTTTCAATATTCGCGCATATTGGGTCGTAACTCCCTGGATCTCATTTCCTTTCAATATTCATGCATATCAGACCATAACTTATAGATTATGGCCCCTGATCGTATGAAAAATTGCATTTTTAGCTTGTGGACCCTTTTGAGTGACAATTTTTATGATAAAACTTGAAATGTATGTTTATATCCCAAAGATCTCAGTTCATTAGAATATTCAGGCATATCGGACCAAAACTTATGGATTATGGCGACTGATTGTACAAATCACATTATAGAGATCACAATTGTTATCCAATTTTGATGAAACTTAAATCGCTTTTTGGGCTTGTTCTCTGTCCACCTCTTACAAAATGTGGGTGTATCTTGCATGGCATCTGCTTGTTTTCACTGTGTCTCTTAGTGTTTCCATGGGAATCTGGAGGGTTGGATGGCCATGGATTATGGCGACTGATTGTACAAATCACATTATAGAGATCACAATTGTTATCCAATTTTGATGAAACTTAAATCGCTTTTTGGGCTTGTTCTCTGTCCACCTCTTACAAAATGTGGGTGTATCTTGCATGGCATCTGCTTGTTTTCACTGTGTCTCTTAGTGTTTCCATGGGAATCTGGGGGGTTGGATGGCAGACTGGTTAGCTCATGTCTGTCATTGAGTTAACTGGCATGGTTTCGATTCCTCAGTTGTATGTGATGAGGAGTAGGGTCAACTGTCCAATCTCATGGGTTTTCTCCAGTTTCGAATTATTGAAATAAAATGGAACCATATATTAGTCCCGAAATGACCTAGTTTATATCGAGTGGACGTTAAACCTCATTTCTCTCTCTCTCCGCAGGAATTTAGTATTTTCTAGTAAGATTGGGTGTCTCTACTTTCCATATCCAAACTTACCATATTTTATTCGAAATAATCTCCCTATAATTACTTTTTTCGGAATGCATCTTTAACTGAACATTTTTTTTTGTTTTAATTTCAGGTTAATCAAACCTATGAATGTGGTCGAATAAGGTGTGGAGTTGATTAATAGCAACATTGAATGTGGGTTGAATATGGTGTGTTAAAGATGCAAGAAAACACACGAAATGTGTAAACTGTAATGGATTATAGCCTGGCGCTATCCAAATTACAAAACACCTGCCCTTGAGTCTATGAATATTTATTTTTTATGGCACCCACATATTCATGTCACTGCCTCTGTCCGTCCAGATGTACCTCCGGTGAAATTTGTTTGTGGTCACAATTATCCGATTTTAATGAAATTTAAATGTATTTATATTCAAATCATCTGGGATCGGATTCATTTTGAACTCTAACCTCATGGATTATGGCCCCTTATATTGTGGAAAAATTGGGTTTTTAGCATGTGGGCCCATCCAGAGGATTTTGGCATAGAATATTACACCTGATTGTACGATCCATTGTTTTTAACTTCTGGATCTCTAGAATTCTCAGTTTTATATGCCAACATTTCCCATGCCCGAATTAACCCCTCTTTGCTGAAGATTTGGCTTTCGAGTTCAGAGTTATGCCCCATAGCCAAAAACTTTGAATTTGATAGGAGTTACAGTTTTTAACCGATCCTTTTCAGATTTGGTGTGAAGCATTGGATTCATGAGATCACAAACCCCAACGATATGCAGCGATTCGAAGATAACCTTTTCAAAAAAGCTTGTGAATGTGATGAGGCTACAATGTTTTAATTTGCCGTGTAGCATTGGGACCATGAGAGGACAAATCCAATAAATTTCAGCAATCCACACTTAACCCACTTTTTTGGAAATCATGTGAACGTGATAAGGCTAGAATTTTTTTAACAGATTTTTTTCTAATTCTATATGAAACATTGGGACAATGGGTGATTAGCCTTATTTATATTCCTTATTCTCTTTTGCAATATGTGGGTGTATCTTAGATGGCAACCACTTGTTAATTGTATCAATTGTGTTGTAATATTTTGAAAACAATAATTAATAATAAATATCAAAGTGGTGTTTTGTTTCATATTTGCGGTTTTTCAGCACAACTAGGATTATTCAGTGTGCTATGAGGGAAATTTAGCCCAGATGTGGCTTTTCTGAATTGTCCTCTTTTAATTACACAGGTTTCTTCTTTTTACATGGACGACAATTTCTACATGGAACTTTGGCTTTTCAGCCCCATCACTATCACAACCAAACACCATCCTTTGCCAGGCCCTAGATCTACTGATCAGGCGAACGGTGCAGAAAATCCTGGGAGGGTGGAGTAACTTTCATGACTGACACTGGGATCAAATACAGTCCCCCCCCCCCCACCTGGTTTGTGAGCTAGGCCTCACACTGTTGAAGTCTGCAACCTTACTGTGTAGAAGTGATAATAACAACCAATAAGCACTGGGTTAAAGTGAGAAAAACACCCGATAAGCACTGGGTTGAAGTGAGAAAAACACCCGATAAGCACCGGTTTGAAGTGAGAAAAACACTCCATAAGCACTGGGTTGAAGTGAGAAAAACACCTGATAAGCACTGGGTTGAAGTGAGAAAAACACCCGATAAGCACCGGTTTGAAGTGAGAAAAACACTCCATAAGCCCTGGGTTGAAGTGAGAAAAACACCTGATAACCACTGGGTTGAAGTGAGAAAAGCACCGGTTTGAAGTGAGCAAAACACTCGATAAGCACTTGAGTTGAAGTGAATAAAACACTCAATAAGCGCTGGATTGAAGTGAGCAATACACTCGATAAGCACTGAGTTGAAGTGAGAAAAACACCAGATAAGCACTGAGTTGAAGTGAGAATAACACCCGATAAGCACTTGGTTGAAGTGAACACTTCGTTGAAGCCTAATTTGCATATTTGGCATGGCTTCTTCCTCACTTCAACATCATTTCTGCCTTCTTTATTTCATTGAAAATTTGAAGTGTTGTTACGGAAGTGTGGTAGAAATGAACACTTCAGATATCAAATTTTTCACTTCGAGCACGTCTCGGTTTAGTGTCACCTACACTTCATATGGGTGGCGTCATCACTTCATTTGCGTGAGGGTTGTCGCGTTTCAAGCTATAACTGGCCAGCTACCTCGAGATTGTAGTTCTGGGTTTGGTCCCTACAGGGTGTGAGCGTATGTGACTTGCCGTAGGAATCAAAATGCCAGATAAAATTAGAAACTCGGGCAAAATATTTTTGGCGGATTAGTCGCCCTCTACGAAAAACTACACTCTTTTGATAGAAAATGCTAAATAGTATTTTGTATGGAAGCCTATAACTACCATTCATAATGTCTACTTTTCGCCCCTTCAAAACACGAAAGTCGAAGAGTAGAAGTTACGACAAAATGTGGGGCGACAGCACGCTATACAAGCCAAAATCGACTCGAAAATAGGAAATTAAGAAATAATACACTGCGATAATAGCGCCCTTCGTTTTTTCCTAATTTCTTATTTTCGACTTGCATTTTGGCTTATGTGCCGTCTTGTCGACTTTCCACTTAGTCATATTTTTGTATTTATTGATGTCAGTAAGAAGGCGCCAACACGCATACCAAGCCATTTTGGCTTGCTGTCGAACTGGCCACTTTTCGAGTTTCGCCTCGGAAGTGGTTGTAGTTTTAAAATAGGCCTACATAATAAATTAAATTGTTGTAGCCTAAGGTGTGTTTTTTTATCAGACACTTTTGGCAGATAAAATATTTGACTTTGTGGAAAAAAAAATATGAATAATTCCTTTATATAAAAATTATTATCCATTTTGACGGGAAAAAATGAAAGACAGTGTGAGCCCTGATTGCACGTATTCAAATGCGACATGGTAAATTGAGACTACTACAACTACAATGCAAGTCAAAAATAAGAAATTAGGAAAAAACGAGGGACGCTATTATCGCTGTGTGTATAATATAGTGATTGTTATCGATAAAACTGTGTTGTGTTATACATGTATTGTTGAAATCAACTTACCCTTCATACATTACTGTATACCTTGTACACCAGCGAGTTTATTTTTGTTTATGACACGTTTCGGATCAAAGGAGCTACCCCAGATATCACGTGGCAGTGGCAAGATAACTAAAAACCATTTGATTTACTCACAGTCTTCAAAGGAAATAAATCGCTTAAATGTTTTCGTAGTTTTATGGTATTTTGAATAACAAACCACTGACAATTGTCACTTACAAACATATGATATTTGTGGGTGTGTTTCGGAATTTATAAAACGTGATTAATATTTTTAAAAGATGAATAAAAGAAGCTGTCAAATGTTAAAAGTATTTAACAAGTTTGAAACTAATCCACCAAATACCCAATGTTCCGATGTCTAGACTTGAATGTCAGCCCCATAGACCCTTTCAATGATACTTTGAAAATGCCAAGGTGTCACATTCCTTATTGGATAATGGCTATCTATCTCACTTAATTAAAATGATCTTTCTCAAGATAAAATACCTTTTGGCTCTAAAACTTCTCTGGTTTATGTTATTTTATTAACGTAAGCCTTCATTAAGAAATAATAATAAATTTGTGATATTTAAATTTAATGTCAAATAAGCCTATAACATTTTTCAACAAACACATTTGATTTAGTGATTTATCTTTTTACAAATAATCATAATCCCAAAACAATTTGCATATGGCATGTTTAGTATTATAGGTCTTTAGGCCTTCTAATACCAAGAAATTGGCCGTTTAAAACCATTCTACATGAAGATATTTTTATAGACAAGAGTGCTCTTCTTTCAATGACATTTCATATAGCTTTCTTTTGTTGCTGTTTTTTTTTTGTCTGTTTATTATTTGCAAATAGTATAATTTATACTTGAATCATATAGTACTATATAAAACCGTAACAAAGGGTTTTGTTAACTGGGGTTTTGGGTGTTTTTGTTTCTTGGGGTCTAATTTGGGGTGTCATCTAAATTCTTAAATTGCCTTACATTAAAATAGTCAGATGGACCGTAGCTGTATTTCCCATGCCATGAAAAGAAATGGATCAGAATTGTTTTTGTGAATATGATGGTATATTAAAATTATGGGACCCGGTTAATGGGCAATATTATCATTATTCTAAATATATCGCAATTGGTTGCCTGTTGAAGCTAGAATTGACTATAACATTCTGACAACTATCCATAAAGCCAAGTTTTCTGAATGCGTGAACTTTTTTCATTCACTACTCCTTTGTGACAAAATTTGCGATCTTCAGCAGATAAAACATTGCTTTCGGTTCCCAGATATAATAAATTGTATGGAAAATACTTTTTACCAGTAAATTGGTGCATATTTATGGAATGAGGTTCCTTGACAGATGGACACGACACTTCTATTTTCAAGTTTTAAATCAACACTAAAGACACATCTGTTTACCAAATGTTTGTGCAAGAACAAATAGTTGAACTCACTGTGAAGCGCTAAGGAATGACCCGCGGACATAATTTAGCGCTATATAAGACAATTTATTATTATCATTATTATTATTATTATTATTATTATCATCTAACAACGTAGCCATAACGAACGTTTGTTAATGTCTTGATTTAAAGTTAGGTGAGGATGGCAGCTGTCCTAAGTTAAAATTGATTTTAGTTAAAATTGTCACTAAAATAGTTTTGTGAAACACCACTATTTTAAGTTATTATTTTAAGTTATTATTTTAAGATTTTAACTCGTGTATCTTAAGTTAGGGTGAAATTTTAGTTTAAGACGATTTTAAGGAGATTTAAGTTTTTGTAAAACAGGACCCTATGTATTCCAGTTCAGTTATTAAATACCATTAATATAATTTTAATGTTTTATCATCAACGCCATTATAAAGTTAAGATTGGTATTTCAGACAATTTTAATTTGATTATGAGTAATACCACTGATACATATTCCAATAAAATCAAACATAACACTTACACTGCTTGTACTGTACATGTATATGTAAGAAACCATACTAATAATAACATAATTAATACATCGGCGTACACAGTTCTAACATAATTCCTCATATTCACAATTATATCGGTAAAGTCTCCATCGATACACAGGGCAACAGTGTTTAAGCAATGCGCAATAGAGGGCTTTTCACGCTACGGATACCTTACTATCACTTAGTGATGCGTGAAATCAACAAAAACCGGATTCCGTTTACGTATTTTTTATAAGTTAATGTAGGCTATACACTGTAACAAAAAAAAATAAATCTGTGAAAATACGTAAAAACTTCCAGAAACAAGTTTACCAGGAAAATGTTTATCCGTATATATTTGTTTTTCCTGTAATTTACAGATTTTTTTCCAATTAACATACATTCCCTTTTCAAATGCAAAAGAAAATCCAGTTAACTTTTGTTTCCAGAGTATTGAAGGGGAAAAAATGTCTATGACTTAGAGGCAATTAACTGTTCATGATATATAGGTCCATAATAAGATCAATATGTGACTATGGCTGTGTTGCTTTTGCGAGTGCAAATAAAACAGCTCTTGCTAAATTAGACAGTTTACAATACCAAGCCATAAAGATAGCAACAAAAGCCTCATTTGGTACAAAAAGGGAAAGTCTATTGCAGAAAGTTGGTGAAATATCATTCGAATTGAGGCGCAACGAACTGACATTAAGATACTGGGCCAAGTTACAGTATCTAGGGGACAGCTGTCCAACATTCTAGTGCACAGAATCATCAAGGAAGAAATTTAAAAGTAATGTGAAATCGGAGACTCATCCGTTAGGTCACAGAGCAAATGATTTATTAAAAGAACTAAGATTAGACGACTATCAAGTCACTGACAGGGTATTTTCTTATCAAGCTCCCTGGACTTTACTGAATTCAAACTACACGTATAATACAAGCCTAAATAATGTTGTTAGGAAAAAAGAAAACCCGCAACAAGCTCAAATGCTCTCGAGGGAGCGCTTGAACGAAAAATGGCCATCGCATGTGAAAATATACACGGACGAATCTCACGACCCTAAATATAAACAAAACTGCGTTAGGTGTCAGCATTCCCGAATTCAATGTTAATATATCAAAAAGGTTACAGCAGAATTAAGGGCAATATCGACAGCTCTTGAGTGGCTTGTGTCATGCACCGTTCAAAAAGCAGTCATCGTGTCAGACTCCATTAGTAGTATAGAGTCAATAAAACACGACCAAAACATTGTTCACAACATTCGTGCAAATGTTAACTCCCTCCAAAGGAAAAATAGAACCGTGGAATTTGCATGGATACCATCTCATGTCGGCATAGTAGGAAATGAAACTGCAGACACTCTGGCTCGCAAAGGGCCCAGCCTCTGCGAAACCGAAGACTTAAAATACAACGTTCAAGAATTAATTAGCATTGTTAAAAGTAAAATGAAATCAGAATGGAAAACTGGGTTGGCCAAAGCAAATACTTTTAGATTCAAATTAAATAAAGACCTTGTTGTAAAAACGGAGATCAATCACCCATCGCGCAAAATTTGTGGGTTAATCACAAGACTTAGAACTAAAGATTTAATTACCGACCATAAATATAAGCCAGTGAAGTGCGAATGCGGTCAAATTTTGACCGTTAATCACGTCTTCATTACATGCAATAAATTGGAAGATAAAAGACAACCTGTAATAAGTTTAATGGATGATGCCAAACTTCAATATATCCTTCAAAATGTCCTCTTCCCCACTCGGAAGATGTCATATAAAATGTATGAAGCGATCTCAAAATTCATAGAAGAATCGGGAATCAACTGTTAAGTAAGTTGCGGAAGAGAGCACTAGTCATGGAAAGATAACTGCTTGTGTAGAACAGTTTGGCGCCAAAGCCACCTAGGTGCTATAATAATATCAGAATAGGTTGACATTAAGATAGGGAACTACATATATAGTTACAAAGGAAGGAACTATTGTTGTAGGACAGTATGGCGGTCCAGTCTACTGCATGATTTAATATAATAATATAATCTAACAATAATGACAAAAGGAATAAGGATCTACACAACCTTTTATTAACAATGGCAGTGCATATAAATCTATATAATTTGCATTTAGTGTAATGTACTATTCTTATAAATGTTTAAATTGTTCTGTTCTGTGTTGCTGCTGGCTCTTCTTTAACTTTTCGGGTAACTTTTATCTGGGAAGAGTCACACACAAAGAAATATTTTAATGATCTGCAGAAAATAAATGATTTTAAAAACCGAAGTTGTGATGTGTATCAAAGGACTTTTTAACTAACTTTTATTATATGAGATCTGTGTTAAAGGATTTGTTTTAACTAACTTTTATTATATGGAAAGAACCACGCGGACATTTTTATTTGTAAATACTCCACGGATCCAGCTATGTGGTTTTTACTGCGAGAACTTTGCATTTCCACATTAAACAGCGGATTCTTTTTCCCACAGGGTTTTTTCGATCCGCTGCGATGGCATCAAACAGCTGGATCTCCTATTTTAACTTGTTTTCATTATGACAAAGTGAGAAGATGACCCGCCATCTCTTCCCACGACAACGATTTTAAAACGATGTTTTAAAACCGTGTTTTAAAGTGATTTTTAGATATACAAGAACTTTTTATTATTTTAAATCTGTTTTAAAGTGACTTTAAGCCCTCAATGTTATCTAAATTATTAATTTGACATTAATTAACTTATCCAGACCTTAAAGATACTTCCCCGTGTACAAACGGTGTTTTTTGATGTTCTCTGGGGGATACGGCAAGCTATAACTAAACCGTTGTTGGACGCCATATTTGTCACCTAACTTCGTTGAGGGAGGGTCCATTTTTCAGAATGTATTTTCCATTACTTACTGTCTATTTACCATACATATTGAGGCCTAAGTAAATTCTTAATTATTTTCTGTCAACATTTATTTCCACTGTTTAATTGCAGAGTCTCTTGAACGTTTACACCCCTGTTCCCCAAACCACCAAACCATTAGATAAAGAAAGAACAACCACTACCTCAGCCACACAATAACCTGACATTTTTGCCCATTGCTTGCCCCACGGGTGTTTTCGGGGAATCCAGCATTTTTCTAGTAAGATAAGGTGTCTATACTTTCCATATATACTTTTATTCGAAATAACCACCCGATAAATACTTTAGCCTGCAATATTTAGTGGATTTGAATACATTTTGTGATGAATAATAACGTAAAAAAAGGATAATCGAGACTTTGTTTATTATCGTATCAACGTTAGCAATGGGTCGATAATATCTAGGTTTCAGAATGAAACAATTTGACTGAAATTTGCAGCATATTCTGTTTTTATCATCTGTTTGTATTTCCTCGAAAAAGTGTAGTTGTAAAGAACTTGGATACAAGTCTGCACGTCTTTCACAATATTATCTTTTATTATATTATACGATTTTTGAAATTCTTGTGTAATTTACAGAATCGTTGATTTTTGTTGGGGGGGGGGGCGAATGATAAGCGTGTGTTTCGATTCCCGGGGTGTACGTGACAAGGAATTGGGTCGCCTGTCCAACCTCGCTTTCCTATTTTTAAATTAAATTTTTAAATGACGAACCGTTCTAATCTAGTTAAAATCTCGAGTATCTGATGCTATCGGGGGTTGATAGGTCTTGTTTTGTTAATAAATGTCTAATTAATAGTTTATATAACATTTCAGGCCCTAAAGAAAGACCTGCAATAGGCAAAGTTAGCTTTTGCATAATGTATGTTTAAAAGGTATATCAAAATCCAAAAAATGGTATGTACAAAGATTTTCCTTTCACTCCCCATCCTCTGACAACGATATACACAAGGGGGGCACTACGTGTAATATTTTGATGCGCCCCTTTTAATCCGATTAAATCAAAGGCCGTGACTACGTACAGATATCAATTAACTTAAATTTAATCAATTTCAACACGTTGAAAAATTAGACATTGTCCAAAAAAAAAAAAAGCAAATGACGACTATCGGCTTTAGATAGTTTTCTGATCAGCTGTAAAATGATTGAATTCGAATTTCCAACTTGCTGTTTAACTATAACATGTTATTTCTAATTAACTAAATGATCTCACTTTAATGTTTTACACAGGTCACAATTCTATGGAATACAGTTACTGCTTATTACTGAGCAATGTTTCAACAAGGCTTCTCTAGTCTTTCTCAAACAAATGATTAAATATAAAATGTAACTAAAGAATATATATGTAAAAACAATACATGGCCAAAATCTGTTTTGTTTTAACCCTTTTTTTATTAGTTCTTCACGTGCGAATAAATAGAGAATCTCCTACCAGTCTTTTTTGATATCAAAAAATATCAACACAAGTTGATAATGTAACAAAAAACGAGGCCCTGTCGAGTTTTCTTTTACTTTATCAACGAGTGTTGATATTTTTTGATATCAAAAAAGACGAGTAGGAGATTTTATTTATCACCCAATCCCTTCTTACATGCACAAATAGATAAATATAATTCTTTGCTGTAGATTTCACTTTTACTGAACATTACAGCGTAGTGATACATCATTTTTTGACAGCAATTCAACCATTGCAAGGTCCTTTATATTGGCCCACTGTTTCCATCAAGGTCAATTGAATAACAATAGTTCATTTTTGAAAAAAAAAGTTACTTTTAATAAGAAATGAACTGTTCTTTGAAAATAAAAAAAAAGTAGTTCCATTTCAACTGACCAATTAAATTCATGTAAAGCGATATCTTCTAAGGAGATATCGCAGTAGATTATGAAATATATCACACAAGCGATATCTACTGTGGAATGTAGTGTTGGGTGATAATCTTAATTAATCAACTTGTCAATAATATCATATATAATGTATTACTATTAGACGCAATAAACAACACCAACATACTATATTTGATCAAAGCTTGATAACAACTATATATTTTATCATCAAAGTGATTCTAAAGCAAAGACCAGTATTTCAGACAATTTTAATTTGATTATGAGTAATGCCACACATAAATATGCCAATAAAATCAAACACAAAATACTTACTCTGCTTGAACTGTACATGTATATGTAAGAAACCATACTAATAATAACATAATTAATACATCGGCGTAAACATTTCTAGCATAATTCCTCATATTCACAATTATATCGGTAAAGTCTCCATCGAGGCACAGTGGTAACAGTTGTTTATGCAATGCGCAATAGGGATCTTTTCACTCTGCATATACCTTACTATTACTTAGTGATGCGTGAAATCTCCCTTCGAGAGAACAGGCGGAGAATTAAGAGAGCAGAAGACCACGCCGCGAGAGGTCAGAGCGGGGACACGGTCTCGGACGCCACCCTTTCCCTTGAGCTAGGGACGCGACGACGGTTCTCTGGATCCATAATGTTTATACGCCCACCCATACCACACCACTTTAACTAATACAGGTACCGACTCGGCTCGCTTGATACTACTCTGGGTTATCTGAATTAAGATCCTGGTCACTTGACACCCGAGAACTATCTTAGGAAGAGATCCAGTCTGATTTACCCCGGGTGAAAGTCATCTCTTTCTAGACCAGTTTTCGGGGTGTCAGGCATCTGAATTTATTAATTCTATAATAGACTATATCTCGCAAGTGTGTTCAACGGGGCTTTCTTTTTCAAACGGCCTGCCATTTTGACCAGAGTACACCTAGTGGTGTCAGGAATCGACCATGTCAAGTTGTCAGATTCCCCTCCTAGAACCGTACTTGTCAAGTGGGTGGATTACCACTATCTATAATAGTGCAAAGGGTGTCAAATGGCTGTTTGAAGCGGATGTAATCTCTACCTAGAACAGGTCTTTGTTTACCACGACGTGTTAAGCCGAAGGAATGTCTTTTTAAAGAATTCGCGCGATTTATTAATGTTTTATTTCAATGACATAATTCAACAAATATCAGCGGTCGTGAATATATGACACTTCATGTATTATGTAAATGTTTACTTATTTACTTTTTATTGCTTTTGAAACTTTGTTGCATCAAATAGAAAATAATTGTGAAGACAACGCCATGTATTTTCGTGATATAATGTAGTAAACGTTTAGATCATATTAATACTAAATCTAAAATCAGTTTTACAGAGTGAACTATCAACAAATTAAGCTAATGAAACTATCGATAATTTTAACTAAATCCATTCTAATGAAATCAACAATTTAAACGAAATTTTTTCTAATGAAACAAGTTTTACATGGTAAACTTCCATAATTTAAACTAAATCCTTTCTAATGAAACAAACAGTAAACGTTTTGAAACGTCACTGTGAAGTAAAATATTATATTTTTCTTAGAGACAATTGAAGGCGAATCTTCACATATCCTGTATATAATACCATATTATTATTATATCTTGTTGACGTCGGCAGTGTCATGGATTTATTTGATACTAAAGATAGCCCATCATATACAAATGCTAATTTTTAAAGATACATAAAATCTTAAAACTTGAAAAAAATACACAATGATAAATAATACAATGATGCCATTTACTTTGAGCTGATAAGGTGATTTAAAGAGATACACTATAATATTCTCTTATAAAATATGGGGCCTTATAACGACGATTCTCGAGTAAAAAAAAACAGTCCGCCATTTGCCTCACATTTGCCAAAATGCGATTAAAAGTGAACGAGTAAGCATAACGTACAAATATAACTGAAATTTATATCGTTCTATACGGTACATAAAAATGACAAAAGGCCTATTGTACACGGAAAACATAACTTTATAGAAAATTGGCAATACTTGGATGAGATTGACGTGTAAATACTGAAAATATATTATGCAATACGGTGTGCAAATAGACTAAAGTCGGCAAAAATTAAATCTGATCGTAGTAAATCATCTCAAAACTGTACTAATGTATTATGTAAAGACGGATATTAAAGGTATGGTGTTGTATATTATACACCCACCGGTACTTGTTTTATAATAGTGTGGCGTGTGTTGGTGTAAACACAGCCCGGCGGTTCGGGATCTCATCGTATTATAAAGCAGACAGCAATCGGACATACAACATTTTATTCCAAGCGAAACCCGGGCTACACACCTCACCCACAAGAGCGCGGGGGAATTCCGCTTACCATAGTAACAGGTCACATGACCAAACATATATCAGGTGATCGTGCCACAGGGATAATCTGTCAAAGAGGTACCATAAGGGGGGTACATATAAGGAGATATTCTCTACAGTAAGCCTATCTGAGAAATAAAATTGTTGGGCGTTGTCTTTTTTATATTGTCGTCGCCCCTGTCCGCTTGTTTGTGGACACTCTACAGGTCACAATTTTGACGATGACGAAATTTGAAATATAGGTTTATCTCCAAAAGATCTTGATTCCTTTCGATATCGGCATGTTTTGGACCGAAACTTCCAAAATCACGTTTTTAGCTTGTGGACACTCCTGAGGTAACAATTGTCATCTGATTTCGATGAAACTTGCAATACATGGTGAGCGTGTGTCATTGAGTCAACTGTTGTGGTTTCGATTCCCCGGTTGTACGTGACAAGGAGTAAGGTCGCCTGTCCAACCTCGTGGGTTTTCTCCGGGTCCTCCGGTTTCCTTCCAGTGCTAAAAACGCCTACGCGCAAGCGAATTATAGAAATAAAATTGAACCATATGTTAGTCCTGAAATGACCTAGTTTGTGTAGAGTGGACGTTAACCCCCCTATCTCTCTCTCTCTCTCTCTCTCTCTCTTTCTCTCTCTCTCAGAATACATACCGTCTTCAGAGATAGTTATTCGGTAAGTAGCCAGGGTGCCCGATGCTGAATTCTGGGTGAAAGCTAAATCTGTGTGTGACCCACTTCAGAGACTTCACATTATATCTGAACAAATGTGTAGCGAAACTCACTGTACGACGTCATATATATATATATATATATATATATATATATATATATATATATAATATATATATATATGCCATTTTGATGAATTTACTTGGATTCGTCATGAAGAAACAGCTGGGTGAACCCACATTTATCACCAACACGAAGAGACAGTTTTCTGCTTATATGGAAGAGCGACTAGACGACAATGATTTCCGTGAAATGATGGAAATTGCTGCAGTGCTAGACCCACGACTGAAAGAGATGCCTTTCGTTTTGGGTACAGCGCGGAAGAATTCCTATACATTGGTGATGGAAAAACTTGTTTTGATGTCGAGGAAGGCCGGGGTCTTGTGTACAAATTGCCAGTTTACGTGAAAGATCCACTGGCAATTGCTAAAATATTATTTTCTGCATTGATCACGAGTTAACAGAGATTCCATGTATACTGAGCGCCATGGAAAACGCATCACTTAGTTTTTCGTATAACAAAATGATCCTGTAAACATATCTTATTTATTTTGCTTCTTATTGTGAACAATATTCAAATGGGAACACATCAATAACAACACATTTGTACACTTATGGATGTTTAATTTGTAATCAACGGTACAAAGTCAGAGGGGTCAAAACCAAAAGTACGACACAGATGTCAGTAGCGCGTGTGTCCTCCACGGGCTCTTACGCACGCTATGCAGCGACGTCGCATGGATTTACCAATGTTTGAAAGAAGGCCTGGGGCAAATTGTTCCATTCTTGGACAAGAGCAGCTTCTAAAGCAGCAATGGTGTGCATCTGTGGTCTCCGATACAGACGGCGTCCAATCTCATCCCAGACATGTTCTATCGGTGTCATGTCCGGAGACATGGCTGGCCAGTCCAAGACATTGATGTTGTTAGCAGCCAGGTAGTCCATACTAAAACGGGCGGTATGCGGACGTGCATTATCCTGTTGGAAGTGCTGAAGTTGTGGGTGCGCTCGAAACATCGGAACAACAATTGGTTGCAAGACATCATCACGGTAGGCTACAGCATTAACGCGACCCCTGCAAATGTGTAGGGCGGTCCGGTGATGAAATGTGAAGCCTCCCCACACCATTACACTTCCCCCACCCCATCGATTCGTTTCGAAGACGCAGCAGTCTGCAAGACGTTCCCCAAGACGTCTCCACACACGTTGACGGCCATCAACGTGATAAAGATGAAAGCGACTCTCATCACTGAAGAGCACACTTTGCCAGTCTACTCTTCTCCATGTCTGGTGTCCTTGAGCCCATATCAAACTCCGCTGACGGTGATGATCCCTGAGGATAGCTCCAACATAAGGTCGTCGTACATGGAGTCCTACTTCTCTTAGACGACGTCTTACGGTGTTGGCACTTACTGGTCCTTGTCTTCCGACGACTGCTGCACCTGTTCGAGTCGCTGGGCGGAATCTGTCACGCAGATGAGTGACCGGGATGTAGCGGTCTTGAGCCTGGGTTGTAACGCGTTGTGGACCAGGACGTTGACGGTCACGTGTTGATCCAGTAACTCGAACACTTTCCACCAACCTTACAATAGTGGACTGATGACAATTGAAGTGTCTGGCAATAGCACGTGTAGACATGCCAGCCCTAGACATTCCCATGGCTTCATTCCGTTGATTTTCAGTAAGTCTTGGCATCTCTAGCTCGATTCCTTCACACCTCCAACAACAAATTACGACAGATTGACGTTTCGATCACAGTTCATGTACTGCACATTAAGTTGAAAGCATGCTTTTAAAGGGCACACACACAATGCTGCACGTGAATATTGGGTTTTTCATGTGCATCTCGTGCAATTCTTTTTTGTGCACACGGACCGATATTTTTTGCGTTTGGGAGCATTGTGTGAAACAATAGTTCATAGTATTGCATAATATTATACATACAAAACCACCTAGTAATAAAATATTTGGGAAAAAAAGTGATGCGTTTTCCATGGCGCTCAGCAATTAAAATAAAATGAAAGTAGTCTATTTTTAGTAATTAGGTTATTTAAACGAAAGAGGATTTTTATCTCTTCTAAATCATGTTATCATGAATGTGCCAGTAAATAACTAATACTCGTGTATTGAAAGAGCGATAGAAAATAACTTTCCGGTGATGCATTACACGATAAGTGGAATTTCGTATTAAGAAACGTATTTTGACTTTGAAATACCCCCCACACCACTAAATAGAAATAAATGAAATGAAATGGGGTTTAACGTCCTACTATTCTGTTCCTATGTTGGGCTAATGAAGACGACAGGCATACGCCATACAGTGTGCTATGAGGGAAATTTTGCCCGGGCAGCGGCACTATCGCCTACTCTTATATCGAATTCCAACTGCCAAGAGGTCTTTTACGTGCATTCCAATGTATACACAGGACCTCGGTTTTTTGTCTCATCCGAAGGACTAGACAGCTGAGACAGGCCCTCCGTCCTGCATCACTGACAAGGGGGAACCACGCTGGAAAACCTGGATGAACTTCCTCAGCCAATGCAGGGATCGAACACCCGACCTCCAGGCTAGCCAGCCAGCGTCTTACCCACTTAGCCACTAAATAGAGTTGAGACGATCCAAATTATACCTGCTTTAATAAGGTACGTGAATATGAATATGTCAGAAAGTATTTGGACCTTTTCAATGGTATATATCCCGATATCTTCTATTTCGTGTTTTGGCCTCTATTTTGACGTTAAACAGGCCCCCCACCCCCTCTCGTTTAATACAGGTTAGTGCCATTCAAATTTGTTCTTGTTGAAGGCATATGAATATACAAGTGTCTAAAGTAATTTACATTTTGTAGCTAGCAATAAACATACTTTCCAGCAGTATATTAAGATCCGTTTTTTAACTTTAAATGGGGGTGGGGTGGGGTTGCCGAATGGTTAGCACGTGCGCGCTGTATCTTAAAGCCTGTCATTGAGTCAACTGGCGTTGTTTCGAATTGTTTCAAGGTATGAAAATATACATGTGCCAGAAAATAATTTGAAAAGATGTGCGGTACTAAACTCTATTAAGTGAAGGGAGAGGGTGTCTTAAACGTCACAATACAGGTCATATTACATAATTCCAGATATCACAATGAACACAACTGAAAAGAAATTCCATTTAAGTCTTCAAAACTGTAAATTATAGCTTTTACATTTAATTTTACATGCCTTGAAAAGGGTATTAAATTTGGGTGAATCTAAATACTAATAAGTTAGTGTGTGTGTGTGTGGGGGGGGGGGGGGGGTATTAGAGTTAAAATACGGGTTCCACTCACGTCGTCATAATGTTCCGGTTCGAAATGTTTTGGGAGAAGTGTTTTGCAAGATTTGTATTTGGAGATTTGTTTTAGGAAATTTGTTTACAGAGATACAATTTATAGATCTGATATGACAAGGGTCTCATTTGTAAAACAATAATAATTCAGGACTAAGAGTTAAGAACTAAGAATTAAGAACACCGAATAAGGAGCTGTTTGGTCTTCCAAAACAATAGTGCTAACAAAATTATGTATTTCTGTGTCTTACAAAAAGAGAATAAAGCGATGATAACACAACGTTACGACAACAATCACACGATAATATCCAAATCTATTTTGCCGTATACTCTCACTAATTTTGTCGTGATGTTGTGTTATGAAAAGGACGAGAATTACATGGCCACTATCAGCTACCACAGTCAGAAAATCGTGAGTAGAAAATCTGAAGTGGAAAGTCAAAAGTTGACAGTAGAACGTCGAAAGCAGAAAATCGAAAGCCAAAAGTTGATAGAAGAAAATTAACATTATATCCATGAAAGTACATGTAGAATTGTGACGGTTTAAAGTTGAAAAATGTGTGAATTTTGTGATAGGTTTCCACCATTAAAATACCCTCTTGGATAAACGTTTTTCCTTTTACTTTTGATTTTCTACTTTTTACTTTAGACTTTGATTTTTCTACTTTTAACTATAGGTCGCATTTTGAACCCGTTACCCCGCCATATGTAAGAAACCGTACTAATAAAAACATAATTAATAAATTGAGCAAACATTTCTAGCATAAGTTCTCATATTTACAATTATATCTGTCAACCCTCCATCGATACACAATGGTAAATAGTTGTGTATGCAATGCTCAATAGACGGATTTTTATACTACATACCTTATTATTACTTAGTGATGCGTGGAATCAACGACATCCGGGTTCCGTTTAGTATTATTTGTTAGTTACTGTACTACCAAATACAATGCAAACTACAGGTATAACCAGAATATACAATATTTCATCTGGATTAAAATGGCGGGTCGTGCTCAGGGAAGTGGACTTCCCAATAGAATGTTACGGATTCGAAACCCAGTGTGGGTTGGATAGAACCATTTGGATTTTTCAAATCTTTCCGTTACTTGATTGAGTAATGGACAGCTTTACATGTAAAACCTAAGTTCATCCGTATACATATTGGCATGTACATAAAAGAATCACTTGACGGTGTAAAATAGATGAAGAGCAAGTGGAAAATTTGCTATCCGGGAAAACTTACCCTAATTTGCATTACACACTAAATATAAAGCAATTTTTTTCTGAAAATGACCCAACATTGTGTTGAAGAATTATTAAATATATTGCCAGCCTTTTCCTGATAAATTATAGTACCATCTATCCGAAATGTCTTGCAAAGGATGTCCAACAAAGGATGTGGTCTCTAGATGCCCTTGTTCGTGGACCTGCTCCATGTTAATATCAATAAAACTATTAGATACACATTCAATTAGAGACTGTCTAAGATAAATCCTTGGTTGTAATAATCACTGTAACAATACAATATTACATACATGTTAAAATGTTTGATTTATAATGTTGATACAATCAAAGATGAAAATGATATGTGCGATGAAAGGTAACAAGGTAAATAGTGTAATATACGACACCAGGAAGTTCTTGTTTGAACATGTATGTAATATGAATAAGGGGTTCTAGGAATTCATAATGTTTAAAACTCCCGTTTGTTACGACTTGAACTAATACAGGTAACGACTTTGTTCGCATGATACTGATTTAGGTTATCCGAATAAAGATCCTGGTCACTTGACATGCGAGTACTATTTTAGAAAGTGATACTACGGAGGCCCTTAAGTGCACGATAGCACTTTTATATGCGGAGCCCCTTCAGTTCACGATTCCACTCTTATACAATTATATACGAACGATTCCACTTTTATGTAATTCTTTCGTTTCAAAGAATTATTTATTTCGTTTCAAAGAATTATTTATTTCGTTTCAACGATTTACGATTTAACACGTCGACGAATGACCAAATTTAAAAATAAAATATGTTTTTAAAAAAAAACAATCGTGGTCTCTAGCTTTATTCGCTTAAACGAATTAATATTTCGTTTAAACGAATTGATATAACGTTTAAACGAAATAATTATATAAGAGTGGAATCGTTCGCTTAAGGGGCTCCATAGCTCCGTATATAAGAGTGGAATCGTGCATGAAATAATTATGTTAGAGTGGAACCGTGCACTTAATGGGCTCCGTAGGTTCTCTTCCTATAATCGTTCTTGGGATGTCAAGTGGCTATATATTTATCTAAAATAGTTAAAGCGGAAATTGCAAATTTTCTAAGAAAGTCAAAACGTAATTATTTCTATGTCTTTTACTCAATAGGTTGTCAACTCACAATTATACGATCATAGGTGCCATTCTCACACTTAAAACTCATTTACACAGGAAATAATAACACAATTACCTCCCAATTACCTCCCTTGTTTTCTATTCTCCACCATGGAGTAGCTTTTTTCAAATGAAGAGGAAAATGATATTTTTGCCAATTTCTCAGCTGGCAATAGTGAATTATAGGATTAATAGGATTATTCTTTAACAAGGTAGGACTGTTTATGGATACCATCTATTTTCAGGCTTTATTTTAATAAATTTTAAAAATATAACTTAAAAATTTGCAATTTCCGCTTTAAAGGGCCCCCACGTTTTAACTACAGAACTCCTGGTGGTTTGAAGTGGCTATATACAGGGTGACCCCCAAAAAATGCCACTCATGAAAACGTCAGTTACATGCAAAGTCCTTTTTGCATTTTATTCATATTTGGTACAATACAATACAAAGTGTGGGGCGTTGCCCCATCCTGCTGGAAAAATTGTTCATCTCTCTGAAAACGCCCCACACTTCAAATGAATCACTGAAATGGCTTCGGGAGCGCTTTGTTGACCATCTCATCAGTAGAAGGTGTGATCCTGAATTGGCCTCACACTCACCGGACCTTAACCCCCCAGATTTTATCTGTGGGGCTATCTCAAAGATAATGTGCACCAGGACAATCCCCAGACTATCCCTGAACTGAAGACAGCTATCACTGCCAAAATCAGGAGAATCCCTAGGGAGGAGTGTGTGAGAGTAATTGACAATTTTGCACGTCGGATTCAGGTCTGCTTGGAGCGCAGAGGTGGACATTTAGAGCATATCTTGGAACGGACATAAAAAAAATGATGATCAAACCAAAATCTTTGAAACTGGGTAGAAATGTCAGGCATAGACTAAAGTTTATTTGTACCAAATATGAATAAAATGCAAAAAGGACTTTGCATGTAATTGACGTTTTCATGAGTGGCATTTTTTTTGGGTCACCCTGTATTTATCTAAAATAGTTCAAGGGGCCTGACGTTTTAACTAAAGAACCCTTGGTGGTTTGAAGCGGATGTCCTAGAATAGATCTTTGTTTACCAAGGCTTGTTACTCCTATAGGAATATCTTTGTAAAGAATTCGCGTGCTTGATCAATATTTATTTCTTAGTCGTGAACGACAAGGTTTGCATTACTTTCTTTTGAAACTATGTTGCATCAATTAGAAAATAATGAAGAGAATATATTAGTTGGTTTACGGTCAATATTTACGCCCAATTCTTACCAATGAAACAAGTTTAACATAGTAAACGATTGATAAATTAACTTAAATCCTTTCTCATGAAACCAATTTTACATGGCAAACGTACTGAAATCGTCGTTGTAATGTAAAATTTTATACTTTTCCTAAAGACAATTAAAGTCAAATCTTTACATATAATGTATTTTTAATTAAAGTCAAATCTTTACATATAATGTATTTTTAAATACATTATATGTAAAGATTTGACTTTAATTGTTATACCATATTACCATACCATATCCAGTGTCATAGGATAGGTTTGTTTGATAGTAAAAAAAAGAGTTTTGTTGTGTGAGGTTTATATGTGACGGGCTGTAGCGTATCCTGGGGAGAGGATGGGGCATTATTGTTTATTATTAATAAACTCTTATATACCACATTATTTACAAATGAAAGTATATAAGATACATACAATCTGAAAACTTTAAAATAATACACAATGATAAATAATATAAAGATAACATTTTTTGTGGGTTAATAACTTGATTTAAAAAAAAAACACGTTCACTATCTATTACTTTCTCTGATACAAAATGGGACCTTAATCAATAAGACGTGACCCTTAAAAACATAAGAGCGTTCACCGTATGCGGTTGGATAGTTGGTAAAGTGTTCCAATTTTATTCCACTCTCTTATACTGGATGGAACAAATGATCTGGACAAAGGGTTCAGTACCGTAACAGATTTCATTTAGTTTATCTTCATTTCAAAGTGTATTATGTATATGTTGGTTCACCATTTAATAAGGTAGAGTTAGAGTGTTGATGATTTTGTATAAAGTTAAAGTTTCTGTCTTGATAGGGTTAAATTTCACCGCTGCACCTTGGATACCAGAATAAAAATGCCTCTGGAATTCGAAGATGTTTTATTTATCATAAAACATTGTTGTCGATTGTCAAGAAAGTTCTTGAACCACAATAATAAATCACCTCGGACAACAGCAGCATCCAGTTTGAGGCAACTTCGGTATGCCAGACTCTGGTAAAAGCCTAGTACATATAATGATTATGGTCAATATTTTGACAAAAAAGTGATTTAGATCTATTAGTTGTAAAATAAACCGAATCACCTGGAAGGAACACTCTTTGGGGTGTTAGTACTGAATTGTTCTTTAAGAAGTTAAAGACACACTGATAAGTTTTATTTTCGATCTGCTCACAACATACATCGGCAGTTTGAACAAAGCTTAACATTGATTAATCGTGTAGTACGCGGGCGTTATCGTATCTTGTCTGTTTAGTGCACTAGGGTCATTACCTACAATTGGTTGACAATTAGATTTGGGATTAATTCATATCTAATATTTAAACTCGGTAGTGTAATACTATAAAACTATCATTTCTAAATTAATTCCACGAATGAAATAATAATATAAATCAATATAATTTTATTAATAGTCTGATATAAAGTCGTGATATACTTACCTGGCCTGTATTTCATAAAAATAAAAACACAAGAGTGACCCCGCAATTAATCCTTTTATAACATTTGCCATTATTTACTTCGGTTCATTGTAGCCCTCAGTTAATAAATTGTAGATAGATGTTGTGCTATGATATAACCTTCTCGTGTGTGACAAAATTCTAGAAATAGTAAAGACCCTGATATTTGATTTGTGCGGTGGCTGATAAGGGACAGGTAACAAGGTAAATAGTGTAATATACGACACCAGCAAGTTCTTGTTTGAACATGTATGTAATATGAATAAGGGGTTCTAGGAATTCATAATGTTTAAAACTCCCGTTTGTTACGACTTGAACTAATACAGGTAACGACTTTGTTCGCATGATACTGATTTAGGTTATCCGAATAAAGATCCTGGTCACTTGACATACGAGTACTATTTTAGAAAGTGATACTACGGAGGCCCTTAAGTGCACGATAGCACTTTTATATGCGGAGCCCCTTCAGTTCACGATTCCACTTTTATATAATTATATATGAACGATTCCACTTTTATGTAATTCTTTCGTTTCAAAGAATTATTTATTTCGTTTCAAAGAATTATTTATTTCGTTTCAACGATTTACGATTTAACACGTCGACGAATGACCAAATTTAAAAATAAAATATGTTTTAAAAAAAAAAACAATCGTGGTCTCTAGCTTTATTCTCTAGCTTTATTCGCTTAAACGAATTAATATTTCGTTTAAACGAATTGATATAACGTTTAAACGAAATAATTATATAAGAGTGGAATCGTGCGCTTAAGGGGCTCCATAGCTCCGTATATAAGAGTGGAATCGTGCATGAAATAATTATGTTAGAGTGGAACCGTGCACTTAATGGGCTCCGTAGGTTATCTTCCTATAATCGTTCTTGGGATGTCAAGTGGCTATATATTTATCTAAAATAGTTAAAGCGGAAATTGCAAATTTTCTAAGAAAGTCAAAACGTAATTATTTCTATGTCTTTTACTCAATAGGTTGTCAACTCACAATTATACGATCATAGGTGCCATTCTCACACTTGGAACTCATTTACACAGGAAATAATAACACAATTATCTCCCAATTACCTCCCTTGTTTTCTATTTTTTTTTTATAATTTTCACCCAAGTCAATTTTAATTTTCACGCAAGCCATTTGTAATATAATTTTTTTATTATTATTTTCACCCAAGTCATTTGTAATATAATGATGGGCCATTTTGACCGGTCAGCGGCGGTCCTGCCTATTCTTCTACGAAATCACGTTGCTGGCCTTGAAAGTACCGGGGGAGGGGGTTTCTTTCGGGCGGGAAAATAAACGTGCATGGGTCGACACAATCTTAGTTGGGATCTGACAGTGAAACGCATTGAAATGAAATGAGGGTTTAACGTCCTACTGTTCAGTCAGGACTGGGCTAGTGAATGTAGTATGCCAGTGGGGAAATTTTACTCTGACAGCGGCAATACGACATCTCTTATATGAAATTTCAACTGTCAAGTTTTGTTGTACATACACTGCAATGTGTACTAGGGGCCTGTGTATTGATATCAGGTTATATTATATTACAAATTATATTACAAATGGCTTGGATATTGATATCAGGTTATATTATGTTACAAATTATATTACAAATGGCTTGGATGAAAATTAAAATTGACTTGGGTGAACATAATAAAAAAAAACAAATAATATTAAAATTGACTTGGGTGGAAATTATAAAAAGCAAATTATAGTACAAATGACTTGGGTGGAAATATAAAAAAAACAAATTATATTACAAATGACTTGGGTGGAAAATAAAATTGACTTGGGTGAAAATTATAAAAAAAACAACTTATATTAAAATTGACTTGGGTGAAAATTATATAAAACAAATTATATTACAAATGACTTAGGTGTAAATTAAAATTGACTTGGGTGAAAATTATAAAAAAAACCAAATTATATTAAAATTGACTTGGGTGAATATTAAAAAAAAATAAATGATATTATTTTTCATGTCCCTTATCAGCCACCGTAGATTTGAATGGACTAAGCGTACTTATGTATATTCAGATTAATTGAATGTCGAATGCAATATGTTTTCATAAATAGCAACGCCTATTCTTAATCCGTTTTCAAGGTTTGGTTATTTGTCTACATATTAACTAAAACTTGTATTTTCGCTTTCGATTTAACAAAGTAAATACCCGTAGCGTAAAGAAATGGACTTCATTTACAAAGTAAATTTAAAATGTAATATATATAATATATCAGTTATGTCCATATAAGCTCTGTATTTGTTGTTGTGAATGTTTACTCCTCCCTGTAGATGTCATTTAGTAGTTATTGATGTGGGTAATACGTCCAGATCACAGTAATATGTAATAACGTCGGTGGAAAGGTTATGTAGTAATGCCCACTCAATTACATTGCTCATTTTCATTTTAATATGATTTTGTACTTTCCTCCAGTTTTACACCCTCCCCCAATCAAGTCCCTCGGGGTTTGAGTAAATCAACGCTAAAATGTCACGATATTACCCTTTTGACAACTCTGTACCCGGGGGCCACGGTGGTTCAGTGAGTAGGGCGTTGGCTCACTAACCTGTAAGTCGCGTGTTCGATTCCTACGAGGGTTGGATGGCTGAATGGTAGCACGTGCGTGCTGTATCATAAAGTCTGTCATTGAGTCAACTGGCGTGGTTTCGAATCCCCGGTTGTACGTGACAAGGAATAGGGTCGCCTGTCCAACTTTGTTGGTTTTTACAGAGTCCTCTGGTTTCCTCCCACTGCTAAAGACCCCTACGCGCAAGCGAATTATGGAAATAAAATTCAACGATATGTTAGTCCCGAAATGACCTAGTTTGTGTCGAGTGAGCGTTAAACCCCATCTCTCTCTCTCTCTCTCTCTCTCTCCCTCTCTCTCTCTCTCTCGATTCCTACGTTCGCTGAGAAAATTCATCGGGTTTTTCGACTAGGTTCCGGGTGCCTGGTATAACTGTTCGGGTGGCATGAACAATCGAGGTTCAGTGAGCACGTAAAAAAAACAGGAGAGCTGGAATTTGAAATAAAAGTAGATCACAGCGCCGCTGTCTGGGCAAAATTTCCCTCAAAGCACACTAAGTGGGGCATTCTGGGTCCATTAGCCCAGTAGGTGCAGAACAGTAGGACGTTTAACCTCGTTTCATTTCATTTCATTTCAAATCCGTGCAAATCACCTTTAAATTAGCCGACATGACATGCACTGGTATGTTTCTATTCAACGACTTTACTTTCTTATTGTATAGGCCTATTCACAATTGTATGTAGTTATAGGCATTTGAGTTTCTAAGTACTGTAATACAACTCTGTTTCATTTTGTACTGAATTGACCAGGGTTTATACCATTCGGACTAATTCACTTTGAGTGACATTTTTCGGACATCGATCATCTTTTTTTTCATCAATTTTTGGAAATTGAAATTTGATTAAATTGACTAAAGAATTAAAGTTTAAAAAATATTATTAAAACAGTGTCTAGCGCCACTATAGTATAGTCACCTGTTTTATTAGCGACATTTTATTTTAAAACATTCCATACAGCAGTTATATTTTCTTGATGACATAGTAAACATACCACATTAATACAGTTACATTTTCGTAGTGTTAACGCTATTAGGACTGAGAGTGAGAACGGTTCTCAGTAAGGATTACTGCGCATGCGTCAAATGAACCTTGACTTTTGTTCTGCTACCGATGTTCTAAAGGATACTAACTTAGCCTATGATAGTGTGATTTTTTTCCCCCTTTCGTAAATTTTGATTATTTAATAATTTCCACATAAAAGAAAATTCGATTCGTAAATTTTGAAAATTTAATAATTTTCACATAAAAGTAAATTCACGAACGATCTAACGGTGCCCATTTGTCCATTGCGAGTGTAGTTCTAATATCCAACTTTATGTCAATCTTACAACGACAAAGAGCTGTCCCTTCTAACTTTCGGCCATTTAGTGTAAGACCAGACACAATTAAAATTTATATATATATATTCTTTAAAAATAACAAACTGAAGATTGGTCTTCATATAAATTCATTACCAACCGGTTTCACAACATAGTGATCATCAGGGTAACTTATACATTGTGTTGCTAATGGTATAGCGTTAACAATGGCAAGGGACGTGATTCATGGCGTCATGCGCAGTAAATGTGACGTCAACATGATTTCATGTTAGTTACAGTTTAAAGATACATTATGGGAGATAAGATAAAGAGATGACAGTTCTCGCTATAATAGTTAAAAACTAGATAGAGTAAAGGTAATTTGCTGAAAATTTCAGTCAAATTGATCCACTATGAGCCGAGAAAGAAGCGGGTGAAATTTTTGCATAGTCTCGGTCATCATTACTAAAATCATTAATATAAACAGCATAGTCTCGATTATCCACTTTTATTGATTTAATTATCAATGGCCGTTAGCGGCATATAGGAATCTAATCCAGCCAACATCGAAGGCTAGCCTTGATTGACATCGAGAGTTTATTATGGTCTGGATAAGTTAATTAATGTTTAATTGATAATTTAGATAACATTTCAGGCCTAAAGAAAGACTTGTAATAAGCAGATTTTGCTCTTGCATAATGCATGTTTAATTTAAGGGTATATCCTTCAATAAAGAATCGTTCTTTGATTCCTCAGCTCCTGATTCTCTGTGGGCATTTTGTATATAGGACAGATTGTGAACTGGGGATTGCAATTCTTTGCGCATTCATCTATATGTGCGCTAAGGGGTATACATCTATAATAGATCTATAATAGATGTATACCCCTCAGCGCACATATAGATGAATGCGCAAAGAATTGCAATCCCTAGTTCACAATCTGTCCTATATACAGAATGCGCACAGACAGATTGTGAATTGGGGATTGCAATTCAATTGAATTGGGTTGACCCGATGTGTTATTTCGATTAGTAATCGGTAATCTTTGCACAATTAAATTTTTGTTTAGGAAGATTTTAGCGGAAGTCGATTGGCTTACTAATTTTAGTTCGAATTTTGGTTTACGATGTCGACAGTTGAATACAAAAATACGACACTGGTTTCGTGACTATAAACAATAATCCAACATAATAAGCTTAAATAATACGAACCCGGACCTTTGGATCCGACACATGTATGCGGGTAAAACCCACAGCAAACGATCTATTAAATAACAATAAAATGAAAGAACAAGGAAGAAATTGTAAATAGGTCACGAATGCATTAAACTACGTCTTTTATGGTATACATGTATATCAACAGTTTATAAATATTTTATAAATTATGGAAAATCATTGAATACTTAAAAAAGAGTGTGTAAACAAATCATAAATGTACTTATACAATCATCGATGGAATAGAAAATTGGTCTTAAATTTTAAATTCAAGGGAAGTTGACTATCTCCGATGCAACTATATTTTCTAATTACGTCAAATGGAAATTCATAACAAGATAGTTCAGTCATCATGGTGTAAATAGAACATGTATTGAAAATGAAATAATATGACGTTTCACACAGTCCAACATCGGCAATGATAGTGTGGCTATTAGCCAATAGAATATTAATAGCTGTGAATCTGAGAGTATATAATTAATAGAATGTGCGTTCTAGGGTAGACACCAAGCAGATTCTAAGAGAGGAGAGACCGTTGAGGTTCAAGTGACACCAGCTGGTTTCAGAATGCCCCGTTAAGTCGTAGAAGAATGGTGGGGTTGGGAGAGTGTAAAATGACTATATTATAATCTATGCTTATAACTATGTATCCAGCTTGATATAAAACTGTAGAAACCGTAATTTTGTTCCTGTCATCTTGTTTGTTAATCATACGATATTTCGGGACTGGTAACGTTGGATGTCAGAGGGGCATTTAAATATACGTCCTATCCAGTTAGAGACTTACAAATGCAACCAGGGTCAATACTAGGCGATCAAGGGCTGTTCTAAGATCTGTAGTAAGAAAATAGAGTGCATGGGTCATACGCTGGATGTGGCGACCGGTTTTGCGACATGTCCGCTTTCCACGGCTGATAGACAACCCCACACTTATCAGCAGTGAATATTTGCTAGGCCGCTATAATCACTGATAAGGATGACATTGACATCGATGCGACTTCATGAGCTAACTTTTTTCCTCCGAGAAATTAAATTCTAAGAGATCTTTTTTTATGTATTAGAAAAATAAATAAAGACGTTAAAAGTATTTGTAGGTAAAAATCATTTCCTATTTAGTGTAAATGGGTATTAAAATGAGTAAAAGGCAGCAATCTGCCCGATTCAGTAACGTCCTATGTAAACAATGTACGCGCCATTGAGCCAATGATTGACGTCGCGTGATGTGACGTCACGTGTTGAAGACAGTCATCTTTTACAGACATATAAGAAGACTTTCGTATTTATCTGTGAAAAAGATTGAGACAACTCATGGTGCTACAAAGGACGACACGGCATCGACAGATTACACCGAATTCTCGAATGTCAACCACCCACAATGGATGGAAGGGGTCTCGCTGTCCAGGAGGGCCACGGATGGCCCCGTCATTGCTACCAACAGATGTAGTACTCGGTCTGACCATGCTCACATCACTTTGCTCGCAACTGAGATTTTTTGTTGGGTGGGATCGGGAGGGGGGGGGGCTGAAAATCGAGAGTTCGTTCCATTATGAACAATATACGTCACGCCTAATTTGAAAAATATTCATTACAGACCGTAGATCCTATTGTGTAAACTAGATTTTCGGAAACGAGAGGATGGTAACAGAGGTTCGCGAAAGCTGAATGTTATTGAGATTCTTCCCATCACTTCCCCAATGCGCTACACATTAAACACTGCAACCTCTGTCGTGTTATTGATGGATGGACAGACAGACATAGGTGACGACATAATACACCCTTTCTGAAATGTGGGCGTGTAAAAACAAGTACGCAAAACGAATTATTTAGAACGAGATTACTCGGGGCTGGCATTAGACACCCATAGAACTATTCTAACAAAAGATGGCTTCGCTCGTCACAGCTAGTATTACTCTAGTTAAAAGTCCATATGCTTGACACACCGAAGACCTTTGTAGATACGACAAAATCCATCAAAGAACTGTGAACTATTCTAATTCAATCATTTGCCTGCGTAACGTACTGTCTAGTTAACGATTTCGGCGGCTTGATCTGTCCTTTGAAGAGATTACTCCCGTTTTTTTCCCAGTAGATACCACTTACAGCATTCTAGAAAAAAGATTACACCTTATAGACACCACGTGGAATATACGTGGATAATTAAGTAGTTGACTCTGAGACTACTTGTTACCTAGTTGATACCTAGAAGCTTATTCCAGAATATGATTTCTCCCGCATGGTACCCCGTGCACGTACTATTATAGTTAAGTTTTCCAGCCGCTTGATACGCCGTGGAATATATATTCTTATACGTCAAACGCTTGAAACCCGGTGGTTTATAATGCAGGAAAGAATTATAAAGATCTACGATGACCAACGTTGAATATACTTGCTGTATAAGTATAGTGACGGGAAATTCCAGTGTTAAATATTTATATATTTATTGTATGAAAATGTAGGAATAAATTATAATGTTTGACAGCAGTGTGTTAAATATATTTTTTAAAAATATTGGGGAAACAAATCACAATCATTTGCATTAGGTAATATTGTAGAAACAATCTAGAAATAAAATAAAACCAAGTACGAACAATCCAAGTCCTAAAAAACGTTATAGGCAAAATAGTGTATTCAAGCAAAATAGTGTAATCAGCAAGATATTTTGAAATAATAACATCAGTATGTTAAAGTACAATGGTATGATTATAATGTAGGAAAAGGCCGCAGGGGTCGACCGCTGTTATTGTTAAATATAATTCTGGTAATTCCGATATATCAGGCATCTGGATGGTAAGGGAGGCAACTTTTGTCTCCTGCCATTGCATAACATCCGCTCCTCCCAGGGACGTTCCTAAACTGACTTCATAATACAGGTTCTTCCATGCGGACGTAAATAAATCTCTCCATGACATTTCCATTGATTTACCATCAAATGATCTGGAAATTAGTAATTTTGAACCCGCTGAAATATATAGAGTAGTAATAATAGTAACTTTATTCATTCAGAATATACCATTCAATATATAAACCAGTAGTCACATTGTACAGTCCATTCGACGTGGTTCCACTGCATGATAAAATTCAAATAATATTAAGAAAATTAGCATCTTTCTAAACACAGGACAAGAACAATGTTCATCTGGTTAAATGCGCTATCGTTGCAAATGTACGGCTGCAATGTTTCCCTAAAGTGTTTTCGAACTCCACTTCATAAACGAAATAAATGATACCCCAAACTGAATCCAATTTCTGGCATAATCCAATCAAAAAAGTAAAGCCGTTTTGTTACACGCGGATAATATTACACATCGTAGAGCAAAAATGAATGTTTGTATTGGCAGAATGACTTATACAAACCTTGTAAAATAGGAGGTTGTGCTACAGATGATATTACTGTTGATATAGAATTGTCTTGTCTTCCTAATACATTAATAGTAGAAACACTAACATTATAGTTAGAGTTAGGTTGTAGTGATAAACTTCTTAATTTAGCCTGGTTATAACCAATCTCTGTAACTCGAACTTCTTTATCTAAATTATAACCTTGACCATACACTGATACCTAGTAATAAAATACATAAATCTAATACTTGTAATAACAGTCAGGGTGGTTATTCTAAACCGAAACACTAAATCGTTTTCTTATGAAAAAGTGCCAATTATCTAAAATATCCCCTTTTCTTAAAAGATATATACCTTTATAGACTTGGTCTCAACTCTGATATTTTCTAAATCCCATTTTAATCGTAAACTATTAGTCACTGGATAACAATCATCCTTCACCGGATATGCAGATACTCCATCTTCATGAATAGCGATCTGACCGTCCGCTATGGCAGCCATTTTGATTATAACCAGAACGCCATCAGTAGTAGCTGTAGTTGGCAATCCAGCTTTATTATAACATCTTACAGTAGAATAAACTAGTTTAGAGTTCTGTATTTGATCAACACTGAGTTCAACTTGAACAAATGATTGTTTATCTGGTACAGGAGTAAATGGCTGTATATCAACACCGCCTTGCGTTGAACCTTGTATATAAAACATTAATTGATAAATGTATACACGTGTGAATAATCCAATAACCTACATGTAGTCTAGTTGATACAAATAATAGATTGTATGTTGCAGAAAATAACAATAATTACATTCGACCTTCGACTTAGAGATACGTCATTGTTATATGTTGTAATGCAAAATGAATGTGGATAACGTCCTACTGTTTTACACTGGTTGGGCTAATAAAGACGGGCATTCGCCATATAGTGTGCTACGAGGGGAATCTTGCCTATAACCCATTCACAAACTACTTTATTACAACGTTGAAAATTTTAAAGTATTACCTATAGCCCATTGACAATATTCTATTCCTGATTCTGGATCTCCTATTTCCCAATTAACTGATACACGTTTCGTCAGCTGGAAATTTACATCATTCGCTAAAATGAACAAAACATATTTAAATCAACAGCAGAGAAAGACAAGTTAAAGTAGCCAAGTCTCTAACTCGATATCATCCAAAACCTTCGATAATGAAAACATGAATTATTTGTCAATTTTAATCAACATTGGTGTTGTGATCTTACCGACAAAAGATGGGCTTCTGATATCCAATATTTAAGACAAAATAAACATTTTACGATTGGTACACGAATCGCGTACCATAATGCATTTCAGCGCAATTTGTAAAAAGCGACTCGGAGAACGAGGTTTAACATATTTCACAAGTCATGTCAAAGGGTGACCTCATATTTTTATCTGGAGAGCATGCGCAAAAAATACTATCGGTGCAGACTGGAATAACCAGACGCTAGAGATTGTCATTCGATTGAGACTTCTGGCATATCCGAACATAACTGCTTTGAAATTAAAGTAAAAACGGAAACGATTGAATGTAAATCATTTTTTTTACATTCATATATAATTATTATATAGGTTGCGACCTATTTGTGTCAATTTGTAGGTCCCAAATATTAGCGATTTAGCTCCTTTAATATATTAAACAAGAAACAATTTTCGGTGCCATCACGTGGGTGTGAATTCTTCTTTCACAATTTTGATGACACCGGTTATGTGGTTTTGATATAAACCAAAGCTTAAACCTTCGACAATGTTAACTTTGATTGGTTTAGTGACGAGTAAAGGACTACCAAGTTACAACTAAGTTTTTACCATGAACATAGGTTCTTTCAATTTATTTAAATACCTGATATTTCATTGTGGTGGCCAATAATATTTTCCATTAAAGTACCTCACAATAACCATTTAATTTCTTACCTATACCATCGTTTATCTCTGATATTATTGGCGGAGTCATATCGACAACAATACTCTCTGATTGGCTGACAGTTGTTAGTCCGGCGCCATTTGTTGACATCACGGTCAGATAAAGTAGTGTATTATGGGCTAATTGGAGACCGGATGCTGTAACTTGCTGATTTCTGCCAACATTTGTGAACGACCGAATCTGGTTTCCACCTTTCACGGTTCCTGGATTTTAGAAGAGAAGAATGCTCCCTGAGTAATTTTTCAATATAATCGGTAAACATATACTGATACCAAAATCAACTCGATTTCTAATAAAATCTACGAAGAAAGGAGACGTTAGTTATAAATAAATACTGATATGATATAAACAATAATGTATTACTTAACTAGTAACAGATATATTTACATAATATAGTAATAAATGTATTCAAACTAAACTCACCTAGCGCCCATCGATAATCTGTAATAGGACTTTGATCATCTTTAAAATGCCAGGTAAGATGAAGAGATGACCAATAAGGTCTAAACACTGTATGATGTATTAAATGATTAGAATCACGTGTTATATCTATATAATTAACTTGTTGTACATATACATCATCTACAGCTAATATCATATGTAATTTACTTGTACCAATTCTTATCACTTCTCTTGCTTCTCTTGGATGGAATACATAAGTAAATTTATTCCATAATATTAATGGCTGTTGGTCGATGGTACATATCCCCTGACATCGTTCTGGGTCAAGGCTGAAAGTGTGAGTTTCTTGTCCGAATTGCACGAAACCTTCCACGTTGTGATGCTGAATGCTAACGTCATGTGGGTATCCGACATGTACAATAACATGGTAAGCACTTTGGGTGTTTAAATTAAACACTGTTTGCTGAATATGACCTCTCACTTTTATATATGTTTCGCCTTCGTTTGAAACGGACGGTTGTGATTGGATGATTTTAATACAAGAGGTGGTGTCTTTAAACCAAGGAGCTGGTGGTTGGTCATCACATTCCTTATTTGATTCCGTCACGCCTTCTTCAAATGATGGATTGGCGATGAGATTTTCTCCAATATATTTTATATCAACCGGTACTGGGGGCGTGGTATCAATTGTAATACCATCAGACACTACTACATCAGATTTCAACCCACTCCCATCTACAGCATACACTTTATTATAAATTTTTATACCTATAAAAATAAAATACAGTAACGGTATTTGTTACGGTGGCAGTAATACTTTGATAATAGAAGATCGCATTGGAAAAAAAGCATTCAGAAACTTTCTTCTAAAGAAGAGATGGCTTGTGGTATAATATATTTGAGGGGGGCTCTTTCTACAGTTAATTGAAGAGATAAAAGAAACCTTTTTCATTATCTTATTCTCGTTCACTATACCAGTGCAGGGGACCGGTATCGTAATTGTCGAGTCAAGAAAACAATATGACGAGTGATATATTAATCCCTACTGTAGAATACATAGTGTCACGATATTGAAAGGATTTTTATTTACTTAATCCAATTCTTATCTGACGGAAATTGGGATTCAATTAATATGGAAACTTTGTATTAGAATGCCTACCATGATTTAAAGGTGAGGTTAGGTTTACAGACACTCTAGTATTTAATCCTACATTCTTCCAGTCGTGTATATTACAATCTGTAGTACTAATACCAGTACCAATACACCAGTAATATTTAACTATACCAGTACCACTATCAGTACACCCATACCATGATGATGATATAACTGTTGTAGAGTATTGGTAATCTTTATCATAGATATCTGTTAAATATGAAATAATAAAAGACCGTATCCCCCAATTTATTATGGTTGTCTATAAAAAGCATAAATAATAAACTTATCACATAAAGGAAAATAACTGGGAAATATGTACCAGATTTAAAAAATTAAAATCGTCTTAAATAAGTCTATGTGGGTGAAAATTATACAAAAAAACAAATTATATTAAAATTGACTAGGGTGAATATTAAAAAAAAAATGATATTATTTTTCATGTCAGTTATCAGCCACAGTATCTATGAGCTATGTTGGGTAATTTGACATATATTCAATAATTTCAATAGTTTACTTACCATTACCATCATGTATAATACCGGAAGTGGGTGTTGTATTGTCTATTAATATGCCATCACTATTGGCCCAGCTCAGTAATCCTGCTTTATTATAAGCTAGTACAGTACTATAATATTCTCTATTATCTTGTAGATTTAGATTAGTAGCTGTATAGATACTAGTATTTCCAGCTACTCTTGTAGATGACTGATGAACGTTGTGGCCTACATTTCAGAAAAAGAAGTCAAAATCGCTATTGATTACATTATTAAAAGACGCATTATTTAACATAAAGAGCTAACAGTACTCGCTATAATGGTTTCAAGATAAATAGTGAAAAGGCAATATATTGAAAATTTCAGTCAAAGTTTTCTATTCTGAACGAAGTTATCAATGTTTGAAGTTTTGATAAGAATAGCGTAGTCTCGATTTTCATTACTACCATTGTTACAATAATAAACAATGTCTCGATTATCGCACTTCAAATCATCAAATTCCGATATTCTAAAAAGTCGAGTATGGGCATTCTTGTGAATAAATGTCTAATAATTTATATATCATTTTCGGCTAAAAGAAAGATCTAGCTGTTATATAATGTATCTTTAAGATACACTAAACTAGAAAATAAGAGTGGGCGGGAGTGATTAAAAGTGTCCTTAGGAATGGAAACCTCATTTTAACAATGCTGTCATAAAAATAATAAATACTTGTTTCCTTTAAACATTCTGATTCGCAAATGTCATTCAATGTAATTATGTTAGTATTAAAACCCACCTTGTGGATGTGTGCTTATATAAGACTTAAAATAATCGAATCCATGAATTCCTCCTCTAAATTTATTCTTCCAACCAACAATAATCTGATTGCTTGATGTTTGGTAATCTAAATCCTTAACACTTGATATAGTTTCTAATTCTTTTATCTGGATAAAAAATGGAGAAATATATCTCAAAATCAAATCAATAATTCTATTTAAAATAGGTTAATCAAAACGAATAAAAAAGTAATCGTTCTAATAACAGTTTTAATTAAATAGTTTTGTGTTTTTAACTTATTGTATGTACTTACAGCAGCTGTCGCTATGTGACTGACACTAGGCGCAGACGTCAGTGATGTAATGCCGGGAGACTTATATATCGCATATTGATTTGTATTATACCATACCCTCACAAATACACTATATGGTATAGACTTATCTAAAACCTTAGCTGGAATACATAAAATATTATTACGAAATTACATGTACTAGAAATACAAAGGGACATAAAGCCGACACCTGTGGCACACCTTTACAAGCAAGAAGATTTTTGTTTTATAGAAATGAAATGAAATGAGATGGGGTTCAACGTCCCACTGTTCTGCTTCGACTGGGCTAATGAAGACGAGCGTATGCCATACAATGTGCAATAAGGGAATTTTTGCCCGGTCAGCTGCACTATGGCATACTCTTCTATCGAATTCCAACTGCCAAATGATCTTTTACATGTACGCCATTGTATGCGTGGGACCTCGGTTTTTCATTCCATCCGAACGACTAGACATCCGTCCTTGTTAGGCATTCCATACTGCACCACTTTAAATGTTTCAGTGTTTATAGTTAAATATATTGATGAGATAGTCTAATGAAGACTGTGTGCATTGTTAATATTGCATACTAATAAATATACAGCATTAATGATTGTTTCTTGAAAGAAATGAATAAAATTTTTAAAAGGTATACCTGTAGGTAAAGTTATTATAGTTTCGGTATTTTCACCAACATCAAACCATGTCCTTTCTGTATCAGTGTCATATATTCCACTGGGTGAATTTTCACTGGAATATCCGGCACTACATTCATATCTAAAATATATGCCGAGTTTGAATTCCTAGTAATTTCTATAGCGTTCATTAATAAAATAATGAACTAAAATGGACTTGGCAGGCTGAAGCCTAGAACCTCAGTCTTACACACCCGTCATCATCATCATCATCATCAACTGCGTTTAAAACATATATTCAGCTTCCTCTAGTCATGAAGGTTGGGGATGTTTAATTTACCTTTTAGACGAGAGACCGTGTTGGTTGATTAAATAGATTTAATTACCTTTATATTCGCAAGACCTTGTCGGTATAATATACTTTAATTTAATTTACCTTATAGGAGAGATGCCTTGTGGGTTTATTATCCTCCATCTGGCAGCTACAAAATTATCAGACGATGTGTAGTAAGTCTGTGCAGCATCAGATGACATCAAATTAGTCATGTCAGTAACTTGGACAATATTATTTGGATTCCCTGCAAGGATGATTATAAATAAGAAATCAATCACATGGCAGATAGCATCAAATATACAAAAACATAGAAATACAAGTATAGGGTGGCATATAAAATCTGGAATTATTTAAGACAGACTAAACACTGTAGCGAATGTGAAGGTAAACCTAGGAGCAAAGCTCACAAAGAATTAATTAATATGAATAATTTTAAATAAAGTTGATAGATATATACCTGTTGAGATGTCTCTGCAGTTTTCAGCATCTGAACATGATTTGTCTTGTGCAGTACAAACACAATGTCCGAGACAATTATACGGTTGACATCTCCTGACTAAATCTAACATTCCTCCTTCTACAAGTTCAAATTCAGAATGAGCAGGCTGACTTTTTAATCCAACCTATGTCAAAAATAAAAATGAAATGATATGTAACACAATAAAACAATTAGTAGTAGAATATATTCGTGGTTGTGTTGATAGGTACTGATGGGGAAGTGGCAATTTTGTCTACGACAGTATTATTTGACAGCTGTGATACATTCCTTGGGTTTAACTAATTTCTCATCTTATACTGCTTATAATACACTAGAAATCAATAATTACCCCGTTAACAGCCCATACAGATATGAAAACAGAATTGCCCATATGAAGTGTCTTGGTAGTTATTGTAACTGATTGTACCATTCCTTCATCATCAAAATTATCTCCAGCTACATGTTGAAACGTGGTTTGTTGATCGCCCTGTTTAAAACAATTTTCAGAAACGAATTTAGTGAAAGTATAGAAAATATGTCACATTAACTAAGATTAACTGGAGACCGAAGCCAAGTATTTAATTTAAAAGGTGATGTGTGTTTGAATGCTGCTAATTTACTTCAATTATTATATTTTGCTCACGGATACAACATATTACTATAATCAGAGATACGTGCCTGGTTGAGATCGGTAAGGAAAGGTTTGGTTCCAACACTGACTTTATACTCAGTTATACCAGTATGTAGATCGGCAAATCCCAACCATGCTAACTTAATAGACGTAGTAGACCAGTGGTTCCAGTTATTCCTATCTCTGTTTAAGTTAGCGGCGTGGTCAGTATCAATAGCAAACATACCTGAAATAACATTCACAAAATATTTCTTTGAGAAGATACACACTTTGTACGATGGTAAAACTTCAAAAATCTGCATGATGACAAGTAAAATGAGATGGAGTTAAAATCGTTTATGATTATCATATCACTAAAAAAAAATCATAAACAAAATGGTCTGCAAATCGACATCGAGCTCACATTGTTTATAAATATCAAATTACTTACCAATATTAGAGTGGAAAATAAATTAAATGAATTAAAATTGCCGGCTTTCTGTTATGTATTTGGATTTACTTTGATCGTGAATTAGTGATCAGGTATCACGACCTTTGTTCTTCTATGCATGCATAACCATTAGCGCTCTCAATCAAAAGAATCAATACACGTACCTCTGGTAGGCGGTGTAGAATCAACTAGTATATCATCTGTAACACTCGACAGACACAAACCAGCTAAATTACAACCAATCACTTTAACTTTATATTTACTACCGTCGTGTAGAGCGAGACCAGAAAACGCAAACTCTGTTACCACACTTGGAATCTGAAGAAAAATTAGTAATATATTCCCTAAAATTAAAAGTATTCCAACTATACAATTTTACCCTGTCACTGTTCATAATGTAATAATATAGGGGTTATTTTAGTTCTATGAAAGGTGTTCTGTTTTATATATTAAAGTGGTTAAACAAATAGGTGACAACGAGAAATGGGCTAAGTAGGTATTTCGCAAAATTTCATTTTCTTAGACTCACTCACTGACAGTTATGCCAGTATCCATTTCTGCAAAGGGGTTACTATCGTCTAGACATTTGATGCACAGATCAGTACAAGTAAATAGAATAACGCTGACGTTAAACAGCAGCCATACGAAACACTCACCCAACAATGGTAATTGTCCCGTCCTAATAGCTGACACATCTATACTTTCTATATAAGAAAGAGCAAGGTTAAATGTCCCTTCAGAGATCATTTTTAGAGATCATAGGAAAGATATCTTTCGGGGTTCCTAGGGGAACATCATATCCACAACCTCCTCGGCTTAGAGGCCGGAATGGCTCTCGCCACAGAACACACGCTAAGTGAGAACAAGCTCTAAGTGCTAGATAACTTATATTTAGCTTATATTTTTTGTCATAGCTGGTGTGTAGCTGCCTGTATGTAACCTGTGCATTGTGGATATTATAAAAATATAAAAAACATAGTTAACCAACAAAGTCTTCCATAGTCAATTGATCCTTGAAGTTTTATCCTAATTGACTGTAGAGGCACAATAAGACAAAGTGGTAATGGCACTGCATTTTTTTTCAAATAACTGAATGTAATATAGGTATGCTATTTTCTTATAAAAATATTTCATGTTTTAAAAAACAAAGCATGTTTAAAATTATCAATAGGACGTACCTCCATAGCTGAAGAAGTGAAATCTCCCAATAAATGGGGTGAAATAGAAATGTACTGTCTTTCTATATCCGATTCATCATCAGTAAACTTCCATTCAATTTTAATACTAGATTTTGATATGGTAGTTGAAGGTAAAATAGAACTAAACGATGAAACGGGAACTGCCCTTTGCGCCACTACTGGTAATGTTGTATCGATTTTAAAACCATTTGATGTAGCTTCGCTGTATAAACCTAATAAAATAAAATCTAGGTGCAGTGGCGGCTTTGAAATGCACAAATAATACAAACGATGATGATATAAATATAATAGTAATCCTATGCAGTTCTAACAAAACAAAGATGTGGATTCGTCTGAAAAATAAACCCGGGTTTAGAGGAGATAACGCTGGCACCTTCTCGAATCATACTATAAAAGCCTTCTGGATCCACATTCCATTCCACGGAATGCTAAATTATAGTTTGTGTTTGTGAGGTCACAGGATAGCTAAATGACTAATAGGCAATTTATGTAACACACATAACCAATTGGACTAACCCAGAGGTTGCCAGGCACGATATGCCCACATTTTGCAAGAGATGAAAAGAAACCAATGCGATTTTGTACAATCAGGGGCCATAATTCGATACATGCCAATTTCGACAGGAGCCGTGATCTGTGGGCGATAGACCAATATGTCAAGTTTCATCAAAATCGGATAAAAATTGTGACATGTAGAGTGGTGAAAATGTGGGCGTATAAAAAGACATCAGTTGTGATCAATATTCATCTCCTTTACATATTTAGTCTCGAATTGAAATAGTTTGAATTTAGTGGACGTTAACTTAGTGGTGATAACTCTAAACAATTTTAGCAAGGCAGATAACCTTCTTTTGACTAGGACTCTATTTATAACTACTTATATAACAACAGGGCCGTCCCTAAAGCCGACTAGAGCACATCCTCGCTATCCCCAGTGGTCTCATTCCGTTCTACTCCATGATACCCTGGCTTAATTTCAAATTATCTTCCCTGGCCTTGATTGTGGCTAAATTCTACGAAACAATCAAAAAACAGTTTACAGACCAGTCTTACTAATGACACGACCCTCGTTTCGCTTTCGTAGATAACCCATTCATGTCCATCTACTGAATGATTTATGTAAATAATCTATATATTTTTAATTCATTTATATTTAATTGTATTATCAAAATCTGTAGTACGTTCCGTTGATTTCAAATATGCAAAGCATCTATTATTACTATCCATTCTTTGTCTGAAATGTTTCATTCTGTTATGTCCGTCTTCCTTAATATATTATATAATAATTGGTGTTAATAAATACGCATTAAGTATAATTTAGGCTACATTCTGGCTAATAATAACCCTGTCTCTTGAAGGGGAGTCCTTGCGGTTTTGCTTACTTTATCCGATGAGAGTTACTTCCCTTTGCAAACTTCCTTTGCAATTAACAATTTATGGGATTGGTCAATAAAAATAGCACAATCGACAACTTGAAAACATGCCCCCCCCCACCAATAGATTAACCCAGGGGTTAGTGTACCGAGGATGGCTACAGCATATTGCGAACTTTTATATTGGGTCCACAACAGTAGTGCTTGTTCAAGTACGATGTAAATCAAATTATTGTTTTTGTAAGCATCACTAGGGTTATCAAAATAATTTCAGTCATACCTGCTTTATTGTAACATCTAACAGTAATATAAATTCTAGTATCAATAGGCAATAGTTTATTATCAGGTAAATTAGATTTATAGGCCAGTTCCACCACTGGTAAAACTTGAGGGCTAAGTAACTCTTCCCCTCCAATGGTTGTCCCTACTCTCCATTCATATCTCGCTATACCAGATTGTGCATCTTTAAACCCATACCATTTGGCGCCAACAAAGTTTCTGAAACCAGGATGAGAATTCTTAAAAGTTGCACATTATGTTAACCTATTCAATAGTAGAATCCGATTCTGTAAGATAATAATAGCAACACCCTTATATAAAACTACGCAAGCTGCCCATATCCGCTTTAAGAATGTCAAGCATCTAATTAAAACGAGTTACTGTAAAATGCATTTTAAGACAATATGTACCGGTGTGGTGTGGTCTCGTATAGCGATAAGAGACTTGATAACCGTGATCCAATAATATTCTTGGATCCTTATGTCTATAAAATAAATAGACTCGATAATCGTGTTTCAATTACCTGGTTGCTTGGAATTCTACATCTAAATCTTTCGTTCCATCTACAACTCTTCCCATGTCCGGTGGTGTCACGTCAATTATTACCCCGTCAGAAGTGACCGACGTACACATGTCAGCCATATTGCACCCTGTTACCGTGGTGATATATTTTGTTCCAGGAGTAAATTTGGACGGTGGAAAGGTAAAATCTGAAATATGTATCGGTTGTTAAAATTTATTAGAACATCTACCATATTTGTATAATAAAACTTAACTACATCTTCTTGGAATACCATCAATAGTGCAATGAAAGAAAAGTTGGATTGTACTTAAAACAAAAACATTTGTAATAATATTTTCCTTACGTGAAGTTATTCCTGTTTTGATTTCTGGAATTATGTCATCACAATCATCACAGGTACCAACTTTAACAGTATAGTACTTCATTGATGAATGGGGATCACGGAATCCTTGCCATCTAACAGAAAGTGGTGATTGGTTAGTTATATAATCTACGTCATCTTCGGTATAGTTTGTATTAAGAATATCGATGACATGTCCTGTAGTAGGAGGCGTTGTATCTACTGTCACTGGACGAGATATTAATGTAGTAGATAACCCTGCACCGTTAATGGCCTGAAACACAACAATAGACAAAAAGTTATTCTAAAATTGGTATATAGAATACAAATGTGACCAGCATATATATAGCATGAATTTGAAAATGTTTCTATTGGAAATGACATCAGTTATAGCATACCTTCTTAACGATTAGTGTCTATTTATTTGAAATAATTATAGGACAAATAGTAAAACACAATGTTTGTTCCCAACTGATCTATACATCGAGCATAATTCATGAAACTATTTTTTCTATCCAAAAACGTAATGCAAAATGAGATATACCTGAACTGTGATGTAATAAACGTGTCCATCTTGTAATTTGTGTTCTAGGTTAGCTTCATCACAATCATTATCTGTTACCATATATTCCCTAATGTTTTGATGGCCTGGTCTAGTACCTATTGCCCATCGATACTGACTTATACCACTTTCGGTGTCTTTAAGTGATCCACTCCAACTGTAAAAAAATCATGTAAAAGGAATGATCCACTTGAACTATAAATAAATCAAATAAAATGACTCTTTAACACATTATTTACAACTAAATTTCTGCCAAGGGAAACCGAAGCATTCTGTTCTTTTACTTTTACATCAGACCTCTCTGTTTTATTACATCCAAACGACCAGACCCGGTTCTTTGCTGGGCCACCCGTCTTCGTGAAGTCCAAAGCATCGATCCATTTAGCTATAAATGGTAAAAGGGATCGTACACGTGTCAAGCTCGGACTACTATTTCACGCCTTCAGAAACACCGGTAACCAAATACTTTTGCTGTGGTTGACGGCTTTCGTTTTGTTTTGTTTACTAACACTAGATTGTATATACACCTACCACGCAGACAATACATCATTTGACTGTATATATGTATTAGTAAATTGTATAGGTTTAGATGTAGTTTCTGGTGGACTATTATCAACTGTGAAACCTTCTGATGAAACGGTTTTTGTTCTGTTTACAAAATCAATTGCTGAAAATAAAAAAAATAATAAAAATATGGAACCAACGAGGGTGAATGCGGTTGGGAGAGATAAAATTGTTTTGATGATATTACTAACGAACGAGCAATTTTAACAACCGGGCAATACAAGAATGGTATATAGCTTTATAATTAATTACACGAATATAATACATGATTAACAAATATAATTTAATTGCGAGAGATAAAATAGTTTTGATGACATCACTAACGAACGAGCAATTCTGCTAAGCGGGCAATAGAAATCAATTTATTTTGTATAGTAGAATGGTATATAGCTATATAATTATTTAGACGAATGCAATACATGAATAAATTCAATTTAATTGTTTCTGTTTGCTAAGCCAGAAATTGTTTTAATTATGAAACAGAAAGACGAATTTATACTTACCTTCTACAGTGACGTAATACGTGTGGCCATTTTGTAAAGAAAGATGGTGGAATATTTTATGATTTATCAAACCAACATTATGTTTAGTTACAATATCTTCACCTCCCTCTATAGAACCTTTATATGTAAAAGAAAATTTACAGAATGTAAAGAACAGCATATTTACAGATTGACAATAAGGCATGTTCATCCAATATTATATTGTTGATTCAGCGATTCCTGTCAAATCCTTGAAATAAATTATCCTTACCGATATATAAATGATATTTTGATATTCCACTTGGATGAACAGTTTTTCCACCATTTTCTTCTACGTCAAGAAAACTATCCCAGTAGACAGCTACATCACTGTCGGATGACTGAAATAATATATTGGATTATGCATATAAAACTATCACAAAAACATTAATTCAGTACTGGTGTAAAGTATATCAAAACCGCTGAGTACATAAGAACTACTTAATAAAATGATATATTCATATATATTTCGAACTGTATAATGCAAAAGGCTTACTAATCAAATACCAGAAACAGCAGATAGCTAAACAGCATATTATTCGAGGACGGAAACATTACCCCGAAACACAATTAATCGGGCTAACAGGGAATGAATGACACACCATATCTCATGTGTGTTCGAATATACAGGGATCGAAACATTATCCCGAAAAACAATTTGTACAAAGTATATTAATACCGCTATAAGTTATATAAAACAAAAGGTGGGCTTAACCAGACTTACTAGAAACAACGGATAAATATATCACATATTATCCGAGAATTGGACCATTATACCGAAACACTATGAATCGGGCCAACAGGAATGAATGACACACCACCTATTATAGGTGTTCGAGTATACTGGGATGGCCATAACGGGGTTCGACTATATTAATACAGCAGTATTACCTGGTATTTAAATTCGTTCAAGTTCTCCACCCACACCCGACCACCATTTGGTGGAGTCAAATCAACAGTTACTCCATCACTACAAGAGTTTACTTCTTCCAATTTTTCCGTCCATTTTTCATGACCAGCAACTACAGCATCAGCATGGATACAGATATAATACCGTCTTCCGTGTTTTAAAGTATTTTGAGTTAAAACATTGATGTATTCGTTTTCTGCGAAAAAAATTATAAAGAAATGCGGTAAAATTTAAGTATTTATTAAAATGATGAAGTCAACGAAGAATCCTTCAAAGTAAAAAAAAATAGCACAAGGAACCAATGCTATTTTGAAGATTACCGAAACTCCCTCACCGGTTTGTCCACACTGTATAACATCTGGATGTGAACAAGGATCTCTTATCATCATCTTCGGTTGAGTAAAATGTGTTAGAATAGAGAATGCCGGGTCTTCCAGTAAACCCCACGTATAGTTTCTATGTCTTAATGTAGGCCATACAGCTGATATAATATTTTTATAAGATGTATAGTCCACATCTTGTTTAGACCAGGCTAGGTTCAGATCCAGAGAAATTGACTTTCCGATGTCATTTGTGTTGGGATCTGAAATACAAAACAAACAACATCTTCATTGTCGTCAAACGTTTCTAATAAAAGGATGTAAATGTCATTATCGGGTCTGTCAAAACTGCGCGCGCGCGTGTGTGGGTGTGTGTGTGGCGGGGGGGGGGGCGGGGGCGTTTATTTCAATTGCACGATATATTCAAAAAATACTTACCGTTATTTAATGGTTGTCCTATAGCATCTATAACAATAGCCGGTATAATTAATACCGGATCTACAGATGAACAGTTTTTAATATCCGAAGATATTATTGTTGATAAACCAGCTTTATTAAATATTCTTACAGCCAATCTTCTACATTCACTAAAATCAACTTCACCATCTAAATTAATGCTAAACTGAAACTAAGAAATAGAATAATATTACATGAAATAGGTTCGTGTTGAAATGAAATAGGGTTTGACGTCCTACTGTTCTGCTCCGAACTGGGCTAATGAAGACGGGCATACGCCATACAGTGTGCTATTAGGGAAATTTTGTCAGGACAGCGGCACTACGGCCTACTCTTATATCGAATTCCAACTGTCAAGGGACCTCGGTTTTTCGTCCCATCCGAACGACTAGACAGCTGTCCTTGTCAGGCCCTTCGTCGTGCATCACTCACAAGGGGGGAACCACGCCGGAAAATCTGGATGAACATTCTCCGCCAATGCAGGGATCGAACACCCGACCTCCAGGCTAGTCTTACCCACTTAGCTACGCGATCCCCGAAATAGGTTCGTGTAGTTACATAGATATCCTGTTGAAATGAAAAACAACACACATATATTTTTGCTTAAACGCAACCATTTTTTTGGGTGCACATCACTTATGCTGAGAACCTGATACATTTGGTAGTTGCGCATTAACACAGTTACATTTTTTTGTTTTTTCTTTCTATGGGCATTCCCATAATGTATACAGCTGTAACAGAATTATAAAAGCATACAGACAATCTTAGAAGTCAGACTATTACCTTTATCTCGCTTATTCTCTGTACATTGTTTACTTTACTCCATTTAGTAAATAGATGACTATTGTGTTTATTATCTGTTATACTCCACATATATTTATCTATGGTAGACTCAACAGAACACACTTTATCTTCGGTATTACTCTTGTAAGTCAAGCTAACATCTAACTGGGATATGGAATAAAACATGAAATGATAACTGTATTATAATCAATCAGAACTTCATATCAGATTACATTTAGAAGCTCATTGACAGATTTTAGGTGCATACTGTGTTAATTGTATGGCTACTTCGTTAGGTTACATGCCGTCACTGTGCTCATTAATGTGTTGGTACAACGTCATATTAACGTTAAGTTGTTTTATGGGTGATTGTGTTGGCATTCGACCAGCAACTATTACTGTAGTGAGCTGCAAATTGAATATTTGATTATGTATAAATATTGGACATATACAAAGAAATCATTTTATTTAGTTGGATTATTTATATTTGAATTACCTGGGAACCTTGCATCGTTTTGTGGAGTATATCTATATGTGGCATATCAGGTTCGCTCAACACTGTTACACCATTACTGACTACAGGTCGAGAACAAACTTCACCCGAACAGAACCTCACACTGCTTCTATATGTTTTACAATAATCTAATACTACTTGTTGGAAGATTTGACCAGAATTTGAAAGAAAATTCTTATCTTCTACATTGTGCCATATATCATCTGTTAAATAACGAATAATAATTTAATAATAACATTCCAATATCAGTTTGCTGATTAACCTTCTTTATTTTTAACAACCATTCTATTTTTTTTATTCTAATAATAAATATATCCAAATGCTATTCATTTCAAAGTAATTCAGTCATTTATTTCAAAGTAATTCAATTATTTATTTCAAAGTAATTTAATCATTTATTTCAAAGTAATTCAATATTTCATATACCTGTGTTTTTCTGTCTCATTTGTAGCGTCCATTTAATATCAGGATACATATGTTTATATGCATTTGATATTGTCCAATGTGCCATGTAATAAGATGTTGATTTTTGATAGTCAATATCCGACTCACAATCTGAGCTTGAATTCTGTGTTAGAAAAAAATGGCGTATAATCTTAAAGTGTTCTAAATTGTATCACTATTATTACTCCCATTATCAGTGCAATAATTTGTCTTTCATGAACATGATTTAAAAATACATTGCGGGTCTTTCTTTAGGCCTGAAATGTTGTTTAAACGATTAATTTGACATTAATGATTTTATCCAAACCATAATCAACTCACGGCGTCATCTTATTGTCGGATTTTTACTGGATTTGAATCCGATCTGCTGCTCAACGCCCATACATGATTAAATCCAAATATGGATAATCGAGACTATGTTTTTATCCTACCGACTTGAGTAATTATGATCGAGGCTATGCTTAAAAATCAAAATCCAATATATCGGTGGAGCAATTTGACTAATTTTTCAATATATTCTATTTAGGTTATCTATTTCTTTAACAATTATAGCGAGAACAGTCAACTCTTTATCTAATCTCCAATAATATATCTTTAGTGTACAATTAAAAATAAGAATCAAAACGCTAATAACACCAATATTGTCCTATTCTTAGCTTACTAATATTAGGAAAATAGTTTACCTGTTGCGAATAGTGGTTTGGTAGCCAGGATAGTTTTTCTATGTTTGTTAATTTTATAAAATGAAAGAAAGTAATATGCTATAAGGACAGGCAAATAATGTGGTGTTTTAAATGACAAAATATCAACAGTGCCATAGACATATTATGACCATGAATTGTACATGGTCAGTAGTACTTATCAAATACAAGAGACATAAATGTGACCCTTGCTGTCGGCCTACACCAACTATTGGTTTTTGAGATGATATATTGTTGATGTCAAATGTTTACATCTACGAGGTAATCTCAATCTAATTATTAATGCAATATTTATTCGTAAAATATGTGGTTGTGAGGTAATCTTTATTCGTAAACACTGTAGTTATGAATAAGGCTGTGTATTAACTTACCCTTTTGCTGACAATCAGAGCCATCTTTTATCCGAACTTCATTATTCAGGTTAATATTTTTCTGAACTATAGTGATACCATTAGATGATGCTTTTGTTGTTCCAGCGTCACTTCTAGCTGTTACCGTTACAAAGTATGTCTAAAAATTGTAACAATAATAATATTGAAAGAATAATAACACTACATACAAATGTAGATTTCGGTATTTGTGCACGGAACTGAAAGGGAAGCATCTATGGATAGAGCAATGAGGTTGGGTTTTTTTCTGAAAAACGAGTATCTTGTAGCTTTTGTATACAATTGTTGCATTAAAACATCCCACCTACCTTGTGCAGCTGTAAATTAAGCCAGAGAAATGTGTGCTGGGTCTTACTACCAACGTTTACATCTTTTATATCACTAACAAGTGGTTGTGAGCCAATACCAATACTGTAAGTCACGGGTTCGGTCATATCGTCAGATTCAAACCCAAACCATCTTGCTTTTAATGTAGTGGTCGACAGTTGAAAATTACTGTCTTCTAACTCCTTAAGGGTACATTATATAAACATAAACAAATGTGTTCCAATAGAGAAATACAAACGCAGATGAAAGCCTATGTTAGGTACTGTTATCAATACTAGCGCAAATGTTTACCATATGGTTGACTATTAACTTTATTTAGTGTATGTGTGTGACAACGAATACACTTAGAACAGTGGTTCTCAATCTACTTTGCCAATGGTTTGGGTGCTTTTAATTTAGTGGTTGAGAGTTGAAAATTACTGTCTTCTAACTCCTAAAGGGTACATTATATAAACATAAACAAATGTGTTCCAATAGAGAAATACAAACGCAGATGAAAGCCTATGTTAGGTACTGTTATCAATACTAGCGCAAATGTTTACCATATGGTTGACTATTAACTTTATGTAGTGTATGTGTGTGACAACGGATACACTTAGAACAGTGGTTCTCAATCTACTTTGCCAATGGCACACCTTGGAACACATGAAAGAATGGCGGCACACCTGGTTAAATATATATGAAAAACATTTGAATTTTGCAAAATAAAAACATGGCAAGTCAGACGGCATACAACCGTAGACAGAGACTAGTCGTAGAAACATAAAGGAAAACACATCTATGAACTTATCAGCGAATACTCAACTGGGATCATGTGGTTTTTCGCATATTCTTAGGGTTCCTAAGAAAATTCCGCGGCACATTTGTGGAGATCTCGCGGGCACACCTGTGTGCCGCGGCACACTGGTTGACAATCACTGACTTAGAAAGAGGAAATGTATTTTGCAGTATCGGTTTTGTGGAATCTGAATACCCTGATGATAAATGATCTAATATTGACCAAAGACTAGAGGGTTCCTTTAACCAACTATGTAGGTTGCAATATTTGAGAAGAGTCCCTGGTCCAAGGTGCCAAACATGATTTGATATTATACTTAATTTTAACCAGGCTACCTCACTTTCACAATACCACCAACTGTTAAAAACAGCTAACACAAAGACAATACCATTAGGTTATTGTGCGCATTTAAACTATCTGTTCCATAGAAATGGACGCAGATGAACCATGCAAACGAGTCCGCCGTAAACATATATGAAAAAGCTTACATTAATTCCAAAATCAACTGCCTCATCAGGTAGAATAACTTCAAATACAACTCCCTTGGCTGGTTTTCTGGTATTATGAATATATGGATTAGATGTGAACACACTGTGTAATCCAACTATGTTCTCTACTCTTATAGATACATAGTAGGTAAAGCTGTGATGTAAATCCCAATGAAGATCATCCATGGAGAGAGCTGTACAGGTTGGTGGGTTAGCTAACGTACAGCTTCCGCCAGACGATAAGGAAGAATACGGATACACGTCTTCAGTTCCCGGTGAACTACCTGTAAAATGAAATACATTGCTTCTGAATATTCACGACACAGAACAAACCTTTGGTTTTTCAGATCCGAATTCAATTTTATGACTGCTATTCTCAAAATAGAGTTCCAAATAGTTGCCAGATTTGACCCTATTCGCGAACACTATCAACTACTAATTAACTATATTCTATTTTTGAAACCGCCTTTGAGCGAAGGGGGAACTCATACATAAACTTACCTACGGCCGTTGTAAAGATAAGTTGCGACGATTCGGGATCAGATACAGTTGCTGCTGACCAATCGGCCTCCAATATCTCATCCTCAAATTTAACCAATACCTCACCACCAAGAGTAGGGGGAACAGTATGAACTAAGATCGGGCCTAATCCCTGGAAAATAGTTATAACATATTCTAACTTTTTAAACTTTTGTAGAAAAATAAACCAATTTTTGGATTAAAGTACTAAAATCATTAACAAGTGCCACCAACCTGAACAGTTACTTTTCCAGCTTTGTTAATTGCCTTAATACTGATGTAGAATTCGGTTCCATCACTAAGTTGCAGGTGGTAACCACGGTACCAAGAATGGTGATGGGTTGATGTAAATGGTAAAATGTCAGGGGCAGAAACTGAACTTTCTGCAGATGCTAGACCAAATTCATAATTGTAAATTTCTGTATTCATCAAACTACCCTTAGCAGTCCAATTAACATATAACTGAAATAAAATTACTATTTGTTATGTTCTAGTCTTGTTTTAGATTTTTAAGACTTATGTAAATGGGACTCAATCCGGTAAAGAGAATTCAATAAAGATGTTTTACCGTGTTTGTGATGTAGCCTCCTAAGTAAATCTAATTCTGATTTACAAGAGATGTGACAAGAATGCCTCCGAATTCCAAAAATGATCACGGACGCTAAACCTAATTTCTATTAGTTATTTTGAAGATTATTAACCGGTTTATGACAGGCTCTGTTTTGGAGAGACCAAATTCAGAAACGGAAATACTTACACGAGAATGCATTGCAAGATACATCTTTGCAACAAATACATCTGTGATTGGGTTTTCATTACAAAACATATTTGCCGGATATGTATGTATTGTACCATTGGAAAACCGCTCAATAGGAAAAAGATCAGTAACTTCGACCGTTTTGGCATTTCTCCTGAAATATATTGATCTATTCTGTTATAACATTCTAAGATTTTAAGATTTCTGAAACGATTATAAGAAGGTAAGCTTCGTTTGGAAAGGTTACATTTACTTCATTTATAAAGTTTTACTAGCAAATCAATTATTCCAACGGACTCTTGTGTTATCTTTAGTTTGCATGTGTTAACAATATGACATGTTATAACGTCTTTATTTCCAAGCTTGATAATATTAATCCGACCTTCTACTGCACACAATTGATCGCAGTCGTCTTCTGTTTACTCAATGACTAACAGCCATTGTTACTTATTAAGCTAAGGTCCATTACCATTTTGTATTGTTACATAGTTTAATTTGTTTACTTATTCTGATGTTTTAAAGATATAAATATGGGGATCTTTAATAATGGTTAAGGCGAGGGACGGAGATATTGCCAAACTAGGTCTTTTGTCAACTGTGAATTCACATTAGTTGAAAAACGTCTTTTAAATGGGTTACTATACAAAACGATATATTTTAATGAATCAAATAGACAAGCGGTTGTTTGGACACCAAACAAGCTAAAAAAGTGACTTTTCGTACAATCAGGGGACATAATCCAGGAATTTATGGCTCGATAGTCGCGAATATCAAAAGGAATCGACATCTCTGAGATATAAACATATATTTTAAGTTTCATCAAAATCAGATAAAAAAGTTGACTTCTAGAGAGATTCCACAACCTTGGTAGTACATACTTTTACATTAAATGCGTACAAGGAGTTTCCATTTTGTCAAGCAGTTTTGGTCTGATTTTCACGAAATTCGAACTCAATCGCCATTAGGTTGTAACACTGATATATTTTAATGTTTTTAAAATCGGATAAAAATTGGGACATCTAGTGGGTCCACAACATGGATATTACATACTTTAACACTATTTGCGTACATAACGTTATATTTTATATACGAAAATCACTTAAACTAAAGATTGTACTTACATACAAGCTGCATCTGGGTCTTTGAGTAAATATTTGCGTCTTGTATTTGATATATAATATACTTGATTATTTTCTTTTATTAAACCACCTTTAATTCTAGCCCCTTCTATATCTATTTCACTTATGGTAGGCAATGTTCTATCAACAGCAACTCCATCAGAACAAACTGGTATAGATACTTCTAAGGCTCGGTTATATGCTACCACGGTGATGTAATATTTACCATCAGACGGTGCTGTCCAAGAAGCATGCGTAGATGTAGTCTGTTGGACATCCTAAAAGTATAATAGTACGAGATAACTCTTACCAAATACATTTACTTTAAAAAACAAAAGATTCATTTTATTTGTTTCACTTTATTTGCTTAGATTACCTGTCTGTTTGCAAGAGCCAGTTGAAATTTATTGGCACCCAAACAAGACGTGGAAAACCCATACTGATAAAATTTCACTCCACTCTCTCTATCAAAGAAACCATCCCAGTGTGCAAATAGTTCTAAATCTGGTTGAAAGTCTACTTCCGGTGTACCAGATTTACCGTCATGCACCATCCCTTGGTGCGGTGGACTAGTATCAATTGTAATCTGAAATTAAACGAGACTATAATGAAAAGAAGCAGTTAATAATTGATATGTTTACCAGATGCATCTCTGTATATCCCTCTAAAGTAAATTCAACACGTGAATGCCCCTTGACAAATCCAACAAGCCAATAGTGAGCTTGGTGTCCCCTGCCGAAATCCCAAAATAAATAGATGATACATATCAATTAATTTCACAATTCTCATTATCGAGCTTAGTCAAGGCAATGATATAATGAATCTATACTCGGAGTTTCATCACTCTCACCCAATTGGAACTAAAGTTATCGTGTTCCAAAGTCGAAGCCAATTAAATTGCTTATCTCTGCTTAGTAGAAAATGCGCATGATAGACCTCTGCCAAGGAATTCACCTAATAGACACATACACCACGTTTGAACATTCTAGCACAATTAGAAGGAGCGTTATTGTGTTCCAACGTCTCGACAAATTAGATCGAAGTGCTCAGCATCGAATTTCGTTAAGGTATTGATTTAATGAAACCATACACGAAGTTTCACTACTATCACTCAATTAGGATCAAAGTTGTCAGGCTCCAAAGTCTCGATCAATCAAATCGCTTATCGTTCTGCTTACCCAAATTTGAAAATGCTCAGGTATTGATATGGTGAAACTGTACACAAAGTTTCATCACTTTCGCTTAATTATAACCAAATGTATCGTATCCCAAAGTATCAAACAATCAAATTGCTATCCCTGCTTACCCTAAGCACAAAATGGTCATCTTCGAACACCATCAAGGTATTCATCTAATATACACCTACACCAAGTTTGAAGATTCTAGTTCAATTAGGAGGAGAGTGTGACGGACAGACGGACATACCCATTTTAATAGTCGAAAGGCAGGGGACCCTAAAAAGTTAAATTTGTTTTCATAATATATTTATAACAATGCTACACTGTTTAACTATCCAAACACATCTTGCATGGAGCAAGGATGGATGTAAAGTGTGAAGTCTATATTTGTGGTTATGGTTTCATTTTAAAAATCTAATACATGCCTGTTTAGTCAGAGTTGTTTCTAATTTAGCTTGGTTCATCACAGTAATAACGATACGATAATCATGGTCATGTGTACCAGTATTTTTATTGTTTAAGATGCCTTCTCCTGGTGTAGCAGTCTTAGGTGGTTTTATTTGAAAATGGCGATGATAACATGTACTAGTGGGAATACAATAACAATTGGCTCCTCTGGCATTATTAGAATATTTACTTTGACATTCTTCAATGTTCTGAAAGATAAAATCAGTACATAGTATTCAATAGTAGTCAGAGGAACTTGTGCCTGAGGAGTTGTCTCCCTTGTTGTACTTTGAAGACCCCATCCCCTCTCTTTAATTAATATCCAAGTATTTTAAAATACAAAATATAGTCTACTCGTTTTTGTTAGAAGAGTAACGAATTTAATAAGCAATTCACGGGATGGTATTCACGCAGTTTCCCCATTGGTATATAAAACTTTTCCTTCATTATCGTCTACTTACCGCTGTTTCGCCTTGTGGTGGAATACGCTGAGATCCATGTTCTACTTCTGTTAAATGATCCCATATCTTCCATTGTACTGTCTCTATTCCACTATGATCATCATAGGCTTCCCATTCTATACTGTAAAGGGTACATTAAATCAATACATGTATGTTTAATATATAATACGTTCATAACAAAATATAATGCCATCTTTGCTGTCAATATAATCAACTTCAAACAGAATCTGGACAGAAAAGAGAGAGAGAGAGAGAGAGAAATGGGGTTTAACGTCCACTCGACACAAACTAGGTCATTTCGGGACTAACATATGGTTTAATTTTATTTACATAATTCGCTTGCGCGTAGGGGTCTTTAGCAGTGGGGGGAACCGGAGGGCCCGGAGAAAACCCACGAGGTTGGACAGGCGACCCTACTCCTTGTCACATACAACCGGGGATTCGAAACCACGCCAGTCGACTCAATGACAGACTTTATGATACAGCGCGCGCACGCTAACCATTCAGCCATCCAACCCCCCCCTGGACAGAAAAACTGAATGACAAAACATAAAATGTAAAAGAAGTATTCTACATGGAAGGAAACTATTCTGCCTATTCAAGTTTACTTAATTTTCAATCTCGTAATTGTAGTCTCACGGGTAATATAGGAGTCATATTTTGAAGATATCGTAAATATCAGGGTGATACTTAATTCACAATCTCGTGTTGGTGTCCCCAATGTTATGTATAACGTCTGTTACTTACACCATTTTATCAAGTTCCTCAAAACCATGAACTGCTAGATTAACCTCATCACCTTTTGTTAACCATAGATTTTCAATAACAGGTGGTGAACTATCAAAATGGACGGTCAACGATTCTTCCTTGTATTGAGATAAAATATCGTAACCTTTGATAAAATATCGTAAAGTATCGCCATCTTTCAGAACTGGTGTTATTGTCACTTGTTGATCAAGTCCTAGATCTACGAATTCATTTTGAGAAGGCTGGTTAATCGAACTTCCTCCAGAGTGGTCCACTTTATGTATGCTTTTAATACTAACAATTCCTGAAAAATTAAATCCAAATTATCTAATATAATATTCAAATGTCAAGGGTAAGATCATATAACAGGCAATAAAAATGGAGCAATCCCTTAAGATTTTTCATAAACTTTATATGCATTTGATATAATAATAAAACGTAGTCATCAAGGTCCAAACTGTTCGGATTTTGCTGATTGCACATTATTTCGCCATTTAAGTTTACCTAGGCTGTTGAAGGTGGCGCACCGCTGATTTATCAATATCATGTCTGGTAAAACTGTTTGACGGCCTACAGTCATACCTCCAAACCATAATTAAACCTCTGTTACCTTGTACATTACTGATTGCCTGTGTTGTTCTAGACCCATAATTATCATCATATTGAGACTCTACACCAGGTTCTGGTTTAACAGCTGCTAGAAAACGACCATTATGATGTACAGTGTTGATATATCTATTAGTCCAGCTGATTGTAACAGAATTTAAATTAGTCTGCCATTTGTAATTGGTAGTAGGAACAGCAGTTGTCACTCTAAGCACACTCCCAGACGTCGTTGTTACAGCAGATGTGTCATCAAATATAATCAATCGTCTGGCTTTCTTGTAATTTCCAGCTTTATCATAAGCTGATAAAATCATGGAATACACGGCGGGATCGGGGAATGTAACAACAACACTTTTCTGAAAGAATAGAGTTTCACAATGACAAGCATATTACAAATCTAAACATACACCTTTATCTTCATCTTTCCGAACTAAACATTTTAGTATACACTTCATTTTGTAGTCGTATTTACTACCATTTTAATTATGTCGGTTTTTATGTTGTAGTTGGTTATTGGGTTTTATCTGACTTTGTCAACGATATCATTTAATTGCTTTTATTACATCTTTATTCTTTTTTTCTAGGTCTGAATTCTAGGCTTGTTAAACTCTGACTGTAAATATTATAATAATTCATAATGTACTATCATAGATGTTGTAATTTCCAGTATTTCATATAAACATAGTTATAACAACACAGTGTTCCATAGTTAATTGATTATTGAGATTTTATACAAAACGTAAAAGTCCTGATTAGAGAAGTGTCACCATAGTGACACATACTGAGGCTTTTGGAGACCGCGGCCAGGATAGTCACAAAGTCCGCTTTGCGGTGCCGTTGTCTTGGGATACGGGACCAGGATAGTGTCACAAGACTACTTTATTGAAACTTTGATGTCGGAAGCATTATTTTGTCATTGTAAATATTGCATATCATACTCACTGACGTAGTTCTCGAGTCCGACTTCCTCGCCTTGACACCAAGTTCATTACCAACACGATGAAGTTCAAACAGTTCATACTCGTATTCTTTAATCCGGGCATCTGTATCCATCCAGCCGTCCCATGAAAAACGTTGAGTACGCTAGTCAATAAATAATTTAGGATTAGATAGAAATAGTGGCTGTAGACTTTATTCTCACGTCATTCCAGTTGATATTATATCGCCGTGAATGGTATTTAAATAAACGAAATGGTTTTATTCCCAACAAACTAAATGGGTTTTCAGGAATAACAACGTCATCGACGGAGAAATACTTATGAAGCACTAGCCTGGGGGTAAAAATTAAAAAGTGGCAAATGTTAAACTAAATTGTTCAGAATCGGGTTATTCCGTACTTACTCTAAAGGATGCATTTGAAGCTGTATAAGGTAAGATAATATGAGGATGAAATAAATAATGCATCGTTGGGAATTTACAATGATATAAACCTGTTCGGAAAGTGAAGGCATTTCTTAACATAGTAAGTAGTGGGACAACTGAACACCTACTCTGAGTTATCTCTACGCGCTACTCCCTGATTGAGACTCTGGTATACACTAAATCCATTGTATGCCCCCGCCACCCCGACCATCCTCATCCCAGCCATATGCCCAAATGCTTCAAATTCACTTAAATTGTTCTGCGAAATCTCAACATCACAATGCATGTCTAGAGGACATCTTCATGGGGTTACAATTAAATAGATGTACACGGAATGGATGTGATATAGAATAATATGTGTCTTATCTGGACGATAATCTGTTTGAGGTTTACAATAATATTGGTCTAGAGTATATGTACCTGTTTAGATAAGTCTACATCAGAGAGCATATCTAGAGAACATCCTGACCTGGGTTTACAATGATATGGATCTACACTGTCAAATGTTATAGAAAATGTATTGGTTTGAGTCAATCCTTGTAGATATCTAGTTTCCACCAAGTTTGTTTCTTTATTTTCAATCTTAACAAATCCACCATTGGCAACGGACATCGAAAACGTGAGTCTAAAATGTACATCATTGTAAACTGTGAGCAAGACATTTTGTTTTAACTACAGAATATCAAATATTGGTTATGATATCTGTATAAAGACATATCTGTCAAATGTGTACATTCATCAATCTTCATTGAATTTAAAAAGGGACATAACTGTGCGAATAACAGTAACAAATTATTGACAGCACTTGTTGTCTGGATAGTTACATCTGAATATTGTATGTAAATCTTAAACAGAGAAGATAACACTGTATCCACTGTTGTATTCACAATGATCACGAAAGTGAAATATGTCTGTCAGTTAGCCCCAATCAACCCAGCTATATGCAGTTACATAGAAACTGTTTCGCACTTTAGACAGCACATTTGGGTACTTTGCCCAAGACTTCAAGAGCTTAAGGCAGAGAATAGGGCTTTTACTGTATTCTAGCCCTTTGAGCATCATAATTAGTGAAAAAGAACAAAAAACATTTTTATTCCATTCTCTCGTGCATGTGTTTTGTGATATCATGCTAGTTAATTAAAACCCTTACACATCATTATGATTAAATGGTAGAGATAATGATTATGTTCTTGGTAAGTCAAAAACAATCGAAAAACGTTTTTATTCTCTCGTGCATGCGTTTTGTATTAGCATGCTAGTTTTTTGTGCGAAAACTTACACATCCTTGTGATTAAATGGTAGAGATAACTGAGATAAATCTGTTAATGTCTGTTCACAGGTAAACACGCCCTGATTAGGATTACTTCGACTCTGTGGTCCGCCACAAGGATGAGAAAGAATATTATTGACATCTGAAATAGAACAACGTATTCCAAGAACAAAGGAATCATCTGGCATCAAGTAAATATAAGTTGGTTTCAATCGCCCGGTGTGCTGTTAACAAATGTTTGTCTCTCAAAAATATGAAAATCCATGGGTTTTTTTTTTTACTTTACTTACTTAAACATACATTATGCAAGAGCTAAATCTGCCTATTGCAGGTCTTTCTTTAACCCTGAAATGTTATCTAAATTATTAATGAGACATAAATTAACTTATCCAGATCATAATCAACTCTCGGCGTCATCGCTAGCCAGCGATATTTACTGAATTATGATCCAATTTGCTGCTCAACTTTGATTCATGATTAAATCATGAAATGGATAATCGAGACTATGTTTTTTATCCTACCGACATTAGTAATAATGACCGAGGCCAGGCCGAACATTCAATCGGTAAATTCTCGGTTAGAAGAGTATCAATTTGACTGAAAGTTTCAGCAAATTGCCTTTACAATATATAGTTCTAACCATTATAGTAAGAACTGCCAGCTCTTTATCTAATCTACAATAATGTATATTTAATAATATATCCGACACTATGGTTACACTTATGCAGTGTCACGGCGCCAAAAAGACAGACATTTCACTTTCGTGTGTCGCTGTATCCAGACTTTCACATTAATGTACTTTTTTTAAATGGATAAAACCTGTGTTGTTATAATAAAGTCCTTGTTTATATATGAAATACAAGAAACTACAACATCTATGATAGTACCTATAATATCTACAGTCTGAGTTTAACAAGTCTAGAACCAGATTTAACGGATGAAACACTACGTGTTGTCTCTATCCCGGCCTAGGCCGAGGCGGCTAATGGTACGTCTCCCTTGGAACGTCGTTTGATAATCTCCATCCCATAAGCCAGGGGCCCTGGGTACGTCCTTCTAAGAACACTACGCGATGTCTTTAAAACACTTATCGCGCTGCATGGTTTAATTTATATATAAAGTTTAGGTACGTCAGCTATTAGCGCGGACCATTACCATATTTTGATACGTGTTTTATTGGGCACCCATTTACGTCATCCCTATTGTATAAAATTGGTCCAATCTGTACTATACCAGATGGCCGGAGACCGATGACCTGTCCATTAACGTAATAGTCATTGACCGATTTTAATCGACAAAGTACCTAACTATCCCAAAGCTTAGAAAGCTAGCTATCACCAATTTGTAGTTAACGACTTCAATACATTAAGCAAAACACCATTCAGAGAACTTAAATAACCCCTATAGATATACAGTATTGCTTATGGTTCATAGGGCATTAAGCTATAGGATTAAGAACATTAATACTAATGCAACCAACGCGAATAACGTATAGAAAATTACAGTTTTGTGTTGTATTGATACAGTATTAAAAGGACCCTTACCTCTTTCCAGACGTAAACTCGCACTAATAATGCCAACTTTAAAATCCTTGACATACGCCTGTCGAGAAGGTACAACTGGTTGGTAATCCGCAGTAAATCTAAAGTGAATATTAACAGGATTAACCATATTAGTCCATACAGTATCTTGAACTGGTCCTATATTTGTATTTCCTGGTGCATCAGTTTTACCGCCATTATTAGCTGTCAGACTTAGTATATTCTCTTTAATTGAAGGCTTTTCTGTTACTAAAAAGATATAATGGCAATAATAGCTATTAATTTACAAACGCGTTTTACTAATCCGCACAGGTTTTAGTACTGACTTAAGTTTACTACACTCCTTAATACTGCATTTTAACAGTTTAAACAAACTCAACCAATAGTGAATACGCTTCCTTAACAGCTTTGCAACACGCCATCTGAATTAGTTACTAATGAATAATTCGTTATTGTGAATATTATAAAACGCCGTAGAATAGTATGTTTACAGTAATTTTATTTAGAAATTTTAACACAGAATGGGGGAGCAGACTAGACCTAATGACACGGTTTTTTTTTATCAAATCGATGTCGACAAAACCCTACTACAACCGTTTGTGTGATTATATCGCTAAAATTTTAAAAGACAGTGGCAACACTTACTTTTATCGCAGTTTGATCCTGTAAATCCTGAGGTACATATACAATTTGATGCCAATTCATTAGCACAGCTTCCGGGATAACATGGAGTACTGTCAGATCGCCAGGAACACGCCTCTGTAATAATACAAATATAATTTATGCTGACCATACAAAAATGGCTTGGATTGATTGAATTCCTGGACCATTGACCTCTGCCAGATATAACGACACATACACACCTCAAACACATGTTAGTCAAATATGTGAATGGATAACGTTGTTTTTAGAACTGGGTCGAAGATAACCGCTATACAGCATGCATCTTTATTTCAACATCAAGGGCCGAATTTATGTTGGTCATATATTATAGAATATTGATACCTGTACATTAAATACTAACTTGTACAGCGTGTTTTATCACTGGAAACAACATAAGCTCTATAGTCAGGTTTTTCATCTCGTACTCCTTCACATCTAGAGCACCTCTCATTCCATGATGATGTACACGTTTCCAGATCACAATTTGTAATAGCTGAGCACACTATAAAATTTAATGAAAATACGTTACTAAATCATACTACACTATCAACGACAAGCGTTAACAATTATTAAATGCCCATCTACTATTGAATGTGGATCACGCTTTACAATATCTGTCAGTTAAGCTCACACTTTACTTTTCATGCCATCTGTTGTGACTGTCGCATTTCATATATGAGACGACAGTATAATTATTACTATCTGAATATTTATAAACGACATTCGGTCCATGCATTTTTAAATTACATTCTATTCGTTGATCAGAACAAAGTAACACATCGCCGAACTCGTTACGCTTAATGAGGGTGATTTCTATGAGTCCCACGCTCGTATATTGCTAAGTCAATACCAACTTTATTTAATATTTTTTTAAGAATAAAATACAAAAAACAAAAAAATGATAGATCAGAAAAAAGATAATACATACTCTCACACGTCGGGCCAGTCGAATAGAAACCATCTTTTGGACAGCTACATTGATCAGGATTTGGACATGTACCATATATATATCTTTGAATACTACCATCACTATATTTTATATGGGAGTTGGGGAAATAGTTATCACAAGCTGATGGGTCAATCTTGTTATCACATAAAGCTAGAATATAAAGTACACACAGTTCAATATGTAATAGGCCATAACGTAATACCAATGTCAGTTCCACATAATAGTTACCGGCCTTACTCCTCATACTACCATTATATGGGAGTTGGGAAAATAGTTATCACACGCTGATGGGTCTATCTCGGTGTGACATGGCTTGAATATAAAATACATACAGTTCAATGTGAAATAGACAATCATGTAATACCAATTGCAGTTTAATGTCTGACAGAGAGAGAGAGAGAGAGAGAGAAATGGGGTCATTTCGGGACTAACATATGGTTTAATTTTATTTCAATAATTCGCTTGCGCGTAGGGGTCTTTAGCAGTGGGAGGAAACCGGGGGACCCGGAGAAAACCCACGAGGTTGGACAGGCGATCCTACTCCTTGTCACGTACAACCGGGTATTCGAAACCACACCAGTCGACTCAATGACAGACTTTATGATACAGCGCGCGCACGCTAACCATTCAACCATTCAGCCATCCAACCCCCCAATGTCTGACAGACCATAATCTAATACCAATAACAGTTCCACATAACAGTTTCTAATCTTAGTCCCGATACATCCCATTTCTTGGTCTGTGACATTTCATCACATGTTGCTAATCATCTCGAATTTTTAACGTGTCCAGACTGAGGTATATGGATAGTGTACAAGACATTGGGGGTTGGTGGATTACCAAACAAAAAAAAATATGAGGTGCACAAACAGTATACATACCTATCACGCGCAATGTGTTGAATTTCGTCAAAATCAATCGGACGCAATTGTTCATTAATACACCCACCCCCACCCTCACCCCGCCCCCCTCAATTCACACCTACCAATTACGTAATTAGCTAATACAACCACCCTATCGGTAACCATCTCATCCATGTAAAAGTTTATTCTATTTCTAAAAAGTTTATGAAATGAAAAAACGACTGCCAAATTTCAATAATTTCTCCAAATCGAAACATGTCATCAATAGATAAAATTTCTGCAAAATCTGTAATTTAAACAATCTTAAGAAAATCTTTTAAAAAAATCTTCAAATCAATTTATTCTTTCTTTCTAGGAATTATGTAGTTTAAAAAAATCCAAATTGAAATGTAATTATTTAAAAAAAAAACCCAAAAAACCCAATGAAATAAATTAAAAGCATTAATAATTTTCCCGTGATTAGGCAACCTCAACAAATTTTTCAAATTGAAAAAAATAAAAATAAAAATAAAATCAGGATAGGTGGACATTGGCGAGTTATGGATCGATGTGCAGCAAGGTTGGATATTACGCGTCCGGTCAACTATCAAGTCTTCTTTGTTAAGTCGACACACACTTTCCAGTAAGTCAGCAATCCACTCCATTAATTGTACCAAATTAAAATCAGCTGGCACGTCACGAGATGATGTGATCGCCACGTTTACTGCACTCCATTCCAACCTTACTACCGGCAAAAAATACAGATATGAAATATATTTACCACGTTCACACGATTGACCAAAAACAGCAGTTGTCCAACCAGTGCAGCAAAAAGTTTTAGTCCTATATTTAGTCCTAGAAAATACATATTTCACTGCATATTACTATATGTATGTATATCCATCATTGTCAAACAGTTAATGGAGCTAAATCCCTATTCTTTTGCTCCTAGAAATGAACACAAATGGGTCGCAACGCACATAATAATGTAATATGAATGTACCTAAACTGATTTACATTCAATCGTTTCTGTTTTTACTGTAACTTCTAACAGTTGTGTCCGGTAAAATACGCGAAGAGTCCGAACTAATAGGCAGTCTTTGCCGTCTGGTTTTTCTAGTCTACACCAGTAGTATTCTCCTACATGGATTATGTTTAGCTTCGTTCATCAAGCCGCTTCATACAAATGACGCTCGAAAGCGATTCTTCTGCCAATTTTAAAAAGATAACCCCATCAATGTTGATTAAAATTGACCAATAAGCCGTGTCGTCTGCAATGTTAAAGACTTGCCTCCTTTAAGTTGGTATGGTGATTTTTATTCCAGGCGTTTAAACTTTATAGAGAGATAAGTTTAAACTCATGGAATGAAAATCACCGTACCAACTTAAATGTTTGACAATGATTGAATTACATACACACAATGAAATAAAGTTGGGGCAGTGCATACACAAAGTCAGAATTAAGTCAAACTTAGGATAGCGTAATGTCGTACACGATCCTAAATCTGTTTCTTATTTCAAAGTGTGGGTTATGATTTTATTGGGTGATGCTTGCGTGTCTGGCCATGGCTACACAATCATGGACAATTGTTATACTATTAGCTATTACATTTTGATAGCATACACATATGAAGTAAATAAAATAAAACCAAGTACGAACAATCCAAACCATTAGACAAAATTCGAAGTCCTAAAAAAACGGTATAGGCAAAATAGTGTAATAAGGCAAAATAGTGTAATCAGCATATGGACTGTTCACCGTGTACAAAATACACGACAAACAGTGGTAACAGGTGTCCGGAATTATAAGCTTACCCTGCCTGGCGCCACACCCGCCATAGCTGCATCCAAACTATTAGGCGAAATCTCGGTAAAATAGCGTGATTGGCCAATGAACTATCGGTATGCAAAATGCACGTGATGAACAGTGTTAACGATGTAGTAGACACTTGTATTATTTCCAGTGGTCGAACTAGCTCTAGGTCTTAAAGGATTACTATTTCTAGAACAATTTGTTTAGTATAATCAAGTAAGCTTAAATACAATCACAATATCTTACCTATGGTGTGTACATCGACTCAACCAAAGAAATCCACAGGCTTTAGTGTATTTTTCTTGGTAGGATTCTTGTTCTGTACAAATATGGCTACTACAAATCAAATATAGAAACATATAATAATGAAATGTAATAACAAATCTGCAAATAATCAAGATCCTACCCCTTTTTCAAATAAATTCATAAAATTCTTCCCAGGTTGAATAACCTGTCAATTATACATTAATGTATCATAGATATTGTACATAGCGCACATTTATGGATAAACAAACATAATACAACACAATAAACGTATATCATTAGTAGACAAAATAAAAATTCGACCTAATAATGTACATTTCTGTCTTACACCATGATATAATTGTAACTTTGTAACACTATTATGTGTAATACTTTTAAATAGACAAACATGTTACAACACACACAAAAACGTATATCATTTGTAGACAAAATAGGGAGAGAGACAGAGAAATGGGGTTTAACGTCCACTCGACACAAACTAGGTCATTTCGGAACTAACATATGGTTTAATTTTATTTCAATAATTCGCTTGCGCACAGGGGTCTTTGTCAGTGGGGGGGAACCGGAGGACCTGGAGAAAACCCACGAGGTTGGACAGGCGACCCTACTCCTTGTCACGTACAACCGGGATTCGAAACCACGCCAGTCGACTCAATGACAGACTTTATGATACAGCGCGCGCACGCTTACCATTCAGGCATCCAACCCCCACTTGTTGGGAAAATAAATATTCGGAATAATATAGATTCCAGTCTTACACCATGATCATGATAGTAATGTATCATTGTTAATTGTATAATTGTAAAATATTACGTTGGACATTTCATGACAGATAATATAATCACGTATCTCTCGATATTTTCATTTTGATATTTACATATAAAGCTATGTATAACGGTAATCGAAATACATAATGTAAACAAAACTATATATTCTTTACTTTGTTATTTAATTTGTTGCGCTAAAAGGGTAAAAAGACAGAAAGTTTTCTGTTTCATGGATTCATAAAAGATCGAATATGAATTTCGTTTCTATAACAGCTAATTTCAAGTAATGATTTGACATAATGGTGTAGCACAAGAGGATAGTATAGCACTATTATCCTGACCACTCTCTTCAAAACGGCTTCGAAAGGAATAGGTGGTAATGACCTTCCTCACCTCGGCCAAATCACGTTTTGTTTTAAATAGAAATAAACTTTCACACGGACTAAATTGATTTGAATTTGAATAAATTGCTTGATACATGCAAGATTTATAACGTTTTGGCGCGACATTGAACTATATCTGCTTTTAAGCAATTGCATTACAAAATTTTAATTACTATAAACTTGTAGGTGGCAGCAGTGAACAAATCTATTGCATAGCATCACTAAATATGGTAACTATGTTCCTTTTTCCTAAAGATCGGATAGCTTCGATATAAGATCGAATTATTAAAGTTATGAGTCATTAAAACATTTATCTTCACAGTCTTGGTTTTATTGTTAAGTGTTTAATTTTATAAATATTAACTGAGTATAAAATCTGATAAAAACTGTGTTGTGGTATACACGGGTTATTCCGTGTCAAGTTGGACCAAATTTCGGAAAGTTGGGAACATCACCCCCTCCAAAAAAATTATATAAAAAATATATGTTATAGTATATGGCCTTAAAGGACAATAATGGTGTCATTCATTATCACATATGTGATAGAACTCGTTAAATATAATTTTAACACAGAGATCATTGCTACGATAGATGTCTTATGAAGGTCTCAACAAACGGAAGTGACGAACGCAAAAGGAAAACACGAGTTATCCTTCTACATAATTGACTCAAGTGATAACAGATACACGGGCAAATTTCTGCTCACAAATAATTCCCTCGAAGACCAAAAGTTGTTATGTAGGACTGTGAGAGTTTATCTGACAATTCAAAAACGTAATTGAATGTCACTAGATAAGATATCACATGATAATGACTGGCACCAATATTGTCCTTTAAGCTAACAAATCCAAAATTATACCTCTCTAGGTCAAAAACTCGCTGAGATATGGCCATTTGAAATTAGGGTGCTGAAACGGATCATGAATTCAGTAATTTCATTCGGGTTTTCGGGTGCTTTAAACTCACATTTCTAATACTATTACAGGAGTAGAACTCTCGAACTTTGTAATCTGAGACAACTTTTGGTGTAGATTTAGCATCACAAGTGATGTGCGATTTACACAGTTCGTGCCACCAGGTGGCAAAATGTGGAACAAAATAACTATTCGTTTCTTTTTTAGGACTTCCACAGCCTCTGGCAAAGTCGCTATTGTATACACAACCTTCAAAATTGGCATAGATCACGTATATTTGTCTTTAATCAATTTACAAAAGATAATGAGTCGATGGGATATATACTTTTCCCAAATATTCAGCATGGAAATTCAATGCACACTGAAAACGTACAGAATATACCCATTTTCTCCTTCAATTTTGGCCATGTGGGATAGAGGTAAACAATTCAAAAAAATGTTGATAATGAAATTTAATTTACCCTACTATAACATATATTACAATCCAACTTGTGTATTCGATGATTTATATTTTTAATTGTCAATCTGTGAGGTGATGAAATTTTAATGGCTATTATCAAAATTGTTGACTTTTCACGTTGATTAATGACCTATACTCCTCAAGAGTGACGTTTTGCGTAGATTACAAATATGTATTCATTTTGGATGTACATTGTACAGCAATAGTCGACCTCAATTGTCTTGTTTAACTGTCAGTGAACTCCTCATTATATAGCGCCAGGGAATAGATACCACACATGGTCATACATGCAATTGTCTCTTTTATCTCGTCATGGCATGCCTACTGACCAGTGCCTATTCCTTTGAAGTCATGTGGATCTTGTACACAGAGCATATGCAGTTTGCAAATGACATACGGGATTGAGACGTGTTCGATTGTATTATCTCGAGCGCTCGAGATAATACAATCGAACACGTCTCAACTGATGTTTAAGCTGTATAAGTTTGTGCATTATTGAATGATAAACTTGCAGAACAAAGATATTCATTTGTTCGTTTTTACAGCCCATCCAAACTGCAGTGACGGAGAGGACCTGCCCCACTCAACGCTCCATCCCATGCTCAACACCACCACTAAATATTTCCCATTATGTCTACCCCCTTCCAAGTTAAGGAGTGAGTAATCTGGGATGTGGGAGGGGTTCCCGTACCGAAATAAAGTGTACACTTCCTCCGAAGTGTTCATTTCCAACACACTTCTATCGACACTTCAAACGAAGTGTTAAAAAAACTCCACCGAAATGTTCATTTCTAGCACACTTCCAAAAGATGGCCTGTTTTCACAACATTTCATCGTCACTTCTGAAAGATGGTCTTTTTTCACAGCATGTCATTAACACTTCGGGGAGATAGTCTTTATACAACTACATGCCTTTCACACTTCTGAGAGATAGTGAAAATAGATGATCATTTCATCGTCACTTCTGAAAGTCTATTAAAAAAACGATCATTTCATTCACACTTCCGGGAGATAGATCATATAGATGATCATTTCATCGTCACTTCTGAAAGATAGTCTATATACAACTGCGTGTCATTAACACTTCTAAGAGATAGTGAAAATAGATGATCATTTCATCGTCACTTCTGAAAGACTATTAAAAAATGATCATTTCATTCACCCCCATCGACCGGCTCCGCTCATTAACAAAAAAAGGAAAAATTGTATGGATTTTAAAACAATTCAGGCGGTAATTATATATATATATATATATATATTACCGCCTGAACTGTTTTAAAATCCATATTCATTAGCCTGCTCGATTGAAACAAATAAGTGAATGTACTGAAATATGGCGTCTGTCTAAAAATAGGTCATTAGCGGGGTTCGCTCTTCACGGAGTCCAAGTACTAGATACGCAGCTTATTATTGCGATATCCCCCCTTTCTGTATCGAGGAAATGAAATCCTGTATTCATTATTTACACATAATAATTAATCATATTGGTGGTTATTCGCTGTTTCGCTTCGTCTAAAGTCCAGTGGTACGGAACTCGTATTATTTGACGGGGATATGGCCGGGTATTTAAATTAAAAATATGGGTCTTAAAATACAAAATTCCAGATGTCATATTACGTATCACTGAAAAGCACGTTCTTTGATCTTTTCAAATATGTAAATTATTTTCTGGCGCATTTATATTTATTTACTTTGAAAAACAATCAATGTTGGATGGTCCTAAAATCTATTACCATGTTTACGGAGAGGTACTTTGTGTGTTGTTGTCCACCAATATGGCGGCGTCCTGTATCTAGGTCATGTATCGGATACCGGTACGCTCTATATAGACATAGACTATAATCAAAATGGCCGACGAGAATTGAATGTTTTGATAGTTGAATTTCATTAGAACCTAATGTGGCTTTGAACACACGGCATGCAAGCATGCCTGCCTTATTTGACATGATATTATTTCAGATTATACTGCCACCATGGGGCGTAGGCGTTATATAGCGATTAGCGACGATTCCCGAATGATCGAGATTTACGGTCGGCATTTCTTTTATCAGGCTACCGCTTCAAAATGTACACAAGTGAATGACGAGTTTTGTGTAGGCTAATCTTACAAAGAAACTTGCTATTTCTATCAATGATTCAGGTACCTATAATAACAGACCATCACGTGTAGGCTACACGGTAAAAGTAAAAGTAAATTTGCTGGAAATTTGGTTATCCTTGTAAGACTTGATGTGTTGTGTAGGCTGCACGGTGCCGGTACATATTTAAAATATTTCATTCAATACCCGGTACGGTATTTTAAAAGACCAAAGCCACCAATAATACTCAATAGGCAATACATGTAGTTTTACATCTGACTGTCATAAAATTTTGTAAATGTATATGATAGCCTAATATTGCTGTGATATTTAAGCAAAACTTTATTAATATAACCAAATAATAAACTGGATCTTAGTAAAGCATCTAAAGAATGGGCTAATGTAAAGCAAATTAAGATTTGGCAAATAAAAATTCCATTTGGCCATAAAATATATAAACAATTTTGCATGTGAAAGTGATAGCTATAAATTGCTATATCCTATGTTTACAACATTATGCTGCTGACATTTTATTGTTGTTGAAATGAGTTAGTGCATATTGCTTTAAGCGCTGGACGCAGTAGCCGAATGATTCTGCCGAATGAATCCGCGCTTAATGATTCTCGAATCGAACATGTTTGATATATTCGCCCGAATTATACTTAATCACCAATCATATTGAGAAGTCACGTGATTGTTTGAAGACATGGTCGCTGCCATGTTTAATCATGCGATGTCAAAGGTGATGCAATCGACTAGTGAATCAGGTGGGAGTATGCCCACTTATTTGGCCGAATGATTCGGCTAGTGTATCCACGACAGACCTTGTGATTTCATGTGCACACATTAAGCACAAGACCATTCAACCCCCACATTGAAAAAATGAAATGAAATGGGGTTTAACGTCCTACTGTTCTTCTCCTATGCTGGGCTAATGAAGACGGGCATACGCCATACAGTGTGCTATGAGGGAAATTTTGCCCGGGTAGCGGCACTATCGCCTACTCTTATATCGAATTCCAACTGCCAAGGGATCTTTTACGTGCATTCTAATGTATACACGGGTCCTCGGTTTTTCGTCTCATCCGAAGGACTAGACAGCTGTCCTTGTCAGGCCCTCCGTCTTGCATCACTGGCAAGGGGAAACCACGCCGGAAAATCTCAATGAACTTTCTCGGCCAATGCAGGGATCGAACACCCGACCTCCAGGCTAGCGAGCCAGCGTCTTACCCACTTAGCCACGTGACCCCCTCCCACATTGAAAAGAAAAGACACAAGCAAAGAACTAAATGTTAGCCCAGAAGTTACCCGGTTTGTGTTGAGTGGACATTAAACCCCATTTTTCTCACTATCTCATATACAAACACAAAATGTGCAGTGTGCTGTGGGAAATTTTACCTTGACAGCTGCCATATTACCTACTCTTATATCAAATTAAAACTGCCATGGATTCTTTTACATGCTGGTTTTGATTCCGCAGTTGTACGTGACAAGGAATAGGGTCGCCTGTCCAATCTCGTGGGTTTTCTCCGGGTCCTATGGTTTCCTCCCACTGCTAAAGACCCCTACACGCAAGCGAATTATTGAAATAAAATTATACCATATGAAAGGCCCCAAATGACCTAGTTTGTGTCGAGTGGACATTAAACCCCATTTCTCTCTCTCTCTCGGTCAGACAATTTGGGAGAATGCACACACAGCGGTGCTATATGAACAGTATGAACAACTAGATGCTGTTTCTTGCCAGGACCCTTGTCCGACACCACTGTCAATGGTAAATTATTCCGGAAATCCTGAGTAATTTTGTTGACATGCCGGGATCCAACCTGGGATAATTGAAACATTTATTCTTAACAAAAAAGAATTACTCATGCTCTTATTATCAAAAAACGTTCGAAAAAGACACCCATTACATATGCCATACAGTGTGCAATGAGGCACTAAGGCCTTACATGTATCTTATTTCAAAATCCACCTGTCCAACTTTTACATACACGCCAATGTGCATGTGTGATGTCATTTTTTTTTTTGTTGTGCCATCCGCACGACTATACAACTGTTTCCTCCTGGTCCCTATGGTTTTCTCCCACTACAAAAGACCCCTACAGCCAAATAAATGAAAAAAAATTGATCCATGTGTTAGTCCTGCTATGGCGTAGTTTGTGTAGAGTGGACATTAAACTTCATTTCTCTCTCTTCTTGCCAGGCCCTATGTCCTGCACCACTGGAAAGGGGGAACCAAGGCGTAAAATCTAGAAGAGCTTTCCTGGGCAATGACAGGATCGAACACGGGACGACTCGGATAGTGTGCCAACGTCTCACTCACTGAGGGGGGGGGGGTGGATGACCGAATGGGTAGCACGTGCTCGCTGTATTATAAAGTCTGTCATTGAGTCAACTGGCGTGGTTTCGATTCCCCGGTTGTACGTGACAAGGAGTAGGGTCGCCTGTCCAACCTTGTGGGTTTTCTCCGGGTCCTCCGGTTTCCTCCCACTGCTAAAGACCCCTAAGCGGAAGCCAATTATTGAAATAAAATTGAACCATATGTTAGTATGAAATGACCTAGTTTGTGTCGAGTGGACATTAAACCCCATTTCTCTCTCTCTCTCACTGAGGCACAGTGTCTCCCAATATCAAGCAAGAATTTTCTTTGATCTGACAAGCTGGATTATATTCAATATACATGTAAGAACCAGAATTGTTTTAATTTGAGACAATTTTTTTAGATGTCGTTTAAAATTATATTACATTCATTAAAGTGAAAAGAAATTGTACGACATGTACTTGTAAAGTTGTTTGATATATACAGCTTCAAAACAAATTTGGTTTTGTAAAATAAAAAGTTACTGTAGGCCCTATTGAAATTTTCTCTTTCAGTATTTGACCAAATTTGTTATTGATGCCGACAAAATTTGGTTTTGATACCATAAATTAACCTTCCAATACACCTATGTATACTTTTGATAATACCGGGGGTGGGTTTTGGATGGTGAATGGTTATCGTAAGGTCTGTTATTGAGTCAACTGGCATGGTTTTGATTCCCCTGTTACGTGACTAGGAGTAGTCGCCTGTCCAACCTTGTGGGTTTTCTCCGGGGCCTCCGGTTTCCTCCCACTGCTAAAGACCCCTACGTGCATGCGCAAATTATTGAAATAAAATTGAACCATATGTTAGTCTCAAAAAGACATTAAGTAGGTATATAATCTATATTGAAATTGCAAGAATCTGTCATTTAAAAAAAAAACAGTCCTAGGCCTACGTAGGCCCTGAAATGAAATGAAATGGGGTTTAACGTCCTACTGTTCTGCTCCTAACCTGGGCTAATGAAGACGGGCATACACCATACAGTGTGCTATGAGGGAAATTTTGCCCGGGCAGCGGCGCTACGACCTACTCTTATATCGAATTCCAACTGTCAAAGGATCTTTTATGTGCACGCCAATGTGAACACGGGACCTCGGTTTTTTGTCCCACCCGAACAACTAGACAGCAGTCAGGCCCTCCATCGTGAATCACTAACAAGGGGAAACCACGCCGGAAAATCTGAATGAACTTTCTCTGCCAATGCAGGGATCGAAAACCCGACCTCCAGGCTAGCGAGCCAGCATCTTGCCCACTTAGCCACGTGATCCCCGCGTAGGCCCTACACCTATCATATTTTCAATGACATCGAAATTTCAGAAACTATAATTCATGAAAAGTTAAAATATTGAATAACAATGTTTTGATACAATAACTTCAACTTCAACTTCAACTTTTTATTTGCATATTACGTCCATTAAGAACATATTTGCTTTGGAAATGTTTTGATACAATAATTAACATTTGCTTTGGAAGAAATGTAAAAAGATTACAAAAAATGTTGACATTTAGACATTGCTAAAATTTACTTATTAAGCTTTCATATTACATATGAAAGCTTATTGTTTCTGTTAAGATTATTATTGTTATTTTTTTTTTGTGTTTTGTCCACAAATCGGATTTCTCAGAATCTAACCATAGGATCGTTCTGAAACTTTTACCTATCCCCCCAAAAATGGGTGGTGGCTGTTGATTTAATATATTTTCAAAACGTTTTACGAATCCGAAATCACCGAATTTTACGAAGGAATGCATTTGACCTACAATGCTGTAACTTTGTGACTATTTGACCTATTTTACTAATTCTTTTTTCTTTGAGTATCTTGAAACATTTACTTCAAATCTGCAATTTCGGATTTTGGCATTTCGAAAATTCGTCGCTGTCATTTCGAACCGGAAGTTATTACCAATTTGACAACTTCTTTAATAGTTGTGCGATTTTCGTGAAATTTAGAATGTTAGTAGATCTTGCCAATGCGACTTCAATGATGTCCTTGGAAATTTTCTAAATTATCTCCCCTTGGTGAAATTAAGGATCAAAGTTTTCAAAAAAATCGTCGAAATATAGGTCAGAATGACCTAAAAAAAAAATTCGATACTAGACAAGTAATTACTGTTTCGTACACAAAATATGGAGTTTGTCGATCGAACCGGAAGTGCCACCATCTTTAAACGTGAAAAATCAAAAAGGCTTTTTTGCTATTTTACTTACAGACTCGGGCGTCATATTTTCGGAATCCTGGAAGGAATGCCTAAAAATCTATCGGATCAGAATTTTGATTTCGGTCACGTGATGGTCACCATTTTGAATTGAAAATGAAAAATAGAAGCAATTTGAAGGGCCGGGACTTTGGAACACAAGAACTCTCCTTCTAATTAAGCTAGAATGTTCAAACTTGGTGTAGGCGTTCACTAGGTCAATGTCATGATTGAGTTCAAAGATGAGCATTTTTTGCCTAGGGTAAGCAGAGATAAGCAAGCTGATTTGTTGATTCTTTAGGGCACGATGACATTGGTTATAATGAATGGAGGGCGATGAAACTCTTGTCAATCGAGAGGCTAATAGCTGGCCTGTTGTGTGAAATCATTGTATCATTTTTTGAAAATGTCCGGGGTAGCCGAAAAAAGGAGATCGAAATCCAAAAAGTCGTACATTAACGATTTGGGGCATTTTTAGAGGTCGTGTAAGGTAAAATAAAGCATGCATATACATATATTATTGATATTAAATATATCATAAAAATTTTGACACAATACGCCCATTAACACCCCGGACTCTGTGCCTTACCCCCATTTTGATCCCATTAAAAAAAAAAGAGTTTTAGCAAAAAAACGATTTTCGGAATTTAATATTGGTTTTAACCCTGTATCCAGACAAGATATACATATTATTATAATCCCTATGAAATATTTTAGTTGTCCCCCGCCTTTCGAAGAAAGCAGGGGACTATTAAAATGGGTTTGTCCGTCTGTCTGTCTGTCCGTCTGTCTGTCCGTCACACTTTTTGGGACACAATAACTCTCTTCCTAATTGAGCTAGAATGTTCAAACTTGGTGTATGTGTTTATTAGGTCAATGCCTTGATGGAGTTCGAAGATGAGCATTTTCCGCTTAGGGTAAGCAGAGATAAGCAATTTGATTGGTTGATGCTTTGGGACACGATAAATCTCTTCCTAATTGGGCTAGAATGTTCAAACTTGGTGTATGTGTTGATTAGGTCAATGCCTTGATGGAGTTCGAAGATGAGCATTTTCCGCTTAGGGTAAGCAGAGATAAGCAATTTGATTGGTTGATGCTTTGGGACACGATAACTTTTAATTGAGCTAGAATGTTCAAACTTGGTTTATGTGTTTATTAGGTCAATGCCTTGATGGAGTTCGAAGATGAGCATTTTCCGCTTAGGGTAAGCAGAGATAAGCAATTTGATTGGTTGATACTTTGGGGCACGATAACTCTCTTCCTAATTGAGCTAGAATGTTCAAACTTGGTGTATGTGTTGATTAGGTCAATGCCTTGATGGAGTTCGAAGATGAGCATTTTCCGCTTAGGGTAAGCAGAGATAAGCAATTTGATTGGTTGATGCTTTGGGACACGATAACTTTAGTTCTAATTAAGTGAGATTGATGAAACTTGGTGTATAGTTTCATTACAGTAATACCTTGACTAAGTTTGATAATGAGCATTTTCTGCTCAGGGTAAGCAGAGCGATACGCAATTTGATTGGTCGAGACTTTGGAAAACAATAACTCTCCTACTTTGATTGTCCCCCGCCTTTCGAAGAAAGCAGGGAACTATTAAAATGGGTTCGTCCGTCTGTATGTGCGATTAATTAATATATGTCATCTATTTATTTGGGGATTTCGGCGGGGGACATCAGCCTCACTGTTGGCTTGTTATTTACTGCTATAATATGAATTATCACTTATTCCCCGTTAAATAAATATCGGTCACCGGGTGCAGCTGTACAACTTCAAGGACCCTGGCTTCAAGTCAATTTACGGCTTCCATGAGGGGAAAAAAGTGGAATTTCGCCGTGACAGCGGCACCGATTGTCCGAAAACCATGACATTTTGACACAATACGCCCATTACCACCCCGGACTCTGTGCCTTACTCCCATTTTAGCAAAAAAACGATTTTCGGAATTTAATATTGGTTTTAATTAATTTTGAAATTGCAAATGCAAAGAGATTTTATCGCCTCTTCCGTATGTGATAGGTATTGGTACTATACACATAATCCTTAAAAGACAATTTTTTAAAATGACCGTAACGATGTATCGACACTAGAAACCGAAATCGCCTATTTTGACCTTTTTTGACTGCTGAGGCATCCTTCCGGTGGTCCAAATCTCTGGAATTTCTAGCGGTTGGCTGCGCCGCGATGATATTTATCACATATTAAATTGAGAAAATCCTCAGATATCAAGAACAATAAAAATTCGATACAATACGGCAATTTTTTAAGCAAAAAAACTTTGATTGTTGGGGGTGGGTTTTGAATTTATTTTGAACGTTCTCGGAATCCAACACTCTTCTATTTTTAATATGTGATAACTAAAATCCCCAAGGTACATTCTGTGCAAATTTGAAGGCAATCGGATCACAGGAACGTTGCCTGGACAGAGCAAATCAACCCGGTCGCGAAAATTTACTCATACTTCAAAGTGATTATCATGTTGTGTTATGATCGCCATGTTAGATCAATCTGAGTCTCTGATCCACCGTCATCTACCAAACCACTCCGAAATATACCCAAAATCCCAAAATCGACCGTAATTTCTTTTTACTTCGCGCATGTGCCACGCTGGAACCAAAGGTACGTTGACTACCAAATTACGGCGAGGAACTTTTCACGTTGGTACCTAGGTGCACTGAAAACTTCAAGGCGATACCTGTATTCGTTCAGGTCGTTTGATCTTGACACGGTTCCTGCCGTTCGTTTTTTCCGCCATTTACGGCTTCTGTAATGGCGAAAAAAGTGGAATTTCGCCACGACACCGGCACCGATTGTCCCAAAACCATGAAATTTGGACACAATACGCCCATTACCACTCTGTGACTTACTCCCATTTTGATCAGATTAAAAAAAGGAGTTTCAGCAAAAAATAAACAACCGATTTTCGGAATTTAAATTTGGTTTTAATTAATTTTGAAATTCCAAATGCAAAGGGATCTTATCGCCTCCTCCGTATGTGATTGCTATTAGTACTATACACATTATCCGTAAAAGACATTTTTTTTTAAAATGAGCGCAACACCAGGAACCGAAATCGACTATTTTGTCTTTATCATACATTAAATATTATATGCCATCGGTTAATTTTTATACGCCCACATTGAAATGTGGTCGTATATTGTCGTCGCCGCCGTCCGGACGGCTAAAGTTAATATCCGATTACTTTAAATTTATACACAGTGTTTAAGGTCATGAGAGGAAGAAGCCTACTGATTTTAAGCGATTTCCGATAATTACTGTCAGAATTATGGTCCTTGACCACTTCAAAAAATCTTGTGCACGCTCTAGAGGTTAAATTCAATATCCGATTGACTTTAAATTTATACACAGTGTTTAAGGTCATGAGATGAAGAAGCCAATTGCTTTTCAGCGATTTCCGATAATTACTGTCAGAGTTATGGCCCTTCATCACTTAAAATAAATCTTGTGGATGCTCTAGAGGCCAAAGCTAATGTCCGATTGACTTTAAATTTATACACAGTGGTTAAGGTCATGAGACGAAGTAGGCGATTGATTTTCAGCGATATCTAATATTTACTGCCAGAGATGTGGCCCTGATCACTTCAAAATATCTTGTGGACGCTCTAGAGGCCAAAGTTAATATCCGATTGACTTTCAATTTATGCGCAGTGTTTAAGGTCATGACACGAAGATGCCTACAGTATTGATTTTCAGCGATATCTGATATTTACAGCCATTTCCGATAATTACCGTCAGAGTTATTGCCCTTGATCACTTTAAAAAATCTTGTGGACGCTCTAGAGGCTAAATTCAATATCCGATTGACTTTAAATTTATACAGTGTTTAAGGTCATGAGATGAAGAAGCCAATTGATTTTCAGCGATTTCCGATTGAATCCTTTGAAAATCACACCTAACACTAAAACTAAAAGCAAGAAACGGGCCGGTTTACATTGAAGCACAACTAATTCCTGTCCTGCGTACTCTGTATATAAAAAACGGTTTTCTAAATATGCCTTGGATGGTAGCCACAAGTCGACAATTTTTGTTTTGTATTTTTCCCATTTTGTTCATAAGGTAAATGTAACTTTTCAGATACCTGATGACATTTATACTTATTGTTTCAATAGATTCTAATAACCCCCATTGCAGTTAATATGAAAGCTTTCATATCTGCTATGCAGATCTAGTTATTATTATTTCTGTTTTTTAATATTATACTATTATTATTATTACAGCATATTTATAGTGCTCAGCGGAACTTACAGAGTGACAATACAAAAAAAAAACAAAAAAAAAAACAATGTTAACAGTTGTATTATAAGTTCCATGGTAATAATATACTAAAATACAACAGGGTCAGATAGAATCCTGTTTAAATTAAATATGTGTTTTTAAGTTGTTTTTTTAAATAAATATATAGAGATGTAGGTCCTAGACCTACAACATCTTAAACTAAATTTTTAATTGTAGGTCTAGTTGTAATTAAATTAGCCTATTAGTATTATCAAAATGGCGATCAAGTACCGGTATTTAAAAATATTGTTGACCTATTTATTTTTGTGGGTGTGTGGGTGTTACTGTGACCCAGATGTGAGATAATTAATACATCACAAGTCTCAAGCGAAATAGGCCTATAGCCCAGTTCATGAAAGTTGTTAAGATATTGGAAAACAATGTTTTGATACATAATTCCACATTTGTTTAGGAAATAGATTTATAACCAAACACAAACAAAAGAATTTCTGTTAATGTTAATGATACCGGTAGTAAAAAATTATTTTTAACTTTCTAATTTTTTTTTACTCGTATTTTCTAAAGATCGCTAGGATTGGTCAATAATGACGTAAGTGAAATTTAATCCAATCGTAGCCTTCGTCTCATGTTATGGGCGCCATTTTTCTTTTCGCTAACTTGATTGATACTATTTAAAACAATTTAAGGTAAGTTATTATAATATTTCTCAAAGTTTTAATTGTTGTAAAGACCAGGTTTTTGTTATAGCTAGCCAATTTAATGATTAGTTACGATTTATCACTAACAACATGTCTAAGTTGCTGAAAATCGCGTAAAAATAAGTTTAGTGTGATTATGACTCATGACTCGCAAACAATTTGGATTTGGTATTATGCATGGCGTCGAAATGCCAATTTCATTGATTGATTAAGTACACCGAATTATTTATAATTTGACGAGTTGTCCCAGAAAATTCTTCAGTTTAATTTGAACTAGATCTATGCAGATAATTGATTTATTCATTTCATTTTCATGGCATATCATTGCCATTGTGATTGTCGAATTGGGGCGCCATGGTTGTGTGGACGAGTTGACCAATGTCGTGTCAACGACTAACTAGTGTACATGTATTTTGATATTTGTGGACTACATAACTAGACTTTTTGTGTGGACGAGTTAACTGGCATTCATTTTGAATGATTACAGTTGTTTTCGGTAAATTTAAACTGTGGTACACTATATTGGTACTTGAAAAAAGGTGAATTTATTTCGTCTTTATTTTTTTTTTCAGAGGTTGTAAATTAATAATCCACCAGTGCGGTATGTGAAAAATGTGTCTAGACAAGATGGTAAATTGAAGTAAACTTATTCTGTCACCCTACATGTTATTCCATACATGGGCCGATGATCTGAAATCCGTTAGTTCAATGGTTCTTGGGGTTGAAAGTCAGATATAGAGATTACCCCTCAGTACTGCTGTCCAATAATCATACGTTCCCTACCTATTTCCCTGTAGTTTAAAGGCAGCTAATGGCCCGTAAATTTAAATCTTTCAACCTTTTATTCAGATGGTCCCAATATTGAATAATTTCTCAAAGTATCATAAAATCTGTCATTGAGTCGACTGGCGTGGTTTCGAATCCCCGGTTGTACGTGGCAAGGAGTAGGGTCGCCTGTCCAACCTCGTGGGTTTTCTGCGTGTCCTCCGGTTTCCTCCCACTGCTAAAGACCCTACGCGCAGGTGAATTGTGTAAATATTTAAAAATTAAACCATATGTTAGTCCCGAAATGACCTAGTTTGTGTCGAGTGGACGTTAAACCCCATTTCTCTCTCTCTCCCTTGTTGCTGGAAAATAAAACATGACACATTCCTAACTCAACATTAACTTCTTAGGGCAAGTAGTTCAATGATTTCACTTGCCTGAAAATGAAACTGATTGCCCAAATGTACAAATTGCATCAATTTTGCTTTGTGGGATAATTAAGTCATATAGGTGGGATTGTTTATGTAGTCTGATAAAAAAAATCTCCAGTTAACTTTTAATGTCGCTCCCCAGTCCTTTTTATGTGGACGTATATTGTCGTCGCCCAAGTCCGTCCGTCCGTCCGTCCACAATTGCTTGTGAACACTTTACAGGTCACAATTCTTATCCAATTTCAACGAAACTTGAAATATAGGTTTATCTCCCCAAGATCTCGGTTCCTTTCGATATTAATATTAGCATGTATCGGACCGTAACTTCGTGGATTATGGCCCATGATTGTACGTAAAATCGCGTTTTTAGGTTGTGAACACTGTCGAGGTCACAATTTTTATCCGATGTGGTTTAAACTTTAAATGTATGTTTATAACCCACAGATCTCGGTTCCTTTCGATATTCGCGCATATCGGACCATAACGTCCTGAATTATGGTCCCTGATTGTACGAAAAATCACGTGGACCCCATAGAGGACACAATTTTTATCAGATTTAAAAATCGGACTGAAACTGACGGACAAAATGGCCGCCCCTCGTTCGCAAATACATGTAATGTCAAAATATTGCGTATCAGGGTTGTGGACTGGAGGTCACAATTTTCATCTGATTTTGATAAAATTTGAAATGCATGTTTATAACCCACAGATCTCAGTTCCTTTCGATATTCGCGCATATCGAACCATAACTTCCTGAATTATGGCCGAAAAATCACGTTTATAGCTTGTGGTCCCCCTAGAGGTCACAATTATTATCCGATTTAAAAAAACGTTTGAATATATCACCGTTATACTGTAAGGATGGTTGAGTTTGAATTTCGTAAAAATCTAACCAAAACTGACAGACAAAATGGCCACGCCTCATTGTCAAATGGCGTAAAAATATGGTATATTAATGTTGTGGACCCTGTAGAGACTTGAAATGCATATTTACAACGCAAAGATCTTTCGATATTCGTGCATATTGGATCATAACTTCCTGAATTATGGCCCTTGATTATATGAAAAGTCGCGTTTTTAGGATGTGATCCCTCAAGATGTCACAATTTTTATCCAATTTAAAAAAACGTTTGAATATATCACTGTTACACCCTTATGATGATTGAGTACGAAGTTTCGTACAAATTGGACCAAAACTGCCGGACAAAATGGCTGCTCCTCGTACGCAAATATTGTAAATATATGGTATATCAAGGTTTTGGACACTCTGGAGGGGGGAAACAAATTTGATCAGATTTTGATGAAACTTGAAATACATGTTTATAACCCAAAGATCTTGGTTCCTTTCAATATTCATGCATATCGGATCGTAACTTCCTGAATTATGGCCCTTGATTGTACGAAAAATCACTTTTTTTGAGCTTGTTCTCTGTCCATCTCTTGCAAAATGTGGGCAAATCATGCATGGCAACCGCTTGTTAAAAAATGTATGGGGATTGTTCATAAATTGCTGCAATTAAATTGTATCTTTTTCTCACTATACATGTAACTCATACCCTCGTATGTAGAACGGAGGGGCTGACAAGGAAAGCTGTCTAGTCGTATGGCGTATGCCCGCCTTCATTAGCCCAGGTTAGGAGCAGAACAGTAGGACGTTAACCTCCATTTCATTTCATTTCATTTCATACCCTCATCTTTGAGAAGAATCATCCCATCTGATCTAAAAAGATAATTTTATGTTTTCAGATGGTGAGCTTGTGACCCGGATGGATGAATGATGGAAAGACAAATAATAAGTGCTGTATACAGTATTTGGTATAAATCAGTCATTGAAAGTCATTACAGCTGAAGATTTTAATGACGCTCTGTACCGGTACTAACAATGTTGATTACAGTCAATGGAAGGTAATCCTTTGTATGCATTTACATTTCAATACAGTCATATATTTCCGTCATCCACTCCTGTGGTCTGTCATCCATATTTGTCTTAGCACAATACAGGCCTTAGTCTTAGTTAATCCCCTTTCCTTCATGGATTATAGCACCTGATTGTATTGAAAAAATCACATTTTGAGCTTGTGAAACCTCCAGGAATCACAGTTTTTATCTGATTTTTAAAAAAAAAAAGGTTCAACTATATCACCGTTACATCTTAATAACAGTTGAGCTCAAATTTCGTGAAAATCAGACTAAAATTGCCCAACAAAATAGCCAAGGTTTTGGACCCATCTAGAGGTCGCAATTTTGAACTTAAAATGTATGTATATAACTCAAAGATCCCAGATCCTTTCAATATTCGCGCATATTGGGTCGTAACTCCCTGGATCTCATTTCCTTTCAATATTCATGCATATCAGACCATAACTTATAGATTATGGCCCCTGATCGTATGAAAAATTGCATTTTTAGCTTGTGGACCCTTTAGAGTGACAATTTTTATGATAAAACTTGAAATGTATGTTTATATCCCAAAGATCTCAGTTCATTAGAATATTCAGGCATATCGGACCAAAACTTATGGATTATGGCGACTGATTGTACAAATCACATTATAGAGATCACAATTGTTATCCAATTTTGATGAAACTTAAATCGCTTTTTGGGCTTGTTCTCTGTCCACCTCTTACAAAATGTGGGTGTATCTTGCATGGCATCTGCTTGTTTTCACTGTGTCTCTTAGTGTTTCCATGGGAATCTGGGGGGTTGGATGGCCATGGATTATGGCGACTGATTGTACAAATCACATTATAGAGATCACAATTGTTATCCAATTTTGATGAAACTTAAATCGCTTTTTGGGCTTGTTCTCTGTCCACCTCTTACAAAATGTGGGTGTATCTTGCATGGCATCTGCTTGTTTTCACTGTGTCTCTTAGTGTTTCCATGGGAATCTGGGGGGTTGGATGGCCATGGATTATGGCGACTGATTGTACAAATCACATTATAGAGATCACAATTGTTATCCAATTTTGATGAAACTTAAATCGCTTTTTGGGCTTGTTCTCTGTCCACCTCTTACAAAATGTGGGTGTATCTTGCATGGCATCTGCTTGTTTTCACTGTGTCTCTTAGTGTTTCCATGGGAATCTGGGGGGTTGGATGGCAGACTGGTTAGCTCATGTCTGTCATTGAGTTAACTGGCATGGTTTCGATTCCTCAGTTGTATGTGATGAGGAGTAGGGTCAACTGTCCAATCTCATGGGTTTTCTCCAGTTTCGAATTATTGAAATAAAATGGAACCATATATTAGTCCCGAAATGACCTAGTTTATATCGAGTGGACGTTAAACCTCATTTCTCTCTCTCTCTCCGCAGGAATTTAGTATTTTGTAGTAAGATTGGGTGTCTCTACTTTCCATATCCAAACTTACCATATTTTATTCGAAATAATCTCCCTATAATTACTTTTTTCGGAATGCATCTTTAACTGAACATTTTTTTTGTTTTAATTTCAGGTTAATCAAACCTATGAATGTGGTCGAATAAGGTGTGGAGTTGATTAATAGCAACATTGAATGTGGGTTGAATATGGTGTGTTAAAGATGCAAGAAAACACACGAAATGTGTAAACTGTAATGGATTATAGCCTGGCGCTATCCAAATTACAAAACACCTGCCCTTGAGTCTATGAATATTTATTTTTTATGGCACCCACATTTTCATGTCGCTGCCTCTGTCCGTCCAGATGTACCTCCGGTGAAATTTGTTTGTGGTCACAATTATCCGATTTTAATGAAATTTAAATGCATATTTATATTCAAATCATCTGGGATCGGATTCATTTTGAACTCTAACCTCATGGATTATGGCCCCTTATATTGTGGAAAAATTGGGTTTTTAGCATGTGAGCCCATCCAGAGGATTTTGGCATAGAATATTACACCTGATTGTACGATCCATTGTTTTTAACTTCTGGATCCTCTAGAATTCTCAGTTTTATATGCCAACATTTCCCATGCCCGAATTAACCCTCTTTGCTGAAGATTTGGCTTTCGAGTTCAGAGTTATGCCCCATAGCCAAAAACTTTGAATTTGATAGGAGTTACAGTTTTTAACCGATCCTTTTCAGATTTGGTGTAAAGCATTGGATTCATGAGATCGGAAACCCCAACGATATGCAGCGATTCGAAGATAACCTTTTCAAAAAAGCTTGTGAATGTGATGAGGCTACAATGTTTTAATTTGCCGTGTAGCATTGGGACCATGAGAGGACAAATCCAATAAATATCAGCAATCCACACTTAACCCACTTTTTTGGAAATTATGTGAACGTGATAAGGCTACAATTTTTTTAACAGATTTTTTTCTAATTCTATATGAAACATTGGGACAATGGGTGATTAGCCTTATTTATATTCCTTATTCTCTTTTGCAATATGTTGGTGTGTCTTAGATGGCAACCACTTGTTAATTGTATCAATTGTGTTGTAATATTTTGAAAACAATAATAAATAATAAATATCAAAGTGGTGTTTTGTTTCATGTTTGCAATTTTTCAGCACAACTAGGATTATTCAGTGTGCTATGAGGGAAATTAAGCCCAGATGTGGCTTTTCTGAATTGTCCTCTTTTAATTACACAGGTTTCTTTTTTTTACATGGACGACAATTTCTACATGGAACTTCGGCTTTTCAGCCCCATCACTATAATTTGCCAGGCCCTAGATCTACTGATCAGGCGAACGGTGCAGAAAATCCTGGGAGGGTGGAGTAACTTTCATGACTGACACTGGGATCAAATACAGTCCCCCCCACCTGGTTTGTGAGCTAGGCCTCACACTGTTGAAGTCTGCAACCTTACTGTGTAGAAGTGATAATAACAACCAATAAGCACTGGGTTAAAGTGAGAAAAACACCCGATAAGCACTGGGTTGAAGTGAGAAAAACACCCTATAAGCACCGGTTTGAAGTGAGAAAAACACTCCATAAGCACTGGGTTGAAGTGAGAAAAACACCTGATAAGCACTGGGTTGAAGTGAGAAAAACACCCGATAAGCACCGGTTTGAAGTGAGAAAAACACTCCATAAGCCCTGGGTGAAGTGAGAAAAACACCTGATAACCACTGGGTTGAAGTGAGAAAAGCACCGGTTTGAAGTGAGCAAAACACTCGATAAGCACTTGAGTTGAAGTGAATAAAACACTCAATAAGCGCTGGATTGAAGTGAGCAATACACTCGATAAGCACTGAGTTGAAGTGATAAAAACACACGATAAGCACTGAGTTGAAGTGAGAATAACACCCGATAAGCACTTGGTTGAAGTGAACACTTCGTTGAAGCCTAATTTGCATATTTGGCATGGCTTCTTCCTCACTTCAACATCATTTCTGCCTTCTTTATTTCATTGAAAATTTGAAGTGTTGTTACGGAAGTGTGGTAGAAATGAACACTTCAGATATCAAATTTTTCACTTCGAGCACGTCTCGGTTTAGTGTCACCTACACTTCATATGGGTGGCGTCATCACTTCATTTGCGTGAGGGTTGTCGCGTTTCAAGCTATAACTGGCCAGCGACCTCGAGATTGTAGTTCTGGGTTTGGTCCCTGCAGGGTGTGAGCGTATGTGACTTGCCGTAGGAATCAAAATGCCAGATAAAATTAGAAACTCGGGCAAAATATTTTTGGCGATTAGTCGCCCTCTACGAAAAACTACACTCTTTTGATCGAAAATGCTAAATAGTATTTTGTATGGAAGCCTATAACTACCATTCAAAACACGAAATTCGAAAAGTCGAAGAGTAGAAGTTACGACAAAATGTGAGGCGACAGCACGCTATACAAGCCAAAATCGACTCGAAAATAGGAAATTAAGAAATAATACACTGCGATAATAGCGCCCTTCGTTTTTTCCTAATTTCTAATTTTCGACTTGCATTTTGGCTTATGTGCCGTCTTGTCGACTTTCGACTTAGTCATATTTTTGTATTTATTGATGTCAGTAAGAAGGCGCCAACACGCATACCAAGCCATTTTGGCTTGCTGTCGAACTGGCGACTTTTCGAGTTTCGCCTCGGAAGTGGTTGTAGTCCCAATTTGCCAGGACGCAAACTAAATCATTTCAATAATTCGTTTGCACGTAGAGGTCTTTAGCAATGGGTAGAAACTGGGGTATCGGAGAAAACCCACAAGGTTGGACAAGCGACCCTACTCCCTTGTCATGTTTAAGCCACACCACTTGAATCAATGGCAGACCTTGTGATTTCCCGCGCACGTGTTAAACCACTAGACCACCCAACCCCCATGTAAGATGGATTTTGTAAGTTTTAAAATAGGCCTACATAATAAATTAAATTGTTGTAGCCTAAGGTGTGATTCTTTATCAGACACTTTTGGCAGATAAAATATTTGACTTTGTGGAAAAAAAAATATGAATAATTCCTTTATATAAAAATTATTATCCATTTTGACGGGAAAAAATGAAAGACAGTGTGAGCCCTGATTGCACGTATTCAAATGCGACATGGTAAATTGAGACTACTACAACTACAATGCAAGTCAAAAATAAGAAATTAGGAAAAAACGAGGGACGCTATTATCGCTGTGTGTATAATATAGTGATTGTTATCGATAAAACTGTGTTGTGTTATACATGTATTGTTGAAATTAACTTACCCTTCATACATTACTGTATACTTTGTACACCAGCGAGTTTATTTTTGTTTATGATACGTTTCGGATCAAAGGAGCTACCCCAGATATCACGTGGCAGTGGCAAGATAACTAAAAACCATTTGATTTACTCACATTCTTCAGAGGAAATAAATCGCTTAAATGTTTTTGTAGTTTTATGGTATTTTGAATAACAAACCACTGACAATTGTCACTTACAAACATATGATATTTGTGGGTGTGTTTCGGAATTTATAAAACGTGATTAATATTTTTAAAAGATGAATAAAATGTTAAAAGTATTTAACAAGTTTGAAACTAATCCACCAAATACCCAATGTTCCGATGTCTAGACTTGAATGTCAGCCCCATAGACCCTTTCAATGATACTTTGAAAATGCCAAGGTGTCACATTCCTTATTGGATAATGGCTATCTATCTCACTTAATTAAAATGATCTTTCTCAAGATAAAATACCTTTTGGCTCTAAAACTTCTCTGGTTTACGTTATTTTATTAACGTAAGCCTTCATTAAGAAATAATAATAAATTTGTGATATTTAAATTTAATGTCAAATAAGCCTATAACATTTTTCAACAAACACATTTGATTTAGTGATTTATCTTTTTACAAATAATCATAATCCCAAAACAATTTGCATATGGCATGTTTAGTATTATAGGTCTTTAGGCCTTCTAATACCAAGAAATTGGCCGTTTAAAACCATTCTACATGAAGATATTTTTATAGACAAGAGTGCTCTTCTTTCAATGACATTTCATATAGCTTTCTTTTGTTGCTGTTTTTTTTTTTGTCTGTTTATTATTTTCAAATAGTATAATTTATACTTGAATCATATAGTACTATATAAAACCGTAACAAAGGGTTTTGTTAACTGGGGTTTTGAGTGTTTTTGTTTCTTGGGGTCTAATTTGGGGTGTCATCTAAATTCTTAAATTGCCTTACATTAATATAGTCAGATGGACCGTTGCTGTATTTCCCATGCCATGAAAAGAAATGGATCAGAATTGTTTTTGTGAATATGATGGTATATTAAAATTATGGGACCCGGTTAATGGGCAATATTATCATTATTCTAAATATATCTATATATCGCAATTGGTTGCCTGTTGAAGCTAGAATTGACTATAACATTCTGACAACTATCCATAAAGCCAAGTTTTCTGACATATATGCGTGAACTGTTTTCATTCACTACTCCTTTGTGACAAAATTTGCGATCTTCAGCAGATAAAACATTGCTTTCGGTTCCCAGATATAATAAATTGTATGGAAAATACTTTTTACCAGTAAAATGGTGCATATTTATGGAATGAGGTTCCTTGACAGATGGACACGACACTTCTATTTTCAAGTTTTAAATCAACACTAAAGACACATCTGTTTACCAAATGTTTGTGCAAGAATAAATAGTTGAACTCACTGTGAAGCGCTAAGGAATGACCCGCGGACATAATTTAGCGCTATATAAGACAATTTATTATTATCATTATTATTATTATTATTATTATTATTATCATCTAACAACGTAGCCATAACGAACGTTTGTTAATGTCTTGATTTAAAGTTAGGTGAGGATGGCAGCTGTCCTAAGTTAAAATTGATTTTAGTTAAAATTGTCACTAAAATAGTTTTGTGAAACACCACTATTTTAAGTTATTATTTTAAGATTTTAACTCGTGTATCTTAAGTTAGGGTGAAATTTTAGTTTAAGACGATTTTAAGGAAATTTAAGTTTTTGTAAAATAGGACCCTATGTATTCCAGTTCAGTTATTAAATACCATTAATATAATTTTAATGTTTTATCATCAACGCCATTCTAAAGTTAAGATTGGTATTTCAGACAATTTTAATTTGATTATGAGTAATACCACTGATACATATTCTAATAAAATCAAACATAACACTTACACTGCTTGTACTGTACATGTATATGTAAGAAACCATACTAATAATAACATAATTAATACATCGGCGTACACAGTTCTAACATAATTCCTCATATTCACAATTATATCGGTAAAGTCTCCATCGATACACAGGGCAACAGTGTTTAAGCAATGCGCAATAGAGGGCTTTTCACGCTACGGATACCTTACTATCACTTAGTGATGCGTGAAATCAACAAAAACCGGATTCCGTTTACGTATTTTTTATAAGTTAATGTAGGCTACACTGTAACAAAAAAAAATAAATCTGTGAAAATACGTAAAAAGTTCCAGAAACAAGTTTACCAGGAAAATGTTTATCTGTATATATTTGTTTTTCCTGTAATTTACAGATTTTTTTCCAATTAACGTACATTCCCTTTTCAAATGCAAAAAAAAATCCAGTTAACTTTTGTTTCCAGAGTATTGAAGGGGAAAAAATGTCTATGACTTAGAGGCAATTAACTGTTCGCTGTTGTAGCATGCCCAAGGACTTTCCATTCAATAGAGGTTTTCCGATGCATGCTTGGCGTACGTACTATCAATTTACAGGCATGTGAACTCAACTTTAGAGACAAACCGGCTTACACTGGCCTACTATCGAATGCAATACCGACCGAAACCAGAATATATATTTCTTGTTTACGTATTATTTGTTAGTTAATGTACTAGAATCAGTATATATAAAATCAAAGTGTGTATGTATGTATGTGTGGGTGGGTCGGGTGTGAGTGGGTGTGTGTTCGCCAGCAGGCTCATATGTGACATTAAATTAAGCAGCATGGCCCCGTTAATGTTTTGACCCATCGAATTTGGCCCCCGGTCGAACTTGACCTGGGCAACGGGCGATAACGCTTCGTCGCCGCTCTCCACACCTGCATATGTGATATCAAATTAACCAGCATGAGCCCGTGAATGTTTTAGGCCATCGTATTTCCTAGCTAGGACAGTGCCTGGGATGTCGAGTGGTTAGATATCTATCTAAAATAGTGCAAAGGGTGTCAAACGGCTTTGGGGCCGAATGTTCAAAGCTCCGTAAACTTTTAACGTCTCATTAACATGGATTTATTTAATGGATCGTTATCTTGAACGGAGATAAAGCCTGTTGATGGAATCCCAGTTAACTTTAGCATGTCGTTAATTTGAGGTTATATTTAACGGAGGTGTTGGGCTCCGTTATCTCTTTAATGATGGCATTAGTCAGCTGTCAGTCGAAGTATACCCTTAGCAAAAAGTCACAGATTACAGTGTAATTTTCTATGGAACATTTTAGGGGTAGGGCGGTGGTGGTGAGGGGTCTATCTCGTTTTCTACAGAATGGAATTCTATAATAGTCTACAGAATTTTGGGTGCCTGTAGGAAATAATGGCCCCAAATAATCTACACTTTCTGTAGTGCAAATCACATAAATTTTTTTCCTACAGATTTATGCTAAAATTTCTAAAGGAAAAAATAAACTATTCTATAGGTTTTTTTTATAGTGTTTTCGTAGTAAATTCTACAGTTATCTTTTTGACTTTAATCACGATTTGCGAACAGACTGCACAGTTGCCCAACTGTCTCCAGTTTCTTGTTAATACTAACTTCTATGAAGTTGTTATACATGTACATTGAATTTAAACATTCAAAATTCAACCAATGACCAAACATTCTTTGTTTGGATTAACTTTAAGCAGTCCGTCAGCTCCTGGATAATGAAACTGACTTTCCAGCAACAGAAATTTAACGGACCGTTAACAAACGACACGTTAGCAAGATAACGACCCGCTAGAGTTTAACCGTTAACGGATCGTTAAAATAACTTATTTTAGAGCAACCGGCCCCTGACGTTTTAACTAGAGACCTCCTGGTGGTTTCAAGCTGATGTAATCTCGTGTGATTTATCACTCTTTATTATTTAGTTCAGTGTGACCCAATTCAACAAATATAAAGGTTAAATCATATTGAAACAGAGTGCAATTGACTATATCTCACAGGTGTGTCCACCGGGGCTTTTTTTTTCAAACGGCCTGATTTCACGATGTCAGGAATAGACCATAGGGTGTCGCGTTGTAGGATTCCTTTCCTAGAACCGTTCTTGGGATGTCGAGTGGCTAGATATTTATCTAGAATAGTGTAAGCGGTATCAAACAGTCTGCCATTTTAACTAGAAAACCTATTGTTTTATCAATGTTTTATTTCTTACTCGGGCGTGACATAATTCAAAAATTAATATCAGCGGTCGTGAATATATGACTGTTCATGTATTATGTAATTGTTTACTTACTTAGTTTTTTACTATTGAAACTTTGTTGTATCAAATAGAAATAATTGTGAAGACCAAGCCGCGTATTTTCGTGAAATAATGTAGTGAACGTTTAGATCAATATTGGTACTAAACCCTTTCTAACAAAACCAGTTTTACATGGTAAACTATCGATAATTTAAACTAAATCATTTCTAATTAAAGATGTTTTCACATAATAAACGATCAACAATTTCAACGGAATTCTTTCTAATGAAACAAGTTTAAAATGGTAAATGATCGATAATTTAAACTAAATTCTTTCTAATGAAACCGTCATTGTAAAGTAATATTTTATTATATCTTGATGACCTCGGCAGTGTCATGGATTTATTTGTTTGATACTAAAAAATCATTTTCCTATTTTAAGAAAAATAAGAAAATAATCTTGTAACTAGAAATTATTTTCTTAAAATAAGAAAATATGGAGATAATTTTCTAGAGAATATTTTGAATGTCAAAATATTTACTTAAATTAAGAAAAATATACTCAATTAAGATTATAATTCTTAAAATAAGAAATTTTTCTGGAAATAAGAAAATTATTCTAAGAATATTTTCTTGTATCAAGTTTATGTATAAGAAAGAAAATGAGACTTCTTTATATTTCAAATAATTTTCTTATGTCTAGTTTTTGTTTCTAGGTTTCATTGAAATGAGATAACCGATTATAATTATCTAACCTATCGATATTCGAATCAGAATTCCAAAACCGCTGTCAATTTTATATGCTCCCCTAGTGCCTCCCACATTGAAATGCTGTTGTATATTGTTGTTGCCCCTTGTCAGTCCGTCTGCAAAGGCTTGTTGCTTTTGCTTACACCGAAATGAGCTAGGCTATATATTCACTGTGAGTCCATTTCCGAATACGATTGCAATCTGTGCATGCGATATCCCTTAATTTTCTGGGATAACTGACTTAAGTTATAACCAACCTGTTTAAACAAGGGTAGTTGGGTGGCTAATATGGAAATTTAATGAATAAGTACTATAGGATATTGCGTATCGGTTTTATGGAAATGGGCCTATTATAGTTACCTCACAGAATTCTCAATTTGTTTATTCATTGATAGGACAGAAATATTTCTTACAAAGATTTTCATTGTCTTTTGATTTGGTATATTCATGTCTTTTGCAAATTCATGTATATAAAGCGATCAAAATTTAATCATTCTTACATGGTGCAAGTTCCATATTATGACATCTCCAAGCTGTAGTATTTCATTTATGGAATGACTAAACCAACAAGACATTTAATTATGATAACCCAGATTTCTGGGGATTGTAAGTTTTTGTGTGTGTGATTTTATGTGTGACGGACTGTTGTGTATCCTGGCGCGGACATATCTTTTATAGCCCATCATTTACAAATGCCAATTTATAAAGATAGTTTTTACTTAAGAATAAGAGCTGATATCATGATTTAAAAACATACACTATCACTTTCTCAAATAAATTATGGGACGCTGTTCAATAGAAAATGATCTTTTTTTTTTAAATAACGTTTATCCTATGGCCTTAGTTAACAAGTGGTAAAGTATAGCAAATTTATTCTACGCTCATTTCTGCCTTTTTCGTCTTTGAGTGAATTAGACCCGAGCGTGACTAGTCAGAACCGCCCCACAAATTGTGCGCAGTGATTCAAGGTGTATCCAAGATTATAACATAAATATTGACAACACTTGTCCAAAATACCTGGCAAAATAAAATGGTGCGGAAGGAAATATTGTATTTACCGATTATCTAGTTAACGATACATTATGGGAGATTAGATGAAGAGCTGGCAGTTCTCACTATAATAGTTAAAAACTAGATAATGTAAAGGGAATTTGCTGAAAATTTCAGTCACATTGATCCACTCTGAACCGAGATTTTAGCGATTGAATTTTCGGCCTAGCCTCGATCATCATTACTACGATAAACGTCATAGTCTCGATTATCCATTTCATGATTAACACATGAATGAAACTTGAGCAGCAAACCGGATTCTAATCCAGTAAATACCGCAGGCTAGCGTTGACATTGAAAGTTGATTATGGTCTGGATACGTTAATTAATGTCTAAGTAATAATTAAGATAACATTTTAGGCCCCAAGAAAGACCTTCAATAGGCATATTTAGCTCTTGCATAAGATATGTTTAAGCTATAAAATATGATACTTAATACAGGTCGACTAGGGTTCGGCGTCGCCAGAAATAAACTTTTAAGTAACATGTATACCATATAATTATGTGATGTGATATTCTCATTCAGGTACTAAATAACACGTAAACAATCTAGTTAGGCCATATTTCAAAAAACGTACGCAATTTATTAATTTGGATACTCTCCTAAAAAGATTATCAATGTGGCTGTTTCATTTACAATTCGAGTATTTATGTTCAGTTCTTTTATTCTTATTGGGTTCTTTAAAAGGGACTGATTTACAATATTGCGTTTAGTTGTGAGTGTTACAGTTTCTATCATGAGACTGTTGAATTTCGCCCCTGCACCGTGGTATACCAGCGGGAATGCTCATTGAATCCCACGAGGTTTTATTGATCATGACATATTGTTGCCGATTGTCAAGATATCTCTCGGACCTCAATAATAACTCTCCTTAGACCCAGCAGCACCCAGTATGCGACAAAGAAGTTCGGCATGCCAGACTCTGGTAAAATCCTAGCATATGGTTATGATCAATATTTTGACAAATAAGTGATTTAGATCTATTAGTTGGAAGATATTTGAATCACCTGGCACTCACTTTGTAGTGTTAATATTGAATTGTCCTTAAGTTTGAGAAATTTTTTTATAACACTAGGGCTTCGGCAATTGAGAATTTAGTTTCATTTTCGATCTACTCACAACATACAACGGCAGTTTGAACCAAAAATGAACTCTGTCTAATCGTGTAGTGCGTCGGGGGGTATCCATCCTACAACTGGTCGACAATTAGATTTAGGATTAATACATATCAAACATTTGGACTCGGTAATGTAATACTATAAAATTATCAATTATAAAATAATTTCACAAAGTAAAAAATAAATCAATATGATTTTATTAATATTCTGAAATAAAGTCATGATACACTTACCTGGCATCTATTTCATAAAAATAAAAACATAAACATTAACCAGCAATTAATCCCTTTAATCATTTGGAATATTTCATATTGGTTCATTGTAACCTTCAATTAAAAAATCGTACTTCAATCAGTTCAGAAGAAATAAATAAAGATAGACGCAGTGCTATGATATAAACTTCTCGTGTGTGACAGAATACTAAAAATAGTAAAGACCCGGGTATTTGATTTGAAAGGACTAAGCGTTCAGATTGTAATTATAATTATATAGATATATGTTAAAACGGACTAATCATTTAAATTTGGTCAAAATAAAACATTGAATTCGGTTGACCTGATGTGTTATCTCGATTAGTAATCAGTAATCTGTGCACAATTAAATTTTTGTTCAGGGCGATTTTAGCGGAAGTCGATTGGCTTACTTATAATTTTAGTTCGAATTTTACTTTACTATGTCGACAGTTGTACTCAAAAACACAACACTGGCTTCATGGATAGAACTTAAACATTTTCTGCAAAGACATAGTGTCTCCCAATAAATAAATTTGCACATGAAATTCAATGACATTTTGACATAAATGAAAGAGGACAGGTTTCATTTAATTTAAGTAATAATCCAACACATTAAGCTTAAATAATACGAACCCGGACCTTTGGACCGGACACGTGTATGCGGGTAAAACCCGGAGCAAACGATCTATTAAATAATAATAAAATAAAAGAACAAGGAAGAAAATGTAAATAGGTCAGGAATGCAGTATACTACGTCTTTTATCTCATTTACTAACATTTTTGTCCTGTCATTATCAATATGTCATGAATTATAGAAAATGACTGAATACTTTTTTTTTAAAAAAGTGTGTAAACAAATCGTAAATGAACTTATACAATCAGCGATTGAATAGAAGCTTAAATTTAACATACTCGAATATCTTCCTTAAGAAGCATCTAGCAATTGATTTATGGTATAATAGGCATATGTGAAGTGAACTACACGCCATACAGTGTACACTGTAACAAAGATTTCCGTGAAAAAAAGTAAAAAATTCCGGAAACAAAAATTACCAGGAAAATTTTATCCGTATTTGTTTTTCCTGTAATTTACAGAAATTCCCTCAATTAACAGAAATTCCATTTTCAAATACAGAAAAAAAAATCCTGGTAAATTGTGTTTGCTGACGATGATGAAGGTGATAAAAATTTCATTGAATTAACCATTGACTTTATATGCGTGCGTGAAACAGCTTTATTTAACGTCCGCTTCCACCGAAGTGATACCGCAGATAATCTTTAAACGTAACCTCTTTTCGCTAATATAAGAATCGAGGGCAAGGTATCACACACCGCTACTCGTCAGTGGTTGGAGGCTTTCAGATGTAAGTTTGCGGTATTATCAATTTGCAGGTATGTAGACTCTGGCTTAGAGACAAACTGACTTACACTGGCCAACCGGTTGTACTATCCGGATTTAAGCGTGCTTGATTACCAGATATTACAACCTTAATTCACGCAGCATTAAATCATAATTTTATATATTTATGAAAATACTTACAATCTGATTTCCGTATGATGAATCACAATACACTTTATAGATCTTATAAATAATGGAAATTAGATATACATGACAATTAATATACCAAACTTTACAAAATATGATTCTTCATATTATGGTTAATAAATTGAAATGAATACTATAACATGACGATTATTAGGAATGATTATATATGTATACGATTACTTATCGTTGCACCGTTTATCCCGTAAAATAACAGACTTAAGTCCATTACAGAACGGAATAAAACATTTTATCCCTAAATTTCAAGGAACTTCCTTGTCCTTGTCATTCCACCGTTTATACCGTAAAATAACAGAATTAAGTCCATTATAGAAGGGAATAAAACATTTTATCCCTAAATTTCACGGAAATTTCCTGTTTAATACTGAATATTCCACAGAAATACATAAAACACGTAATTTGAAGAAATAATTCACACTATTAACACAATTTATCCAAAAAATCCATCGATTAACAGAAAAAAGGTGTTAAATTACGGAATTCGGCCACATAAAAAATGGATATTTTTTTACAGTGTACTGTGAGGGGAATTTTGCCCGGGTAGCGGCACTATGGCATACTCTTATATCGTATGCACACTTCGTCAGGCCCTCAGTCCTGCACTACTGAAAAGGGGAAATCAAGCCGGAGAATCCGATGAACTTTCTCGGTCAATGCAGGGATCGAACACGTGACCTCCGGGCTAGCGAGATCTTGTTGTTCTTAGTGTTTAACGTCCGCTTCCACCGAAGGTGATATCGCAGACAAGTTGTCTTTTTTTTTATTATTTTCATTATCTCAGCGCACGCGCAGGGGTCTTTCCTGTGGGAGGAAACCGGAGTACCCGGAGAAAACCAAATAGGTTGAGAAGGCGCCCCTATCTCCAAGCAACATACGCTCACACCAGGGATCGAAACCACAACCACAAGCCAGAGGTGATTGGCCAACTAGAGGTTAAAGCGTGACACTCTAGAGCACTAGCCCCCCCCCTCCCCCCTGGATAGCGAGCCAGCGTCTCACCCACTTATTCACCGTGGCCCCCTATCGTAGATCAAGCATAAGTCCGCTTAACACACTAGGCCTGATTTACACCTGCAGGGATTGATACCACTTGAAGCATTCTAGAATAAAGATTACACCCGTAGATACCACGTCGACTATTCAAGTTAAATTGTTGACACCTAGAAAACTATACTTGTTAAACTATACTAGAAAGTGATTTCTCCCACATGACCTCAAACGCTTGAAAACCGGTGGACAATCGTAGAACTATTCTAAACCAACTCTAATTAGATAGAAAACACTAACCGTCACTGTTTACACGTATCTAATCATAATATAGGAATACCACTTAAAGCAGCCACTATAATTATAATACAGGAAAGAATTATAAAGATCTACGCGCGATAACCAACGGTTAATATATTTGATGTATAAGTATAATGACGATAAACACCATGCAGATCTACAAAAGTGTTAAATATTTATATATCTATAGTATGAAAATGTAAATTATAATGATTGACAGCAGTGTGTTAAATATATTTTTAAAATATATTGAGGAAACATATCAGAGTTATTTGCAGTAGGTAATATTGTAGAAACAATTTGCAATAGATATATTTTCTAAAAATAATAATTTTAATCCGTTAAAGTACAATGGTATGATTATAATGTAGGAAAAGACCACAAGGGTCCACAGCTGTTATTGTTAAATATAATTTTGGTAATTTTGATATATCAGGCATCTCGATGGTAAGGGAAGCAACTTTTGTCTCTTGCCATTGCATAACATCCGATCCTCCCGGCGAAGTTCCTAAACTGACTTCATAATACAGGTTCTTCCATGGGGACGTAAATAAATCTCTCCATGACATTTCTATTGATTTACCATCAAATGATCTGGAAATTAGTAATTTTGAACCCGCTGAAATATATAGAATGGTACTATTAGTATCATTATTCATTCAGAATATATCATTCAATATTAACCAGTAGTCACACTGCACAGTCCAATCACGTGGTCCCACTGCACAGTAAAATTCAAACAATATTAAGAAAATGAGCATGTGTCTAAAATCCGGGCCGAAACAAAGTTCATCCGGTTAAATGCGCTATCGTTGCAAATTTACAGCTGAATAGTTGCACCAAAGTGTTTTCGAACTCTCCTTCATAAACGGAAATCCAATTTATGACATAATCCAATAAAACAGTAAAGACTTTTGTTACACTCGAATAATATTACACATCGTAGATCAAATTTGAAATTTTTTTTACTGGCAGAATGACTTATACAAACCTTGTAAAATAGGAGGTAGTGCTACAGATGATATTACTGTTGATATAGAATTGTCTTGTCTTCCTAATACATTAATAGTAGAAACACTAACATTATAGTTAGAATTAGGTTGTAGTGAGAAACTTCTTAATTTAGCTTGGTTATAAACAATCTCTGTAACTCGAACTTCTTTATCTAAATTATAACCTGGACCATACACCGATACCTAGTAATAAAACACATAAATCTAATACATGTCTCATATTTGACTTAAGTTTATTTTAAAAGGTTTCCTGCCAGTCAGAGGGGTTATTCTAAACTGAAACACTAAATTGTTTTATTATGAAAAAAGACAACGTTAGATCTAGGTGCTCAAATGTGCACAGATAAGGGTTAAAAGTCCACTTATCTGGCATTTCTCCTTTTCTTAAAAGATATATACCTGTATCGACTTGGTATCAATTCTGGTATTTTCTAAATCCCATTTTAATCGTAAACTATCAGTCAATGGATAACAATCATCCTTCACCGGATATGCAGATACTCCATCTTCATGAATGGCGATCTGACAGTCTGCTATGGCAGCCATTTTGATTATAACCAGAACGCCATCAGTAGTAGCTGTAGTTGGCAATCCAGCCTTATTATAACATCTTACAGTAGAATAAACTTGTTTAGAGTTCTGTATTTGATCAACACTGAGTTCAACTTGAACAAATGATTGTTTATCTGGTATAGGAGTAAATGGCTGTATATCAACACTGTCGTGCGTTGAACCTTGTATATAAAACATTAATTGATAAATGTATACATGTGTGAATAACTAAATAACCTACATGTTGTCTAGTTAATACAAATAATAGATTGTATGTTGTAGAAATTAACAATAATTACATTCAACCTTCGACGTTTATTACACAGATATACGCCATTCATTGTATGCTGTAAAGCAAAATGAAATTGGGTTTAACATCCTACTGTTCTATACTGGCTGGGCTAATAAGGACGGTATTCGCCATACAGTCAGCTATGAGGGGAATCTTGCCTATAACCGATTAACAAATTACGTTATTACAACGTTGAAAATTTTAAAGTATTACCTATAGCCCATTGACAATATTCTACTCCTGATTCTGGATCTCCTACTTTCCAATTAACTGATATAAGTTTGGTTAGCTGGAAATTTACATCATTCTCTTAAATGATCAAAACATATTTAATTCAACACAAGTTAATGTATTTAACAAGAAACAATTTATCGGGCTATCGAGATGTGGTTTTGATAGGAACCAAAGTTTAAACCTTCGACAATGTTAACTGTGATTTGGTTTAGTAAACAGTACAATCCTGCCAAGTAATTACCAAGTTTCAACCCTGAACTTGGTGTTGATAACCATTCTGAATAGATCATAGGTTCTGTTAATATTATTTAAATAGCTGATATTTCATTGTGGTGGCCAATAATATTTTCCATTAAAGTACCTCACAATAAACATTTAATTTCTTACCTATACCATCGTTTATCTCTGATATTATTGACGGAGTCATATCCACAACAATACTCTCTGACTGGCTGACAGTTGTCAGTCCGGCCCCATTGGTTGACATCACGGTCAGGTATAGTAGTGTATTATGGGCTAATTTTAGACCGGATGCAGTAGCTTGCTGATTTCTACCAACACTTGTGAACGACCGAATCTGGGTTCCACCTTGCACGGTTCCTGAAATTAGTATGATTGCTGATTATAAACCGTAGCCAAAACGATATTAGAAAAAAAAATGCTCCCTGAGTAATTTTCCAATATATTATTTGATGCTAAAATCAACCCGATTTCTAAATAAAATCCATAAAAACAGGAAATGTATTGCTATAACTAAATACCTACATGATTTAAACACTATTGTATTACTTAATTATAGTCACTGATATATTTACATATAGTAGTACATGTATTCAAGCTAAACTTACCTAGTGCCCATTGATAATCTGTAATATGACTTTGATCATCTTTAAAATGCCAGGTAAGATGAAGAGATGACCAATAAGGTCTAAATACTGTATGATGTATTAAATGATTAGAATCACTTGTTATATCTATATAATTAACTTGTTGTACATATACATCATCTACAGCTAATATCATATGTAATTTACTTGTACCAATTCTTATCACTTCTCTTGCTTCTCTTGGATGGAATACATAAGTAAATTTATTCCATAATATTAATGGTTGTTGGTCGATGTCACATATTCCCTGGCATCGTTCTGGGTCAAGGCTGAAAGTGTGAGTTTCTTGTCCGAATTGCACGAAACCTTCGACGTTGTGATGCTGAATGCTAACATCATGTGGATATCCAACATGTACTATAACATGGTAAGCACTTTGGTTGTTTAAATCAAAAACTGTTTGTTGAATATGACCTTTCACTTTAATATAGGTTCCGCCTTCTTTTGAAACGGAAGGTTGTGATTGGATAATTTTAATACACGAGGTGGAGTCAAAATACCAACGAGCTGGTGGTTGGTCATCACATTCCTTATTTGATTCCTCCGCGCCTTCTTCAAATGATGGATTGGCGATGCGATTTTCTCCAATATAATCTATATCAACCGGTACTGGGGGCGTGGTATCAATTGTAATACCATCAGACACTGCTACATCAGATTTCAACCCACTTCCATCTACAGCATACACTTTATTATAAATTTTCATACCTATAACAATAAAATACAGTAATGGTATTTGTTACGGTGGCAGTAATACTTTGATAATAGAAGATCACATTTGGAAACAAAACATTCAGAAATTCATTCTTTGGAACGAGATGGCTTGAGACGTTATGGGGTGGTTTTGGGGTATATTATATTAGAGGGGACTCTTTCCAAAGGCATTTGCCGTCTTCATTAGCCCAGTTTAGGAGCAGAACAGTAGGACGTTAAACCCCATTTCATTTCATTTCCAAAGGCATTTGAAGAGATAAAAAATTTTTTTTCATTTTCTTATCCACTATACTACTGTAGGGGACCAGTTTCGCACGTGTCGAGATAAGAAAACAGTATGACTAGTAATATATTTATCCAAACTGTAGCATATTATATAGTGTCCCAATAATGAAAGGGTTTGTATTTTTGAATAAAATACCTAATAGATTCAATTTTATTCAATTAATATGGAAACTTTAGAATGCCTACCATGATTTAAAGGTGAGGTTAGGTTTACAGACACTCTAGTATTCAATCCTACATTCCTCCAGTCGTGTATATTACAATCTGTAGTACTAATACCAGTACCAATACACCAGTAATATTTAACTATACCAGTACCACTATCAGTAAAACCATACCATGATGATGATATAACTGTTGTAGAGTATTGGTAATCTTTATCATAGATATCTGTAAAATATGAAATAATAAGAGACCGTATCCCCCAATTTATTATGGTTGTCTATAAAAAGCATAAATAATAAACTTATCACATAAAGGAAATTTCTTAGAAAAATAACTGGGAAATATGTATCAGATTTAAATAATTAAAATCGTCTTAAATAAGTATATGTACGGTGGCTGATAAGGGACATGAAAATTAAAATTGACTTCTGCTAAAATTATAAAAAAAAACAAATTATATTAAAATTGACTTGGGTGAATATTAAAAAAAATAAATGATATTATTTTTCATGTCAATTATCAGCCACTGTATCTATGAACTATGTTGGGTAATTTCATATATATTCAATAATTTCAATAGTTTACTTACCATTACCATCATGTATAATACCAGAAGTGGGAGTTGTATTGTCTATTAATATTCCATCACTATTGGCCCAGCTCAATAATCCTGCTTTATTATAAGCAAGTACAGTACTATAATATTCTCTATTCTCTTGTAGATTTAGATTAGTAGCTGTATATACACTAGTATTTCCAGGTACTCTTGTAGATGACTGATGAACGTTGTGGCCTACATTTCAGAAAAAGACGCCAAGACCGCTATTGATTACATTATTAAAGATGCAATATGCAAGATTTAGATAAATAAGTAATCAACAGAGTTGATTACGGGCTTCTCTTGTGAATAAATTTCTAATAATTGTTATAAGATTTGAGGCCAAAAGAAAGTTTTGCAATCTTTAAGACTCACTATACTAGATAATGAGATTGGTCGGGACTGGTTCAAAAATATCTTAGGAATGGAAACATCAGTTTAAAAATGTTGTCATACATTTAATAAATACATGTTTCCATGAAACATTTAATGTGATTATGTTAGTATTAAAACCCACCTTGTGGATGAGTGCTTATATAAGGCTTAACATAATCTAATCCACGAATTCCTCCTCTAAATTTATTCTTCCAACCAACAATAATCTGATTGCTGGATGTTTGGTAATCTATATCGTTAACACTTAATATAGTTTCTAATTCTTTTATCTGAATAAAAAATAGAGCAATACATCTCAAAATCAAATCAATAATTCTATTTAAAATAGGTTAATCAAAACGGGGAAAAATCGTGATATACTATTCAAAAAAAGTAGGGGATATTTGATTTTGGGGGCATAATACTAAAATATGCAAATGACTACGAAAAAAGTCACTATAGAACCTAACAGAAGAAACATTTCCAGTTACATGTGACGCCCAAACGCACCAATAGCTACCGCATGGAATGCAGGTGATGCTTGGGATCATCATGGGGGTCCAACCCAAGATTTGCACGACTCTGACTTTGAATGTTACAGTCATTGTGGCATTGAATTCCAGGGTGGAAACATCAGTTTAATTGTTTTAGTGACCAGAAAACAAATTTTGATATGCGTCGGCTTACCCAAAATGAAAGGTTACGTGCCCTTGGCATGCTACAGATCGGCACAACACAGGCGGTTGTGGCGCGGACGATGAATGTTTCTCAGTCTGTCATAAGCAGGCTATGGTCCAGATACCGTGATACACAATCTGTACAGGACAGACCACGCTCAGGTCGACCAAGGGCGACAACTCAAGCCCAGGATCGATTTATCCGTACCTTGGCCTTGAGAAATCGTGTCATCACAGCAAATCAGATCAGCGCTCGTCTTCAAACAGACACTGGTGTGAGAGTGAGTGGTCAGACGATTCGGAATCGACTGCATAGGGGTCACCTTCGCGCCCGATGTCCTCGCGTGATCCCTTGTTTGAGAGATCATCACATTCAGGCAAGACGTCGTTGGTGTAGGGATCGTCAACACTGGGATAATCGACGCTGGAGCAATGTGATGTTTTCAGATGAGTCAAGGTTCACTGTTGATTTTTTGGACAGACGTAGGAGGGTGTGGCGTCGTCGAAACGAGCGCTTCCAAGACGTTAACGTCATCAGTCATGATCGATTTGGGGGTGGTTCTGTTATGGTGTGGGGAGGCATCACTGTTGCTGGAAGAACGGCTTTACATGTTGTTGCAGGGCGTGTTACAGGCCAGTACTACCGGGACAACATCTTGGCAGTCCATGTTGTGCCGTTCGCACGACGTCATGGCCGCCGTTTCTTCTTCCAGGATGACAATGCAAGATGTCACAGGGCCAGGATCGTTACAGGTTACCTCCAACAACAGAACATCACCACATTACCTTGGCCAGCACTGAGTCCCGACCTCTCCCCCATCGAGCATGTCTGGGACATGCTTGGACAGAGGTTACGTCAACGTCAACAACGTCCTGCCAATGTCCAAGAACTTGCTGCTGCGTTGCAACAGGAATGGGACAATCTGGACCAAAATGACCTTAGACGTCTCATTAGGAGTATGCCACGTCGGATCAATGCTTGTTTGGCAAACAGAGGAGGATTTACCCGTTACTGACTTGGTTGTGATGCTGTGGTAACTTTGCTGTTTGACCCCGGGTATCATTTTACCCTTATAATGGTCAGTCTGTGCCTTACTTAGTCTAACGATCATTTGGAAAAAATCGATGAATGTGAACTTCATTTCATTTTGTCATTTGTTTCTTCGTCAGTTTCATTAGGTGACTTTAATAACACTTAAAAATCAAATATCCCCTACTTTTTTTGAATAGTATATAATGACAATTATAATTATTAAATAGCTTGGTGTTTTTAACTTATTTTTAAGTACTTACAGCAGCACCTGCTATGTGACTGACACTAGGAGCAGACGTCAGTGGTGTAATACCAGGAGACTTAAATATCGCATATTGATTTGCATTATACCATACCCTCACAAATACACTATATGGCACAGACTTATCTAAAACTTTAGCTGTAATAAATAAAATAATATTACGAAATTACATGTACTAGAAACATAGTGGGACCTTAAGCCGATCCCTGTGATACACCTTTACAAGATAGAAGACTTTTGTTTATAGAGCTTTATACGTATGTTTCAATGTTTATAGCTGAATGTATTGATAAGGTATCCTATTGTAACTGAGTGAAGGTTGTGTGATTTGTTAATATTACATATTATTAAATATACAGTATTAGTGATTGTTTCTTGAAAGAAATGATTAACATTTTTAAAAGGTATACCTGTAGGTAAAGTAATTATAGTTTCGGTATTTTCACCAACTTCAAACCATGTCCTTTCTGTATCAGTGTCATATATTCCACTGGGTAAATTTTCACCGGAATGACCGGCACTGCATTCATATCTAAAATAACATATGCTGAGTTTGAATTCATGGTAATTGCTATGTAGTTAATAATGAACTTAGCTGGTCTTGGCAGGCTGAAGCCTAGATCATCATGATATAGCGGGCCTGCGCCCAGTTGTATGATATGTTGAAGTTTTATTTACCTTATAGATGAGAGACATTGTTGGTTTATTAAAGAGGTTTCATTTACCTAATAGATGAGTGACCCTGTTGGTTTATTAAAGGGGTTTAATTTATCTCAATTTAATTTAATTTATAGACGAGAGACCTTCTTATTTTATGAAAGGGGTTTAATTTGCCTTATAGATGAGAGACCGTGTTGGTTTATTAAAGACGTTTAACTTATCTAAGTTTAATTTACCTTATAGGAGAGATGCCTTGTGGGTTTATTATGCTCCATCTGGCAGATAGAAAATTATCAGACGATGTGTAGTAAGACTGTGTAGCATCAGATGACATCAAATTAGTCATGTCTGTAACTTGGATAATGTTATTTGGATTCCCTGCATAAGAAATCAATCACATGGCGGATAGCATAAAATATACAAAAATATAGAAATACAGGAATAGTGTGGCATATAACATCTAGAAACCCTTACAGAAAAGTTCACAAAGAATTAATTAATGAATAATTTTAATAAAGTTGATAGATATATACCTGTTGAGATGTCACTGCAGTTTTCAGCATCTGAACATGTCTTGTCTTGTGCAGCACAAACACAATGTCCAAGACAATTATACGGTTGACATCTCCTGACTAAATCTAACATTCCTCCTTCTACAAGTTCAAATTCAGAATGAGCAGGTTGACTTTTTAATCCAACCTATGTCAAAAATGAAAATGAAATGATATGTAACACAATAAAACGACTAGAAGTAAAACATATTGGTAGTTAATATATAGATACGGATACTGAAGTGGCAATTTTGTCTAAGTCTGATACACCCGATTTAGAGGTGTAATTTCTCTTGTTCTACTGTAGTACATATATCATATACTAGCAAATCATTAAATAGCAATAATTACCCCGTTAACAGCCCATACAGATATGAAAACAGAATTGCCCATATGAAGTGTCTTGGTAGTTATTGTAACTGATTGTACCACTCCTTCATCATTAAAATTATCTCCAGCCACATGTTGAAACGTGGTTTGTTGATATCCCTGTTAAAACATTTTTTCATAAAAGAATTTCGTGAAGTAAAAAACAATATGTCATATTACCTAAGATTAATTGCAGACGGAAACCAAGCATTTTATTTATAAGATTTTGTGTGTTTGAATGCTGCTATTTTACGCCAAAAATTGTATTATGCTCAAGAATACCACATATTACCGTAATTAGAGATACTTGCCTCGTTGAGATCTGTAAAGAAAGGTTTGGTTCCAACACTGACTTTATACTCGGTTATACCAGTATGTAGATCAGCGAATCCCAACCATGCTAACTTAATAGACGTAGTAGACCAGTGGTTCCAGTTATTCCTATCTCTGTTTAAGTTAGCGACGTGGTCAGTATCAATAGCAAACATACCTGAAACAACATTCACTAATTATTTCATTGGGGAAGATACACAATTTGTAATATGGTAAAACTTTAATTCTCCAAAATGACCAGAACAAAAGCAAAACGACATCGAGTTCAGATTTTTCATAATTATCAGATTACTTAGTCATTTTAAAGTGGAAAACAAATTAAAAAAAATTAAAATTAAAATTGCCTGTTTTCTTAGAGTACGTGGATTTATTTACATCGAGAATGAGTTATCAGATATCACGACATTTGTTCTTATATAATGCAAGCATAACTATAAGCACTTTTAATCGATACAAACAATACACGTACCTCTGGTAGGTGGTGTAGAATCAACTGTTATATCATCTGTAACACTCGACAGACACAAACCAGCTAAATTACAACCAATCACTTTAACTTTATATTTACTCCCATCGTGTAGAACTAGACCAGAAAACGTAAACTCTGTTACCACACTAGGAATCTGAAACAAAAATAGTAATATATTCTCTAAAACTAAAAGTATTCCAACTATACAATTTAACTTCGTCACCGTTCGTTAGACAAACCCGTAAAACCACTGCATTTTTAGAATAGTAATCTATCCCTTAAAAGTTTTCCAACTATGCAATTTTACTCAGGCACTGTCCAGTGGACATCCTCGTAATGCCACTGTATTTTTTTAAATTACTGAATTCATTATAGGCATGCTTATTTTTTATCAAAATATTTCATTTTTCAAAAAACAAAATATGTTTAAAATTATCGATAGGACTTACCTCCATAGCTGAAGAATTAAAATCTCCCAATAAATGAGATGAAATAGAAATGTATTGTCTTTCTATATCTGATTCATCATCAGTAAACTTCCATTCAATTTTAATACTAGATTTCGATATGGTAGTTGAAGGTAAAATAGAACTAAACGATGAGACGGGGGCTGCCCTTTGTACTATTAATGGTAATGTTGTATCGATCTTAAAACCATTTGATGTAACTTCGCTGTATAAACCTAATAATATAAAATCTAGGTGCAGTGGCGGCTTTGAAATACATAAATAATACAAACGATGATGATATATATTTAATAGTAAACCTACGCAATTTTACAAAAGAAAGATGTCGATTCGTCTACAATGAAGCCGGGTCTAGAGGACATGCCCTCATGTTTTTATATTCTAGCCCGAAAAGGGGTGATAAGTCTAACGAATTTTAGAAAGGGAAAATATTTCGTGTAGGAACCCTTTTACTACTTATATTGCGAATTTATACATTGGGTCCACAACAGTAATGCTTGTTCAAGTAAGATATAACTTAAATTATTGTTTTTGTAAGCATCATTAGCGTCATTAAAATAATTTGAGTCGTACCTGCTTTATTGTAACATCTAACAGTAATATAAATTCTAGTATCAATAGGCAATAACTTATTATCAGGTAAATTAGATCTATAGGCCAGTTCGACCATTGGTAAAACTTGAGGGCTAAGTAGCTCTTCGCCTCCAATGGTTGTTCCTACTCTCCATTCATATCTCGCTATACCAGATTGTGCATCTTTAAACCCATGCCATTTGGCACCAACAAAGTTTCTGAAATCAGGATGACAATCCTTAAAAATTGCACATAACACATTATGTTAACTTATTCAGTAGTAGAATCTGATTCTGGACGATAATAATTGCAACACTCTTATATAACCCTAACTAACTGCTCAGAACCAATTTATAAATGTCAATCATCTAATTAAGATAAGTTCCCAGCTAAATCGTTCGGGCGATCGGCAAGGGTGGTAGCATATGAGGTCATTTACAGGACAAATTGAGGAAATTGAATATTGAAAAGGCTTCTTCGTTTCACTAGTTTAAATGATGCATATCAACATCATACGTATAGGATTGTAACTTTTGTTAAATAGAATCTTCATATCAATAATGTAGGCATATAATATCAATTTTAAAACAATCAGATGATAAATGTAGTCTTTAGAGTGTTCATAAGAAATTGTGGACGGACGGACGGGCGAACGGGGGCGATGGCAATATACGACCACGTATAAAAATGGCTTATTGTAAAATGCCTTTTAAGACAATATCTACTGCAGCGGTCCCATAGCAGAGGAGACTCGATAAACGTGATCCAATCATATTCGTGGATCTTCATGTCTATTTTATAGTTTGTTCTGAAAACGGAAAACTAAACAGACTTGATAATCGTGTTTCAATTACCTGGTTGCTTGGAATTCTACATCTAAATCTTTCGTTCCATCTAAAACTCGTCCCACGTCCGGTGGTGTCACGTCAATTATTACCCCGTCAGAAATGGCCGACGTACACATGTCAGCCATATTGCACCCTGTTACCGTGGTGATATATTTTGTTCCAGGAGTAAATTTGGACGGTGGAAAGGTAAAATCTGAAATATGTATCGGTTTTTAAAATTTATTAGAAGGTCTACTTAATTTATTTGAAAGAGAATAGTCCATATTTTTACAATAAAACTTAACTAAAATCTGAAATATCGGTTGTTACGACATGTATCTAATTTATTATAAAGAAAATAGCCCCTATTTTTACAATAAAACTAAAACACCTCTTCTTGGGAATATCATCAATAGTTCTATGACAGAAAGTTGGATTGTGCTTTGTAATAATATTTTCCTTACGTGTAGATATTCCTGTTTTGATTTCTGGAATTATGTCATCACAATCATCACAGGTACCAACTTTAACAGTATAGTATTGCATGGATGAATAGGGGTTGTGGAATCCTTGCCATCTAACAGAAAGTGGTGATTGGTTAGTTATATAATCTACGTCATCTCCGGTATAGTTTGTATTAAGAATATCGATGACATATCCTGTGGTAGGAGGAGTTGTGTCTACTGTCACTGGACGAGATATTAATGTAGTAGATAACCCTGCACCATTAATGGCCTGAAACACCACAATAGACAAGAGTTATTGTAAAATTGGTATATAGAATGCAAAGATAACCAGCATATAGCATGAATTTGAAAAATGTTCTATCGGAAATTACATCAGATATAAGCATACCGTCTGAACGATTAGTGTCAATTTCTTTGAAATAATTAAGGGATAAATAATAAAGCACAATGTTTGTTCCCAACGTATCTATAGTTATATCAAGCATAATCATTAAACTTTTTTTCTATCTAAAAACGTAATGTAAAATTACAATAAGAGATATACCTGAACTGTGACGTAATAAACGTGTCCATCTTGCAATTTGTGTTCTAGGTTCGCTTCATCACAATCATTATCGGTTATCATATAAGCCCTAATGTTTTCATGACCTGGTCTAGTACCTATTGCCCACCGATACTGACTTATACCACTTTCGGTGTCTTTAAATGATCCGCTCCAACTGTAAATAAATCAAATACAATGATGGCTCAGGCTCTTTAATACATTTACAATTAATTTCAACACCAACATCCTTGTGCTATGAGGGGAGACTTCCAACTGCCAAGGGGTTTAGTTTAAACATATTTTATTGACAAATATCAAAAGGATTGAGCACAAGTTTCAAAAACTTAGAAAAGCCCTTTCCATACATAGAAATGATAGACATTATTTAATACAAACAAGATTTCGAAATAGTATATACAATAATAAATAATTTATAAGTAATATAAGTAAAGTCAGATGAATTATATCTCAAAGCTCTATATAAAATAAGTGAAGAGGTGATAAAGAGAATATAAAATTATATTTAAAACATTGAAAAATAAAGTTTAATAAATGGGATATAAATGAACTGATGCATGTATAAAATGATAAAAAGAAATAATAAAAAAAAATGGGGGTTGGGGGGTGCGGAAAAAAAAAAGTTATCCACCAAAAAAGCTAAAGCTAATAATTTATTCTAAGATGTAACTACTAACAATAACTTTTATTTAAATTTAAATCGTTTTGAAAGTTTGATATATTTGTGAACTTCAAGGAAAAGGTTTGTATTCATCTCAATTGACAATTCTGAATTGCCGCACAATAGGATATCTATATTTATCACAGAATAACTTGACAATGTATTTAATAGTTCAGCACGAATTACATCATATAAGTGACATTGCATGAAATAGTGTTCGGCATTTTCTATAAATTTGCCACAAGAACATGTGGGATCATTCACAACGTTTATTTCATACAAATCATTTTGCAACGAACTACACCCATGCCGTATTCTAGTGTGAATAATATTTTCATGTCTATTACCTTTACAGTAGTAGATTGGCGCTTTATGTATTAAGGAACGTAATTTTTGTTTGTATAGATATTTGAAGGATTTAAGAGTGGTTGATTGCTTTATGGGGTCCTCTAATAATTCCCAATCTCGAATTGTTGTGGGGAAGTACGAAGTTTGGTGTAATGCTGTTCTACAATAAGGATATCTATATTCGCTAATGTTTCTTAAATTGTATTTTTGTGGTGTTTGTTGATAATATTCTAGAATGTCATATAAGTATGCTGGGTTTCTCTGATTTTTAATTTGAAAAAATGTAGTTAGTCGCTTTTGTGTACGTCTGTCTGACAATTTATTCCATCCGGTTTCAAAATAAAGCGCTTCACGAGAACAAGTTTTAGTTAGTCCAGTCACAATCCTGGCAGCTTCTAGCTGTACCTTTTCAAGTTTTTCGGTATTGGAAACGTTACACCCATCCCACACTTCACATGCGTATTCCAATTTTGGCCTTATGAATATCAAATATACGTTATTTAGAGTTTGTCTATTAAAGGTGAATTTTAGTTTACGCAAAATATTTAATAATTTTGAGGTGGACGAGATAATAGTTTCTATATGGATGGTCCATTTGGCGTCATTTGAAAGGGTAATGCCCAAGTGTTTGTGACATTTAACCACTTCAAGTGCTTGATTATCGAATATCAGACTCGGATAATTTTCTGTTTTTTTTGGAGCTAAATAAAATAGCTTTTGTTTTGTTTGGATTAAAGTTTATAAGCCAATTATTCGCCCAAATGTTGAGATTTGTCAGATCGTAGTTTAGGGACTGTTCTATCTCTGAAACTGACTGTTTGCTACACCCAAGTGCCGTGTCGTCTGCAAATAATCTAGCCACATTATGGAGTACATCTTGTACATCATTGATGTAAGTCAAAAACAAAAAGGGGCCCAAAACTGATCCCTGGGGAACTCCTGATTGAAGAGTAATTTCTGATGACACAGAGCCATTTACGAATACCCGTTGAGTCCGGTCTTGGACATAACTAGACAACCACGTAATTAGCATGCCTGAAACCCCATATTGACTTAATTTGTGTATCAAACCAGGTAAATATACGCGGTCAAACGCTTTAGATATATCGCAAAAAACATAGAAGGAATATAGTTGCTTATCTATTGCAGATGAGATATCATGATACACTTCTAAAAGTTGATGAACAGTAGAGTAGTTCGGTCGAAACCCTGATTGGTATTTGTACAAGAGATTGTTTTCATGAAAATAGTTAAACAGGTGTTTGAAAACTACCTTTTCTAATAATTTGCTCAAAGAACTTAATAGGCTTATAGGTCGGTAGTCTTTTACATGTGATCGAAACCGAGGCATTCTGATCTATAAATGATAAAAGGTATTGTATACCTGTCGAGGTAGGCTTACTATTTCACGCCTTCATAAACACCGGTAACCAAATACTTTAGCTGGGGTTAATGGCTTTCATTTTATGTTGTTTACTAACACTAGATTCTATATAAACCTACCACGCAGACAATATATCATGTGACTGTTTATATGTATTAGTAAATTGTATAGGCTTAGATGTAGTTTCTGGTGGACTATTATCAATAATGAAACCTTCAGATGAAACTGTTTTTGTCCTGTTTACAAAATCAATTGCTGAAAAAAAAACAATAATAGCACTAAACAAGCTTTATAGTGGAACCAGCTTATGGAACCAACGGATGAAAGAAATGGCTGAATACTAACGAACGAGCAATGTTGCCAAGCGGGCAATAGAAATCAATTTATTTTGTATTCAAGATTGGGGTGTGTAGGTTTATAATTAATTACACGACTTTAATACATGATTAACAAATTTAATCTAATGGTTTCTATTTGCTTTTATTTAAGTTATACATTTTTTATAGTTCTAATTGTGAAACAGAAACATGAATTTATACCTACCTTCTATAGTGACGTAATAAGTGTGGCCATTTTGTAAAGAAAGGTGGTGGAATATTTTATGATTGATCAAACCAACATTATGTTTAGTTACAATATCTTCACCTCCCTGTATAGAACCTTTATATGTAAAAGAAAATTTACAGAATGTAAAGAACAGCCTATTTACAGATTGACAATAAGGTATGTTCGTTCACTTTTAACTTGTTGATTCAGCGATCACTGTCGTATCCTTGAAACAAGTTAACCTTACCGATATATAAATGATATTTTGATATTCCACTTGGATGAACAGTTTTTCCGCCATTTTCTTCTACGTCAAGAAAACTATCCCAGTAGACAGCTACATCATTGTCGGATGACTGAAATAATATATTGGTTATTCATATAAACTATCACAAAAACATTAATTCAGTACTGATAAGTTTATTAAAACAGCTATAATCAAATACTAGAAACAACCGATAGCTGTATAGCATATTATCCGAGGATGGAACCATTATCCCGAAACACTATTAATCGGGCTAATAGGGAATTACAAGGAATGAATGACACAGCAAATATTATACGTGTTCGAGTATGCTAGGATAGAGATAATGGGGATCGACTATATTTATATAGAACTATTTACCTGGTATTTAAAATCTTTCAAGTTCTCCACCCACACCCGACCACAATTTGGTGGGGTCAAATCAACAGTTACTCCATCACTACATGCGTTTACTTCTTCCAAATCTTCAGTCCATTTTTCATGACCACCAACAACAGCATCAGCATGGATACAGATATAATACCGTCTTCCGTGTTTTAAAGTATTTTGAGTTAATACATTGATGTATTCGTTTTCTGTAAAACGAAATACAAAGAAATGCGGTAAAACTGGAGTCTTAATGGTGAAGTCAACGAAGACTCCTTCAAAGTACGTGTTCATATTATAGTTGTTAGGCTTAAAGAAATGGCACAAGGAATCAATGGAATAAAGCCTTAATGACATTTGAAGATTACCGAAACTCCCTCACCGGTTTGTCCACACTTTATAACATCTGGATGTGAACAAGGATCTCTTATCATCATCTTTGGTTCAGTAAAATGTGTTAGAGTAGAGAATGCTGGGTCTTTTAGTAAACCCCACGTATATTCTCTATGTCTTAATGTAGGCCATACAGCTGATATAATATTTTTATAAGGTGTATAGTCCACATCTGGTTTAGACCAGGCTGCGTTCTGATCCAGAGAAATTGGTGTTCCTAGTTCATTTGTGTTGGAATCTGAAATACAAAACACACAACATCTTCAAATTATTTAAACGCTACTCATAAAAGGGAGGACATGTCATAATCATTGGATCTGTCACAACTGCGAGTGTGTATTTGTTTGTGTGTTTATTTCAATTTCACGATATATTCAAAGAGTACTTACCGTTATTTAATGGCTGTCCTATAGCATCTATAACACTAGCCGGTATAATTAATACCGGATCTACAGATGAACAGTTTTTAATATCCGACGATATTATTGTTGATAAACCAGCTTTATTAAATATTTTTACAGCCAATCTTCTGCATTCACTAAAATCAACATCACCATCTAAATTAATTCTAAACTGAAACTAAGAAATACAATAATATTTCATGAAATAGTTAGTCTTTATGACACAATTTTGAACAAAGGTTCGCGTAGTTGCATAGTTATCCTGTTGAAAAGAACCACAAATATGTTTTTGCTTCAACGCAACATTTTTTGTGGTGCACACCACTTTTGCTTACTACCTCTTTTCTGTCTATTGGTTTGCCTAAAATCTGTAATCAAGTTTACTTTTTAGGGCATTTTCAGAATGTATACAGCTGTAACAGATGTATAAAAACATACAGACAATCTTAAAATGTAGATTCTTACCATTGTCTCACTGATTTTCTGCACATTGTTTACTTTACTCCATTTAGTAAATAAATGACTATTGTGTTTATTATCTGTTATACTCCACATATATTTATCTATGGTAGACTCCACAGAACACACTTTATCTTCGGTATTACTCTTGTAAGTCAAGCTAACATCTAACTGGGATATGGAATAAAACATAAAATGATAACCGTGTAATAATAAATCAAACCTTCATATCAGATTACATTTAGTAGCTCATTGGCAGATTTTAGGTTCATACCGTGTTAATTGTATACTTCGTTAGGTTATGCAGTCGCTGTGCTCATTAATGTGTTGGCACAACGTTATATTAACGTAAAGTTGATATCTGGGTGATTGTGTTATCATTCTGCCAGCAACAATTACTATAGTGAGCTGCAAATTAAATATTTGATTATGTATAAATATTGGACATATAGAAAAAATCATCTTAGTAAGTTGGATTATATTATTTATATTTGAATTACCTGGGAACCTTGCATCGTTTTGTGGAGTATATCTATATGTGGTATATCAGGTTCGCTCAACACTGTTACACCATTACTGACTACAGGTTGAGAACAAATTTCACCCGAACAGAACCTCACACTACTTCTATATGTTTTACAATAATCTAATGCTACTGGTTGGAAGATTTGACCAGAATTTGATAGAAACTTCTTATCTTCTACATTGTGCCATATATCCTCTGTTAAAAAATGAATAATAATTTAATAATAACAATAATAACATTTTAATATCAGTTTGCCGTGCAAAGTTCTTTATTTTTATCAACCATACAATTTATGTAAATTTTAACAATCGAACGCTACTACTCTACAGATTCTATTTTTTTTATTCTAATTACAAATATATCCAAATGCTATAGTCAACAATATTAACCCCTACCAATGCATTATATTCATTTATTTCAAAGTAATTCAATCATTTATTTCGAAGTAACTTAACTATTTATTTCAAAGTAATTCAATGATTTATTTTGAAGTAATTCAATGATTTATTTCAAAGTAAATCGATCATTTATTTACCTGTGTTTTTCTGTCTCATTTGTAACGTCCATTTAATATCAGGATACATATGTTTATATGCATTTGATATTGTCCAATGTACCATGTAATAAGATGTTGATATTTGATAGTCAATATCCGACTCACAATCTGAGCTTGAATTCTGTGTCAGAAAAAAAATGGCGTATAATATTTGAGAGTTCTTAATTGAATTTATTATAGATAAATAAATGAAAAATGATAATACCAATAACTATTAATACTTACAGTATCAGTTCAATAAAATCAAAATTGTACTATTTTTATCTTACTAATATTAGGGAAATAGTTTACCTGTTGCGAATGGTGGTTTGGTAGCCAGGATAGTCTTTCTATGTTTGTTAAAGTGAAAAAAAAAGTAATATGGTATAAGGATAGGCATATAATGTGATGTTTTATTTGAAAAAACTTGGATTAAAATTAGAAGTAAAATAGCTTTATAGCCATATTATGATCATGCATTGTACATGGTCAGTAGTACTTAATATCAAATACAAGTGACATAAATATGACCCTTGCTGTCGGCCTACACCAACTATTGGTTTTATGAGATGATATTATAGTTGATGTCAAATGTTTATATCTACGAGGGTAATCTAAATTTAATCATCAATACAGTATTTACGAGGCAATGTTTATTCGTAAAAAATGTGGCTGTGAGGTAATCTTTTTTCGTAAACACTGTAGTTATGAATAAGGCTGTTTAATAATTTACCCTTTTGCTGACAATCAGAGCCATCTTTTATCCGAACTTCATTATTCAGGTTAACATTTTTCTGAACTATAGTGATACCATTAGACGATGCCTTTGTTGTTCCAGCGTCACTCCTAGCAGTTACCGTTACAAAGTATGTCTAAAAATAGTAACAATGGTAATATTGACAGAATAACACCACTACATACTAATGTAGATTTCTGTATTTGTGCACTAGAGTAGTCAAATGTTCGTTAAATCTGACCCCAAGTTCACAAAACATTCTCAGACTTAAGTTAAGAATTTGCTCAATTTTCAATCAGTGTTTATGAGAAATATGTTTGATTCAGAAACACAAAACTTTGCACATAGTTTCTTATTGACGCATTTGATACATTACTACATTTGATACATTATAAAGGGCTATATTTTAGTTAAAATAAGGTGAAAAATTTTGAGTAATTTCTTAACTGAAGTCTAAGAATTCTTTGTGAACTCGGGACCAGAATGTTAGAAGCATTTCTTAGTAAAAGTGGGGAACACCATTTTTCTTAATTTCGGCTTGGGAACATGGATATTCGTATTCAGCACACCAAAATCATTAAGAAAAGTCATGTTCCCCACTTTTACTAAAAAATGCTCCTTGATTTTTAAGGAAGGCCTTTTTCCGGAAATTTAACCAGTCTACACGGGTCTGAAAGGATGGGGGGCATCTATGGACAGAGAAATAAGGAGATTTTTCTGACGAACGAGTATCTTGTAGCTTTTCTATTAAATTGTTGCATTAAAAGATCCCACCTACCTTGTGCAGCTGTAAATTAAGCCCGAGAAACGTATGCTGGGTCTTACTGCCAACGTTTTCATCTTTTATATCACTAACAAGTGGTTGTGAACCAATACCAATACTGTACGTCACATGTTCGGCCATATCATCAGATTCAAACCCAAACCATCTTGCTTTTAATTTAGTGGTCGACAGTTGAAAATTACTGTCTTCTAAATCCTAAAGGGAAAATTATATAAACATAAACAGATGTGTTCCAATAGAGAAATACAATCACAGATGAAAGCCTATGTTTACCATATGGTTGACTATCAACGATATTTAGTCTATGTATGTGACAACTGATAGACTTAGAAAGCGGGGAAAGTATTTTGTGATATCGGTTTTGGTTTAGTTGATATAGAGGATTCTGTAACCAGCTATGTAGATTGCGATGTATGAGAAGAGATCCCCGGTCGAAGTTACCAAACATGATTCGATATTATACTTTTAAATATAATTAAAATTTTAACCAAGCTACCTCACTGTCACAATACCGCCAACTGTTGAAAACAGCTAACACAAAGATAGGATAACAATACCATTAGGTTATTATGTGCATTAAACTAGATGAAAAAGCTTACATGAAAAAGCATATAAAAAAGCTTACATTAACTCCAAAGTCAGCTGCCTCATCAGGTAGAATAACTTCAAATACAATTCCTTTGGCTGGTTTTCTGGTATTATGAATATATGGATTAGATGTGAATACACTATGTAATCCAACTATATTCTCTACTCTTATAGATACATAGTAGGTAAAGTTGTGATGTAAATCCCAATGAAGATCCTCCATGGAAAAAGCTGTACAGGTTGGTGGGTTAGCTAACATACAACTTCCGCCAGACGATAAGGAAGAATACGGATAGACGTCTTCAGTTCCCGGTGAACTACCTGTAAAATGAATACATTGCTTCTGTATATTCATGACAAAGAACAACCGTTTCGTTTTTCAGATCCGAATACAATTTTACCATGACTATTCTCCGAATAGTTGACAGATTTCACTCCATTCCCGAACACTATTGACTACTTATTAAAAATATTTACTTCTTTAAAAAAAAAAACGGGTTTTTCGCGAAGGCAGAGCTCATGCACAAACTTACCTACGGCCGCTGTAAAGGTAAGTTGCGACGATTCGGGATCAGATACAGTTGCTGCTGACCAATCGGCTTCCAATATCTCATCCTCAAATTTAACCAATACCTCACCACCAAGAGTAGGGGGAATAGTATGAACTAAGATCGGATCTAATCCCTGGAAAATAATTATAACATGTTTTATGGGTACCATAAGTCTTACCGAAATATTCGAACTTTTTAAACTTTTGTAGAAAAATAAACTAATATTTGATTAAAGTACTAGAATCATAAACAAGCACCACCAACCTGAACAGTTTCCTTTCCAGCTTTGTTAATTGCCTTAATACTGATGTAGAATTCGGTTCCATCACTAAGTTGCGGGTGGTAGCCACGGTACCAAGAATGGTGATGAGTTGATGTAAATGGTAAAATGTCAGGGGCAGAAACTGAACTTTCTGCAGATGCTAGACCAAACTCATAATTGTAAATATCTGTATTCATCAAACTACCCTTAGCAGTCCAATTAACATATAACTGAAATAAAATTACTATTTTTGTTATGTTCTTGTCTTGTTTTTAGATTTTTAAGACCTATGAAAATGGGACTCAATCCGGTAAAGAGAATTCGATAAATATTTTTTACTGCGCTACTAATTCTGATTTACTAGAAATGTGACCAGAATGCCTCCCAATTCCGAAAATGATCGCACGGTTCCCGGAATCATCTGTATCTTCTCAGTGGAAATTGCTCACACAGTATTGCCTATGTGACACTGCAATTTTTCACACAATAATACATTCGACAATAGATATCTTGTATGATAAATTTTATAATCTACTGCGATATCTCCTAAGGAGATATCGCCGTTCATGAATTTGTTTGGTAAGTTAAAAAGGAACTACTTTTTTTGTATTTTCAAAGAGCGGTTCATTTTTTATTCAAATTAACTTCTACTTTTATTAAAAATGAAATATTTTTATTTAATTGACCTTGATGGAAAAACTGGGTCAATGGTTGAATTTCTGTCAAAACATGATGTATCACTACGCCATAATGTAATCAGGTTCAGTTATGGTTTATCGAGTCGGAACAGTACAATAGAGCGTTAATGACATGCTCTGTTTAGGGGAGTCCAAATTCTGAATTTACCTCTGAAAGAATATACTTACATGAGAATGCATTGCAAGATACATCTTTGAAAAAAATACATCTGTCATTGGGTTTTCATCACAAAAAATATTTGCTGGATATGTATGTATTGTACCATTGGAAAACCTCTCAATAGGAAAAAGATAAGTAACTTCGACCGTTTTGGCTTTTCTCCTGAAATATATTGATCAATTCTGTTAAAATAGCATTCTCTTCATTTAATTTAGGAATACTTCGATGTTAAAATTTATCGAAAAAAAATCGTCCTATTTTAAGCTTTGTTTGGAATGAAATAGGTTACTTTTACCTCATTTATAAAGATTTCGTAGCACATTAATTATTTTTAGCTTGTATGTGTAAACAATATGTTAAATAGTATAATTTGTTTAATTATTCTAATTTGTTGTAGATATAAAGATATATTATCAGACTAGGCCTTTTGACAGCTGAGAATTTACATTAAGTGAAAAGGTATCCATGGGTTCGTTTACTATACAAAATGATTTATTTTAATGAATCATGTTTAGAATGTACAGAACTGTTACTACTGATGATACTGACAAAAAAGAAGGGGTGGATATATGAAACTATAAGAGACGAATGTAAAACGGAAAGCTGCAATTGTAGATATTTTATTTACGATCTCAATTAATGAGATAACTAGTATGATAAATACATGGATACAAGAAATTTAACGTTATATTTTTAATATACGAAAATGACTTAAATTAAAGATTGCACTTACATACAAGCTGAATCTGGGTCTATAAGTAAATATTTGCGTCTTGTATTTGATATATAATATACTTGATTATTTTCTTTTATTAAACCACCTTTAATTCTAGCCCCTTCTATGACTATTTCACTTATAGTAGGTAATGTCCTATCTACAACCACTCCATCAGAACAAATTGGTATAGATACTTCTAAGGCTCGGTTATATGCTACCACGGTGATGTAATATTTACCATCAGATGGTGCTGTCCACGCAGCATGCGTAGATGTAGTCTGTTGAACATCCTAAAAGTATAATAGTATGAGATAAACCCTTATAAATGTCCGGGTCGGTTCTACCATTAAAGGATAAATCTAACCAAGGAAATATGCATTGACTTAAAAGAAATATTCATTTTATTTGTTTCATTTCATTTGCGTGGATTACCTGTCTATTTGCAAGATTCAGTTGAAATTTATTGGCACCCAAACAAGACGTGGAAAACCCATACTGATAAAATTTCACTCCACTCTCTCTATCAAAGAAACCTTCCCAGTGTGCAAATAGTTCTAAATCTGGCTGAAAGTCTACTTCCGGTCTACCATATTTACCGTCATGCACCATCCCTTGGTGCGGTGGACTAATATCAATTGTAATCTGAAATTAAAATAGACTAATATATATAAAACCAGTAAATAATTGATATATTTACCAGATCCAGTTCTATATATCCCTCAAAAGCAAAACTTTGATAAACCCAACATGACAATGCGCCTTGACACATCAAATTATTCTACATATAAAAAGGCAGTCACCCTAAAAAGGTAAATTTGTTGTCATAATATACTCATAACAATGTTGCACTGTTCAATTATCAGGCAATAATAATAAATCGAAACAAATCTTGCATGGAGCAAGGAAGAATGTAAAGTGTGAAACCTTGTAGGGTATTTTTTAAAAATCCAAACACATCTTGCTTGGAGCAAGGAATAATGTAAAGTGTGATTTCGAAACCTTGTAGTGTACTTTTGCGGTCAATGTGTATTATAATGAAAATCTAATACATGCCTGTTTAGTTAGAGTTGTTTTTAATTTAGCTTGGTTCATCACAGTAATAACGATACGATAATCATGATCGTGTGTACCAGTATTTTTTTTGTTTAAGATGCCTTCTCCGGGTGTAGCAGTCGTAGGTGGTTTTATTTGAAAATGGCGATGATAACATGTGCTAGTAGGAATGCAATAACAGTTGGCTCCTCTGGCATTATTAGAATATTTACTTTGGCATTCTTCAATGTTCTGAAAGATAAAATCAATACATAGTATACTATAGTAGGCAAGGATACTTGTGCGTGAGTTGTCTCCCATGTTGCATTGTGAAGACCCCCATCATCTCTCTTTAATTAATATCCAAGTATTTTTAAATACAAAATATCGTGTACTCGTTTTTGTTAGAAGAATAAAGAATTTAATAAGCAATTCACGGGAAGATATTCACCCAGTTCCCCTGTTGGTGTATAAAACCTTCCTTTCATTGTCGTATACTTACCGATGTTTCGCCTTGTGGTGGAATACGCCGAGATCCATGTTCTACATTCGTTAAATTATCCAATATCTTCCATTGTACTGTTTCTATTCCACTATGATCATCATAGGCTACCCATTCTATGCTGAAAATAATATGACATAATATTACTCAGTATTATACAATCACTCTTACTTATCCTATAGGGCAACTGCTATATACTATATTATATAATATCAATACATGTATGTTTAATATTTATTATGTTCACAACATAATTCCATCTTTGCTGTCGATAATTCAACCATTCTGTACTATCTACCAACTTCAAACAGAAACTGGGCAGATAAACTGTGTGACAAAATACTTAATGAAAGGAGTAACCTAAATAACTCATTTCAAGTTTAACTTAATTTCCATTTTCTTTTTGGTAGTTTACACGTTTATATATGAAACATACGTTGAAGATATCGTAAATATTAGGGTGATTTTCTAAGAAATCAAATACTTACACCATTTTATTAAGTTCCTCAAAACCATGAACTGCTAGATTAACCTCATCACCTTTTGTTAACCATAGATTTTCAATAACAGGTGGTGAATTATCAAAATGGACGGTCAACGATTCTTCGTTGTATTGAGATAAAATGTCGTAAGCCCTCATAAAATATCGTAAAGTATCGCCATCTTTCAGAACCGGTGTTAATGTCACTTGCTGATCAAGTCCTAGTTCTACGAATTCATTTACAGAAGGCTGGTTAATCGAACTTCCTCCAGCGTGGTCCACTTTAAATATAGTTTTAACACTAACAATTCCTAAAATAAAACGTATTTGGCATAATATTCAAATGTACAGTTATATAGGATCAGATTACAAATAATAAAACTGGAAGAATATATTTGGCTTTTCAAAGATTCAGATTTTATAAACTTTTATAAACATATTCATCGATTTTTGCAGACTGTTAGGATTGAACGGTGTCGCATTTCTCTGTTTAATTTTACCAGGGCCCTGTTTCACAAAAACTTAAATCTCCTTAAAATCGCCGTAAACTAAAATTCCATCCTAACTTAAGATAGATGCGTTTCACAAAACGATTTTAAGCATTTTAGATAAAATCCACTAAAATAATATTGTAAGTTAAATTATATCTTAACTTAAAATAGTGGCGTTTCACAAAGCTATTTTAGGGACAATTTTAAATAAAATCAATTTTAACTTAGGACAGCCGTCACCCTCTCCTAACTTAAAATCACGACATTAACAAACATTGATTAGAGCTACGTTGTGGGATTTATTACGACATACGGATATATTTGGAATAATGATAATATTGCCAATGGCCCGGGTTGTATAATTTAAACATACTATCATTCACAAAAATAATTTTCATTCATTTGTTTTTCATTGCATGGGAAATATAGCTGCGGCCCACCTGTTTATTTTATTGTAAGGCAATATAAGCAATTAGATGACGCCCCAAATTAAAACCCCAAGAACAAAAAAACACTCAAAACCCCAGTAAACAAAACTCTTTGTTACTATTTTATATATTACCATGATTCAAGTATAAATAATATTATTTTCAAATAATTAATAGACCAAAAAAAAAAAAAATCCTAAAAAAAATCTGTTATCCAAAATACCATAAAACTACGAAATTCAAGAGATTTAGTTTATCGATACGCATTATTTCCATTGAAGCCTGCGATTAAATTAAATGCCAAGGTCACGAAAGCGACGTGCAAGTTCAAGGCCAACCAACTGATACATTTCAAAACAAAAAACACGCAATAAACTTATTTATTTCATCTCTCTACGATTGACTGACAATGTGCAGGCATTGTTACAACGTATGAAACCCTCCTCATTGGTATTGTAACGCTTAGTTCAACCTGGCAACAGTTTTCAGTTCCCAAGCGTGTACGCTCATACCCTATGTGCCCTCACCGGAATTGGGCACTGCGCGAGCGCAAGCAATTTTAACTAAAATCTATTAAAATTGCATTTTAAGTTACAATCGATCTTCGTGAAACGCTTAAAATTTAAAATTTCATTTTGATTTTAGTTCAAATCTATTTTAATGATTTTTGTTTAAGTTTTTGTGAAACAGCGCCCTGACTACGAAGTACAGGGTGTGGTTGTAATCGTGCAGGCGCATTATCACCCCAAAGCCATAATTTTACCTTGTACATTACTGATTGCCTGTGTTGTTCTAGATCCATAATTATCATCATATTGAGACTCTACACCAGGTTCTGGTTTAACAGCTGTCAGAAAACGACCATTATGATGTACAGTGTTGATATATCTATTAGTCCAACTGATTGTAACAGAATTTAAATTAGTCTGCCATTTGTAATTGGTAGTAGGAACAGCAGTAGTCACTCTAAACACACTCCCAGGCGTCGTTGTTACAGCAGATGTGTCATCAAATATAACCAATCGTCTGGCTTTCTTATAATTTCCAGCTTTATCATAGGCTGTTAAAATCATGGAATACACGGCGGCATTGAAAAAGGTTACCTTAGCACTTTTCTGAAAGGATAAAATGTTTATATTTTACAAGGACAAGTATATCATTAATCTACAAATACATCTTTATCTCCTTCTTCCCGGACTGAACATTTTATAGTTTACACTGTTGAAGTTGTACCTGGGTTTTATCTGACTTTGACAACAATATCATTTAATTGCTTTTATTTCATTTTCTTATTTTCATAACATAACGTAAAATTTACGTGTAATTTAGTTTGCTTTTTCGACGTTCTTTATTTCCCGCGTACTTGGGACCGCTTTATGGGATATCGGAGCATTATTTGATCTGTGTAAAATTGTATGATACTCACTGATGTAGTCCTTGAGTCCGACTTCCTCGCCTTGAAACCAAGTTCATTACCAACACGATGAAGTTCAAACAGTTCATACTCGTATTCCTTAATCCCAGCATCTGTATCCACCCAACCGTCCCATGAAAAACGTTGAGTACGCTAGACAATAAATAATTTATGATAGAAATAGTGGCTGTAGACTTTATTCCCATATGATCCCAATTGATATTTTATAGCCGCGAACGGTATTTGAATAAAATAAACTGGGCATTCAAAAAGAAGTATATAGTAATATAATGGTCTGATTCCAAAGAGTTTATATGGATTTAGAAGAATAAGAACTTTAGCGGCGGTCAGCGACGGAGAAGTACTTATGGAGTACTAGTCTGAGAGTAAAAACCATAAAGTGGCAAATGAAATATATATAACGTCTTTATCTCTGGGGAATAGGTACCAGTAAGTATATCTAAAGTATCACGTGAAAAATATATTTTGACTACTTGTATCAAGCCTATCTGCCTTATCAGTCAAATATCTGTCTGATCAGTCAAATATCTGCCTCAATGAATAATTCAGGCACATGTCAATGGTGCATCTTTATAGAACCTTACAGTGGTATGGAAAGTTGGGACATTTCTTCACATTATAGTATGTAGTGGGGAAATTGAACACATATACTCTGAGCACTCTTAGGCTACTCACTGGTTGAGGCTCTGGTATAGGCCAAACCCACCCTATGTGCCCTCACCCCGTCTAATGTCAAAGTGTTTCTGATTTCCTAAAAAAAAACCGACCTGTGTAATCTCAACATCACAAAGCATGTCTAGAGGACATGTTCATTGTGGTTACAATGAAATAGATTTAATGTAGACTAGATTTACTTGTCTGGACAAGTCTACATCAGACAGCATATCCAGAGAACATCCTGACTTGGTTTTACAATGGTATGGATCTACAGTATCAAACGTTATAGAAAATGTATTGGTTTGAGTCAGTCCTTGTAGGTATCTAGGTTCCACGAAATTTGTTTCTTTATTTTCAATCTTAACAAATCCACCATTTGCAACTGACATCGAAAACGAGAGTCTAAAATGTAAATTATAGTAAACTGTAAACTAGACAGCTTGTTTTAACTGCAGAATATAAATATCTAAATATGGATATCTGTCAAATGTGTGAATTCGTAAACCTTCCTTGCAATTAAAAAGGGACATATCGGCGCAACTAACAGTTGCAAATTATTGTTGTTTTCGAAATTACTACATCTGAATATTATATACAAATCTAGAACAGACAGGATAACAAGTTTATCTTCTACTGCATTCACAAGATACAACAATGTGAAATATGTCTGACAGTTATTATCATAATTATTCACAGTCAACCCAGCTACATGCAGTTACATAGAAACTGTTTCGCACTTTAGGCAGCATATTTGGGTACTTTCCCTAACACTCCAGGAGCTTTGGGCAGATAATTTGGCTTTTGCTGTATTCTAGAAAACCAGGTAACAATCGTTTAGCCCATTGAGCATTAATAATTAGTTGCATGGGGAGTAAAACGCATGCACAATATTATGTAATGTTTTTTCTTAAACAGATCGAATAATACTTTTATCGTCTCGTCCATATGTTTTGTGATATCATACGAGGTATTTACCAAAACTTACACATCTGTGTGATTAAATGGTAGAGATAACTGAGATAAATCTGTTAATGTCTGTTCACAGGTAAACTCGCCCTGATTAGGATTACTTCGATTCTGTGGTCCGCCACAAGGATGAGAAAGAGTATGATTGACATCTGAAATAGAATAACGTATTCCAATAAGACTGGCATTAAGACTGGCATTAAGTAAATATAAATTGGTTTCAATCGAACGGTATGCTGTTAACAAATACATGTTTTTATTTTACTTTACGGAATAATATGGTCCACAGGACATTAAGCTATAGCATTAAGAACATTAATATAGGAAATAGGAAATTACAGCTTTGTTTTGTATTAAAACAATATTACAAAAATCCTTACCTCTTTCCAGACGTAAACTCGCACTAACAATGCCAACTTTAAAATCCTTGACATACGCCTGTCGAAAAGGCACAACTGGTTGGTAATCCGCAGTAAATCTAAAGTGAATATTAACAGGATTAACCATATTAGTCCACACAGTATCTTGAACTGGTCCGGCATTTGTATTTCCTGGTGCATCAGTTTTACCGCTATTGTTGGCTCCTATCAGACTTAGTATATTCTCTTTAATTGACGGCTTTTTGGTTACTAAAAAAAAACATAAATTGTCTAGTAACTGTTTTACGTTTACGTTACGCAATAATAATATACAATACAAATTTATGACTAGTTTAGTAACATTTCTTTGAATATATTTTTAATATGCGTCACTGCTAGTTTTGAATACCAATGCCGCTGAAAACAACCTCATCTACTTTAGTGAAGAGGCCACTTTGACTGCTAGTGTAAATACCATTGCTAATCACAATATGCAATGCTACGGAATAAACAAACTCAATCAGTAGTAACGAGAAGAGACTACTTTTACTGCTTAGTAACACGCCATCTGAATTAGTTACTAATTAATAATTTGTTATTGGGACCATTCGATAACACATCAGAACAGTATGCTTACAGAATTAGTTACTAATGAATGATTCGTTATTGGGACCATTCGATAACACAGCAGAATAGTATGCTTACAGAATTAGTTAATAACGAATTATTCGTTATTGGGACCATTCGATAACACAGCAGAATAGTATGCTTACAGTATTTTTATTCTGGAAATTAGACACAGAATTGTGGAGCAGGCTATACTATGATATTGTTTTCTAAAATTGATGACGACAAAAACCTAGTACATGTTTGTATGATTATACACTAATACTTCTGTTGGTTTTAAAAGAAAACGGCGGCAACACCTACTTTTATCGCATTTTGATCCATTAAATCCCGACGTACATATACAATTTGATGCCAGTTCATTAGCACAGCTTCCGGGATAACACGGAGTACTGTCAGATCGCCAAGAACACGCCCCTGTAATAATAGAAATAAAGCTATACTATTGGCCTTGGATTTAATAAATTACTGGATCACTGAAACCTGCCAAATATAACGACACATAAAAACAAAAGTCAGTCAGCTATGTGAACTTCTCAATTAAGAAGTGATTCCATTATGTTCTGGAACGGGTAAGAATGATCTGCATGAAACACAACGCCCGTCACTACATACTGTGAGACAATGGTTTGGACCTGGATTTCAGAAGCCGGGGACCACTGGGTAGAAGATAATTTCTTTACCACTTGCCGTCATCAGAGAATTTCGATTTATTTATTTCAACATCATGTTGGTCATATATTATAGATATTATTGATACCTATGAATTTAATACTAACTTGTACAGCGTGTTTTGTCGCTGGAAACAACATAGGCTCTAAAGCCAGGTTTTTCATCTCGTACCCCTTCACATCTAGAACACGTCTGGTTTGATGATGATGTACACGTTTCCAGATCACAATTTGTAATAGCTGAGCACACTAGCAAATGTTAACAAAGGAAGTTACTAAATCATACTACACAATCAATGGCCAACTTTAAAAATATTAGATGTCTGATTAATATTTAATGTTGATTGCGATTCACAATATCTGTCAGTTTAGCTCATTTTACTTTTCATCCAATCTGTTGTGACTGTTGGATTTCGTATATGAGAAAAGAGTAGAGATATAAATATTACTATTTGAATATTGATAAACGACATTCTGTCCATTCAATTCTAAATTGCATTCTATTCTTTAAATTAAAAACACTTATATGGATATACCACTTCTGAATTGATTAACATACTTCGTTTCGATACACATACATATATCGTTATCAAGCAAATAATATAATTAACAAAAATGTGATGCAATATATAGATAACAATTGGAAACCATTTTTATTATAACAGAAAAATCATTAATTACAAAGAATTAACAAGATGAAAGAAGTAAAATATTGGTAAAAATTACAAAGGATTAACAAGATGAAAGAATATAGATTTGATAACAATTAGAAACTAATCAGCATAACTACAAGATGAAAAGGAGGGTTAACAGCACAGGCAAGAAATCGAAAGGTAGGGAAAGGAAACCAGACACTGATAAAAAAACCACACATTTATTAGGAATAAAATAAATCCACCCAAAGATAGAGTGGTTCATGCTCAAAATTTTTAACAACAAACAGGCACTATTTCGGGGTTGTTTTAATATTATATGATAAGACTTGCTATAAAAACTTCATTCATCAGAAATGGACGTCTGACCACATTTGATGTTTGAGGATATAACCATTTGGAAATTTATTATAAATGCTTCAAAATCTTACCGGATTCAATTATCAAGGCAGTTAACTCTTGGAGGCAGACTACCATTAATTTTCCATATCTCGGTATGGGAAGTATGGTATAATTAGCAGCAAAAACCCAATTACCAACCTTTGGTTTAAAACTAAGGTTCACAGACTGTCTGTCATGATGTCTGTGATTATGAATTTTGAATTGTCATCAAAAATAGATTGCTCCCATTTGTGTCATAACAGCTTGTGCATCGAACCATCTCACATCAGTCTTGAGCCCCATTACATTTATAATAACAGGCAACACTGTAAAGCATGTGGTTTCTGCCATGGCCATTATGAATACAGAGACTGCCTGCTACATTTACAATTATTTTAAGGCTAGAGCTCCAAGGTTAGACGTCTTTTCTTCCATTTTTTTATATTTTAAAGTGAAGGGATCTTGGCTAGAAATATACAGAAAATATTCCTATTTCCGACCATGTTTTTTTTGTCTTTTTTTAGTATTTAAAGATTAGCTGCATTTGTGTGTTTTATTGTGGTTTTGCTGTTTGAAAAAAGGAAATGATGGGGGGGGTGTCCGTGACATGTCATTTGCTTGAGCTTAGGATTAAGATTAAACCGTTGTCAAAAAATGTTTACTGAGAGTAACTGTGATCTTCCAGAGAATTGTCTGTCATGTCCCTATTGGGAAAATCTAGCTGGCCTTTCTTATAGACAGATTCTACAGAATGGCTCTGCTTGTACTTTGCAAATGAATACAGTTTTCTTCCTCGGGTAAATAGGTTTCGCTTCTTCACAGCTGGTCTGTTTTTGTATTGCGAATTGTACTTGCGTTCATTCTCCATTTGGGTAAGAGAGTGTCTAGTTTTGGAAGATAGCCTAGCTCCCAGATAGTTAGCTTTTCCTTCTGTGGAGCCCTTTATCCTAATGTTGTTGCGGAGAATGGTGGAGGATAATCGGCCCATGGCATTTCTTCCATAATTCACATTCTTTGGTAGAGAAACACTGAGAGACCGATTAAGAGCTTCACATTTTTGGGTGTTAGTGTTGAAGCGTGTTTTTATTATTGCTTCTTCACTCAGTCTTATCTTTAATATTTCATTCAATATGAATTTATCATTATCTTCCATTTGCAGGCCTGTGAATTTGTTAGCTGCTAGGAACATGGATCTTATCCACCAATTACTCCTCAGATTACCATTACAAACCACGGAGTGAACTCTACATTTTGAGCAGTCTCCATCATAGCACATAATGGTTGCTTGTAGTATTTTGGGTAAGCGTTTCTTCAATTCTTGAATATTTCCACAGTAGTCCTTCAGTAAATTTTTGACGATTAGGCTGCATCTCGCTTTAACATCCTGACTTAAGATTTTTTTAAACTTTCCCTTTTCGAGCTTTGTTTTTCCAGGGAACATATTGTCACTGAATTTCGCATTGCTACATTGCCTAAACTGGGAAGCAGCCAAATGCGTCGGATCCGCAAGTCGTTCAACTTTCCACATAGGATGTAGATATTGAAGGCTATGCCTTGAGCTGCCCTGCCGTCTCCATCTGTTGTGGCAAACTTGATTAGAACATTTTGAAGTGAAAACTCCGTGCCAAGGGCTCTCCCCATGTCCAGCTCAGACAAAGGGGCTTCTGTCACTAAATTTGCAGTACAGCTTTCATGTCCGCCAGGACATTCCACTTGCATGCCTTTCCCTTTCATCCAGGCCCCAATCCAACACAGTTTATTCTGCATGACAGCGGCAAGAATATACTTATGTTCAGTATTGGTTTCGCAAGCCAGTGCAATTGCTTGGGACGCACCCTGTCCAGGCTTTTTGGAATGACCAATGGTTATACAATTGTACCTGCCGTCTACCGCAACATTTATGACATTCGGGTCTACGGCTCCTCCCTCCTCTTGCATTAATTGATTTGACTTCAGTAATCTTTTCCCTCATACTTAATGTGTTTAACCGTACGGTTTTGCTGTTGACGTAATTGGTGAGTTTCTGCATGGAATTCCTGGCTGGAGGAGGAATATCTAAATCCGCCATAAGTAGTCTTGCCCTGCTGTTACTTATTGGCGTATCCATGAGACCAGACTGTAGGGTAAGATTGACAGACGCAGGCTTGGGACCCCTTTTGCCAGTATGAACTTCTGAGTATAATTTGTGGACAGGGGATATGAATCCGCATTTCATACACTTGACGGAGCATTTCCACGCTGCTCCCCATTTCTCCTCAGTGGCCAAAACAAAATTTGGCAACGAACAGGTTTTTGGTTTCTGCTTGACATGCCCTCTTATGACAGAATTCCACATTTCCAACATTTTGACAATATCAACAATCCTATTGCCTTCGATTGGTAAAGTCTCAAAATGATAATTGTCTCCCTTTTTTTCAGATCTCGGTCTCAGTATTCGATGACTGCCAGGGCTATCTTGGCCAAATAATGGATGTATATTGATCCCAGCAGTTTCTGTGTGATATTTAGATGTAGATGGAACATTGTAGTCAGTTTGTGTCCCAGATGTTGCTTGTAAGCACTGCCTTTTGAAGAGAACCTTGTGACCACTTAGAAAACGTCCAACCTGGCGCTTTCTCTCCCCTTTCATTTTTAGAAAAAATGGTGAAGAGACACTTGTGTTTGCATTTCTACCTCTCTCTTAGCCAGGGAAACTCAAGACGACACAGAAAAAATAAATCATTTCTTTTTATTTAAAAGAAAATAGACCTGTGATTGGTCAGCCATTTGTAGGATTCCATATCGAGAAGACCCGTGGGCATCATAAACCTGTTGAAGTGTTACATAATAGCATTATCTAAAACTAATTGGCCTGTGCTAATGTTGCCCACTGAAAGACATTTCTGAAAATAATAGCCATATATGTTCCATCAAATTTTAAATTGTACATATCCTGAGATTTCTTCCCTGAACGACATGAAATCAGTGGTGTTTTTGTCAAAACAGGAAAAAAAAAACATTTTGAGATATTTTACAAAAAAATTAGCCATTTAAATTCTTTTTACATTAAACTTGCAAAATAAGTTTACAGAATAACTTTATTATCAAAAATAAAAAAATTAAGCTTAATTGAAGTTTTTTGTTTTGTAAATCTGATGCCAGTTTTCCGCAGTGAAATAGCTTAAATGTGCCCATCAGCAAAAGGCCAACTGATCATCTAAATTTTTTTTTTTTTAAATTCCTGTGATAATTTTTCTCCAAATATGTTTTTATTTATAATTCAGACCCAATGTTCAAGAAAACACAGAAATTGATTCTATATAGGAGGCAGACCACCATTAATTTTCCATATCTCGGTACCCACAAATTGTAGTGCCGGCTATTTTTAGATATATTTTTCTCCATACTTTCCTGCCATTTTGCATGCTTATCTCTATTGACTTTTTGGTGTAGAATTGATGAAGAGGCATTGAATTTCTATTTTCTGCCTGGTTTGGTGTCAGATTGAGATTTTTAAGGCGGAAGACTACAAGGAGTAAAGAGACTTTGTTTTGTTTTTGCACTAACACGGACATGATATTCTGACCCCAGTCTGCTATGAATTTCAGTGAATTGAAATTTTGTTGGTCAACCTCATACAAATTTAGTACTCTGATGATCCCGTGATGTCATACTTGCTGTGCTGTAAAGCGAAGTTCTCAAGGAAATTTAGGGAATGGGCTACAGCATGTAGAACACCACTGATTTAACATTGGAGTCAATGGAGAAATTAATGGTGGTCTGCCTCCTCTTAGTGACAATACGAGTTATGTCCCTTGGTCGCGTAAAAATTCGTAATCACGCCCCTGAAACGAATAAGTCTTTATCGCAGTCGGAAAACATCGCTTATTTCCTAATTGCAAAGTAACGGAATACACTCCATGCGACGATTGAATTTGACAACTGTACGCATGCGCAAAAGCTTAGTTGCTTTAACAATACACCCACGCCTTCAAATGTCTTAATATTAACTGTTTATATTGCTACAGTGGAAATTAAATAATATATTAACAAATTCAAAATTAGGACAACGTTCTCTCATGTGATATGGGGTAGCATTTACTCACATGGAGTGTAATTAGATTTTAGTCCCACGACAGCCAAACATGCGGATATAACCGCTGCTACGTTATCATCTGTATCATCAAGTCACATACGCTCACACCAGGGACCGAACCCAGAACTAGAACCCCGCGACAACCCCTCACACATCCCAGATTACTCACACCTTAACTCGGAAGTGGATACACCCCACACTCCATCCCATTCTCATCAGCACCACTAAATAGTTCCCATTATATCTACCCCTTTCAAGTTAATGTGGTTTTACTTCGTGTCCTTGTGTTTCCTCCCACAACAAGGACCCTGAATTTAATAAGATAAAGGTTTCCCGGAGGGTGGAAGAGGGCGTTGAATCCCCAGCTAGAAAAGGTGTAAGGACCGGCATGGCGCGGGGGTGGGGGATTGTCCGGCACGATCGCGCCACTTGCGCCAGTGTAAATTAGGCAATGATGAATTCCTAAATATGAAATAAATAACCTTGGATCAGACCTGAGCTTCTAGATAAGAGGAAATGTCAGTATCTTCTAGCAAAAATCTGTAACCTCGATATACAATTATTGATTCGTATAATAATATGCGATATACTCCCCACTTGGAAAGAGGTAAATATAACGGGAAATATTTAGTGTTGGTGGTGAGCATGGGATGGAGTGTGCGTGTGTGTGTGTGCGGGGGGGGGGGGCGGGCCGTGACGTCACTGCAGCTTTGGATGGGCTCTAAAAACGAACATATGTATATCTTTATTCTGCAAGTTTATCATCAAATTATGCACAAAATTATACAGCTTAAAACATCGGTTGAGACGTGTTCGGTTACATTATTTCGAGCGCTCGACTTAACACTCTCGAGCGCTCGACTTAATATCTCGAGCGCTTGACTTAACTCTCTCGAGCGCTCGACCTTATATCTCGAGCACTCGAAATATTTTTTTTTTGCGTGTGCTTTTGTAGATGTTTTGGACTCAGCCTTACTTTTACCCAGCTTCCTAGTCTTTGTCTTCAGTCTGACCAGTCTATTTTGAATGTGTTTGTAACCAAACGTCATACAGTCGTCATGTAAAGCAGTTATGATAAATCGATGCTCCGTAGTTGTCGGGAATTTACTAACAATGCCTAGTATAAGCCTATTTGTGATTTTTCCCATAGGTAGTTTGGTTACAGTGCTCAAATCATGGGGGTATTTGTCCAATCCAATGCTGGATAGCAATTCATCGGTGGACGCCATCTTGAAGGGCTCAGTCTCAGAACTAGAAAAAAACAACTAAGTCCGTCGACCAAGGCTTAAGTCTACACAATAATTAAATAAGATACTATGATTATAAAAATAATTTACACCACGTTACCGAAAAGTGTCTGGAAAATAAAGACTACAAAAAAAATTTGTTTCGGTTATTTCCGGTCTTAAATAGTTCTGCGTATTTAGAGCTAGCAAATATTTATTTCCTAAAATAAAGAGAGTGCCACGTAAACGAAGGTTGTAACCACTAAATAAAAATAAATCCCAAACTGTTGTAATGAGTTTATCTTGCCACGCTCATGATTTTGAAAGTTAGAAATGAAATGAAGCTATTACTGCTAGCTCTGTGCGCAATGAGTGTATTTTTTACTCGGCTTTATATACCAATACATGTTTGTAAAATACCTCGTATGACGTATATTTGCTGCGACATCCGAAATTACGTGCGCGGGACTAAACTTTGCTCACTTCTCGAAGAGGCAACCAGAGAGATAAGTGGGTCAGTTTTTATAAGGACAAATATTGGAGTCTCTGGACCACTCTACCAAAGATTTGAGAGAAAATGTCCTGAGTCCCTGTTTGATTTTAGTTCATGTTTTTGAATTTCTAGCGCTTCTCGTAGAATTCAATTTTTCCATGTTGATAAATTTCTGCCTAGTATTTCTGTATTCTCCCATTTGATTTTATGTTGTGGGTTTTGGTAGATGTGTTCTGCTATTGCTGACTTGTTATGTTTTAGTTTATGTCTTATGTGTATATCTTATATGTCTTATCAGGATTACATTCTATTTGTTGATCAGAACAAAGTAACATATTGTTGAGCTTCGTTACGCTTAATCAAGACGATCTCTAAGCTTTCCTCGCTCAACAAAAATAACAATAAATGAGAAACAAGAAAAAGAAACATTATGAATACATACTCTCACATGTCGGGCCAGCCGAATAAAATCCATCTTTTGGGCAGTTACATTGTTCAGGATTTGGACATGTACCATTTATATTTGTTTGAATACTACCATCACTATATATTATATGAGAGTTGGGGAATTCGTTATCACAAGCTGATGGGTCAATAGTGTCATTACATATAGCTAGAATATAAAAAAAAATACACAGTTTAATGTGTAGCCGACATTAATGACATTTCGCCCAAATGTTGCAATTATCTCGATTTTTTTCTCTCCGTAAAGTCACAATAATGCATATGCTGTGACGTTTTGTTCGTGGATTAGTTCACTATTACGTGTTTGTTTATCTCCTGGACATTCCATCTCTAAATCATGGATATTCAGGAAAGAGAGAATACGCATAAATAGACGAAATACATTCGTCTATCGCGAAACCAGCGCGTATAGTTGTCAGTCAATACAAGTATTTATATTTGTAAGTGCATATTAAGAGCTATAAAATGATAGTCGGGATGTAGATCGCGAAATAGAAGAGCGAAATTAACAGGAGGCAATTGCTCATTCATAATCCACCCCATTCCTTCCCCTACAGACCCCACGTACCAGTCAATACACCACCACCCCTTAACCATGTCTTTAATCTAAAAGGATATCCCGATTTCCGGATAAGTTTACAATAACAACAAATGAATTAAACGGCAACCAAATTTAAAATATCAAAAAACAAAAACCTCTTACCAAAGCATATATAAATTCCCCGGATTAAGTAATAATGAACATCAAAATTCAAATAATTTGTTTAAATTCAAAAAGGAAAACAATTAAAAAAAAAGAAAAATTATAAGAGAATCGGCGAGCGGGATAGATATTCTTCAAGGTTAGAGATTACGAGGCCGACCAACTATTAATTCTAAACTTTGTGAAATCGACACACACTTTGCAGTGCGCCATGAAACCACCCCCTTATACTATATAAAAATTTCATCATGTAATTGTTAAGTTCAATACACACCAGTCCAGCCACAGAGGAGAAGAAACACGCCCAAAATTTTAAATAAAAATGTCCACCTTTACCAAGGATGAAATGAAATGGTATCTAATGTAGTACTTTTCTATACCGACTGGACTAATGAAGACGGTTTACTAGGGGTAGTTAACTCTATTCTCTTTTATGAGGAAGTGTATCTTTACTACTGACAGGTAATATGCCTAATAATATAAAATATATTTACCCAGATCACACGCCAAATCAGAACCAAGTGATCTCCACCCAGCGCAACAAAATCTTCTAGTCCTATATAGTGTTCTGGAAAATACACATTTCAACATTGTCAGTCATAGAAGTTGGCACAGGCAATTTTAATCGCATCACATGTTATTATACCATTTCCCTTCTAGTAAATAGGTTATCAAATATACAAAATGTAACATATCGCTATATAAATAACTTAAACATCCATACTTTCCATTTCGGATATATTATTATTCTTACTCAGTCAATTAAGAAAAGCTAACGTTTTTTATGGGGGGGGGGGGTCTAACGCGAGTTAACAATGAATCGCGCATGACTCTAAATCTGCTTCTTATTTCATAGTGAACTATGGCTGTAGCTGGTGTCAGGTATGTGTCTGGACGTGTCTATGTCTAGTGTTCCGTGGATAACTGGTGATGTTCGATTAGTGTGTGTTACTATTTTTAAAGTCCTCGTACTGTTTACTGGCACCTGCCTTTCGTATCATCGAAGCTTCGTCTTTGATTACCATTTATGATTAATGATTACTTTTTGAGGTACATATGAAACACCACTGCCACTTTCTGGCCTTGCCGAATATTAGTTTTAATAAGAAAAAATTACTAGCAATACTGGTTGGTTTAACTTTAAAACCTTAAAGTGGTGTCATTTTCAACTGGTAGAACCAGTCCTAGGTCTGAAATAATAACTATATCTAGTACAAATACAATCACGATATCTTACCTATATCTTGTGCATCGACCCCAACCAAACAACCCACAGCTTGAAGTGTATCTGCCTTGGTAGGATTCTCGTGCTGTACAAACATGACTACTACAATTCAAATATAGAAACGTTCCAGATTTCACCTTTTTGTAATAATTTATGGTTTTATTCTCAGGTTATCGATACAAAACCTGTAAACACACATGCTGAAACTGCTCCTGTCTATATGGACTTTCAAATGATAATTGATATTGTGTATAATGGACGTTTGTAAATCATCAGACATGATAAAACTATGTTTTGAAACACATATAATAAATATCATCTGTATACAAACTGATTAGAATGGGTCTAATACGGATCCCTGTCTTACACCATGGTAAAAATAAACACCCTTTTCTATCTGCATAAAGCTTACACTACCGTTCATATAGACATATGGTATCAGGTATTACTTCCATGACCTTTTTATTTATCACATTCCAGTTGTGGATGAAACTAAATATCTGAGTTTAATATGTGTTATAAAGTTATCAATTTCCTAAATATTTACGAAAAAAACATCCAAACGGAATGTATCTAAATCTATATCCATGAGAGTTATGTCAAACACTGACTGGGGAGCATTCCTTACATTGTCATCTCCAATGCATAGTTTATATGTTCGGATGCACATGCACTGCAGTATGTTAGCAAAATTGCATCTTTACATAATCTCTTTCATATAACGCCACAAAAAATAAGATAAAAAGGAGATATAAACTATTAAGATTGTCATAGTCAACAGTTGCCATAGATTCTGGGAGTTCCTCATGCATCTTTACAATTTCCCCTCTCCTCGTATGCTTCGAAAATTATACATTTTGTAAAGATGTATGAGAAACTCCAGGAATCTATAATATTAATACTACATACATTTATTTAAGCATGAGAGTCTTATTTTATTAGCTGTTCTTGAGACATAACTGCCGTGTGAGCGTATTTCTACGATTTCCGTGGCTATCTTTAATGATTTCTGTAGAAACTCAAAGAATCCATAATATTACTACCATAAATACTTGTTTAATAGCTGCTGTTGAGATACAGATGCTGTGTGGGCGTATTGATGGGTTTTGTAGAACTTTGGAATCCAATACATGTTGGGCAGATCTGCATCGATATTTCGTAATTTAATTCCCAATAATAAACGGACTGTTTTGTGATTTGTTTGGGCAAAGTGTAATTTGACGCATACTATTTAAAGAAACAACTAATTGTAGTCAAAATCTGTACTCATGACATTGGAAATGATTTTGTACCCGATAATTGTAATAAACGTATCATTAGTTCTATCCTTAAAGGGGATGTCTTATTTTGCGGCCAATCCTGACTTAATCCGAGAACAATGGTCTTAAAAACTATGGTCTATTATTATTTATAAATACTTAAAGCAGAAAGCTTTATATTGTTTCAGATACTGATCAGTTATCAGAGCATATCACCGTTGTCTAATCCATGTAAAATATACGCCTGCATTTTCAATACCCGTATCAGTGTTTTTTAACAGGTAATTTGAAGCAGTGATTAAAATCGCACTTGCTTGACATATACACGGTTCTAAAGATCCGATAGCTTCGATAAAAAATCGAATTATTACAGTTGCAAGTAAATTGAAACATTTATCTGCCCAGTCTGACCTTTATTGTAAAGTGTTCAATTTTATAAATATCAATTGAGTTTATAATCAGATTTTTGCTTCACTTTAAAGGAGCTACCCAAGATATCACGTGGCAAGATCAATAAAAGTAGGTTTAATTACGTGAATAAAATGCCAAAATGTGTCTTGATAAGGGCGACGATCTTTTACCACTGTAACATTGGCAAGGATATATTGTGACGGTTGGGTCGCTTAAAAGGTATCAATCCAAAAATGGTATTTACAAAGGTGGAATTATATACCGATAGCATTTATATCTAATCAATTTCAACATACATGTAGTTTAGCATAGATCAAGTTGTGAAAAATTTTACATTATCCAAAAAGCAAATTACGACCAACGGTAAAATTATCGAATAATAATTTTATTAAACTGAACATTTTATTTATAATTAACTGATTACTGTTTTACACAAGGCACTGCTTATTACTGAGCAACGTTTCTACAAGGCTTCTCTAGTCTTTCGCAAACAAATGTTAAAATATAAAATGTATACACGTAAAAACAATACTTGGTCAATGCTGACCTTTTTTGGGCTTAATGAAAGATCCTATTTCTTTTAGATAAAAAATTGGATGATCATGATATGATTTGAACCCGAAGAAATAAATAGAGCAGCTGGTTTAAAGGAGCTAAATCTCTAGCTAAATATTTTTCATAATATTTGAAATTAAAAACACGACTTGGAATATTGATCAATTTCAATCAATGTTGTGTGTCTTGCCGTGAAACTATAGGATCCCAATGTCCAATATTTAAGACACAATTTACACTTATAATCAGTACGAGTCGTGTATTCTAGGATTTAGAGTACAATTTTGTAATGAACAAATAAAAACATATCCTCCAAGACACTGTGGAATTAACGACAAAATAATAATAAAAAACGCGTAGAATAGACTTAGCAGGCGTAAACGACTGTCGTTCACGTATTTCATCGAACATAATTGAATATAAATCCCTTTATATACATTGATATTACATTAATATGCGCTTTTAGAACCATTTTGTCAAGGTTCGAAAACACTACTCATTGATTAATTGACTTCATTGGGGTCAGTGTTTCAATGTTGTTTGTTTTTACAGTAATTCATGTTTCCTCTATATACCCGTATCAATATCTTTCACTAATGATATTAATTAAACTTTTCTTTCTTTCGGTAAGCTGTGATCATAAAAAAACACGATCAAATCATACTTCACAACAGTTTATCCATTAATCAGTTCTTTTAATGTCCATTTGTTGATTTTGTTTTTTACTCCAACACATGTAAATAATCTTAATTAATCAACCTGTCAATAATATCATGCAAAATATATTGGACATTAAATTTATAATAAACAACAACAAAAACATTTAATATTTGATCATTACTTGATAAAGAACTCTAGTCGAAACGTCGCTCTGTAATAAGCTGTAACTTGTATTCCACAGAATTGGGACCTGTGTATTCCAGTTCAATTAATGAATACCATTAAAACAATTTTTATGTTTTATCAATAAAGCCTTTCTTAAATAAAGATTGGTATTTCAGATAATTTTAATTTGATTATGAGTAATAATACCACTGATAATTTATGCCAATAAGATGGTAAAATCAAACAATATACTTACACTGCTTGTACTGTATATGTAAGAAACCATACTAATAATAACACAATTAATACATCGGCACAAACATTTCTAGCATAATTCTTCATATTCACAATTATATCTGTAAGGTTTCCATGAATACGTTACTATTACTTTGTGATGCTTGAAATCGACGAATCCCGGGTTCCGTTTACGTATTATATTATTTATTAGTTACTGTGCTGTAACCCTTTAAAAATATTAGCGAATAAAATATCACCTGAAACCAGAATATATAATTATTTCCTCTGGATTAAAATGGCGGGCCGTTATGGGAGACCAAACAGCTCTTCATTCGGTGTTCTTAATTCTTAGTTCTTAATTCATAGTCCTTAATTCTTATTTCTTCATTTGTTGTCGTATTTCGACATTTGTATACCAATTATTAAACTCTTTATATAATTCTAATTTTAAACAATGTACTTATATTTTTGTAAATAATTTCGTAGAGGAGATTTTATCATTATATTGAAATACAATTAAATTAAAGAAAGATACAATTTCAGTTCTGATACGAAAAATGTCTGATTTGTAAAACAAATGTCTGAATTTAAGATACAAATGTTAATTTTAGTATACAAATTTCGAAATACGAGAAATGCCGAAATACGACAACAAAGAAGAAATAACAATTATGGACTATGAATAAAGAACTAAGAATTGTGAACACTGGATACAGAGCTCTCGGGTCTTCCATAGGCCTTGTACAGGGAACTGGACTCTCGAACAGAATATCACGGATTCGAAACCTATTGTGGGTTCGATAAAAACAATGTGAACTTTTCAAGCCATGTAATTACTTGTCGGAATGGCGAGTGTGAGGATTACATGTAAAGCCGACGTTCGTCCATGTACACATAAAGAACACGTAACGGTGTAAAATAGAAGAACAGGTGGAAACTTGGCTATCTGGGAACAATTCTCTTACTTTGCATTACACTAAATAAAATTGAGAATATTCCTTTTTTGCTAAATGACTGGGGGTCCATAATGTTTATACCCCCACCCTTTGACAACACTTTAACTAATACATGTAACGACTCGGCTCGCATGTCATTGCTTGGCGTTATCTGAATAAAAGATCTTGACACCTATTTCTACAGCAGTTATCGGGGTGCCAGGCAGTCGAAAACTCCATAGACTATATCTCACTCACAAGTGTGTCCACTGGGGCTTTTTCAAACGCTCTGGCGTTTTAACTAGAGTACCCCTTGTGGTGTAAGGAATACTAAACGGGATGTCAAGTTGTCGAATTCCATTCCTATACGCGCTCGTGGGATGTCGGGGGCTAGATATTGATATAGAATAGGGCAAGGGGTGTCAAATTGCCTGGCGTTTTAACCACAGTACTCCTGGCGGTTTGAAGCGGATGTAATCTTTATATAGGACAGGCCTTTGTTTACCAAGACGTGTTAAGCCCTAGACATTCGTGTGCTTTATCAATGTTTTATATCTTAGTCGGGTTTAACATAATTCAACAAATATTATGTAAATGTTTACATAAGAGACAAGTCACCATATGCAAACATCAGGGTGAATTATGACAGTGTAAAATACGTGAGAACTTATATTTTATATATTTATCCAAATTTCTTTATATTATGCATTAATATCGTGTACTGTTAATAGCCGGTATGCTATTCTCGGGTACATACAACTAGAAAATGTTTCAATATTAAGCTTGTTTCATCGATTAATAGTGTTCATCCTTTGAACTCTAAACGACTAACGTTTTAACTAATTTAAAATAGAATTATGAACAATAATCAGTCTGCTAGATAATTAAAAGCCTGTAAATCTGCTAGCGTCATGTGAAAACACTTTACGAACTTCCCTTGATTTACAAAGTCTCACAAGATGCCGCAACCATCGTTTAGGGAGACTAGTCAGGATATCTTGGGTTCAATCCCGAGAAACTTCCATCAGAACTCTATTAATTCAATTTGTTTACCCTTAACCTATAACCTTTATTTAAATATTTTAATATTATACTATCATATTTTAATCATGTTCGTACTCTTACGCTTATTATAAATTAAACTTTTATTTCCTTCCTTGTGAATAGCCCTGTATTAATCCGTAATTCAAGAGAATATTAACGTAATATCACTTAGCCTGTCTCTTTAATATAAATTAGTAGTATTAATTATTATGTCTCACCTACAGTCATTAATAACTTTAGAACATATTACATTAGTAACGTTCTTTACCTATAGCCGTTCAGAAGCTTATTCTTAAACCAGCTCAAAATCGCTGGTGGTTTTATAACAGCATCGTACTTTGCGTTCACACGTACTATATCTGACCATGGGAGCTTCATATTCTTTATTCGATAACATTGGCACTGTCTGACCCCGATATTTTCACAGGAATGTAACTTACTGCGTATTGCGCATGCTCAAAGCAAGCTGGAGTCGGGTTTTTTTTAAGCCAACCCGTTCAGACGGCTAAGATGAACCAGTTTAAAATAAAAAGCCTTCTCGGAGACAGGTGACGAGTTGGGGTTCAGACGCTTAAGTTAAACTGGTTTAACGATCCCCGGGGTTTTTAAACCAGTTCAACTTAAGCGTCTGAACCGACTACTATTAGGGTTACAGTGAACACTTTTACCTCATTAGTAGGGTTATACTCATTGGAAATTGTCTTCAATTACTTATCCTGACCGTATCTGGTTACTGTTAAGACATTCACATTGGGTCTATAAGATAGAATTGGCATATCTCTGAAATGTGTAAGAAACTAGTATAGCACCCACGAGAGATTCTGATAACCGTTAATACATCAGATAGACAGATACGCCTCCTTTTCTAAATACCATATCCATACACCATATAAACAATTTAATCGTTTTTGTTTTGTTAATATATTTCCTTTTTGAATTCAAGCAAAACAGCATTTGCATTTAATCTTGCATAATAATTATTTGTGCAGTTTAACAAGGTTTTCGGAAAAGGGGGGTTGTTAACGGAAGGTCGTGGAACCCGGAATGTTAATAGTGTTCACCCGATCACTACCCCAATGCACCATTAAACGCTACAGCATCTATCGTGTTATTGAAACAAATTTTGATGTACGGATGGACCGACAGACACACCCACAATACAAATTCTTTAGAAAGGGATGCATCGGGGTTGACATTAGACACACAAAGAACTATTCTAGCAAGAGATTTCTCCGTTTGTCACAGCTAGGGTTACTTTACTTAAAAGTCCGACCGCTTGACACACCGTAGACATTTGTAGATAAGAACAAATCCAGCCAAGATTGGCGGACTATTCTAGTTCAAGCATAAGACGGTTTTTAAAACATACTCCTGCTTTACACCTAGTAGACTACTATTGCATGGCTTGATACGACTTGAAACATTCTAGAAAAAAGATTACACCCCTAGACACCACGTTGACTATTCTTTACTACTCTAGGAAGAGACATCAAACGCTTGAAACTCAATAGAAACCGCAGAACTATTCTAAACAGCCTCTAATTAGATAGGAAATACTAACCGGCACTGTTTAATATATCTAATCATCATAGTATAGGAATACTACTTACAGCAGTCACACAAGGTTATACAAAAGATCAATAATTATAATATTGGAAATAATTATAAAGATCTACGATAACCAACGTTGAATATACTTGCTGTATTCGTACAAGGACGGGAAACACCACTGTTAAATATTTATATATCTATTGTATGAAAATGTAGGAATAAACTATAAAGATTGACAACAGTCTTCTAAATATATATTTTTAAAATAAATTGAGGAAGCAAATCACAGTTATTTACAGCAGGGAATGGAGTTTTAAATGTAAATATTATAGAAACAATCCATATGTCAAAGTACAATGTTGTGATTATAATGTAGGGAAAGACCGCAAGGGTCCACAGCTGTTATTGTTAAATATAATTTTGGTAATTTCGATACATCAGGCATCTCGATGGTAAGAGAGGCAACTGTTGTCTCTTGCCATTGTATAACGTCCGCTCCTCCCGGCGAAGTTCCTAAACTGACTTCATAATACCAGTAGTCAGATTGCACAGCCCAATCGACGTGGTCCCACTGCATGAGCAGGTTTCCATGAACAGGGCCACCACGTGGACTACTATAGGTAAATAGTTGACACTTAGACAACTATACTTGTTACGTAATTGACATCCAGAAACTATGCTAGGAGCTGATTTCTCCCTCATGGCATCCCGTGAACGTACTATATATTATAGTTAAGGTTTGCATTCGCTTGACACCCCGTGGAATATATACTCTTAACTACTCTATGGAGAGACATCAAACGCTTGAAACCCGGTGGACAACCGCAGAACTAATCTAGATCGCCTCTAAACAGGTAGGAAATACTAACCGAAGTTGTTCAATAGATATAAACATAATATAGGATTACTATATACAGCTGCCACAATTTGGGTGTTAATATTTATATATCTATTGTATAAAAATGTAGGAATAAATTATAAAGATTGACAGCAGTGTGTTAAATACATTTTTAAAATAGATTGAGGAAAAATATCACAGTTATTTGCTGTAGGTAATATTGTATAAACATTCTAGAAGAATCTACAATAGTTATTTGCAGTGGATAGCGGAGTTATAAACAATATAACCAGAATCTAACATAGATATTTTGAAATAATAATATCGGTATGTTAAAGTACAACGGTACGATTATAATGTAGGAAAAGACCGCATGGGTCCACAGCTGTTATTGTTAAATATATTCTTGGTAACTTCGATATATCAGGCATCTCGATGGTAAGGGAAGCAACTTTTGTCTCTTGCCATTGTATAACATCCGCTCCTCCTGGCGAAGTTCCTAAACTGACTTCATAATACAGGTTCTTCCATGGGGACGCAAATAAATCTCTCCATGACATTTCCAATGATTTACCATCAAATGATCTGGCAATTAGTAATTTTGAACCCGCTGAAATATATAGAATAATAATAATAGTAACTTTATTCATTCAGAATATACCATTCAATATAAACCAGTAGTCACATTGCACAGTCCAATCCAATAAGATTAGGAAAATGATCATATTTCTAAAAACAGGGCCAAAACAAAGTTCATCTGGTTAAATGCCCTATCGTTGAACATTTACAGCTTCATAGTTGCCCTAAAGTGTTTTTGAACCCCACTTCATAAACGAAATTAACGATGCCTCAAACTAGATCCAATTTATGACATAATCCAATAAAGAAAATGAATTTTTCTATTGGCAGAATGACTTATACAAACCTTGTAAAATTGGTGGTTGTGCTACAGATGATATTACTGTTGATAAAGAATTGTCTTGTCTTCCTAATACATTAATAGTAGAAACACTAACATTATAGATAGAGTTAGGTTGTAGTGATAAACTTCTTAATTTAGCCTGATTATAACTAATCTCTGTAACTCGAACTTCTTTATCTAAATTATAACCTGGACCATACACTGATACCTAGTAATAAAAATACATCAATCTAATACTTGTAACAACCAATATAAGACGCGTCAAGATGGCATATTTGGCTTAAGTTTATTGTAATTAGTTTCCTGCCAGGGCAATCTGTTTCACAGAGGATTACGAAAGTCTTCTACTAAAAACTCTGTAAAAGATGAATGCTTTCCGCACGTGACGTCACAATCAAGCGGCGCCCATCATTGGCTCAATGGCACGTGCATTCTTTACATAAGACGTTACTGGACCGGACGGAATGGTGCCTTTTATTCATTTGACATACCCATTTACCCCAAATAGGACATATTTTACCTACATTTACTACAAACACCATTATTTATTTTTCTAATGCTCAAAACATCAATGTTCTAGAATTTCATTTGCAGAAGGAAAAACGTTAATATTGGGGCGCATTAAGCCACACGGATGTCAACCCTATCAGTGATTGTAGCAGCCCAACGAATATTCACGGCTGATCAGTGTGCCAGGTAATGTGGTAATACTAAACTGAAACACTAATTGTTTTATTATGAAAAAAGACACTGTTAATTCTAGGCGCTCAAATGTGCACAGATAAGTGTTAAAAGTCCACTTATCTGGAATTTCTCCTTTTCTTAAACAATATATACCTGTATAGACTTGGTATCAATTCTGGTATTTTCTAAATCCCATTTTAATCGTAATCTATCAGTCAATGGATAACAATCATCCTTCACCGAATATGCAGATATTCCATCTTTATGAATGGCGATCTGACCGTCTGCTATGGCAGCCATTTTGATTATAACCAGAACGCCATCAGTAGTAGCTGTAGTTGGCAATCCAGCTTTATTATAACATCTTACAGTAGAATAAACTTGTTTAGAGTTCTGTATTTGATCAACACTGAGTTGTACTTGAGCAAATGATTGTTTATCTGGTACAGGAGTAAATGGCTGTATATCAACACCGCCGTGCGTTGAACCTTGTATATAAAACATTAATTGATAAATGTATACACGTGTGATTAATTAAATAACGTACATGTCTAGTTGAAACAAATAATAGATTGTATGTTGTAGAAATTAACAATAATTACAATCAACATTCGACGTTTGTTACATAGATATACGTCATTCGTTGTATGTTGTAAAGCAAAATGAAATTGGATTTAAAATCCTACTATTCTACACTGGCCGGGCTAATAAAGGCGATATTCGCCATAAGGTCTGCTACGAGGGGAATCTATATAACCGATTAACAAATTACGTTATTACAACGTTGAAAATTTCAAAGTATTACCTATAGCCCATTGACAATATTCTACTCCTGATTCTGGATCTCCTACTTTCCAATTAACTGATATAAGTTTGGTCAGCTGGAAATTTACATCATTCTCTAAAATTCAACAAAAGAGAAAGACAAGTTAATGTATTAAACAAGAAACAATTTTTGGGGCTATCGAGATTATTCGAATTCTATTTTCATCCGTTATGTGGTTTTGATACGAACCAAAGTTTAAACCTTCGACAATGTTAACCGTGATTTGGTTTAGTAAAGAGTACAATCCTGCCAAGTAATAACCAAGTTTCAACCCTGAACTTGGTGTTGATAACCATTCTGAATAGATCATAGGTTCTGTCAATATTATTTAAATAGATGATATTTCATTGTGGTGGCCAATAATATTTTTCCATTAAAGTACCTCACAATAAACGATTAATTTCTTACCTATACCATCGTTTATCTCTGATATTATTGGTGGAGTCATATCAACAACAATACTCTCTGACTGGCTGACAGTTGTCAGTCCGGCACCATTGGTTGACATCACGGTCAGGTATATTAGTGTATTATGGGCTAATTTTAGACCGGATGCAGTAGCTTGCTGATTTCTACCAACACTTGTGAACGACCGAATCTGGGTTCCACCTTGCACGGTTCCTGAAATTAGTATGATTGCTGATTGAAAACCGTTGCCAAAAGGATTTTAGAAAAGAAGAATGCTCCCTGAGTAATTTTCCAATATATTATTTGATACTAAAATCAATTTGATTTCTAAATAAAATCTACAAAAAACAGGAAATTAATTGCTAAAACTAAATACCTACATGATTTAAACACTATTGTATTACTTAATTATAGTCACTGATATATTTACATATAGTAGTACATGTATTCAAACTAAACTTACCTAGTGCCCATTGATAATCTGTAATAGGACTTTGATCATCTTTAAAATGCCAGGTAAGATGAAGAGATGACCAATAAGGTCTAAACACTGTATGATGTATTAAATGATTAGAGTCACTTGTTATATCTATATAATTAACTTGTTGTACATATACATCATCTACAGCTAATATCATATGTAATTTACTTGTACCAATTCTTATCACTTCTCTTGCTTCTCTTGGATGGAATACATAAGTAAATTTATTCCATAATATTAATGGCTGTTGGTCAATGTCACATATCCCCTGACATCGTTCTGGGTCAAGGCTGAATGTGTGAGTTTCTTGTCCGAATTGCACAAAACCTTCCACGTTGTGATGCTGAATGCTAACATCATGTGGATATCCAACATGTACTATAACATGATAAGCACTTTGGGGGTTTAAATCAAAAACTGTTTGTTGAATATGACCTTTCACTTTAATATAGGCTCCACCCTCTTTTGAAACGGAAGGTTGTGATTGGATGATCTTAATACACGAGGTGGAGTTAATATGCCAACGAGCTGGTGGTTGGTCATCACATTCCTTATTTGATTCCGTCACGCCTTCTTCAAATGATGGATTGGCGATGAGATTTTCTCCAATATATTCTATATCAACCGGTACTGGGGGTGTGGTATCAATTGTAATACCATCAGACACTGCTACATCAGATTCCAACCCACTTCCATCTACAGCATACACTTTATTATAAATTTTCATACCTGTAAAATAAAATATAGTAGTCGTATTTGTTATGTTGGCGGTAACACGTTGATAATAATATATCACATTTGGAAACAAAACATTCAGAAATTCATTCTTTGGAAAGATATGGCTTGAGACGTTATGGGATGGTCTTGAGGTATATTATATTTGAGGGGACTCTTTCCAAAGGCATTTGAAGAGGTAAAAAATCTGTTTTCATTATCTTGTCCACTATACTACAGTAAGGGACCAGTATCGCACGTGTCGAGTGATATATCCCTACTGTAGAACACATAGCGTCACGATAATGAAAGGATTTTTATTTAATACTTCAACTCTTCGTCTAATCGAAATTGAGATTCGGAATTAATATGGAAACTTTAGAATGCCTACCATGATTTAAAGGTGAGGTTAGGTTTACAGACACTCTAGTATTTAATCCTACAGCCTTCCAGTCGTGTATATTACAATCTGTAGTACTAATACCAGTACCAATACACCAGTAATATTTAACTATACCAGTACCACTATCAGTAAAACCATACCACGATGATGATATAACTTTTGTAGCGTTTTGGTAATCTTTATCATATATATCTGTAAATATGAATTAATAAGAGACCGTATCCCCAAATTTATCATGGTTGTCTATAAAAATCATGAATAATTAAACTTATCACTGTTACCACTGTTTTTCGTGTATTTTGTACACGGTGAACAGTCCATTTGCTAATTACATCATTTTGCCTGTACCGTTTTTTTAGGACTTCGAATTTTGTCTTATGGTTTGGGTTGTTCGTACTTGGTTGTATTTCATTATTATCACAAAACAGGAAATTTCTTAGGGAAATTTAAATCGGCTAAAATAAGTCTATGAGTAGTGTCGGGTAATTTAAAGGTGCCCGCAACGCCCCCCCCCCCCCCCAAGAACTCACAAATCTTTGAATAACACTGTTGATTGTAATTTTTCTTTGTGCAAAGCAACCAAAATAACTGAAACTTTGGACAATGATCGTACGCAGACGAAGTTCAAGAAGCTGGACCATTGTAAGATTTAATACAAATTTTACGGGGTTCTGTTTTTGGGGCAACTCTATATTCAATAATTTCAATAGTTTACATGTACGTACGTGTTTTTTTGGGGCCACTCTATATTCAATAATTTCAATAGTTTACATGTACGTACTTACCATTACCATCATGTATAATACCGGAAGTGGGAGTTGTATTGTCTATTAATATTCCATCACTATTGGCCCAGCTCAATAATCCTGCTTTATTATAAGCTAGTACAGTACTATAATATTCTCTATTCTCTTGTAGATTTAGATTAGTAGCTGTATAGATACTAGTATTTCCAGGTACTCTTGTAGATGACTGATGAACGTTGTGGCCTACATTTCAGAAAAATCGCTATTAATTACACTAGTAAAGATGCAATATGTAAGATTTAGATAAATAGATAATGAAACAGCAATAAAAATAATATATTGAAAATTTCAGTTCTCTATTTTGAGGGAAGTTGTCAGTGTTTAAGGTTTTGCTAAGAATAGCGTAGTCTCGATTTTTATTAATGTAACCATTGTTATCATATTTCAAATCTTGACATTGCAATGGTCTAGAGAGTTGATTACGGGCTTGTCTTCTGAATAAATTTCTAATAATTGATATAACATTTGAGGCCAAAAGAAAGTTTTGCAATCTTTAAGACCCACTCTACTTGATAATGAGATTGGTCGGGACTGGTTCAAAAATATCTTTAGGAATGGAAACATCAGTTTAAAAATGTTGTCATAAAAATAATAAATACTTGTTTCCGTTAAACATTCAGGTTCGGAAAAGTTATTCAATGTGATTATGTTAGTATTAAAACCCACCTTGTGGATGAGTGCTTATATAAGGCTTAAAATAATCGAATCCGTATATTCCTCCTCTAAATTTATTCTTCCAACCAATAATAATCTGATTGCTTGATGTTTGGTAATCTAAATCGTTAACACTTAATATAGTTTCTAATTCTTTTATCTGGATAAAAAATAAAGAAATATATCTCAAAATCAAATCAATAATTCTATTTAAAATAGGTTAATCAAAACGGGGAAAAGTAGTCGATATATTATTAAATAGCTTGGTGTTTTATCTTATTTTTAAGTACTTACAGCAGCACCCGCTATGTGACTGACACTAGGAGCAGACGTCAGTGGTGTAATACCAGGAGACTTAAATATCGCATATTGATTTGCATTATACCATACCCTCACAAATACACTATATGGCACAGACTTATCTAAAACTTTAGCTGTAATAAATAAAATAATATTACGAAATTACATGTACTAGAAACATAGTGGGACCTTAAGCCGATCCCTGTGACACACCTTTACAAGAAAGAAGACTTTTGTTTATAGAGCTTTTTACGTATGTTTCAATGTTTATAGCTGAATGTATTGATAAGGTATCCTATTGTAACTGAGTAAAGGTTGTGTGATTTGTTAATATTACATACTAATAAATATACAGTATTAGTGATTGTTTCTTGAAAGAAATGAATAACATTTTTAAAAGGTATACCTGTAGGTAAAGTAATTATAGTTTCGGTATTTTCACCAACATCAAACCATGTCCTTTCTGTATCAGTGTCATATATTCCACTGGGTGAATTTTCACCGGAATTTCCAGCACTGCATTCATATCTAAAATATCATATGCTGAGTTTGAATTCATGGTAATTGCTATGTAATGAATTAAGCTGGTCTTGGAAGGCTGAGGCCTAGATCATCATTGTTGGTTTATTAAAGAGGTACCATTTACCTAATAGATGAGTGACCCTGTTGGTTTATTAAAGGGGTTTAATTTATCTAAATTTAATTTAATTTATAGACGAGAGACCTTGTTGGTTTATTAAAGGGGTTTAATTTGCCTTATAGATGAGAGACCGTGTTAGTTTATTAAAGACGTTTAACTTATCTAAGTTTAATTTACCTTATAGGAGAGATACCTTGTGGGTTTATTATCCTCCATCTGGCAGCTAGAAAATTATCAGACGATGTGTAGTAAGACTGTGTAGCATCAGATGACATCAAATTAGTCATGTCAGTAACTTGGATAATGTTATTTGGATTCCCTGCAAGAATGATTATAAATAAGAAATCAATCACGTGGCGGATAACATAAAATATACAAAAATATAGGAATAGTGTGGCATATTACATCTGAAATTAAGGTAGACTAAACACAGTGGGCCATTACTGTGGCGAATGCAAAGGAAACCCTAACAGAAAAGTTCACAAAGAATTAATTAATGAATAATTTTAATAATATACCTGTTGAGATGTCTCTACAGTTGTCAGCATCTGAACATGTTTTGTCTTGTGCAGCACAAACACAATGTCCAAGACAATTATACGGTTGACATCTCCTGACTAAATCTAACATTCCTCCTTCTACAAGTTCAAATTCAGAATGAGCAGGTTGACTTTTTAATCCAACCTATATCAAAAATAAAAATGAGATGATATGTAACACAATAAAAGACTAAAATTAAAACATATTGTTAGTTAATAGATACGGATACTGAAGTGGCAATTTTGCCCAAGTCTGATACACCCGATTTAGAGGTGTAATTTCTCTTGTTCTACTGTAGTACATATATCATATACTAGAAAATGATTAAATAGCAATAATTACCCCGTTAACAGCCCATACAGATATGAAAACAGAATTGCCCATATGAAGTGTCTTGGTAGTTATTGTAACTGATTGTACCACTCCTTCATCATTAAAATTATCTCCAGCCACATGTTGAAACGTGGTTTGTTGATCGCCCTGTTAAAATATTTTTTCATAAGAGAATTTCGTGAAATAAACAAAAATCTGTCTTATTACCTAAGATTAATTGCAGATCGAAAAAAAGCATTTTATTTATAAGATTTTGGGTGTTTGAATGCTGCTAATTTACGCCAAAAATTGTATTATGCTCAAGACTACCACATATTACCGTAATTAGAGATACTTGCCTGGTTGAGATCGGTAAAGAAAGGTTTGGTCCCAACACTGACTTTATACTCGGTTATACCAGTATGTAGATCGGCAAATCCCAACCATGCTAACTTAATAGACGTAGAAGACCAGTGGTTCCAGTTATTCATATCTCTGTTTAAGTTAGCGGCGTGGTCAGTATCAATAGCAAACATACCTGAAACAACATTCACTAATTATTTCATTGGGGAAGATACACAATTTGTAATATGGTAAAACTTTAATTCTCCAAAATGACTAGAACAAAACCAAAACGACATCGAATTCGGATTGTTCATAATTATCAGATTATAAATTACTTAGTCATTTTAGAGTGGAAAACAAATTAAAAAAAATGAAAATTAAAATTGCCTGTTTTCTTAGAGTACGTGGATTTATTTACATCGAGAATGAGTTATCAGATATCATGACATTTGTTCTTATATAATGTAAGCATAACTATAAGCAATTTTAATCGATACAAACAATACACGTACCTCTGGTAGGTGGTGTAGAATCAACTGTTATATCATCTGTAACACTCGACTGGCACAAACCAGCTAAATTACAACCAATCACTTTAACTTTATATTTACTACCGTCGTGTAGAGCTAGACCAGAAAACGCAAACTCTGTTACCGTACTAGGAATCTGAAACAAAAATAGTAATCTATCCCTTAAAAATTTTCCAACTATACAATTTTACCCAGGCACTGTCCAGTGGACATCCTCGTAATGCCACTGTATTTTTCTAAATTACTGAATTCATTATAGGCATGCTTATTTTTTTATCAAAGTGTTTCATTTTTCAAAAAACAAAATATGTTTAAAATTATCGATAGGACTTACCTCCATAGCTGAAGAATTAAAATCTCCCAATAAATGAGGTGAAATAGAAATGTATTGTCTTTCTATATCTGATTCATCATCAGTAAACTTCCATTCAATTTTAATACTAGATTTTGATATGGTAGTTGAAGGTAAAACAGAACTAAACGATGAGACGGAGGCTGCCCTTTGTACTACAACTGGTAATGTTGTATCGATCTTAAAACCATTTGATGTAACTTCGCTGTATAAACCTAATAAAATAAAATCTAGGTGCAGTGGCGGTTTTGAAATGCACAAATAATACAAACGATGATGATATAAATATAAAAGTAATCCTATGCATTTTTACAAAAGAAAGATGTCGATTCGTCTACAATGAAGCCGGGTCTAGAGGACATGCAAAGGGGTGATAACTCTAACCAATTTTAAAAAGGGAGAATATTTCATGTAGGAACCCTTTTACCACTTACATAGCGAATTTATACATTGGGTCCACAACAGTAATGCTTGTTCAAGTAAGATATAACTTAAATTATTGTTTTTGTAAGTGTCATTAGCGTCATTAAAATAATTTGAGTCATACCTGCTTTATTGTAACATCTAACAGTAATATAAATTCTAGTATCAATAGGCAATAGCTTATTATCAGGTAAATTAGATCTATAGGCCAGTTCGACCACTGGTAAAACTTGAGGGCTAAGTAACTCTTCGCCTCCAATGGTTGTTCCTACTCTCCATTCATATCTCGCTATACCAGATTGTGCATCTTTAAACCCATGCCATTTGGCACCAACAAAGTTTCTGAAATCAGGATGACAATCCTTAAAAATTGCACACAACACATTATGTTAACTTATTCAGTAGTAGAATCTGATTCTGGAAGATAATAATTGCAACACTCTTATATAACCCTAACTAACTGCCCAGAACCAATTTATAAATGTCAATCATCTAATTAAGATAAGTTCCCAGCTAAATCGTTCGGGCGATCGACAATGGTTGTAGCATATGTATTCTTTAGTAGGCAATGAGGTCATTTACATGACAAATTGACGAAATTGAATAGGATTCTTCGTTTCACTAGTTTAAATGATGCATATCAACATCATACGGATAGGATAGAACTTTTGTTAAATAGAATCTTCATATCAATAATGTAGGCATATAATATCAATTTTAAAACAATCAGATGATAAATGTAGTCTTAAGAGTGTTCACAAGAACTTGTGGACGGACGGACGGACGGGCGAACTGGGGAGATGGCGATATACGATCACGTATAAAAATGGGTTATTGTAAAATGCCTTCTAAGACAATATCTACTGCAGCGGTCCCATAGCTGCGGAGACTTGATAACCGTGATCCAATAATATTCGTGGATCCTCATGTCAATTTTATAGTTTGCTCTGAAAACGGAAAACTAAACAGACTTGATAATCGTGTTTCAATTACCTGGTTGCTTGGAATTCTACATCTAAATCTTTCGTTCCATCTAAAACTCGTCCCACGTCCGGTGATGTCACGTCAATTATTACCCCGTCAGAAATGGCCGACGTACACATGTCAGCCATATTGCACCCTGTTACCGTGGTGATATATTTTGTTCCAGGAGTAAATTTGGACGTTGGAAAGGTAAAATCTGAAATATGTATCGGTTTTTAAAATTTATTAGAAGATCTACTTAATTTATTTGAACTAGTCCATATTTTTACAATAAAACTTAACTAAAATCTGAAATATCTACCTAATTTTAAAGAGAATAGCCCCTATTTTTACAATAAAACTAAACCACCTCTTCTTGGGAATATCATCAATAGTTCTATGACAGAAAAGTTGGATTGTATTTTGTAATAATATTTTCCTTACGTGTAGATATTCCTGTTTTGATTTCTGGAATTATGTCATCACAATCAGCACAGGTACCAACTTTAACAGTATAGTATTGCATTGATGAATGGGGATCATGGAATCCTTGCCATCTAACAGAAAATGGTGATTGGTTAGTTATATAATCTACGTCATCTCCGGTATAGTTTGTATTAAGAATATCGATGACATGTCCTGTGGTAGGAGGAGTTGTGTCTACTGTCACTGGACGAGATATTAATGTAGTAGATAACCCTGCACCATTAATGGCCTGAAACACCACAATAGACAAGAGTTATTTTAAAATTATATTGGAAATTACATCAGCTATAAGTATACCGTCTTAACGATTAGTGTCAATTTCTTTGAAAAAAATAAGCTGAAAAATAATAAAGCACAATGTGTGTTCCAACCTTATCTGTTACATCAAGCATAATTCATTAAATATTTATACATGTATTATATCCAAAAACGTAATGCAAAATTACAATAAGAGATATACCTGAACTGTGACGTAATAAACGTGTCCATCTTGCAATTTTTGTTCTACATTCGCTTCATCACAATCATTATCTGTTATCATATATTCCCTAATGTTTTCATGGCCTGGTCTAGTACCGACTGCCCACCGATACTGACTTATACCACTTTCAGTGTCTTTAAATGATCCACTCCAACTGTAAATAAATCAAATACAATGGCTCAGACTCTTAATACATTATTTACAATTAATGAGGGGAGACTTCCAACTGCCAATGAATCTTTTACATGGAATCTAAACCGAGGCATTCTGATCTATAAATGATAAAAGGTATAGTACACGTGTCGAGGTAGGCTTACTATTTCACGCCTTCAAAAACACCGGTAACCAAATACTTTGGCTGGGGTCAATGGCTTTCATTTTATGTTGTTTACTAACACTAGATTCTATATAAACCTACCACGCAGACAATACATCATTTGACTGTATATATGTATTAGTAAATTGTATAGGTTTAGATGTAGTTTCTGGTGGACTATTATCAATAATGAAACCTTCAGATGAAACGGTTTTTGTCCTGTTTACAAAATCAATTGCTGAAAAAAAAAACAAAAAAAAAACAATAATAGCACTAAACAAACAATAGTGGAACCAAGGGATGAAAGAAATGGGTGGGTACTAACGAACGAGCAATTTTGCCAAGCGGGAAATAGAAATCAATTCATTTTGTATAGAAGATTGGAATATGTAGCTTTATAATTAATTACACGACTTTAATACATGATTAACAAATCTAATTTAATCGTTTCTATTTGCTTTTATTTAAGTTATACATTTTTTTATAGTTCTAATTGTGAAACAGAAACATGAATTTATACCTACCTTCTATAGTGACGTAATAAGTGTGGCCATTTTGTAAAGAAAGATGGTGGAATATTTTATGATTTATCAAACCAACATTATGTTTAGTTACAATATCTTCACCTCCCTGTATAGAACCTTTATAAGTAAAAGAAAATTTACAAAATGTAAAGAACAGCATATTTACAGATTGACAATAAGGTATGTTCGTTCACTTTTAACTTGTTGATTCAGCGATCACTGTCGTATCCTTGAAACAAGTTAACCTTACCGATATATAAATGATATTTTGATATTCCACTTGGATGAACAGTTTTTCCACCATTTTCCTCTACGTCAAGAAAACTATCCCAGTAGACAGCTACATCATTGTCGGATGACTGAAATAATATATTGGTTATTCATATAAAACTATCACAAAAACATTACTTCAGTACTGATAAGTTTATTAAAACAGCTATAATCAAATACGAGAAACAACCGATAGCTATATATACTTCCACCAAACATCTCTCTACTTGTGGAGGTTGCAGTGACAAATCTGTTTCTAAGATGACGTAATCGTATTGCCTGATCTTCCTGAAGTGACGTTTGAAGCACTCTCATTCTAAGATTAATTATTGTCTGGCGTGAACAATTAAAGGCTCTTGCAACAATGAGCACAGACTGACCAGCATAGAGCCTACCTATAGCATGTAGAATGTAGACGTTCTACATTTGAAATAACAATTTTAATTTGTTTTTCCAGTTCAAGTTACGTGTGCGTGTTCAGTTTAAGCAAACTTGCATCGATTGACCTCACGAGTTTGTGTTTGCACGTGTTTTTCAGGTTTTTCATCTTTATATGCTCAAAAGTCACGTGATCCACGTGACTTAACGATTTTATGAAATTAAAGGCTTCTTACTACTTACTATCGTTAGAAACACTTTAAAAAAATTTGTTGAAATTAAGTTTTTAATTTGGCTGAGTATATATAGCATATTATCCGAGGATGGAACCATTATCCCGAAACACTATTAATCGGGCTAACAGGGAATTACAAGGAATGAATGACACACCAAATATTATATGTCTTCGAGTATGCTAGGATAGAGATAATCGGGTTCGACTATATTTTTTTAGAACTATTTACCTGGTATTTAAAATCTTCCAAGTTCTCCACCCACACCCGACCACCATTTGGTGGAGTCAAATCAACAGTTACTCCATCACTACATGCGTTTACTTCTTCCAAATCTTCCGTCCATTTTTCATGACCAGCAACAACAGCATCCGCATGGATACAGATATAATACCGCCTTCCGTGTTTTAAAGTATTTTGAGTTAACACATTGATGTATTCGTTTTCTGAGAAAAGAAATATAAAGAAATGCGGTAAAACTGGAGTCTTAATGATGAAGTCAACGAAGACTCCTTCAAAGTACGTGTTCATATTATAGTTGTTAGGCTTAAAGAAATGGCACAAGGAATCAATGGAATAAAGCCTTAATGACATTTGAAGATTACTGAAACTCCCTCACCGGTTTGTCCACACTGAATAACATCTGGATGTGAACAAGGATCTCTTATCGTTATCTTCGGTTGAGTAAAATGTGTTAGAGTAGAGAATGCTGGGTCTTCCAGTAAACCCCAAGTATAGTTTCTATGTCTTAATGTGGGCCATACGGCTGATATAATATTTTTATAAGGTGTATAGTCCACATCTGGTGTAGACCAGATTGCGTTCTGATCCAGAGAAATGGATGTTCCTAGTTCATTTGTGTTGGGATCTGAAATACAAAACAAACAACATCTTCAAGTTATTGAAACGCTACTCATAAAAGGGTGGATATGTCATAATCATTGGATCTGTCACAACTGCGAGTGTGTATTTGTGTGTGTGTGTTTATTTCAATTTCACGATATATTCAAAGAGTACTTACCGTTATTTAATGGCTGTCCTATAGCATCTACAACAATAGCCGGTATAATTAATACCGGATCTACAGATGAACAGTTTTTAATATCCGACGATATTATTGTTGATAAACGAGCTTTATTAAATATTCTTACAGCCAATCTTCTGCATTCACTAAAATCAACTTCACCATCTAAATTAATTCTAAACTGAAACTAAGAAATACAATAATATTACATGAAATAGTTTGTCTTTATGGCACAATTTTGAACAAAGGTTCGTGTGGTTGCATAGTTATCCTGTTGAAAAGAACCACACAAATGTTTTTGCTTCAACGCAACATTTTCTGTGGTGCACACCACGTTTGCTTACTACCTCTTTTCTGTCTATTGGTTTGCCTAAAATCTGTAATCAAGTTTACTTTTTAGGGCATTTTCATAATGTATACAGCTGTAACAGATTTATAAAAACATACAGACAATCTTAAAATTTAGATTCCTACCATTGTCTCGCTGATTTTCTGCACATTGTTTACTTTACTCCATTTAGTAAACAAATGACTATTATGTTTATTATCTGTTATACTCCACATATATTTATCTATGGTAGACTCCACAGAACACACTTTATCTTCGGTATTACTCTTGTAAGTCAAGCTAACATCTAACTGAGATATGGAATAAAACATAAAATGATAACCGTATTATAATAAATCAAACCTTCATATCAGATTACATTTAGTAGCTCATTGGCAGATTTTAGGTTCATACCGTGTTAATTGTATACTTCGTTAGGTTATGCAGTCGGTGTGCTCATTAATGTGTTGGTACAACGTTATATTAACGTAACGTTGATATCTAGGTGACTGTGTTATCATTCTGCCAGCAACAATTACTATAGTGAGCTGCAAATTAAATATTTGATTATGTATAAATATTGGACATAATTAGTTGTATTATATTATTTATATTTGAATTACCTGGGAACCATGCATCTTTTTGTGGAGTATATCTATATGTGGCATATCAGGTTTGCTCAACACTGTTACACCATTACTGACTACAGGTTGAGAACAAACTTCACCCGAACAGAACCTCACACTACTTCTATATGTTTTACAATAATCTAATGCTACTGGTTGGAAGATTTGACCAGAATTTGATAGAAACTTCTTATCTTCTACATTGTGCCATATATCCTCTGTTAAACAATGAATAATAGTTTAATAATAACAATAATAACATTTTAATATCCGTTTGCCGTGCTAAGTTCTTTATTTTTATCAACCATACAATTTATGTAAATTTTAACAATCGAACGCTACTACTCTACAGATTCTTTTTTTCTTATTGTAATTATAAATATATCCAAATGCTATAGTCAACAATATCAACCCCTACCAATGCATTATATTCATTTATTTCAAAGTAATTCAATGATTTATTTCGAAGTAATTTAACTATTTATTCAATGATTTATTTAAAAGTAATTCAATCATTTATTTCAAAGTAAATCAATCATTTATTTCAAAGTAAATCAATCATTTATTTACCTGTGTTTTTCTGTCTCATTTGTAACGTCCATTTAATATCAGGATACATATGTTTATATGCATTTGATATTGTCCAATGTGCCATGTAATAAGATGTTGATATTTGATAGTCAATATCCGACTCACAATCTGAGCTTGAATTCTGTGTCAGAAAAAAAAATGGCGTATAATATTTGAGAGTTTTTTATTGAATTTATTATAGATAAATATATGAAAAATGATAATACCAATAACTATTAATACTTCCAGTATCAGTTCAATAAAATCAATATTGTACTATTTTTATCTTACTAATATTAGGAAAATAGTTTACCTGTTGCGAATGGTGGTTTGGTAGCCAGGATAGTCTTTCTATGTTTGTTAAAGTGAAAAAAAAGTAATATGGTATAAGGATAGGCATATAATGTGATGTTTTATTTGGAAAAACTTGGATTGAAATTAGGAGTAAAATAGCTTTATAGCCATATTATGACCATGCATTGTACATGGTTAATATCAAATACAAGAGACATAAATGTGACCTTTGCTGTAGGCCTACACCAACTATTGGTTTTATGAGATGATATTATAGTTGATGTCATATGTTTATATCTACGAGGGTAATCTAAATTTAATCATCATCACAGTATTTACGAGGCAATGTTTATTCGTAAAAAATGTGGTTGTGAGGTAATCTTTATTCGTAATCACTGTAGTTATGAATATGGCTGTTTAATAATTTACCCTTTTGCTGACAATTAGAGCCATCTTTTATCCGAACTTCATTATTCAGGTTAACATTTTTCTGAACTATAGTGATACCATTAGACGATGCCTTTCTTGTTCCAGCGTCACTCCTAGCTGTTACCGTTACAAAGTATGTCTAAAAATAGTAACAATAATAATATTGACAGAATAATACCAATACATACAAATGTAGATTTCTATATTTGTGCACTAGACTAGTCAAATGTTCGTTAAATCTGACCCCAAGTTCACAAAACATTCTCAGACTTAAGTTAAGAATTTACTCAATTTTCAATCAGTTTATGAGAAATATCTTTGATCCAGAAACACAAAACTTTGCACATAGTTTCTTATTGACGCATTTGATACATTAATACAACAACTGTTTTATAAAGGGCTATATTTAAGTTAAAATAAGGCGAAAAATTTTGAGTAATTTCTTAACTTAAGTCTAAGAATTCTTTGTGAACTCGGGACCAGAACATCATTTTTCTTAATGATTTTGATGTGCTGAAAACGAATATCGATGTCCCCAAGCGCCAAATGCTGCTAGATTGTCATCGACGTGAACGTCTACAGTTTGCCCAACAACACATATGAGAGTCGGTATTGCCCATCAATTGCAGATGGCAGGACCAGAAAATGGCGTCGAAGTGGCCAGCGTTGCTCTGACCAATGTGTCATGGAACGTGACTCATGGGGTGTTCCAAGCATAATGGATTGGGGTGGAATCGGCCTGTACTAGAAAGTGTGTCCTGTGATGTTCCAAAATCTTGGTCCAGGGAGAGGAGGTGGCATCACAGCAGTGCGCTACATCGACCAAGCTCTCAGACCCCACGCCATACCACATTCCGCACGTCATCGAGACAACGTTTTCCAGCATGACAACGCATGTGCCCACACCGCCAGAGTTACTCGGGACTTTCTACAGCAGAACGATGTCAACGTTATGCACTGGTCATCCCTTAATCCAGACTTAAACCCAATTGAACATCTTTGGGATAAAATTCAGAGGAGACCAAACACAGCCAATGGATTGTGCCAGACTTTTCTGAGAGTGTGGTGCCAATGGCGTTCACCAATCGTCTGGTCCACTCCATGTACAGACGCTGTGCTGCTGTTATTGATACTCGTGGTGGATACACCAGGTACTGATGTATAGACTTGTGTACAGATTCTAAACCTTCTCGTAAAGTCTTGGAATTGTGATGAATTAATCACTAATGTGTCAACATTACTTTGATCCATTTAGTAAGTCGTTTTTTAGAATGATTTGATTAAGTGCCTCTATGATTTTGAAATCGTACTGGCGTTTATTTTGTTGTGGAGGCTAGGCCCAACATTCAATCGCTACTATCTCGGTTCAGAGTTGAGCAATTTGACTGAAATTTTCAGATTATTCCCTGTACATTATGGTAGACACGCACAAATATCCAAAAGGAAAGGGACATCAATACCAAATTTTGATCAATATGGCGGTCATCTTGAATATTACGTAATAGTGACGTCACAGGGGCATAATGACATCATTTTTTGTTTTAATGGGGTCGACTTTCTATATGTCTGTAATACATTAGGCCCAAAGGTCAATAGTTAACAAGATATCTGACAATCTAGCAGCATTTGGCGGCCATTTTGTATTTATGCTAATTAAACGGTCAAAAACTCGAATTTCGGCTAGAGAACATGGATATTCGTATTCAGCACACCAAAATCATTAAGAAAAGTCATGTTCCCCACTTTTACTAAAAGAATGCTCCTTGATTTTTAAGGAAGGCCTTTTTCCAGAAATTTAACCAGTCTACACGGGTCTGAAAGGATGGGGAACAGCTATGGACAGAGCAATAAGGAGATTTTTCTGACGAACGAGTATCTTGTAGCTTTTGTATACAATTGTTGCATTAAAGGATCCCACTTACCTTGTGCAGCTGTAAATTAATCCCGAGAAACGTATGCTGGGTCTTACTGCCAACGTTTTCATCTTTTATATCACTAACAAGTGGTTGTGAACCAATACCAATACTGTAAGTCACGTGTTCGGCCATATCATCAGATTCAAACCCAAACCATCTTGCTTTTAATGTAGTGGTCGACAGTTGAAAATTACTGTCTTCTAACTCCTAAAGGGAAAATTATATAAACATAGACAGATGTGTTCCAATAGAGAAATACAATCACAGATGAAAGCCTATGTTTACCATATGGTTGACTATTAACGTTATTTAGTCTATGTATGTGACAACTGATACACTTAGAAAGCTGGAAAGGTATTTTGTAATATACGTTTAGTGGAGATAGAGGTTTCTGTAACCAGCTATGTAGATTGCAATGTATGAGAAGAGATCCTCGGTCGAAGTTACCAAACATGATTCGATATTATATTTTTAAATATAATTAAAATTTTAAACAAGCTACCCCACTGTCACAATACCGCCAACTGTTGAAAACAGCTAACACAAAGACAGGATAACAATACCATTAGGTTATTATGTGCATTAAACTAGATGAAAAAGCATACATGAAAAAGCATATATGAAAAAGCTTACATTAACTCCAAAGTCAGCTGCCTCATCAGGTAGAGCAACTTCAAATACAACTCCCTTTGCTGGTTTTCTGGTATTATGAATATATGGATTAGATGTGAACACACTGTGTAATCCAACAATGTTCTCTACTCTTATAGATACATAGTAGGTAAAGTTGTGATGTAAATCCCAATGAAGATCCTCCATGGAAAAAGCTGTACAGGTTGGTGGGTTAGCTAACATACAACTTCCGCCAGACGATAAGGAAGAATACGGATAGACCTCTTCACTTCCCGGTGAACTACCTATATAATGAAATACATTGCTTCTGTATATTCATGACAAAGAACAACCCTTTCGTTTTTCAGATCCGAATACAATTTTATGATGACTATTCTCCTAATAGTTGTCAGATTTGATCCCATTCCCGAACACTATTATAAACTACTTATTAAAAACATTATCTTCTTTAAAAAAAAAAGAGTTTTTCGCGAAGGCAGAACTCATGCATAAACTTACCTACGGCCGCTGTAAAGGTAAGTTGCGACGATTCGGGATCAGATACAGTTGCTGCTGACCAATCGGCTTCCAATATCTCATCCTCAAATTTAACCAATACCTCACCACCAAGAGTAAGGGGAATAGTGTGAACTAAGATCGGACCTAATCCCTGGAAAATAATTATAACATGTTTTATGGGTACCATAAGTCTTATCGAAATATTCTAACTTTTTAAACTTTTGTAGAAAAATAAACCAATATTTGATTAAAGTACTAGAATCATAAACAAGCGCCACCAACCTGAACAGTTTCCTTTCCAGCTTTGTTAATTGCCTTAATACTGATAAAGAATTCGGTTCCATCACTAAGTTGCGGGTGGTAGCCACGGTACCAAGAATGGTGATGGGTTGATGTAAATGGTAAAATGTCAGGGGCAGAAACTGAATTTTCTGCAGATGCTAGACCAAATTTATAATTGTAAATTTCTGTATTCATCAAACTACCCTTAGCAGTCCAATTAACATATAACTGAAATAAAATTACTATATGTTATGTTCTTGTCTTGTTTTTAGATTGTTAAGACCTATGAAAATGGGGCTCAACCCGGTAAAGAGAATTCGATAAATATTTTTTACTGCGTTACTAATTCGGATTTACTAGAGATGTGACCAGAATGCCCCCCAATTCCGAAAATAATCACACGGTTCCCGGAATCAACTGCATCTTCTTAGTGGAAATTGCTGACACAGTATTGCTTATATGACATTGTGGGGTCTGCTATACGTCCAAAAATTAGATTGCGTCAATATGATCAATTAAGACTAAAAATTATACAATTTTGTGATATAGCCTCCAAAGTAAATCTAATTCTGATTTACTAGAGATGTGACCAGAATGCCTCCCAATTCCGAAAATGATCACACAGTTCTCGGAATCAGCTGTATCTTGTCAGTGGAATTTGTTGACACAGTATTGCCTATATGACACAGTATTTTATCACCCAATAATACATTCTACAGTAGATATCGCTTGGGTGATAAATTTCATAATCTCCTAAGGAGATATCGCTTTACATGAATTTGATTGATCAGTTAGAAATGAACTACTTTTTTTGTATTTTCAAAGAGCAGTTCATTATTTTATTAAAATTAACTTCTTTTTTTATATTAAAAATGAATTATTTTTATTTAATTGACCTTGATGGAAACACTGGGTCAATATAAAGGACTTGCTGTCAAAAAATGATATATCACTACGCCGTAATCAGGTTCAGTAAAAGTGAAGTCGTCTATAGCAAAGAATTATATTTATTTATTTGTGCATTTATAGAGAATCTCCTACGAGTCTTTTTTCATCGTTTATTTTACTTTATCGACTTGTGTTGATATTTTTGGATATCAAAAAGACTCGTAGGAGATTCTCTATATACCGATTGCTATTCGTCCAAAAATCAAATTGCGTCAATATTATCAATTAAGACTATTATACATCGCACTGGCTCCTTCAACACTACGAAGTATATGTTATTGGGTTTATCTTTTAGTTACGGCTGACCTAGTCGAAACAGTAGAATACGGCGTTAATGACATGCTCTGTTTAGTCCAAATTCTGACTTCACCTCTGGAAGAATATACTTACATGGGAATGCATTGCAAGATACATCTTTGATAAATATACATCTGTAATTGGGTTTTCATCACAAAACATATTCGCCGGATATGTATGTATTGTACCATTGGAAAATCTCTCAATAGGAAAAAGATCAGTAACTTCGACCGTTTTGGCTTTTCTCCTGAAATATATTGATCCATTCTGTTAAAATAGCATTCTCTTCATTTAATTTAGGAATACTTCGAGGTTAAAATTCATCGCAAAAATTCGTCCTATTTTAAGGTTCGTTTGGAATGAAATACCTTATTTATAATGATTTAGTAGCACATTAATTTTTTTAGCTTGTATGTGTAAACAATATGTTGTACTGTAAAATAGTTTAATTTGTTTACTTATTCTAATGTTTTAAAGATATAAATATGGGGATCTTTAATAATGGTTAAGGTGAGGGATGGAGATATAATCAGACTAGGCCTTTTGTTAGCTGAGAATTAACATTAGTTGAACAAGTATTAATGTGTTGGTTTGCTATATAAAATGATTTATTTTAATGAAATATATTAGAAATGTACAGAACTGTTACTAATGATGGTATTGAAAGAAGAAGGGGTGGACATTTGAAACTATAAGGGACGAATGTAAAACGGAAACCTGCCATTGTAAATGAGATAACTAGTATGATAAATACATGGATACAAGAAGTTTAACGTTATATTTTTAATATACGAAAATGACTTAAACTAAAGATTGTACTTACATACAAGCTGCATCTGGGTCTTTAAGTAAATATTTGCGTCTTGTATTTGATATATAATATATTTGATTATTTTCTTTTATTAAACCACCTTTAATTCTAGCCCCTTCTATATCTATTTCACTTATGGTGGGCAATGTTCTATCAACAACAACTCCATCAGAACAAACTGGCATAGATACTTCTAAAGCTCGGTTATATGCTACCACGGTGATGTAATATTTACCATCAGACGGTGCTGTCCAAGAAGCTTGCGTAGATGTAGTCTGTTGAATATCCTAAAAGTATAATAGTATGAGATGAGCCCTTATAAATGTTCTACCATTAAAGGATAAATCTTACCAAAGACAAATACATTTACTTCAAAAAGGATTCATCTTATTTGTTTCATTTCATTTGTAGATTACCTGTCTATTTGCAAGATTTAGTTGAAATTTATTGGCGCCCAAACAAGACGTGGAAAAACCGTACTGATAAAATTTCACTCCACTCTCTCTATCAAAGAAACCTTCCCAGTGTGCAAATAGTTTTAAATCTGGCTGAAAGTCTACTTCCGGTGTACCATATTTACCGTCATGCACCATCCCTTGGTGCGGTGGACTAATATCAATTGTAATCTGAAATTAAAATAAACTCTAATGTATAGACCCAGTTAATAACTGATATATCCACCAGGCAGCTCTATATATCCCTCTAAAGCAAAATTGTTAGTTTGATAAACCCAGCATGACAATGCGCCTTGACAAATCAAATTATTCTACATATAAAAAGGCAGTCACCCTAATAAGATAAATTAGCAGTTATAATATATTCATAACAACGTTGCACTGTTCAATTATCACGCAATAATTAAATCCAAACAAATCTTGCATGGAGCAAGGAAAAATGTAAAGTGTGAAACATTGTAGTGTATATTTGTGGTTATGGTTCCATTTTAAAAATCTAATACATGCCTGTTTAGTTAGAGTTGTTTTTAATTTAGCTTGGTTCATCACAGTAACCACGATACGATAATCATGATCATGCGTACCAGTATTTTTATTGTTTAAGATGCCTTCTCCGGGTGTAGCAGTCTTAGGTGGTTTTATTTGAAAATGGCGATGATAACATGTGCTAGTAGGAATGCAATAACAATTGGCTCCTCTGGCATTATTAGAATATTTACTTTGGCATTCTGCAAGGTTCTGAAAGATAAAATCAATACAGAGTAATCAGTAGTACTCATTAGCTTGTGTGCGAAGAGTTGTCTCCCCTGTTGCAATGTGAAGCCCCATCCCCTCTCTTGAACTAATATTCAAGTATTTTGAGATACAAAATATAGTGTACTCGTTTTTGTTAGAAGAAATAGAGAATTTAATATGAAGTGCACGATATTCACCCAGTTTCCCTATTGGTATATAAAACCTTTCTTTCATTATCGTATACTTACCGTTGTTTCGCCTTGTGGTGGAATACGCTGAGATCCATGTTCTACTTCCGTTAAATGATCCAATAACTTCCATTGTACTGTTTCTATTCCACTATGATCATCATAGGCTACCCATTCTATGCTGTAAATTATTTAACAAGATATCATTCAGTATATACTGTCACTATTACCTACCCTATAAGGTAACTACTATATCATATAATATCAATACATGTGTGTTAATATTTAATATGTTCACAACATAATTCCATCTTTCCTGTCGATAATTCAACCATTCAGTACTATCAACCAAGCGATCTATAACATAATGTTAATCATTCTGATTTGCTCAATATGGCGTCAACGTCAAACAGAAACTGGTCAGATAAACTGAATGAAAATTCTAAATGAAAAGGAAGTAACCTACATAACTCAATTCAAGTTTAGATTAATTTCCATTCTCTTATTGGTAGTTTACAAGTTAAAGGGACTATACCGACTTAAACAGAGTCTCAAAAATAAAAATCCGAGTTCGTATGAAATTTAAGGGCCAAAATATAGAGGAATGGTGTATTTACCTTGTCTCAAAATTTTCAGCTCAAAATATTGAGTTGTTTGGACGCGAACGTCAAAAATGCTTATCCGGGCACGTAACCCTTTTAAGATTGCTGGTCAATTATTTCGTTGGGTGGCCTGATAATCTATCGCCATTCCTTTAGAGGTCTATACAGTGAATGGCCCATGTGCCGTACTGGATAACGAAAGGTAAATTTCACCTACACATTGTTTTTATAAAATAAAAGTCTCATTTTATCCAGACACCGCATAATACAGATTGGGACACCGGTCTCCGTTTCCGGATGACGGGTGTGAGTTGTTTGAAAACATATCACAAATATAGAATTAGTTGCTCGGCCCTTAGGTACGGGATTTTGAGGGGTTTTAACACAAAATTAAGCAGTTTTATTCTCCAAAATATTATCGGGATTGGCCCTTTAACATATGCGACATACGTTGAAGATATCGTTAATATCAGGATGATTGTTCCAGTATTCAAATACTTACACCATTTTATCAAGTTCCTCAAAACCATGAACTGCTAGATTAACCTCATCACCTTTTGTTAACCATAGATTTTCAATAACAGGTGGTGAACTATCAAAATGGACGGTCAACGATTCTTCCTTGTATTGAGATAAAATATCGTAAGCTCTGATAAAATATCGTAAAGTATCGCCATCTTTCAGAACTGGTGTTATTGTCTCTTGTTGATCAAGTCCTAGATCTACGAATTCATTTTGAGAAGGCTGGTTAATCGAACTTCCTCCAGCGTGGTCCACTTTATATATGGTTTTAATACCAACAATTCCTACAACATAAATGGATACTATAATCAAATGTCAAAGAAAAGATCACACCACTCTGTTAATAGAAATTGAACAATCATTTTTTAAGCGAGTGTAATAGTAGGTCTAAACTATTTCATTTTCCTTGCTTTAAAATTTATTGGAATGGTAGAAACGTTTCAGAGTCTACAACCATATCCCATAATTAAGCCACGGTTACCTTGTACATTGCTAATTGCCTGAGTTGTTCTAGACCCATAATTATCATCATATTGAGACTCTACACCAGGTTCTGATCTAACTGCTGCTAGAAAACGACCATTATGATGTATAGTGTTGATATATCTATTAGTCCAACTGATTGTAACAGAATTTAAATTAGTCTGCCATTTGTAATTGGTAGTAGAAAGAGCAGTAGTCACTCTAAGCACACTCCCGGACGTCGTTGTTACAGCAGATGTATCATCAAATATAACCAATCGTCTAGCCTTCTTATAATTTCCAGCTTTATCATAGGCTGATAAAATCATGGAATACACGGCAGGTTTGCTAAAGGTAACATCAACACTTTTCTGTAAGTATAAAATGTTTATTTTTAACAATGACAAACATATTATAAAGTGTTTATACATCGATATCTTCTTGAAACTGAACATTTTAGTATTCAGTTCATCTGGTTATAAAATATTATGTTATTTATACTCATGTACATCTGAGCTTTACATTGATCCCGGAAGCATTGTTTCGTTATAGTAAGTATTGTCTGATACTTACTGATGTAGTGCTTGACCCCGTCTTCCTAGCCTTGACTCCAAGTTCATTACCAACAGGATGAAGTTCAAACAGTTCATATGAATATTCTTTAATCCCAGCATCTGCATCAATCCAACCGTCCCAAGAAAAGCTTTTGGTACGCTACACAATAAATAATGTATGATTATTCACACATGGTGTATTCTTTTATTGGCTAATATACTCCGTTGACCTCTTTGTTTAACACTAAGCACAAACCAATATTTCGAACTCATATTAAATTTCGAAAAAGGAACAACGCCAGTGATTACCCATGAAATACTAGCTTGGTAATAAAACTTGCCTATGCCCCGCCAAAGTATTCAGAATCGGGTTGTGCCATTGCATTTGCCGTAAACGGAGCATTTGGAGCTGTAATAGTCGACGACAGTATCGAGATGGGGTATAACATATAAGAGTTGTAGATATAACTTTCTCTGCGATATCACTTTTGTGGTCGTAGACGTTAAGGAACTAAGGTAGTAGTAGTAGTAGATATGACTTTTCAAAAAAGTATTGAGTAGATAATAATAGGCAGTGTCTAAATCCAATGTTGACTATTACAGTGACATGTGACTGGGGTACGTTTCTACCTGTTTAGACAAGTATACATCAGACAGCATATCTAAAGAACATGTAACTGAGGACAGTTTGGCTACATGTCTAAGACCATCCTGTAAGTTTACATTAACATAAATATACTGTCCAGAACATCAACACCAGAAAGCAGCAGGTCATTAACGTTCACAATAATATGGATTTATGGTATACAACTACTTGTTTTTATAATTCAAATAATATCTGAAGAAACGATATCAATAATATATGTCAACAGCAACCATATATGTTTCAGACCGCATATATAGTGAATATCGAGGTTTACAATAATATTGGTCTAGAGTATATATGTACCTGTTTAGATAAGTCTACATCAGAGAGCATATCTAGAGAACATCCTGACTGGGGCTTACAATGATATGGATCTACAGTGTCAAATGTTATAGAAAATGTATTGGTTTGAGTCAATCCTTGTAGATATTTAGTTTCCACCAAGCGTGTTTCCTTATTTTCAATCTTAACAAATCCACCATTGGCAACTGACATCGAAAACGAGAGTCTAAAATGTACATTATAGCAAACTTTAAGCAAAACAAAACAGCTTGTGTTAACTGCAGAATATCAAGTATTGGGTTTAATATCTGTATAAAAATATCGGTCAACTGTGTAAATTAATAAACCTTCCTTGAATTTAAAAAGGAGCATAACTGTGCGTATAACTAACAAATTTTGACAGTTGTTTTGTGGAATACTAAGTCTGATTATTGTATGTAAATCTTAAACGAAATAATATGTATGGCTGTTATTATCAGAATTAAAAAGGGGGCATAACTGTGCCACTAACTGTTGCTAATTATTGTTGTTTCCAGATTACTACATCTTAATATTGTATGTTTATCCGCTACTATTTTCATAAGATTCAACAACGCGATATATTCCATGCAGTTTTTATCAGTATATTTTTACTTTATTACTAGTTCTGGTTTCCTTGAATAAGACCCTTAATCGTCCCTCTCTTCCCGGCTACCCAGCTATTATGCAGTTACATAGAAAGTGTTGTGCGATTTAAGACTTTCGCTAAGATCTTAAGAGCATAAGGCAGGAAATGGGCTTTTCCTGTATCCCAGAGATCCGATTAACAACTGTGCTGCCTGGTCAACAAAGGACTAGATATTCAGGATATAGTGACTGATAAAAATACACATTATGTTATTGTTTATAAAATAAGAAAACAACAAAACATCGAATAATACTTTTTATCGCCTTGTAAATATGTTATTTAAAAACAACTTACACATCCTTGTGATTAAATGGTAGAGATAACTGAGATAAGCCTGTTAATGTCTGTTCACAGGTAAACACGCCCTGATTAGGATTACTTCTACTCTGTGGTCCGCCACAACGATGAGAAAGGGTATGATTGACATCTGAAAGCAGAACTCATATTAGTAATAGGGAAAGGTATCTAATTCTAAAACATTTTAAAACGGAAGCGCAACACAACCTGCCATTAAAAAATGCTAGCTGATTTCAATTGATCAGTGGGTAAGACATTGACTCGCTTTTCTGCTCCGACTGGGCTAATGAAGACGGGCATACACCATATATGGGAATTTTTGCCCGGACTGTCAAGGTTCTTTTACATGCACGCCAATGTGTTAACGGAACCTCGATTCGGGTTTTCGTCCCTTCCGAACGACTACACGATGACCCTTGCCGGGCCCTCGGTCCTTCACCACTTCACGGTCCTTGTTGATGTGAAGGTAAAAAGCAAGAAGACGTACTGTTTTTTAACGCGAACCTGCCCTCCAGGGATAAAATGGTCTGATCTGCCACTAAGGAACCCCACTGGAAATAAATAAGTGTACATATATGGTCTTATTTTGGCTGTGTTTATTGGCTATCCGTAAGTAGCAGATCACTCATGACATTCATATTGTATTTTAAAAATATATTTTCGTATTTTTCTTTTTTATTGTCATTATTAATAATTTTAGCGGGTTCTAATCAATAAAAGAGCCGAGGATACATCAAATCATATCTACACGAGCCAGACCCTGATTTTGGATTTGATTATTCAGATATTGTATTTTCTGATCTGTAAAAGGGTTAATAACACTAATATGTACATGTATGTCAGCAAACGAATAATGTATAGGAAATGACATTTATGTGTTGGATTAAAATCAGTAGCGTGGGATTTGCATAAAACTAAACAATACAAAAACATATACCCTTTTCCAGGCTTAAACTCGCACTAATAATGCCAGCTTTAAAATCCTTGACATACGCCTGTCGAGCAGGCACAACTGGTTGGTAATCCGCCGTAAATCTAAAGTGAATATTAACAGGATTAACCATATTAGTCCATACAGTATCTTGAACTGGTCCAGCATTGGTATTTCCTGGTGCATCAGTTTTACCGCCATTATTAGCTGCTGTCAGACTTAGTATATTCTCTTTAATTGACGGCTTTTCGGTTACTAAAAAAATAAATTGACAAAATTATAAAGCAAATAGTTGACATTACTTTTTGATAAAAAGCAAATTTTCCAGTAACTGATCCATTTTACAACACAGAATGTTCGGTTGTTCGTTCAGTTGTTCTTGAGATGATATCGCAGACAAACACATTCTGAATCTGTTACTAATTCTGATACGTGTCACTACTTGTGTGAATAACAACAATATTTCATAAACCCACACAAACGTAGACTTGAGAGTAACCGTGCAAAACGCCAACACATCCATCGTGTCTGTCCATGATGCGTAATTGTCCAATGAACACGGATACTAAGTTTAATGTCGATCATACTTGAATTAGCGGAGCCTTAGACTTTTTTTTTCGAGGAACTTCGGGCTAAAGAATAACGAGAATATAATTAACCCAGTTCCGGTTCCATGAACAACTATACTACTAGTTAGCTAGAGTGCATACCAATACAAATCGAAGTACTAACAATTATTGATCATAATAACAAATATTTTACGCATTAGAATGTCTATGCTTATAGTAATTTTTATTCAGTAAATTCGACACAGAATTCGGGATCAGTACAAGGATACATGCATGCCAATCTGATTAAATTACAGATCTATATTTCGTTTCGTTTTTTTATACTTTCGATGGCCTACACTACATGAGGATCTGACAAGTTATAGCGATAGGTCACGTCAGGGGTCAAAAGACCGACTTTTCACCTATGACGTCAGACATTTGATTAACCAATCAGCATTGATGTTACTAGTGGATTACCCACAGTTCCGGGCAAAAAAGGTCAAACACTCGATTCGACAGACCATTTGATTGGCTGACCCCTTATTTCAAGCAGAACACGTTTAAATAACAAGTCTTCCAGATCCAAGTGTAGTAAAGACAAGTAAAACGAAATTTTGAACTATAAAAATGAAACGAAATAGGATCTATGTTTTAACCAGATTGCATGCATGCATACCTGAATAAAATAAAATAAAACAACACAAATTACAATCATAAATAGATAAAAGAATATGCCGAGTTATAGGACATCTTTTAAAGCACGGGTTTAATCGTCAATTTTCGCTTCACTAATACACACGACACCGATATATTCAATTATGGCACAATTTGAGAAGTTTGTTTGTAACCTTTAATTTTCAAATCAGTGTGACTATTCGATAAAATTTAGATCTTGTTAACCAGCCGACAAAATTAAACTAGATCATTTTAGAACTTCGTAAGCCAGTATGGAGCAGAAAAAATGATGTTAAATCCAATTTCATTTCATACAGCATGACACTTCCTCGTCTTCAACCGATTGCCTGTCTTCATTGGTCCAGTCGGTGTAGAAAAGTAGGAGGTTAATCTCATTTCATTACAGATCTTAAACCGTTTGCCAATACAATTTCTACACTTACTTCTTTCGCATTTTGCGCCAGTAAATCCTGATGTACAGGTGCACTTTGATGCCAGTTCATTGGCACAGCTTCCAGGATAACATGGAGTACTGTCAGATCGCCAGGAACACGCCTCTGTAATAATAGAATAATGCGATTGGCTTTACAAAAATGGCTTGGATATACACGCCCATCAAAAGTTGGTCAACTATATGAACTTTTAATTTAAGAAGTCGTAAATGTATCATTAAGTTCCAGAAAGCGTAAGCATGGTCTGCACCAAGAACGACATCCATCATTACTTACTGTGTGGCAATGGTTTGTACTTGAATTTCAAAAGCGGAAGACCACTGGGTAGGCGATAACCTCGGGGTTACATGCAGCCACTAGAGAATCTCAATTTCTTGATTTCATATGTAATAGATTATTGATACCTATGGATTAAATACTAACTTGTACAGCGTTTTTTATCACTGGAAACAACATAAGCTCTAAAGCCGGGTTTTTCATCTCGAACTCCTTCACATCTTGAGCACCTCTGGTTCGATGATGATGTACATGTTTCCAGATCACAATTTGTAATAGCTGAGCACACTATAAAATTTAATGAAAATAAGTTACTAAATCACATTATATCATTAATGACAAAGTTTAAAAACTATTAATGGCTAATTATTATTGTATGTTGGTTTCAAATGATCCTTCCCATCCACTAAACAACTACAAGACATCTGGACACCTTATCTCAATTAGAAGCAGCGTTATTGTGTTCCAAAGTCTCGATGAATTTTCTTTTTCTGTTTAGTCTAGGCAGACAACGCTGTATACACGTATACACCAATATTAGCCAATCGCACCCACTCATAACCAAAACGGGTCTCTCTACCAAACTTAATCAAAGTTTTGATGTAATGACGCAAGACACAAAGTTTAAACGAGTCCACTTAATTAGAATCAAAGTCATTGTGTTCCGGAGCATCGACAAATCAACATGCTTTATATGTGATTAGTCTACGCAGATAATGTGCATCATCGAACTCTGAACATGCTACAACATTAGAAGCAGAATATTATTGTTTTGAGAAACGGACGGGCAGGGCGACGACCACATTTTAGTATCCTCTGCTTTCTTCGAAAAGACGGGGTAATAAATATCCAGCTAAGTCAATATACAAAAGGTGTTCACTCTAGTCTAATATTGATAAATATCAAAGCAATCGTGTGAATAATAAATTAAACGTAGTCTTAATCTTTCGCTCTTAAGTGTTGATTTAAGGGACATAATTTAATTTATTGGCAATAAAAAAATAGCACAAAGAAGTAGGTAAAAAATGTAAAGCTTTCGTATATAAGAATAGCAAATTTTCTGATAAAGATAAATTACATGCTCTTTGTTGATTTGTCAATTCAATTTTAAATTGCATGGTCAGATCAAACTAACACCATTGCGTTACTTAACACTTATTAAATGAAATGAAACGAAATGTGGTTTGACTCACTGGGCTATAGAAAACGGGCAAACGCCATACAGTGTGCTTTTGACAGCGGCACTACACTACAGTTACATCAAATTCCAACTGTCAAGGGTTCTTTTACTGGACAGCTATCCTTGTCAGGCCCTCCGTCCTGCATTACTTCTAATGGAGAACCACACCAGAAAATCCCGAGGTATTATCTCGGCCTACACCAGGAGCGAACCCGAAACCCCCAGTGAGTGAGCACCTGAGCCAGTGCCCCCACCCCCACCCTTGATGTATTTTGATTAGATTTTAAGAATGTCAACCATACTGACTTCTTTGTAAAACATGTTTGTAAAATAAAAAAAAATAAGATTTAATAAATCATAATATATATTTGAAAAAAATATATATAACATTATGCATACGTACTTTCACACGTTGGGCCAGCCGAATAAAAACCATCTTTTGGGCAGCTACATCGTTCAGGATTTGGACATGTACCATATACATTTTTTTGAATACTTCCATCACTATATATTATATGAGAGTTGGAGAAATAGTTATCACAAGCTGGTGGGTCAATCTTGCCGTTACATATAGCTAGAATATAAAATACATACAGTTTAAAGATGCTTTATGTAAGAGCTAAATTTGCCTATATATATTTATATAGAAAAACATATATATAAAACGATCTAACACTCAGTTAAACATATAAGTAAAATTCAAGTATTAGAGAAAAAACGCTAAGAATTAAAATTTTGGCTAGTACTTTCATCGTTATCAAACGAATCGTCAGGCCATTTTATCGTTATCAAACGAATCGTCAGAAATGGCCTGACGATTCGTTTGATAACGATGAAAGTACTAGCCAAAATTTTAATTTTTAGCGTTTTTTCTCTAATACTTGAATTTTATATATATATTTAAAGATGCTTTATGTAAGAGCTCAATCTGCCTATATATATATATACTTTGTATGCCGACACAGGCTGATTTCAAAACTGGTTTAATAACATTTTAGCATTTTAAAGCACTTTTCGTCAGTCTTGGGATTATTCATAAATAATATCATTTTATCTCATTACTCCTGTATTGTACAATTGTCACATTATACCAGAAAGTCTATGTAAATTAATGTCATATTATGTATTATATACTTTATAATGTTTTGTTTTTAATTATAATCCATTGCCTTGGAAATCTATTATTCCACGAATGTATTATGTATGGTTACAAATTTAATTTCTTGTATATATTATTAATATATGGAGACGCCTATAGGGGACAGACAACTAGCTTATATGATTTAGTGTATGTCAGAATGAAATGAAGTGGTGAATTTGTTACCTAGACGTATGTTTTATTTATTTGGGTATTCATCTATCATAAACATAGTACTATATCAGCTACTTGTACTATATCTACTTTAATACATATATAAAATAAAATAAAAAATAAGTCCATTTCAAAAACATCAACCACTTTACTACATTCTGATATACATTAATTTATAAGCTAGCTGCCTGCTCTGTATCGAGCGTCTTCAGGGCCTCATCAAATATATATGAGGGGGAGAGAGAGAGAGAGAAAGAGAGAGAGAGAGAGAGAGAGAGAGAGAGATATTCATTAGCCATATAATATTCACATGGCAAGCACATAATCAAGTCTCTAGATTTGTAATTGATTAAAAAAAACTATTGCCATTTAATAATTTAATCCAAAACTGGATAATCGGCCACCCAACCCCGCAGCTTATAGTGACATACATCAATGTTCAGAGGAACGATTGGAGGACTTGGTAGCAAAATGAATTACCCCCTCCCCCACTCCCAGCTCTTATAGCTTATTTTAAAACTGTGTCGTTCCCAAAAGACGAATTTTAAACTTTTGCTCAACTCAACATATTATATTCATTTAAGAGAGAAATTGGGTTTAACGTCCACTCGACACAAACTAGGTCATTATGAGCTTATGATCTAAGCGCCCACATTAGACCATTCGGCTACCCCCCCCCCCCATATAATACGTACTAAACACAATAACATTGTATGGAATACAATATCATTAAGTGGTTTCCCTATTTGTTAATTACGCTTTACTTGTTTGTGTATATAAACTCTCTGTATATTATATTTAGGAAACCTCTAATGGACTAAAGACTCTATACAATTTTAAACGTTTAACTACATGCAGATAACCGCATGAACAGTTATTATGTAAATAATCAACGACTCCAGCTATTTGTTTTTTATTGCGAGAACTTCGCGTTTCCACATAAAACAAAGCGATTTCTTTTGCCGTGAGGAATGTTTCTTTTTCTGTCCGCACTGATGACACCAGAACTTTAATTTAACTAACAGAGAAGATGCCCCCCCCCCCCTTCTCGACATGTTTTAAAGTACCATTTTAATACACAAGAACTTTATCTTCTTACCCATTGTCTTCTTTTTTTATTTTTATATTACGCCTTGATATATAAACAACTGAATTAAAAATACATTATGGGAGATTAGATAAAGAGCTGGTAGTTCTACATAATGTAAAGGGAATTTGCTGAAAATTTCAGTCAAATTGATCCACCCGGAACCGAGTATTTAGCGAATGAATTTTGGGCCTAGCCTCGATCTTTATTACTAAAGTCGGTACTATAAAAAATTAATGATTGATGATGGTCTGTGTAAGTTAATTAATGTCTAAATAATAATTTAGATAACATTTCAGTCCTAAAAATATGCAATTGGCCGATTTAACTCTTGCATGATGTATGTTTAAATCAACCTGTCCATAATGTCATATTGTAATGTACTGGACGTAACAACATACTTACTATCATTTGCTTTATAACGTTTAGGGTACACTTAACGTTGTGTTTAGTTAAAATAGTTTTTGTGTTCCATATAATAAATATTATTGTGATTATAACATACACAATAATAGGTGGAATAAAAATGAAAATATATTTACCATGATCACAAGCTAATCCAGATCCAGCAGATCTCCACCCAGTGCAACAATAGCTCTTCACCCTATATCTTGTTCTAGAAAATACATATAAACAACGTAACAATGAAAGTCTTCTCGAAAATACAACTTTGTATGTCTTCTCGAAAATACATATTATTTAAAACCTTTTAAGTCTTCTATATATTACATATTAAAAACGTCACATTCTAAATCGTCTAGAAAATACATATTAACAACCCAACATTGTAAGTCTTCTAGAAAATACATATTAACAGCCTAACATTGTCTTCTAGAAAATATATATTAACAACCCAACATTGTAGTCTTCAAGATAAAACATATTAACAACCTAACATTGTAAGTCTTCTTTCCAGTTGAAAATATTATGTGCGCGTTTTGTAGTAAGAGATAATTATAACAAAAATAAAAGAAAAAAGAAAATGCCTTTTAAAATTTAACGAAGTATCATTTTCCACTCTTAAAATTAGTCCTATAAGACATTTTAAAAGACTTACTGATTACATGAAAGTAATAAAACATGCTTAGTACAATAAATTAAGCTAAAAGAGAATCAGCATCACAATACTTTACCTATGTCTTGTGCATCGCCTCCAATTAAGCTTACCACATTTTGTTTTGTATCTTTGCTGGTAGGCTTCCTGTTTTGTACAAACATGGCTACTGCAAATCAAATATAGAAACATCAGAAAAGCTCCAGTGACAAATTTTCCCGATGATCAAAACCCAGTCATTTGTCATCTCCCCAGGCGCCAGAAGCTGCGTATAGGGGGGGGGGGGATTCAAATCTAGGGCGCCATCAACAATCCCACCCCACAATGAATGTCAACAAAATACTGGCTATAAGTATAACACTGCCTGAGCGTGCCCATAGAACACAGATCGCATGGCTTATATGGTTTTTCGCTGATCTCCGAAAAACAGTTTTATTCAAGTTGGTTGAAAAAGTAGTCATGTCATATTATGATTGTAACCGATTTTTGTCAATTTTAAAGAAGTGACCATGACACTGTGCAACCCGAAGGGCGCGGGGGAAGGGGGGTGCTCTCACTCTGAGAAAATTTTGAAAATTTGAGGCATTTGAGGTCATTGATGGGAGCAAATTTTTGCGAACGAGAGCATTAGAAATGGGAAACAATTGGACAGAATCTTGAGATCGGCCTGTCGATTCCGCCTGTTTTGTGATTGTTAACAGAAAATTAATACAGTCTGTTTCCTCACATAATCTGCGAAATAATCCGGAGGCTGCATTTTAATTCCGCCTTGTGAGAGGTGACAGTCCCCCACGACCCACTCACTAGTGCTACTACTAACTGAGCGATTCACTATAACTGTGAATATGACAGCGATGAGGGAGTAAAAGACCACAGATCAGGATTGGATGAATGGTGATATAACGGCGTGAAAAAATTTCAGACAGCTACGTATAATATTTATGTAACTGTCGCAATAGAATTTCAGATAATATGTAATTTGGGACTGGGTTTGAGGGGACTTTGTCTAGCGGGGGGGCGCTTGCTTGGTCTCATGGGCGTGGGGGCACCCAACCCAACTAAATCCACGTCGGGGCGGAAGGTCTTAGGTGCACATTTATCTGTAATTGTTGATAACCATAGCTTTGCATCCCACTGATGATGGGCAAACAAGTTTTATACGACAATACCTATAATAATAATAATATTATTGTATGAAAAAGTAATAGAAAACACGAGAATGTATGGGATGGAATTATAAAATCATCATCACAACCCATTTGGGACTATAGTGTATATTAAAACTATTTGATGGAATGAACGAACGAGGCGTCAAATATTGTCAAAAACGAAAAGCTATCTTTTTGCGGTTAAGAGTATACTTTATACTATAAAATTAAATTTTAGGTATCACCACACGTTTATGCATTTTTACATGAAACTGTGCATAAATATATAACCCAAATAACCATAAAGAGCAATATTCATTTTTAAAACAATTGTGTTGCGATTATTAACGGATCCAAAAAAGCTGATCAATTTGAAAATATTGCCTTACTGATGGATGGGAGATGTAGCAGACTATAAGATCTGCTATAAATGACAGTCGTGAATATAATACCGACTGTGTATACGTGACAAGCAGCCAGACTGGTTTACCCTAGCTGGAGGCTTTTTCTTGGTAACCTTATTGACATTGTTTAAGTATCTTTGTGTGTAAGTGTAAGTAGACGGCATAATTTCGTATTGTTTAACTCATATAGCCTAAGATAAGATATTTCTGAATGTTATGTTCGTGATGTCTACCATTAGATGTAGAGTGGAGTGACAAAGGATATCGTTAATGACGTCGTTGACCAAAAGAAAAGTAAACAATTGGATATCTGTTATTTTTTATGGTTTTACGTTTGTCAGTTAATGACCATTAGGGAGTGGGTCCTTGTGGAGATGCTTAATAAATTGGGGATATGTTACCTACATGTATATTCTTAATTAAATCGTTAACCCTAATAAATACAATAATATTCGTATATAAAACAGTTGAAGTTGTAATATATTCTTGCTGTATAGCGTAGACACACGTGTATTTGCTTTTTTCCAGCTGTACTTGACCTGTGTAAACTGGTAGAATTATTCTTTCAGAATTCTCAACGTTAAACTTTACTATTACTTTAGTACACTCTCGGATTTCTCTATTAATATTGTATTGTGTATGGGATAAATCTGTCTATTGCAGGTATTTATTTTGACTTCAAATGTTATATAAGTATTGTTTAATGGTCGAGAGCGAGACACTCCGCACGAGCTTTTACGTCACACTAGTCCAATATCTCACTAGTATGAATAAAGTACTATTGGCAAGTTGCCCGTACGATTATTTGAAATAATGGTACGCCAACATCAAAGGGTGACGTCACATCTGTATTTTAACTAATTTTAAACTATTATAGCAAGGAACGACCAAATATTTATCTAAGTCTTACATAATGCATCTTCAATGATTTATAATCAAACAGTAAATAATGATATTATGAATAATACGATTACGAATTACTTTAATAAAATATGATAAAGGAATCAATTACTTACGCTGCTTGTACTGTATATGTATTAAACAATACTAGTAACACAATGAATACATCAACGTGAACGTTTTTAACACACTTCCTTATATTCATAATTATCCGTAAATTCCTCTTTGGTACAAAATAGTCTGTATTTGCGAGTACGCAATATACCGAGCTGACAGATTGAAGATACTAGTCAAGTATGAAATCAACAAATTACGACAGTCCCGGATATATATTGCATTGTATGTATTATTTATGTGATCTAGTGCGTTCTTTCTTTCGAGGGATTTAAATTTAGCTCATTCAATGGGAGATAATACCGGACTTTATTTTGCTTCAAAATAAAATGTAATTTGTAGTTGCAAATATTTGATGACGGACTCCTTTAAATTCTAGTTCAAAATAAGTAGTTAATATTTAATTTTAAAAAAACACAATAAAAAATGTTGGACACGCGGACTGCTTATATAAAGAAAGCCGTGGTGGCTCATTTTTTAAAGCCCTAGTTCGCTAGCCAGGATGCCTCGGGTTTACTGTCCATGTTGGTAGAGAAAGTATCCGGTCGTCCGTTCGTTTAGATGGGACGAAAACACGATGTCCCATGTACACATTGGGTTGCAAGGAAAAAAAAACACAGACAGATGGAATTCGAAAAAAGAGTAGGCCGTAGCGGCGCTATCCGGACAAATTTTCCTCGTGGCACACTGTATGGCGTATGCCCTTCTTCATTAGCCCAGTCAGTACAGAAAAGTAGACCCTATTTCATTTCCGGGAGAGGGTGGGGGTGGGGGCAATGTCTTAACGCGTGAGCGTTAGATCGTAAGGTCTGTCACTGAGTCAAGTGGTGTGATTTCGCTTTCCAACTTGCACTTGACAATGAGTAGGGTCACCCATCCAACCTCGTGGGTTTTCTCCAGTTGATCCCGTTTCCTCCCAAAGCTAAAGACTCCGAATTATTGATATACATATAAAATTGAATCATATGCTAATCTCGAATTTTTGGGCTCTTTTTATTTGCTTTTCTTTTTTAAAAACCATCTCTTGAGATCATGCAATTATTGACATAGTCCTTTGTTTTGTTTGCATAAGGACGTTTTTAATATCTACACAAAGGTATTTAATGTATAATAGCAATTCAAACTTGTTGACGTGACTACTCGATCATGATCTCGCGGAAAGAGCCTATCAAATTGAAAGTGAGAGCACGACCCGGATATTCTCGCCTTTCACTAAACATTAGAAAAATATCAGAGAGGTTTAAAAATAAAACAGAAATTTGTTAGCTAAGCGAATTCTTCAAATGGGAAGTAGTATGTGTGTGTTCTTGAAAGAAAAAGCATATATTTTGCCTCGTTGAAGCAATCTTCATTTTGTTAGAATCTTCCTTGTAACGTATGTACATTATCGGGGAGTTTCACCTTTCACTAGGAAGAAGTTAAAAGGCAGCTTATTTTCCGACTTAACCGGTTATACTTCTTCCTCGGTTTTTCGTCCCATCCGTACAAATAGTCGTCCGTATCTGGATGGAACAAATATTCCGTACATGTGAGAAATACCAATTTTGGTTTAAGTTGACCTCGGTTTTTCGTCCCATCCGCATGTATAGTCGTTCGAAAAACCGAGGTCCCGTACATGAACACACATTGACGTGCACGTCAAAGAACCCTTGACAGCTAGAATTCGAAACAAGAGTAGGCCATAGCGCAGCTGTCCGGTCAAAATTTCCCACATAGCACACGGCATGGCGTATGCCTGTCTTCATTAGCCCAGTAGAGTAAATGAAGTGGAATGGGGTATAACGTCCTACTTTCCTGCACCGGCTTCATTTTGTTTATATATAAAAACGCAATTTAAATCAACAGTATCAACTTAACCCGTAGATTCAGGCTATTGCGTTACGTATCAAGCATACATACCAAGCAAATGTTTAGTGACAAGCTGAATGATATAAAAGTGGGTTAAATCTAACGGCTTTGACTCGTGTATAAATGTAATATAATACAGCAACACGTTCTATAAGATAGATATAATAACTAGAAATACAATAACATATTGTTTGGGGATTATTGTAAAAAAAAAAAAGAAGTATAAAATCGGTGATGTTACATGTATATTAATTAGCTTATTATGGCTATATTTTAGCATGATGTAGAAAAATAGTTATTAAAATAATATGTAACCTTAAATAAAATTTGCGCTCTTGGTTTCGTTTGATATTGAATTCCATAACTTCGGACTACCGACTGCGAAAGATCTATCACAGGTTTTTGAAAAAGGCTTAATTAAGAGGTTGTCTGATTGTGATGGAGGGGATCTTCAGGGTTTATTGGTGTTGAGAAGGTCTCTAAGGTATTGAGGTGAAGAATCGTCATTTAGAACAGAATACGTAATAGACATTATTTTAAAATTGATACGTTGACGGACTGGAAGCCAGTGGAGTTCTTTCAGAATTGGTGTCATATTTTCATTTGGTTTAGTCTTGGTTATGATCTTCTCTATCGTCATTTTGGAGTAACCAGAGGTCACTTTGACAAAACACAGACACTGGAACTTTACAAAACAAAACATGCTAAATACATGATGTGCAATAAAAACTGTTCTGCACGATTTTGACAGGAAACTTTAAAGAAGCAAAATATAAAAACAAAACCGACCGCGACTGTGTCCAACACCAAAATATCAAGAAAATTCAGAAAGTGTATAGAGGAAGGCAAACGGAATGAACTTAAACGGGGTTTAACGTATCTTTCTGCACCAAACGTGCTTATGAAGACAGGCATATGCCACCAGGGAAAATCTGCTCGGACAGCGACGTTGTTCTAATAGAATCCCCATCGAATTCAAAAGTGTTATTTAACACAGATCCGCCCCTGCATACACACCTTACACAGGTACATACAATGGTTACCATTGAATACAATCTGTTTACTCTTATTATTCAAAATGAGCACGAAACTGTGTAATATCTTTGTATTTCAAAGAACAATACTATCCTTATATCGTCAAAAGTCATCCCAAAAACAGACATTAGATAGTTAAGTTTTGTATATAAAATCATAGGCCCGTAACATAGTCTATTAAATATGATACAATACAATATACAATGTGCAATTATTAAAGATATATTCCCTTAAGGATCGGGACTGTATTTATGATTCTGTGTATCAAGTAAATAGTTTTATCCAATTATAAACGGTGGTCGAATATTGTAAAAATAACTAAATTATAAGAAAAAGATCTTAGTTAGCTGATATAAAATAAGTTTGTTTTTTTAAATAAAAAAGGGGTAACCAGTGGTCGAATATTGTAAAAATAGATAAATTTTAAGAAAAAGATCTTAGTTAGCTGATATAAAATAAGTTTGTTTTTTGGGGGTGTTTTTTTTTAAAGGTAACTATTTGACTTATCAATTATAATACGATATACAATGGGTCAATTCAAGTCCCTGGTTACGCTTGTGTTAAGGTTGTGTTGTAGTGGTGTATAACTGGTGGTTTGTTTATGCCCGAGCTCTCAATTTAACACTAGTGCTTACACCAGTGTATACACTAGTTTAATACCACTGGTGGAAAAAAAAACGAAAAAAAAACGCTAGTGTTATCTTTAAATGTTCCACTTTCGTTTTTGTCCCGTGTCCTAACCTATTCAACTCTTTTCTGATCTGATCACCATCATCTCGCGGATGCGAACGAATTGAAAGCTTGACAAGATTGTTAATTGCATACAGACCCTAACCAGTAAGATTGATGCATATAGATTGGCCATGGAGTCCTCTATATAAGCTGTATCTCTCAATAATACATCATTAGGTTGCATTTTCTTTAAATACATTGCAAACTGAGTTGACTACTCTGCTGCAGTTTTGACATGGGCAGCGCCGGGGATACCACTTAAAATGTGTCTCACCACTCATCTGCGGTCCACTTATTGAGCCTTCAGGGCATTACATTATTTACCACTTTGGTTAAAATAAGAAAGCACGCCTAACATGAGATGGACGTTGTATTTAAAGAGAGAGAGAGAGAAATGGGCTTTAACGTCCACTCGACACAAACTAGGTCATTTTGTGACTAACACATGGTTCAATTTTATTTCAATAATTCGCTTGCGCGTAGGGGTCGTTAGCAGTGGGAGGAAACCGGAGCATTGTATTTAAGCAATCATACCATCAATGTATAATATATTGCAAACATATTTCTGCCATCTGTCAATTGGATTGGATCTCTAAGGTCAATTTTTTGAGGAAATGTTAAGAATCTGTCCGAAATGTCAAACAAAAAATCAGCAACTTCATGTGTAAATAAATGACAAATACTATTTGCAATTCCAAATGAATGGGCTGGTTAACTATAATAAGCACTAAACGAAAGGTAATTAAGCATACATTATGCAAGAGCTAAGTCTGCCTATTGCAGACAATTGCAGGTCTTTCTTTAGGTCTGAAATGTTATCTAAATTATTAATTAGACATTAATTAACTTATCCAGTCCATAATCAACCCTCGATGTCTAGCTAGCCTGCGACAGTTATTGGATTATGATCCGATTTGCCACTTTAATAAACTTTTACAAAACACTTCCATATTGTATCTTTAAGTAACGGAATGTGTTGAATATCTGTTGTTATCTATTTGATCATTATTTAGTCGAAATTTCATTTCTGGAATTTCTCGTAAATCAACCGTTAAGCGATCAACATTTTTGTGCCTTATGTTTGGGCCATTTATGGGTATAATATCATTTTAAACCTAAATCAGAAAGTCTAAAACAAATTACTTTTTGTCGTCTGCTGTTTCACACCAGTGTTGTAATAAACAACTTGTACTGAGATATTGTTAACCCGTAAGGGATAGTGCCGGGGTTATTTTTAACAAGATAATAACTTTTATCAAGCTATTATTATCTAACACGTTTTTATCTGATTTGAAATAATATAACACAAAGCTCCTTGTCTCGTTATTTTTTCATGTAGATTTGTTTTCTTAAATCGGGAAATTGGTATTGAAAATATAGACAATCTGAGGGGTTCAGGTATAATTTAGTGCTTGTATAGGTCCCACTGGGCATTTTTGCCCCTCAGGAATATACTACTGATGACAATTAATGAGCCTCGGTGGCGTCGGAGCAGGTTCTAACCCAACTGGTCACCAATAAGAAAATCTAAAGTACAATTTAACATTGCATATTGTACAATTGCAGATAAGGATTAAAGGGAGGTAACAGCATCACATTATGGGTTCAGACCACAGTTCCGTAGTTGATTTCTCTAATCTATGCATATTATAGAAATTATCCCTACGCAGTTTTCAATACTTATTGAGTACAGGAATTTAAAATTCGCTCAGGACATTTTCCATCGAAATTTGATACTTTCTAAGGTAGAATTTCGATTTTGAAATCGATATAGATCTTTAAGGGTAATGTGATCACAAATGTGTTTTACATATATGCCTGTTTTACGTCGACACCTTTTCTTGTTTTTCCTTATTTCGTCGCCAAAATTCTTTCGTCGACTGACTAGTAACGAAACAATAGTCTCGAGCTTTTCTGCCTGGCCTTCTCCCCTCCCCTATCGCCCGAGTAGCTTCTAAAGACCGGTAGTCGATCGACTTGGGTAACAGACGAGCAGTGTTACCCGGGCAGTGGAATTCTTCGGGAAGACTGACTAGTAACGAAGCAGCGGTCATCAGCTTTTCCACACGGCCTTCTGCGCTCTCGCTTGAGGAGTACCTGGAACATTGAAACTAACAGAAAATTCCTGTAAATACGAGGTAGACGGTGTTGCTCAGAACTCAAGAGTGTTCAATATTCTCACTAATACTGGGGCCACTTTAGGGTTGATATTATGGTAATCCGAGTAATGGTGCCTCCCACCCCATTGGGAGGAAATCGGAGGACTCGGAGAGTACCCACGAGGTTGGAATGCAACCCTACTCCCTGTAACGTACAAGCGGAAAATCGAAATGACTCAATGACAGACCCTATGATCTAATGCGCCCGCATTAACCCTTTCGGCAATGCAACGCCCAACCTCAAACCCCAACCTCACCGAAATAATACAATTATCACACAATTATTTTTATTTTTTCGTGCAGCACAGTTTTAATTAATTGTTCATTTCAAAACCCATTCATAGTTAGTCTGGCCAGCAAAGACAGGGAGTAGGGTAGCATATCCATCCTCGTGGAGTCTCTCGGTGTATTTATAATTAAAATTGAATCTCAGAATCACGCGTTACAATATCCGTGTTAAATCGTGTCTTCCTTCAAATTCATCACCATCCTGTGTAATTATGTACGTCACAGATCGAGTACCGGGATTTCGATACCATGCTTCTACATAATGAGGCATAGGGTTTATTTTGCACCCCCTGGGTTTTCTTCAGGTTGTATGGGTTTCTACCGATCTGGTTTCCGTTGATTGGAAGTTAAACCCGATTTCTATCACTGCCCCCAAGTCTGTGGAATATGAGTTTTCTCTCGTGTTCATAGACGGGAACGAGGGGACAGAAATCAGTTCATCAACGAAATTTTCCGTCACGATTGATATCTCAAATGAATCGCCTTATTAAGTAAACTGTCGATTTAAACTAGCATTTTGTCAGTAATACAAAACCAAGCATATCAGAATAATTTTGACCAGATCTGAACGGTAAGATCCAATAAGAATTTAAAATAAAAATGTATACAAAATTCCGACAAACATAGGGTCATGAAGTTTATACACGTTCTTACGTGATTTACAATGGTGTTAGGAATGTACAAATGCACTGACTTGTAGATACGACCTTGACCGTTTAATGATTATAGCCTTGTAGATACGATCATAACTAGTCAAGTAGTTCCAACCTTGCCCATATCTAGATACGTCCTTGACCATTTAATGAGTATAGCCCTGCACATACAGAAAGGCTTTATACACAAAATCTACACAACGCCTTAACTCTATAATTTGAAACTCAGCTCAGTTTTTCAAATTATGTGTCTTTTTATTATGTTCTTTTTTGTCAAATAAAAAAGAAGTTTAACTATATTAGAAGCGGGAAATAATTATAGTATCTGTCTAAAATTGGATATAATAGAAGCAAAACAAACAAGATTTTAATAAACTTATTACAGCCAACAGAAAAATATAATAATGTGATAAAGGGTACTTATTTAGTTTAAACAGGAACCATACATCTCACGATTCAGTTAGAATTCATGATCAAATACCCATGATAATATTTAAAAAACAAGCCAACAGTGAGGCTGATGTCCCCCGCCGAAATCCCAAAATAAATAGATGACACATATTAATTAATTGCACATTTATTTTTTTCAAAAGTATCGAGCAATCAAACTACACACTAAGGTTCACCACTCTCTATCAGATAGAATCAAGATTATCTTGTCCCAAAGCATTGACCAATGAAATTGATTAGCTCTGCTTAGCTTTAGCTTGAAATGTTAATCATTGAAATCAGTCAAGACATTCACTTAATGAACATCTACATCAGGTTTAAACATTCTACCCCAATTAAAAGCAGAGTTTTTATGTTCCAAAGTCTTGACCAATCAAATTGCTTATCGCTCCTTAGCCCAGACAGAAAATTCGCACAATCGAACTTAGTCAAGTTAATGATATAATGAATCTATATTCAGAGTTTCGTCGCTCTCACTTCATTATAACCAAAGTTATCGTGCCCCTAAGCATCAACCAACCAGATGATTGCTTATCTCTGCCTACCGTAAGCAAAGCAGACAATGTTCATCATCGAACTCCATCAAGGGATTCACCTAATGAACTAATGAATGCCTAGACCAAGTTTGAACATTCTACCTCAATTACAAGGAAAGTTATTGTGCTCCAAAGTCTCGATCAATCAAATTGCTTATCGCTCTGCTTACCCTCAGCAGAAAATGTTCATTATCGAACGTAGTCAAGGTATTGATGTAATAAAGCTATACACCAAGTGTCCTCACTCTCAATTAATTAGGACTATAGTTATCGTGCCTCAAAGCATCAACCAATCAAATTACTTATCTCTGCTTAACCTAAACAGAAAATGTTCATCTTCGAACTCCATCAAGGCATTGGCCCAATAACCACATACACCAAGTTTGAACATTCTAGCTCAATTAGGAGAATTATTGTGTTCCAAAATCTTGGCCAATCAAATTGCTTATCGCTCTGCTTACCCTGAGCAGAAAATGCTCATTATCAAACTTGGTCAAGGTATTGATGTAATGAAACTATGCACCAAGTTTCATTACTCTCACTTAATTAGAACTAAAGTTATCGTGTCCCAAAGCATCAACCAATCAAATTGCTTATCTCCGCTCACTCTAAGCGGAAAATGCTCATCTTTGAACTCCATCAAGGTATTGACCTAATAAACACCTACACCAAGTTTGAACATTCTAGCTCAATTAGAAAGAGAGGTATTGTGTCCCAAAAAGTGTGACGGACGGACAGACGGACGAATCCATTTTAATAGTCCCCTGCTTTCCTCGAAAGGCGGGGGACAAAAAAGTGCATCTCTATTATTTTTTTAACCCTCTTCGCTACACCCCATCTGTATTATTTCTTAACCTTTTGTTTAACCGTTTCCTCCCGCCCTCTTTCTTAACCCTCTCCGTCTACCCGCTATCTCTCTATCAGTTCTTAACTCTCTCCCCTACACCCCATCTCTATTATTTCTTACCTATTGATTAACCATTTCTCCCTACACCCCATCTGTTATTTCTTAACCCTCTCCATCTACCCGCTATCTCAATCAGTTCTTAACCCTCTCTTCCCTATACCCCTATCTCTATTATTTCTTAACCTATTGTTTAACCATTTCTCCCTACATCCCATCTGTTATTTCTTAACCCTCTTCATCTACCCGCTATGTCTATCAGTTCTTTACCCCCACTCCCACCCCATCTGTTATTTTTTTAACCCTCTCCATCTACCCGTTATGTCTATCACTTCTTAGCCCTCCCTCTACACCCCATCTGTTATTTCTTAACCTTCTTCCCTACTATGGCGGTATATTAGATTCAAAATTCTAACATGCTATCGTCTAATTTCTAACCTCCGTTCATGTAACTTCTAACCTTAATTCATGTAACTTCTAACCTTAATTCATGTAATTATGGCGGTATATTAAATTCAAAATTCCAACATGCTATCGTCTAATTTCTAACCTCCGTTCATGTAACTTTTAACCTTAATTCATGTAACTTCTAACCTTAATTCGTGTAATTTCTAACTTCAATTCGTGTAATTTCTAAATTAAGACAATGTATAATCCAACTTCTTTATTTGTTCAGTGTAAATTTTAATTCTGTTTCGTCTTATTTTTATTGTTAAGACGAAAAATGTCTACTTCATTGTCACTTTACATGTTAATCATGAACGTCGAGCAAATTTAGAATTTTGATACCTCTACCTAGCAACCATCATTATGACGTCGTTTGGTGTCGACACCGTGTGCTCAATTTGGTGATTGAGCACTGAGCGGGATCATTATGTTGCCACAAACGACTCGCTCTTCGTCAGGTTGAATGGTTTGGCGGAGTGTAAAAATTGAAAACAACATCGAACGTGATATGGTTTGCAAATACTGTTTTAAATATAAGCTAAACAGCATTTGTTATTTTTTTTTAAAGATAAGAGCAGGATTTCGAGAATTTTTATTTTACAGTTAAGCCAATTACTATTTATATACTGTTGATCTATAAATTATTCTGTTAATGCTCTAAAATATGTCTCTTTATACTACCCGAACGACTAGCCACTGTCCGTGGCAGACCCTCGTCTTGTATCAATAACAAGGGACGGATAACCACGTCGGAATATGGTGGTTATATCATGAAAAAAAATATATGTCTATGGGATATATAACATCGTCAGCTAGTATACACACTGGCAAAACTACGCTTTATAATATTTCTGACATTATTAGTTCCGTCCTTGTGATTTGCGGAGGTTGCCGTTATTGTAGGCATATACAGTGTCTAGTAGTTCGGGTCGGACGAAAATCGTTGCAGCTGTTATTCGTAATAAAAGTAGACCGTAAATTTCACTCATGGCACACCGTAAGTTCGTCTTCATTAGCCTGGATGGTGTAGAAAAGTAGGACGATAAACCGCTATCTATGAATTTCGGTATTGCTTTATGCAACTTGAATAAAATATTTTTGGAAAAAAAACTACCATAAAGTTAGTCAGGTCGGTGTAATGAAGGAATCAGAAATAAAAACTCCATCGCTATCCACATGAACAGATTATCACAGACTCCCGAAAAGCCCGTTTCATCCCTACAGTATGAGGTTTCTAAATTTATATCATTGAACCATATCAAGAAAAGGTTTATCATTTTTGTTAGAGGTAATAGAATACAGATTAACAGTAAATAAATATTATTGATGGCTTAACTGTCTTCAAGAAAATTGAAAAAAAAAATGCTGTTTGGCTTTTATTTGAAGTAGTATTTACCAACCATTTCACGTTCGATGTTGTTTTCAATTTCACCATCGATTCCCTGGTTGTACTTGTCAAGGAGTAGGGTCGTCTGTCCAACCTCGTGGGTTTTCTCCGGGTCCTCCCACTGCTAAAGACCCCTACGCGCAAGCGAATTGTTGAAATATATTGAACCATATGTTAGTCCAGAAATGACCTAGTTTGTGCCGAGTGGTCGTTACCCCCCTCTCTCCCTCTCTCATCACTCCACCCAATCACCAACCAGGCGAAGAGCGAGTCGTTTATATAAACATAATGGTCCCTACCAGGTGCGCAATCACCAAATGAGCACGCAGTGGCGACACCAAACGACTTCATAATGATGGTTACTAGGCAGAAGTGTAAAAATTCTAAACGTGTAAAGAATCAATGAAGAAGACGTTTTTCGTTTAAATAATAGAAATAAGATGAAATAGAATTAAATTTTACACTGAACAAATAAAGAAGTTGGATTATACATTGTCTTAATTTAGAAATTACACGAATTGAAGTTAGAAATTACATGAATTAAGGTTAGAAGTTACATGAATTAAGGTTAGAAGTTATATGAACGGAGGTTAGAAATTAGACGATAGCATGTTAGAATTTTGAATCTAATATACCGCCATACCCTACACCCCATCTCTATTATTTGCCACACACTTGATTCAATGAGAGACCTTATGATCTAAAGCACACGTATTGGTCATAACCTAAGTTAGAATTGATAGATTTGAATACTTATTAGGGCATGATTTATTTTTAAATAAATGTATCATTATAAAACTGCATAATGAAATTTTGTTCTGGTATCTCTGTTCCTTGATAGTATTTCTAATGTACATCCGCTGTTCATCTCCGCTCTGTATTGTCACACACACATCATCACCAGATACGTCATTACTCACAATCTGATCAAAACTACCGGTACGCCATTTCTTTTGGATTGACGTGTGCGATCGAGGGGATGGGCTCCGAACACGATCTACATGTGATTTTATTCTCAAACACTGGGACAAGCTACAAAAACTAAAGAAGAGATGTCGAATCTAAAAATGCCTAAACCTTTTTCAACTAATATATGCAATAGGAAACGTACAAGGCCAAAAATCTATTGGCAAATGACAAAGGAAAAAAACATACAAATAACAATAACTATTAAAGTAAAAAGGCTTCCCTGCAACACCGCCGTAGAACTAAATGATCCAACACAGACGAGGCAATGGAATTTATTGACACAAAACGGTCAATCCATCTCAAAATATTCACTGTGGCATTTACAGCGCTGTGTACACCACATAACTTGCAGTTATTAATGCCACACCAGAATGGTTAGCAAAGCAAATGGATGCCCTCCTATGTCAACATACAATGAACAGGTTGACAAACTAGCTAAGAATCTCTTGGTGGAGTATCAAGAGATCTGATAATTCTTAAAAGATACTTTAGTCTATTTATGTATAATTCGCGAGATAATTCACTGTTGGTGATTTTATGAATTTGGTATAGGTTAGGTCTTTAATTAACGAGGAGATAAATATCCAATGATTTGGTTCAAAGGGAGTTTAATGTTCGCTTCCACCTAGAAGTGTTAATGAAAAAACTGGTATTATTGTACATGATTTTATATAGTCTTTGAGGTTATTGTTTATGAACCAATTCAATGATTTCCTTTATTGAAAATAAGCTGCTTAATATTAGGCTGTCATAATTAATGGCATTTTGACCCATTCGTTTCAGTTTATAAATTCAACCATCCCCGACATTTAGCTTTGGCTGTATATTATCCATAGGACACCAGCTTATGGCTGTATATTATCAATAGGACACCAGTTTAAGGCTGTATATTATAATTAGGACAACAGCTTATGGCTGTATATCATCCATAGGACACCAGCTTATGACTGTATATTATCAATAGGACACCAGCTTATGGCTGTATATTATCAATAGGACACTAGTGTATGGCTGTGTATTATCAATATTACCATTAGAACACCAGCTTATGGCTGTATATTATTAATAGGACACTAATGTATGGCTGTATATTATCAATAGGACACCAGCTTATGGCTGTATATTATAAATAGGACACCAACATATGGCTGTATATTATCAATAGGACACCGGCTTATGGCTGTATATTATAAATAGGACACCAGCTTATGGCTGTATATTATCAATAGGACACCGGGTTATGGCTGTATATTATCAATAGCACACCAGCATATGGCTGTATATTATCAATATGACTGTATATTATCAATAGCACACCAGTTTATGGCTGTATATTTTCATATATATGTAATTGTTGATAGTCTACGTTATCTGTGTTTGTGTTTCCTAAATCATCATAACATCCTTCGGCTGATATTTGTAGATCATCGGCGGGTACTGTAAGAAAACAGGATTTAATTTCATTCATTAATAAGATCGTAGTTCATTTTAAAATAACTAAGCTACTAAGTCAATATTTTCCTTACAATTCAAAATAAAAACACGAAATAAAATTCATTATTGGTCAATTTTTAAAATTGAATATAAATCACCTTATATGCATCCATATTACATTAATATGTGCTTTTAGACCAATTTTCGTCTATGTTGAGGTTCCAAAAAATAGAGCCACACACCCTTTATGGAATAATGAGCAACATTAAGAAAGTTTGGGTGAATTAAAATATATTTACAAATTTATTTTTTGCACCCATAGACTTCCATTGCCCTTACCTCACCAATTAATAAAAATTGGGGAACCTAAACCCCGCGTCCAGTGTGTATAAGAACAATTTTGGGAATTCGACATAATGGAATAGACAGGGATCTCGTATAGTGAACCAGCAGAAAGGGGACATGATTGCATCGAGGGAACTGTAATAGCATCGGACAGACCCATCAATACACAATATAAAAAAGAGAAAAGATAAATGAAGAGGAAAAGATAATTTCAAAACACATTATTCACTAAATGAAAACGTACCTGGTTGTTTTTTGTGTAGTTTCCTAAAGATTGTGATGAATGTAACTATTATGATAAGAAGAATGGCGCACACAGCTCCAATAGACACTATTATTGTGGTATTTAATGGTGATGGTATTTGACGACCGGATACAGATTCTGTAAATGCATTACCATTCACTGTAGCAATAAAACTATAAAAGTACTATTTTATGCCCCATCCACACCTCCCACTAAAAGGCACAAAAGGATCTGGGTATTTTGGTCTCAGAAAAACTCTTCCTACGGTACACCAAGTATACTAACGATGGCTTCGTATGAGTTACAGTAAATACACGTTTGCGCCATATAGGAGTCTTTAGCAGTGGGACGAATCCAGCGAACCCGTTGAAAAACCCTCGAGATTGGACATGCGACCATGTTCATTGTCACGTACAAGCCACAACGATTGACGCAGTGACATGCCTTATGATCTAAAACGCGCGTTAGACCACTCGACCGACACATCCTCACCAGTGTGACCTACGATCTTTGCGAAATGTTAACGCTATGCATGTAGTTTAATTACAGTGACATCAGCACCCGCATGTATCCGGCTTTGACATTGAGAGTTGTCAATGTTAAATAACATTATCAGACAATCAGATTAATTGAGGAACAAAAAGTTACGATGGGCCATACTTAATAATCATGGGTTATTGGTAAACTAAAAACGTGCGCTTTATTCAATGAAAATTAAACAAAATGATGTCTAATCGTTGGCTAAGTGCTAAAATATTACCACTGTTTGTCGTGTATTTTGTACACGGTGAACAGTCCATTTGTTGATTACACTATTTTGCCCATACCGTTTTTTAGGACTTCGAATTTTGTCTAATGCTTTGGATTGTTCGTACTTGGTTTTATTCTTTCAGTCTATGAAACGGCTAAATCTCTCAAATATTTTAATAAAAATTTTCAGGCCTCGCACATAACCCCCCGAGTTAAATGGTGTACATACCTTTAGCTGTTATAGCGACAGTGTTTGATACAGTGTTATTATCACGTTGATGTTTACATTGCCATTGAACTGTACCAGTATCTTCAGCATATAGAACAATTAACTGATGATCATATGTCCTGTTGTTTTCATTGTAAGTTATGGTACATTTGAAACCATCCGCGTTGTTCACCTTACAAGTTGCCCCAGTATGTCCAGGACTTATTCTAACTCTTTTAGTATTATTTCTGTAGAAATCAACTCTTTGATAATAAGTTCTACACGTGACACTGTATGAATATCCTAGACTAACCTCTGTTACATTGCTAGTTATATTCATTACAAACCCTGAAACATTGAAAAAATATACATAATTTCAAAATATACTTTTTTAACATCCATTCCAGTGATTATCAGAACACCAAAGTATATGAATAAATTTATAGAAATAATAATATAGCATTAGAAACATTTTATCAATTATCATTTGTATAATTTCGTCGTCTATTATCCTTTATAATAAGCCGACAGACAAACTTTCAAGTTCTTTGACAACCAGGCATACCTTATCAATTCGTCTTTCCATATAATCGGGCGAAAGACAACAAATCATGTTTCCTATATCTTTATACTAATCCAACTATTTAAAGTAGAATTAAAATGAAATACATGTAGTTCAAACACTGAATTTATTTTTTAAGACCCATAATTAGCCATCATCCTAATTATATAATCTATCGTATTTGACATTCAACTTAACTAAACCCTTAAAAGACTACTAAACGCAGACCTTTCTTGTAGGACATTGATGTCCCTATTACAACCCATGGTGTCATATTAAGCATGTGAATAAAGTTGGCATCTCCCTGGATGCTTGATACTGATCTTCCTATCTCAGCTTCACTAGTGATGTCGCCGGAACAGGCCGAATATGATTACCTTGACACAGGTTGTATTTTCGAAATCGAAACAAATAAGGGATTTGATACCAAGGCAATCAGATCAAGCCTGTCTAATCTTAGTGCTATGCAACTGTAGATTCTTGCCCAGTTCCCACCCCTGACCCACCCTATCTTATGACGAACTATCGATCCTTTCGTTTTCAATGACACTTATATTATATTTGTTTTGTTCTAATGGGGCGGTTGTCTCTCAATCTGACCCCATCCATATCTGCTGAATAATCTAACGTCGTTGTTAAATTTATCCACTATCGTAAATGCAGCTAAATTAAAGGGTCATCATTACCATGATTTATGCGAATAGCCCAATTCTGCTAATATCCAACCCAAAGATCACATTTTCAGTCAAATCTTTGTTCACTCAAGAAAACGCTTGAAATCAATGGTTTGAAATCCAAGGAATGATATCCGATTATCAAGTACCACTAACGCATAATTAATAGATGACCTACCTGACGAAAAACTGCACAAATTTACACATGAGCAGATACATAATAACCATTTGTAGGACTCCATATTAATTCAGTGTACTAATGTAAAGTTATATAATCAAGGATACTTATACATGTACTTCCCCTTATGTAAGCACTTCGAGGAAACAAGATTATCAAATGAAAAATCACGAGTTTAGTCAGACCTTCACATTCCTTGTCAAGTTTAATTTTGGGACTGAAACCTATGTGCATAGATAACAAGCCTCATTAGACCACTCCCACCACATCCACATCAACACAATGCTTCCCTATATGGTCTTCCATGGATATACAGTAACTTTCTGGTTATAAAAATAACTTTATACATTACGTTTTCTTTGTGTATTGAATATTTCTCACAATATTTTATTAGTTATTTGTTAAAATAGTAAATGAAATAATAATTCCGTGAACTAATATGGCATTTTGGTGGTATCCTATATTTAAAGCACTACTTTTTTTAGGTATGCTTTTAAATTCTAAATTTTTACTTTAAGAAACATATTACGTTATTGAGTAAAGTTACTATGGCATTTTGGTGGTATCCTATTTTTAAAGCACTACTTATTTTTAGGTATGCTTTTAAATTCTAAATTTTTACTTTAAGAAACATATTACGTTATTGCGTAAAGTTAAGAAAGTCTTGTAACATTCTTTAATTTCTACTCAAGAATTGTAAAGTGTCACTGGTTGTACTGTTATTCAGATTTGTATTTATATACGTTACTTGGTTTGATATTAGAGCCCTATCTCCGACTTTTGAATTGTATATAGTATACCAGTTTGTGAAGATTTGTTCATAGAAATGAATACTACATTTTACATATTTGGGGTTATAATTATTTCCAGATCTAAGAAGACCGTTTTATGGTGAAATACAGAATGAAAAGACAAAGTGTTTTTATTACAACTATTTTTCCCATCAGTATCAATTTTCGTAATTTTCAATTATTTAATATGTTTTGTTTTTTTAATTCATTAAGTGTTCAAATTTCAAGGAGGATGTGTTGATAAAATCTAACATGATACACATGAATTTAAGTTGTCGACTGATCAGCGTCATAATATATGTAAATCGTGTTTGCCCGACTTTTAGTGAGTTTTTCAGTTTAGAAAATAATTCTCCGTGTGAAGTTACATGCGGAACATCGTTGCGAAAGTTTTTGTTAACCATCTTTCCTACCCTGTACACCATGTTCACACTGTATCCCAAAAAGTGTGACTAGCAGACCCCTTTTATTATTCCACAGCAGGAAACAATTAATAAATTACTCGTAACTTACTCATTCGAACAGCAGTCAGTTTCTATATACATAACTTCTGGTCACAACTACCAGATGTCTAAATGAAATCCTACTGTTCTGCAGGGCTAATGAAGACGGGCATACGCCATACAATGTGCTACGAGGGAAATTTTCCCGGACATCGGGAAACTATGCTTGTACTAAAATGTATAAAAGCTAAATTTCATGAGACTGGTTTGAAAACCTTGAAAATGCGATAAAAGTTACAGTTTTTAACGGATTTATTTTAAATTATGTGTTAAACATTGTAGTCATGAGAGGACGAATCCTATCGATAATCAGCATTCCGCTACCTTCCTTGCTGAAAGGATCAGACTGTTATAGGAAAATTTACAGGCGTCAAAAGCGCTGTTGTTCTTTGGTTATGTTAAATAAAGCTATTTCACACACACGATATTGAGGCAATCAACATGGCAAACAGTATAAGAAATTCGCTGGACGACCGTGCCTGCAATAAGTCATCAATCTGTTCACAGATAATTACAAAGTCTGCTAATATCTCTGCTAAAAGACGACCGTATTCAACAAGTATAGTCTATATTTAACAATTAGGTTACTGTCGGACAGCGACACATTTTTTTCTTCGACAAAACAAAGAGGATTTACGTAATTATGAATGTGCCAGGAAATAATTGATAGATTCAAAGAGCCATAGAAACATACTTTCCAGTGATATATAACACGATAACTGGAATTTGGTAATAACATCCGTATTTTGACATTTTAAACCCTCGCCATCGCCCCCCCCACACACACACACACACACACTCCAAATTTTAGTACAGGCTAATTAACTTTAATCCATTTTTCAAAAAACAAGTTTAATCATGAATATTCATGTACTTAAAGAGAGGAATGAGTATACATGAACGTGCTTTTCACGGATATGTAACATTATATCTGGAATATCGTATTATGGCCCGTAATGTGACATTGCATGCCCTCCCTCTCTCCGTAATCATGGTAATATAGTTTAGTAACATCTAAATTAGATCGTTTTTTCAAGGTAAGTAAATTTCTTATAGTGTGCCAGGTTGATTTCCTCTTATCGTGTCTCGGGTTTCAGTGTGCCAGGTTGATCTCGGCCTCGTTCCCGTATATGTTAAAAAGTCAAGTGATATCTATATTTGCATATCATAGTTAGTGCTCTGCGTAAAATGCCATGTAGAAGGCGTGAACGACAATTGAGATGCGGCTGAACGCAAATGTAAAATGTAATGAGGGAACTGTAAAATGTAGACACGTGAAATAAAACAGCCTTTCCAATAAATCATTTGACATTTGACACATTACATTTGACGTTTTACAATTAACTTTGGCCTTAGAGGTATTTTGACTTTATCATTAACGGTATTAGGACTTTGTACATTTTACATATAATCAATGGAAAATGCATTTTAGCAGAGCATTTAATATTGGCAGCGATACCCTTCCATATTGTCATACTATAAGGCATTACATATTATCGAACAAGACATTAATGCTGTAAATGCGACCAATAATTCTTGACTTCAATCCTATTTATACCGTCAACAGGCCTCGTCCAATAGGAACGTCCACTAGGTGACGTTAGAACCGTCATTCTTGACCAAGTAACGTTTTGTCCCGAAATTGCTATGTGAATTTTGTAAGAATACAATATGCGTCTCAATGAAGAACCCTTGGGCATTAACTTGGACTTAATGGTGATCATAGTTACGGACTCGACAAAATTATATAACTTCTTTGGATATCATGACGTCTATAGCCGGTAAGTGCTACTTTTGTTCCCATATTACGGTTGATGTTTCATTCCGACGTCAATCGGATAGAACAGCTTCTACCCACTTTACAATACTAATAAAAATAATGGGAGTTTAAACTTTCTTTTGTGGGCCATCAAACAGGTATCAATTGACCATAGGCTCTTTACAATAGCCGCAACAGCAATTTACTGGGGAAAGAGTTTAACATTGTATGCTCTATGCTCGAGAGGCACCCAACCCTCTCTTTAACATTCAGAGGGAAGTCATAAGCAGTATATCTCCCCCTTCAAGTGTGGCGGTCGCTCGAGATCAGCATCCCATCGTCCATGTGTAAGAGCAAACCCGAGCTGGATCCCGACCTTATAGAAACACTAATAACAAAACCAAAAAAAGCTATAAAATATTAGCCGCTGAGTATCTGCCCCGCAGTTTCGCTGTGGCTGCCAACTCGGGAGTGTAGAACGGCGGGCGGTTCTCCGACTGCGATAAAATCAACCCCAAAAAATAAATTAGGTGAACCAAGCAGCCGTTCTTCGCTTGAGCCAAGGTTCCCCTCCTCTGCAACCCTTGGCTCTCGAGCATGTCGACAGCAGTGTCGCTTCTCACACGGGAGCCTCCCGGTTAATAGCCTTCTGACAGCCCTACTTGCGATTGTCCCTTAACAATCTGATTCACCATCGGGGTGTAACGGTGATATATTAAAACTTTTTTAAAAATCGGATAAACATTGTGACCTGTAGACGGTCCATTGGTTAAAATCACAATTTTTCGTACAATCAGGGGGTATAGTCCAAGAAGTTACGGTCCGACACAATTTTTATCCGATTTTCATGAAACTTAAAGTGTATGTTTATAACCCACAGATCTGGGTTCCTGCCGATACTCGCGCATATCTGACCGGGACCTCGATTATGGCCCCTGATTGTAGCTTGTGGTCGGTCCCTCAAGAGGTCACAATTTTTATGTGAAATTTAATTTCATCATAATTTTAAAGTACACTATCAAACTTATTTCTATTTAATTCTGTCGCGAATCAGGCAGGCCCTTTCAGACCACGTGTACTTAGTGGATTAACTGCACACTTATAATCTCAGATATAAATTCCGCATAGGTGAAGACTAAGAGTAATTATATCATTTAATTTACAAAATTTTTATATTGTGTTTCGTCCCTGGTTCGTGACACAGATAAAAAAAAAGTTGAGTGATCGTCCAACGAGCCTAGTAACTATCTGTAAACAAATAATTATAGGTGAATATTTATGGCAAAGAATCCCCACAAATGAACATTAATTGAACTTGTCATTAAGAAAAGCGACCAGTGTTTTTTATATATACCTCTGAACACTTAAGAAAAAACATTTACGTTAGTTTCACAATTTAACAGTGGACGGAAAAAATGAAATTTTGATATGCCGACAGTCAGATGCTTTACCAATATCAGCATAGGTCAGGCTAGCCTTGACTTTTCTTTTCAAGTGCACATAAAATTTCTTGGTAAAGTTCAATAAGTTGATGAGTAGTGGAAAAAAACAGCAATAAATCCAAATTGAAATTTATAGAGCAGCTTATTACATTTCAAATGGTTGAAGATATGTTTGAAAATTATCTTTTCGAATAGTTTACATGTACAGGATAAAAGAGAAATAGGTCTATAATTACTTAGTAACGATTTATCCCCATTTTTGAACAGAGAAATAACATCGGCAAGTTTCCAGTCTACAGGAAAACATTATGCTCTAAGAGATTTGTTACAAAGCATGCAAATTGGTTTTGAAAGTCATGTTTTGGTGCAATCAACATTTTATTGCTTATAATGTCCGGTCCCACGGTTTTGGTAGCATCTAATGTAGAAATAGCATTATCTACGTCCAGTTCGGTTACAGTTACATGGGATAATATAATCGTACACTTTTCCTCGAATTGAGATAAATCTACACAAGAATCTTTTAAATTTGTAATAGAGCTAAACTACTTTCAGTATTTAGATTTCACATTAGATCCATATTCTAAGTTTAAATTATTAAATGGATCTTTTATATAAGGTGGGTTATTTGAAGGGCATTCATTTTTTAATAACAAATTGATGGTTTTACAGTAGGCCTTGATATTTGTTTTTTTCATTTCTTACAGATTATCGTTAATGTTTAAATTCAAGCGTTGTTTTGCTTGTTTGTTTTTTTTTTAATTATTAACCTTATTTCTTTGGGGTTTTTTTAAAATTATTAACCATATTTCTTCGTTTTTTAAATTTTATTTATAATAGCTGATTTGTTGTTCTAAAAAAATATTTCCTTAATTTAGTTACACCACAGTGATGGTTGAGTTCGAATTTCCGTCAAAATCGGGAGCCATGATGGCTAAGTAAGACGCTGGCTCGCTATAGCCTGTGGGTCGCAGGTGTTAGGCGGGAAAGTTCACCGGGATTTTTCGGCGTGGTTTCCCTTGCCAATGGTGCAGGGCGGGGAAGGGCTAACAATCACAGCGGTCTAGTCGTTCGGATGGAACAAAAAAACGAGGTCCCGTGTACACATCAGCGTGCATGTAAACGATCCCTAATTGGCAGTTGGATTTCGACAGAAGAGTAGGCCGTAGCGTCGCTATCGAGGCAAAATGTACCACATAGCACACTGCATGGCGTATGCTCGTCTTAATTAGCCCAGTCAGAGCAGAACCGTAGGTCGTGAAAAACCAGACCAACGAAAAATTATATAATAACAAGGTTGTAGACAATTTTTATCCGATTTGGATGAACATAACATATATGTTTATATCAAAAAACTCTCGGTTCTTGTAGATATTCGTGCATATCAGACTGGATTATGGGCCCTGAATGTACAAAAACAAATCGAATTTTTTAGCTCGATCTCTGTCCATCTCTTACAAAGTGTTGGTGTATCTTGCAAAGCAACCATTTGTTTGGAAAAATAAGCAATTGCAATTGAGGGAAGTTTTAAAATCTCCGTGTTCACTGCCCATATTTCACAATGGAGTCTCCACAACTCGCCATAGCAACAAGATGTCAGTTATAAGCATGATGAATGCTGGAATGTCAATGAAACAGACTGCGCGACAGTTGGGTCACCATCCCTCAAATATACTGAGCGCCATAGAAAACGCATCACTTTTTTTCCCAAATATTTTATTACTAGGTGGTTTTGTATGTATAATATTATGCAATACTATGAACTATTGTTTCACACAATGCTCCCAAACACAAAAAATATCGGCCCGTGAGCAAAAAAAAAATTGCACGAGATGCACATGAAAAACCCAATATTCACGTGCAGCATTTTGTGTGAGCCCTTTAAAAGCATGTTTTCAACTTAATGTGCAGTACATGAACTGTGAAACGTCAATCTGTGGTAATTTGTTGTTGGACGTGTGATTGAATCGAGCTAGAGATGCCGAGACTTACTGAAAATCAACGGAATGAAGCCATGGGAATGTCAAGGGCCGGTATGTCTACACGTGCTATTGCCAGACACTTCAATTGTCATCAGTCCACTATTGTAAGGTTGGTGGAACGTGTTCGAGTTACTGGATCAACACGTGACCGTCAACGTCCTGGTCCACAACGCGTTACAACCCAGGCTCAAGACCACTACATCCGGGTCACTCATCTGCGTGACAGATTCCGCCAGGCGACTCGAACAGGTGCAGCAGTCGTCGGAAGACAAGAACCAGTAAGTGCCAACACCGTAAGACGTCGTCTAAGAGAAGTAGGACTCCGTGCACGACGACCTTATGTTGGAGCTATCCTCAGGGATCATCACCGTCAGCGGCGTTAGATATGGGCTCAAGGACACCAGACATGTAGAAGAGTAGACTGGCACTCATCTGCGTGACAGATTCCGCCTAGCGACTCGAACAGGTGCAGCAGTCGTCGGAAGACAAGGACCAGTAAGTGCCAACACCGTAAGACGTCGTCTAAGAGAAGTAGGACTCCGTGCACGACGACCTTATGTTGGAGCTATCCTCAGGGATCATCACCGTCAGCGGCGTTAGATATGGGCTCAAGGACACCAGACATGTAGAAGAGTAGACTGGCAAAGTGTGCTCTTCAGTGATGAGAGTAGCTTTCATCTTTATCACGCTGATGGCCGTCAACGTGTGTGGAGACGTCTTGGGGAACGTCTTGCAGACTGCTGCGTCTTCGAAACGGATCGATGGGGTGGGGAAGTGTAATGGTGTGGGGAGGCTTCACATTTCATCACCGGACCGCCCTACACATTTGCAAGGTCGCGTTAATGCTGTAGCCTACCGTGGAGGACACACGCGCTACTGACATCTGTGTCGTACTTTTGGTTTTGACCCCTCTGACTTTGTACCCTTGATTACAGATTAAACATCCATAAGTGTACAAATGTGTTGTTATTGATGTGTTCCCATTTGAATATTGTTCACAATAAGAAGCAAAATAAATAAGATATGTTTACAGGATCATTTTGTTATACGAAAAACTAAGTGATGCGTTTTCAATGGCGCTCAGTATATTAGTCGATTATTGACTTCCATTGATCTGATACGAGTCGCTTTCCCTTGTAGACCGGAGGCTCAGCGCGGGGGGGGGGGTCCATCAAATGGGCACAAAACCAGACCCAACTTTTCTAGAATACGATGCCGAGTGATAATCAGTCCGCCGTTGGGGCGTTTTCGAGATATTCGGGGTCAAAGGTCAAATGGGTTCATTTGCACTGAAAGTGCGCGGTAATTCTTGTATTATGAAATGAAGCTGAAAATGATCGAAAGTAATCACACTTTCAATAAAAATGTAAACTTGCTAAATTCACCTTTAGTCTTAGTGACCCTGGAGGTCAAAAGGTGAAATTTACCGTTTTTGCACTAGGAAGATTTAAAATAATAAAATGTCAGCGTAAAATATAAAAACTAAAGCGAAACCTGTTCTAATTAATAATAGGAACATTTAAAATTTATCTTTAGGTGGTCTTAGCACCGAACTTTACTTTGGACTTCTTATATCCAACATTTTACCATTGACATTTTCGCTCCTTTAATAACAAGTTTCTTATTCTCAAGCTTTAGGTTGTAAAAGACCCGTTTTACCAGTTGCTATCGATACATGCCTTCGTCAAATCTGGTGATGACATGAAACAGTTACCCCTTTGTTTTATTTTAATGTCGGGGAAAAGAAAGAAGGATTACAAAAAAGTAAGAATACATTTACTATTTCTACATGTGTGCACTCTGGTAAACATTTTCTACTACATTTCTGTAATTTGATATGTGTTTTCTCGGGGTCCTCCGGTATCCTCCCACTGCCAAGTCCAGAAATGACCTAGTCTGTGTCGAGTGGACTTTACTTTATGATAATTTTTTTTCAGGTGTTTAAAGCTGTTCGGGAACTACTACCTCATCCGTCAGTTGGCACGTTTGTTGTAGATTTTGAATCTGGGCTCTGGCAGGGTCTGCGGTCAGTATTTGACGAACCGAAGATATATGGCTGCGTCTTCCACTTTGGACAAGCATTGTGGAGAAAAATGCAAGAAAGGCGACTACAGGTAAGGACACAATCATAAAATTAAACTGCATTGTGCTATATGTTAGGGTTCGATTTTTCGAATTGTCTCATTGTAAAAGCGCCATAGAGCAGCTGTTTCCAGCTGGATTTTGGCGCTATATAAGTTTAATAAATTATTATTATCATTATTATATCAAAAATTCAGAACATAGTGGGCTATATATTATCCTAAAGTCTTGGTTATTGATATCGAATTTTGTTTTTCAGACTGCCTATAACCAGAAAGATGGCATTTTTAAGATCTTAAGACAAGTTTTTCCCTCCCTTTGTTAGCTGCAACAGACATACCCCCCGCGTTTGATCAACTAAAGAGAGACTTGCCAGAAGATCAACCGCTGCTGCTAGACTTTTTTGATTATGTGAAGGACACTTGGTTAGAATCAACAATATGGACAGTTGAATCCTGTCAGTGTTTGGTAGAAGTGTTAGGGTAAAGAAGGGATGTTTACCATTTTATATGTTGATTACTCTTTTAAACCAGGAGGCGGACGAAATTCCAAACCAATTAAAATTAGTTAAGGAGGGAAAGCTACGTAGATACCAGACAACAAAAACTAGAAAACAGAGGGAAAAATAATGGAATTGTGGAGAAAATATTGTGAAAATGAAATTACCACAAGTCGTCTATTGAACAAAGCCGCGCATATATATGGTCCAACTGTTAACTAAATCATAGCTTGTAAATAATTATTTTGTTTTGTTTTTGTTTTATGATTACATTGTTATAGGTCAGGTTTTGAAATAGATGTGTTTATTTTTTTTCAATTTTCGATTTTTATATGAAATATTTTGAAATGTGTATTAATAAAATATGTATTTTACCGCTTTTTATATGAAGTAATTTTGAATATGTGTATGTTTTAATAAAATATTGGTTTGTAAAGGAATTGAATCGCCACCAAATGTCTCGTTATATGAAATAAAATGAAAAATAATGGAATTGTGGAGAAAATATTGTGAAAATGAAATTACCACAAGTCGTCTATTGAACAAAGCCGCGCATATATATGGTCCAACTGTTAACTAAATCATAGCTTGTAAATAATTATTTTGTTTTGTTTTTGTTTTATGATTACATTGTTATAGGTCAGGTTTTGAAATAGATGTGTTTATTTTTTTTCAATTTTCGATTTTTATATGAAATATTTTGAAATGTGTATTAATAAAATATGTATTTTACCGCTTTTTATATGAAGTAATTTTGAATATGTGTATGTTTTAATAAAATATTGGTTTGTAAAGGAATTGAATCGCCACCAAATGTCTCGTTATATGAAATAAAATGATATTTACTAATTAAAACAAAGAACAATTTGTCTGTCATTTTTTCAACTTCACTCATTACAAAATATCGCATTCGTTGCAGTAATTATACTGATATGAGGCTATTTGATATTGGGTTACAATTTGATAATACTGGGTAGTATTTATTGTCATGCAAACATATTTAAAACACTCTCGTCATTGGTCTGATCATGGTCCGAATCAGCCAAGAATCTGGTCCCAATCAGCACAGAATATGAAGCATCTTCTCTGATGTGATTTAGCTCATTTGTATTGAAGCCGTCATTCACTAATTACACTATTATTTGTGACTAATTACACTATTTATTGTCATAGTTGTCTTATTGTCAAAAATATGCAAACATATTTTAAATACTCGCGTCATTTAAAGATGGGTTCCCAGAAAAGTATTTATCGGGTGGTTATTTCCAATAAAAGTATGGCAATTTTGGCATGTATGGAAAGTAGAGATATCCAATCTTACTAGAAAAATACTGGATTCCCCAAAAATCACTCATGGAGCGTATACAGGACAAAAATGTAAGGGTTCCATTTTCACTTTTGACGGTGTATCTCTTTGCGAGTGAAATGGGGCCGTCAGATAAGCCACCCATATGAACTGTTTATGTACATTTGTAGGCAATTGGCCCGTTATTAACATACGCTGGTTACCTCTAATAAAAACAGCAGTGCATTTGTATTTTTTCTGAATATCCGACCAACAATTATAATAGACAAGGGTTAAATACAATAATTTATTTAAATTAAATATTGATTGTCAATTTTTTAAAAATGATCTAATAAATATAGTTACAATTTATATAGATTGTATAATATTTTTATCTGATGATGTACTAACTTTATTACTGAAATCAAATCAGATAGAATTAAACTAACAAGAACTATAATAATTATAACAATTCCTACATATCCAGTATATACAGCTGATGGACGCTCGTCTTTTGCACTGGTTTTCCTTCGTATAGTACTGGACAATTTCTCAGCAGCAACAATAAGATTCTTTTTAATCTCATCTTTGGTCTCCTCAATAAATGGTGTGTTTTTCCCTCTCTGATGAACAGCATGACAAAAGCACCCACACGAAGAAGACCCATTTAAAATGATAGCGCCTTGTGGGCTAGCCACTTCCGTACTGCCAGCAGTGGTTCTCTCTTGGATATCAACTGACCCGACAGTTGTTTTTGGTGTTGTAGAAACAGTTGTTAGTGCTGTGAAAACTCGTGGAATTCTTAACCAAGGGCTAACCAGTTCGGCGCTTTTCGTAGTGGTGACTATCGGCTCAACTGATCGGACTTCAGAAATAGCCGGGGTGCTTAGATCTGAAATAAACGAAGCGTGTGTATATGACGTGACTAAAGGGGTCAGATAGAAATGGTAAAGAGTTGCTATGTTTAAATTTGAGAATATGCCATAGTTTAAAATCAGATTTGGGGAGCGCCATCGGAAATCTCACCAGATTTAATTGGTGATTATTCTCCTATACATACAGATTGCTCGAACGTTAGTAGCCTCTACTGTAATCATCGGAGACAAATTATGCTGCTTTCATACTTAAAGCTAAACTCCAGATCGTGCTTCAGGCTTTAGAGTTGCATTTATCACCAAATTCAAAACATGTCATCTTTACTGATTCTTTGGTCCCACGGCAAACAATAAACAGCTTGATTACTTCTTGGTAGTCTTATCTGCAAAATCTGATTTACACAGCTTGATTACTTCTTGGTAGTCTTATCTGCAAAATCTGATTTACAGATTTTAAATATTCTATAAATTCATTTATATATGACCCCTGGAGACGGGTTTGTGAACTTGCCGACTGCATTAATAAAAAGTCTTTTTTAGGAGACTGGACCAACTCCTTTAGAACCAACAGGAGTGGATTGATGACCTTGTTTTACGTCGATCACGCATACGGTAGCTAATATGCCCAGTATGAAGCTAGGGCTTTAACCAGGGTGTAATCACTTGTCATGTTTCTTTGATCATATAAACAAGAGTGACATTGCAAAATGCTTAACTTTATGAAGAAAACTGGTCTTTATACTAATATTTGTTAATGTCGTTTGTTTGTCTGTCTGTTCAGGGTTGGTGGCTTTATTTCAAATTGTCTGTACAACCGAAGTTATGTTGCAAAATGTTTAACTTGATGAAGGCGACATGCTTATATTATACGTATATATATACAAAGGAAATATTTTGAATTGACCTTGTGGTAAAGGTCAATTCAAATATTTCCTTGTGGTAAAGGTCAATTCAAAATATTTCCTTTGTACAAACTCAATATTAGTGATAATGATCTCTTGGAAACAAAAGAAAGCAACTTTATCGCTAAATATAACCCAATTTTGAATGCGAAGGGGTGATTATTTTAATTATGTTTGATATTTAATTAATGTTATTTCGTTTTAAGTTTTATATTTCACATAGTCATTGTCCTCTGTTATGACGTAACGTTATTGTAACAGCATAGTAACGCATTAAAATGGCCTGACGATTCGTTTGATAACGATGAAAGTACTAGCCAAAATTTTAATTTTAGTGTTTTTTCTCTAATACTTGAATTTTACTTATATGATTAACTGAGAGTTAGATCGTTTTATATATATATATATAGTAGAATAGTTAATTAAAGCTGCTCTTTGGTAATATATAATTGAAATTAAAGATGGCAAAATAAAACTACATTTTTATGCTAACGTTTTCACCGCGATATATATATATATATACGTACATGTCTCAAATTTAGAATCATATTAGAATAAAATGAAGAAATTCCCATAAATATACGAATGTGGTCGATTTTGGACTATTTTTATGCTAACGTTTTCACCGCGATATATATATATATATACGTACATGTCTCAAATTTAGAATCATATTAGAATAAAATGAAGAAATTCCCATAAATATACGAATGTGGTCGATTTTGGACTATCGGAAATTTCACCAGTTCTAATTGTGTCTGTAATGGTGTCAAATCCCGAAGTCGTACTCGAATAAATTATGGTAATTCGCACCAGCAGACTTGATCAATTAAACAAACCTACAGAAACCATCACAAACAAACACTTGTGTTTTATGGCTTGGTTGCATGTTTTACTAAATGTCTGATTAACAACAATTGCATGCTTTAACAATGTGAGTGTGCTGCAAAGAGATTATATACAGTACAGTATATTTTGTGAGCAAGGTTGTTTTAGGAATAGTCTGATCAACAACACTTGCATGTGAGTGTACTGATAAAGAGATTATATACAGTATATTTTGGGATCAAGGTTGTTTTGGGAATAGTCTGATCAACAACACTTGCATGGATTAAAATTGTGTGTGTATTGACAGTATATGTCAGTTCCAAACATATTTACCTTGCACTGGGTCCCCATATACCTGAACTTCGCAAAGGGAAAAATCCGTATCAAGTAAATTTCTTATCTTGACGTATCTAGCTTTACAGTTGGTGATTATAAGATGATATACCAGTTCTGGTGTCTGCTGATGATAACATTCAACATAGCATGTTTTGGTGCCACAATCTACACCCCCTAGCAAGGTATAATTACTCAATCTGTATTCTGGAATTTAAAAACAAACATTCACAAGTAATTAACAACATTTCATCATAAACATAGCTATTTTGAATTTGAAAACTATGAATGGGAGTAAGTCACTTACCGAACCCTTCTCTATTGTACACAACCACTTCTTCAATGTTGTACGTTGATTGCAAGTCGACTTTCCACCAGCCACCCACTTTAAAAGTATGAGTGCAAGACCTATCTAAATATTGTTGATTGGTGTCCCCATCTACTGCCTTAGAAGCGTATCCAACAATGCGTGTACTAAATAGTGTACTACTCTGTGATGCAGGTTTACCAAAAGCAATGTTTATTCTCTCGCCTGTAGCAACTGCAACAGAGTACATAAAACAGAATCAGGCGTACCTACTGATCATGATCAGCTCCAAACAAATCTTAAGCATGTCCATTATTGTTTGTACTACTATTGGATGCAGGTACACCTAAAGCAAGGTTTACCCTCTCGCCTGCCCCACCACACACATGGGACATAAAACAGAATCAGGTGTATCTATGGTCGATATTACTGCTGTACCCCCACCGCATGGATAAAAAACCGCAATCATCTCTTAAAACCATTTCAGCCCGATTTGACGGTTGTCTTTTTTGTGCAGCTTTCTAATAGTAATCAACACGCCCAAGGGAAGGACACCCAAAAGGTAAAGACATACCAAGCATTAAAGGGACAATAACACTCTTGCTGGCTTGAAAGCTCCAGAAAATAAATAATATCTCTTTCTAAGTAATAGATGTTTAAGTGTCCTACCTGTTGTGTAAATTATCCATTACATCCTATTTTACTTGTCCAGAGGGTTCGAAAATATTTTTAAATCGAAGTTTCATTTGAAAAGGTTTACGTTAGACGTTTCAAACCATTATGTTGAATTTTTCAAAATGTTTAAATAAGGTGTGTTAAGATAAAATTTGTATCATCAATTAATTGAAATAGTCTACAATAGTACAATTTGTTGACCAGAATAAAGATTGGGACATATTATTCAGTTACAACAAGAGTGGTATTGAGCCTTTAAACAAGAAACGTTGGCATCAAATCATTTTACAAGAGATGGATAGAGAACAAGCTAAAACAAAAAGCAGTTTTTCGTGCAATCAAAGACTTTTATGTAGGAAGTTATGATCCGATGTGTGCGAATATCGACAGGGACCGAGATCCGTGTGTTATAAAGATATATTTCAAGTTTCGTCAAAATCGGGGCAAAATTGGGACTTTTAGAGGGCCCAAAACCTTGATATAACATATATACACTATTTGTGTACTAGGGGTAGCCATTTCGTCCGGCAGTTTTGGTCCGATTTTTACAAAATTCGAACTCAACCATCATTAGGGGTAACGGTGATATATTCAAACGTTTTTTTAAATCGGATAAAAATTGTGACCTCTAAAGAAACCACAAACTAAAAACGCGATTTTTCGTACAATCAAGGGCCATAAATTCAGGGAATTGTTATCCGATATGCGTGAATATCGAAAGGAACCAAGCCAAGACCTTTGGTTTATAAAATATATATTTCAAGTTTCATCAAAATTGGATCAAAATTGTGGCCTCCTGAGGGTCCAAACCTTGATATATACGAATATTGAAAGAAACCAATATCTTTGTGATATAAAGATAAATTTTCATCAACATCGGTTCAAAATTGTGGCATCTAGAGGTCCCACAACCTTGATATACCATATTTTTGCACTATTTGAGTACGAGGGCGGCCAGTTTGTCCGGCAGTTTTGGTCCGATTTCACGAAATTCGAACTCAACCGTCAGTAAGCTGTAACGGTGCTATATTCAAACGGGTATTTTTTAAATGGAAAAAAATGCGACCTCTATAGGGTCCACAAGCTAAAAAAAACTGTTTGTTTTTTTTGGTAAAATTAGGGGCCATAATTCGGTAAGTTATGGTCAGATATGCGCAAAATTTGAAAGGAACCGAGATTTTTGTGATATAAAGATAAATTTAAAGTTTCATCAGGGGCGACGACAATATACGTCCACATGAAAATGTCATGGTATAACAAAATAACAATAAAGGAGAAATTTATTTCCCAAATGTTGCATCATTCACAGCTATAATAAGCATGTGAGAATGAGTGTGTTTAAAACAAAGTTAGGACATACGTTCTTATTTCTATAAAACGGACAAATACCTAGCAAGAAAGAAGCAATAGCAATGATGTAACCTGTCTTTTGCTGAACGTTAACAAGATAATCCGGATAGAATTTCATAAAATGTCAAAAACTACCAATTGCGGAATCTAAACAAATAGGTGAAAAAAAATGCACAAAAAGTGACCATGTATATGTCTGTAAGAAATCTTGGTATGTTCTGAAATTTCTTTTAAAAACGTATTTTGGCCGAAGTATATCATCATTACTCATTCCCTGTCCTAGCGTCATGCAATACATAATAAACCGCAAATTTACGATTTGTAATTGAGATAGGTAGTCTTCCACTACCTCATAGTACCTCTGGTATTTATTGCTTTGCGTATACGGGCAGCGATGTTTAAAAGGAAAGTACCTCTATTTTAGTTATTCTAATTATCATATAATTATTGGGTTTTTTTTAAACACACACGAGACTTGAGCACAACAAACCGTTGAATCGCGACGATGAAATATATGGCACAAAGGGTCTCATGAAAGTGACGCATATTATAGACCACTGATAGAACATCATTCGCTTTACAGTCTATAATTACCTGATACTACAAAATAGATACAACTATATTCTCTACAGCAATTACCTGCTAGAACAAGATGGATACAACTATATTCTCTACAGTAGTTACCTGCTAGTACAACATAAATACAACTACATGTATTACCTGATAGTAGAAGATAGGCACAACTATATTCCCAAAACTTCATAGTAATCATCCTGGATGTGTATGAAAGCTCATAAAACTGAAACACCAAACTAATTATAGAAATTATTCTTTAAAATACAAGACCTCTAACCCCTATAACACAGCTGATCCGTATAACACATACCAAAAGGTAATGCTGTCAGGTAATGAATATACACCCAACAGCTTTGCAATGTTTTAGTTAGAGTTGAAAGAACTTCGCCTAAAGTCAAAGCCTTATTCAGAATTTGCATTGAGTTTCTCCTTGGCTCATAGCTAGTCGATGAGTCCGTGCAGGTTTGGGAATCTAAAAAAACATATTATCTGCAGCTCGTTTAAACAGTTTCGAATTCGCTGACGGGTAATTCGTTGGGCAACTATAAAGTCACACGACTCCAGCTTACAGCTACAAAAGGTCTCTCCATAAACAACCTTTGCTTAATTAACAGTGTCGTCAAATTGTTAATTCTATCCAGATGTTTTGAATATATTTTAAAAGCACTTTGTTTAAATTAATATTGCATTGGTTCTAATCGATAAATAACATTTTAATCCGTTTTATTCACTCACAGAAGAGTGGTATTATTATACCGCTTTATACTATGAATCATTTTATTAATTATTTATGACCTATGAAAAATAAGTTCAAGAAGGTTTTACGTGATCATTATGGTAAACTCTTAATTTCATTTTTAATTTCCCTAAAGATTACTCGTCTTTAGTAAATGAACTCTTTTAACCGATAGGAGGGTCACGGTGACTAAGTGGGTAAGACGCTGGCTCGTTAGCCTGGAGATCGTATGTTCGGTCCCTGCATTGGCCGAGAAATTTCATCGAGATTTTCCGGCGTGGTTCCCCCTTTTCAGTGATGCAGGACGGGGTCCTGACAAGTACAGCTGTCTAGTCGTTCTCGGTCGGATGGGACTCGTAACCAAGGTCCCGTATACACATTGGGTTGCACGTAAAAAAATCCATTGTCAGTTGGAATTTGATATGAGAGTAGGCCGTAGGGCGCTGTCAGAGCGAAATGTCCCTCATAGCAAACTGTATGGCATACCCCATCTTCATTAGCCCAGTTCGGAGCAGAACAGTAGGACGTTAAACTCCATTTCAATCAACCGAATGGTGCAGATATTTTAAATCCTTTTAACCCTTTGCATTGCATATTTCATATTTATTCGTCCACAGTCATAATGTCTGTGGCGCCTGTCTGTGTGCATAGGATATTAACCTACCCGAGGGAAAGAAAGTTTATATCCGACATATACAACGTTATAGCTTTAGTCACCTTTAAATTAAATGGACTTTTCCATTAAAAGTCAACAATGAATACTTAATAGTTTCCGTCAAATAACGAAGATTGCCGAATTAATCACGTGAATGCATTGTTTATACCGTCACCATTTTGGAGTAAATATAGGTTCAACTGAATTGAAAGAATACACAATGGGTAGTGATACGTTATCAGATGAATAATCAATTATTTTTAGCCAACAGATTGACGGTGGAATAGATGTGAATGCCAATTCCGACGAGGATCTACTAGTTGGTAGTCAAAGGCTGAAGAAAATTTGGATCAAAATGCAATCTTTTCAGATAATTCTGACAGTGACCCGTGAAGGTTTTCGATATTTTCAGAGAAGGATTTGACCGGCTGTGTTAAGTGGGCTGTACACAAAAATACTTTACAAAGGAACTCTTGGGCTATAAATACTTTCAAGTCTTGGGGTGTGTGGAGAAATAATCAAAATGTGGACAAAAGAAACATTCTGAAAGATATCTTAGACATGGATAACCGATCTAAATATGCCGATAAGTACGCCGTCTATTTTGGTGCCGAATGCTACAAACTGTACCATAACATTTTTTAATTGTCAAAAGAATAAAAATTTATTTCTGTGTTCTTTGTATTATTTCGATCATCAAAGTCATTAGCAGTTGATTTGAACCGAATATATCAACCTATGATGACGTCATGACAGGTTGATATGAGATATAACTGCTATGCACATCAAAGTAAAAACTATCGCCAGTTGTATCGCCTACAGACCGCGATTCTTAACGGATGGCATTATAACTTTCCCTACTTATTCATTATGCCCTTGTATAAAGATTGTAGTTCCATGTTTATCCTGCAGACTAACTTTCATTTAGTGTATCTATTCTGAAACTAACGATAATTTAAGGACAAAATTTAATGTTAAGACTGTCACGTGAGTTAAGCAGCAATATGAAAAGCTGTCATTGGGAGTAAAGCTGGAATGTGAGCGTATATTCCAACCTTACTGTGGCTCTTGTTTCTTTTCTTCAGACGGATGTAAACTATGCAGCGAAATTCGCGTCATAATTCTTATAACCTAGTAATATCTTAATATTAGTATGTCGTATAGCTTTACTCGCAATGTGGGACCAGATACGTTAGGGGCACCGGACAATGGGCTTTCAAAACCACACAGCATGAGTTCTAATTTTAAAGATTGCATCGTTCGTGGCTGTTTTGTAAGATCAATTAGAAATGATTTGAAAGACGCATTCGCCTAACCAACTGCACCATCACAGACATAGTACGATGATCCTTTAGGGTCGGCCTTCAAAACATGGCGTTGTACGGGTTTGTTTGTGGAATATCTGTTCTGTCAAATCAAGGTCTATGCATCACATTACTTAATGGCAAATAGACATTTTGAAAATGTCATGGACGGTGGTCTTTCAGAAAATTCTTTAACCATGGTGGTATAAACAGTCTTAATATCAATTAATGACAGTACATTAATGCAATAGATCAAAATATAACTTCAAACTACAATACTCAAGACATGAGTCCTATAAATTAACAATTTTACATGTGTAAATATCCAATTTACTATACTTAACTAAGACGTTGCGTGCACTACATCATGTTCCTAAAGCAACGATTGCTAGTTTTACAACATCAAGTCGTTGCTAGATTAGTCTGAAATATCAAAACGTTTAAATACGTTATCTTCCTGTAACAAACACGCAATACAACATATAAAGGACTAGATACTTTGAAAGTCCTTTTTTTAGTTAAAAAATTTACGGAAAAGCAACCGTACTAGCATAATGGAAGAACAGAATAGTAAATTAGAAAGGTTTGGTATAAGATATGAAGTGGGTCATAGCACAATCATAGAGGAAATGTGGAACATTTCCAGCAACCTTGAGTTGTAAAGCGCAAGACTTGGTATTCGCAATGATATTGTCTATCGAGGAATCGGAAAGGCCTAGAGCTGGGTCCAAGATCAATCGATATTAGTAACAAAAATATAGAGTATTACATGAAGGCCTTGATAAGATGTACAGAGTTAAAGTGAGACCAAGCCTTCTATTGAAGATGGTACTACATATATTGCAGTAAGCATATTAGGAACATGAGCATTAGTTGTATGTTGCTATTGAATTGATATCTATAATAAACTTTACATATCATTAGATGAAAATATTACACAAACAACCTATACAAGTTTTAGATGTATTTATTTTATCAATATTTAAAGATGCATTGTTTAATTAAATCCTTAAATGACGATCGTGTTGTTTAAATCTCCGCCATCCGATTAAACCTCGATGCATTTCATGTAAATAAATGTTTAAATAATACTTTATATAACATTTGAAGCCACACTAAAGACCCGCAACAGACATATTTAGCTCTTACATATTTCATATTTTATTTCATGTTTTATTAAGTTATATTCAATTCCGCATGATAATGTTAAAGTATTTATCATGGGAATTACAATTCCTTGGACTACACCACGTAGATTACAAATATTAATTCTGCGTTCCCTGTATTATATGTCGGTCGCCCTCTGTCCTGCTCCACTCATAAGGGGAACCATGCTGAAAATCCCGAGGTACTTTCGCGGTCACCACCGGGGTCCAACGCGGGTCCACAAGGTTTTCGTCGCGGTTCGCCTAGAAGGTACGAGGTATTCACATTTAGAGTATGTAATGAGAAATCTCTTGGACTGTAATAATTAAATATCATTTTAATTAAAAGGAATGAAATCAAGATTCAAATAGGAATTTTGGAAGGTACGAGTTTTAAAATCAACGTCTTAATTTTCTGCAGCTACGAATGGGTCATCACATTTAAAGAATTCATTAAGAATGAAGAATCTACTAGAAATAAGGATCAGATTAACAATTAAATACAATTCTACTTAAACAGAACCAATTGAAGATTCAAAAATGTCAAACATCTAAAAAAAAAAAGCCTACTAGTGTGTTGATTATGCAATATACACAATACAAACGACCAATTGTAGAACGATAGTTAATGCTAGTTTCCCACTCTCGTGCGGTACGATACGATTAACCTTATTGAATCCACGACATGCTACATACAGATACGTTTCGATACGATCAACACGATTGCTACGACTGGCCTCAATATATGATAAGACCTGATAGGATCACCACGATTGAAACCACGATTTCAATCGTACCACGAATCCTGGTAGTGGGAACCTAGCAAAAGATAATATATGAGTAAATGTGGTGCGGATCAGACAGGATTTAGAGTGGTTCAGGGTTTGAAGAGACTCCAACCGACAGTCAATATTTGGGGCTTATAATAACAAAATATGATAAGGCTTACCATAAAAGTCTGACCATGTTTGATTTTTGAGGATATAACCATTTGGACAGATGTTTTTAAATGGCTCAATATATGATCGGCTCCCGTTATCCAGGGGGTTAATTCTTAGTGACAATACGGGTTACGGTTCTTGGTTACATTAAAATTTCAAAGTTTGCTCTGGAACGAAAACTTAATTCGAGAATCTTTTTTTTTAACGTACATGTACGTACAAATAACTATTGAATTTAACGTTTGTAAGCATGCGCAACCCTTAGTTTTTGAACACGAGAGAGAAATGAAACTAAACAACTCCAAATATCAGTTACATTTTCGGCTGATTTTTATAAATGCGCTAGACCATAATTAAAACTTTCAAATAACGGAGAAATTCGTGGTTTGCCATTTAAACGCAATATGCCGAAAGTGCTTATCGTACTACACATCTAAAATAGAGCACACGACACAAGCCCTAAAAAGATTAATATTCGAGGCTGTGACCAATACTGTAAGTTTACTTTAATCATACAAGCCTGGTTAATCGAGACTATGGAAATACCCCGTGACTGAACTTTGCTCACTTACGTTGTGGTGATCACAGATGAAATAGGCTGAAAAGAAGGCAATTTCTTTAGCACAAGTATTTGAGAACTGTGAAGCGCCCTACAGGATCGTGTTAGGCGAGCATTAAAGGCCAGTCAAGACAGGTCAAGACGCTTGTCTGTGATATTGACTGGATTAGGATCCCATTTGCTGCTCAACTTTCATTCATTTAATCATGAAATAGATAATCGAGACTATAGTAATGATGATCGAGGCTATAAAGCCGAAAATTCAGTCGCTAAAATCTCGGTTCAGAGTGGATCAATTTGACTGAAATGGTCAGCAAATTCCTTTTACTTTATCTAGCTTTTAACTATTATAGTGAGAACTGCCAGCTCTTTATCTAATCTCCTATAATGTATCTTTATTATTGATTTCAGTTATATTTTAATTATTATTCAAAAATAGTTTTGAGTTTAACCATGGATCTTATAATAGATTATAAGGTGTATGGTTGGACAAAACTATTAATTGGCTAACTACTGGGGTTAGATGTCCCACACAGCTAGAATGGAAAACCTTACTTCTGTGGAAGGTCAACCTCAAATAACAATGTCTAAAGCGGTTACGCAACAGCTTTGATGCACGTGTATTGTCAAAGATATCGGCCTGTGGGCTGTGAGTCAACTATTTAATGCACACCTCCACAATGAAGTTATATAGCAGTAGCTTGTATATTACATAGAAAAATATAATGTCAGGAATCTGAATTACATTAATATTTAGATGGTCATTTGTAATAACAACATTTTGTTGGGTTTATTGTTTATTTAGTTATTTTATTAACTGTTTCAGACAAGGTTAGAAATATATTGCTTATAAACTTCAGCTTAGCCAAATTAATTTGGCCATTCTATACGGGACTATGCTTTACATGATAGAATAAACGGTTACATAGCATTTATATATAAATTGCACATGGGACCTTTCCTACTGAGTTAAAAATTATATTTTCTTACCGTTATCACAATCACAACACAGAAGGGATATTTTGCAGAAAAGCTAGCTACAGTATCAGAATCAAGTTAAGGCACCGCGCATTGTATTGAATGGGTAGGCCTACATACATTAAACCACCTGATCATTGAATAATCGATAGGCATGTGAATGGCGATGCAACTTCATGATGTGTCCATGCCGTACATAGTGTGGGGTTTTAGTGTAAGTAAGTTATCAACCTGGGTGCTGAATCCTGAATAAATATAACGTTTTCGTTTAGTTTTCAGTTGAGCACCTCCAATACTATATTCGATAGTGAAATAGAAATCCAATGGTTAAAGACAAGGTAAGATGCCCGACAACAAAACACTCATCATTTGTTTTATTATAACAATGTAGCCATTACTAAGTTTTGCTCCTTTTTTTTATTTCCACTCGACTTGAATTGGTTTACAGGTCAAACTTACAGTTTATCAGGATCAGATGGTATTAGAGGATTATATATTTAGAAGGGGTGGTAACATCAGAGCACTACATCTTAATCTAATTGATGTCCAATGAACTGGTGCTGGAGACTGGAGCTGAAAATATTTATTTTAAAATGAAATTGGTAGTCTACCTGTTAATCTTGTCGTTTACTTACTGTGGGTTCATTTATTTTGGTGGTGGTAATAATGTTAATACTGTTTCTTATCTTGGTTATTGAGACTGGAGCTGTAAAGATTTCTTTTTTTAAATGAACCTAGTTGTCTACCTATTACTCTTGTCATTTACTTACTGTAGGTTCATTTATTTTGTGGTGGTAATATTGTTTTAACATTAAAATACTGTTTCTTATCTTGGTTATTGAAAGCTGAAATATTAGCATTAGTGGGGGTGACATTGATGATCATCAATCAGGAATTGTTGAATTGTGTTTCTGGCTGTACAGTTTTCGAGCAATCCGAACGACTAGACAGCTGGTCTTATCAGTATATCCGCCCTGCACCACTGACAAGGGGGAGACCACGCCGGAAAAACCCGAAAAACTTTCTCGGCGAACCCGAGAAGACCCCTAGCTAGCCAACCAGTGTCTTACTGACTGAGCCACCGCAGTTGCCTTGTTCATTGTCACTTGATTAGAGCAATTTATTGTTTCTTTGCAGTGGACGCACTTTAGATGTATGTCAACTTCTTCTTTTATGAAAGTATAATGTTTGGTGCACAATGTGCCTCATTGTAATTTTAATAGTTTATTGTAAATTCACTAATTCATTTGAGATGTGGAGAATCAATTGCTTTATTTCATAAAGATGGACCAGAGAATATCAGATTCACATCAACTGGTTGCAGTATAACAGTAATAGAAAATGAAAGTAGATCTGTTACCTGTTCAGCTGACTGTAATCCACCACCATGTAATATCAGCTGGTATAAAGGATCTACTAAAATATCACCTACTGAACGTTTCTCACTGAAAAACATCAAGAGACAACAAGCTGGTAATTACACCTGTCAGTCTCCACATATAAATACAACCAACCAGATAAATAGTATTTGGGGTAGAATTGGTGTTGTTATACGCCTGTAGATCTGCGCGATTTCTATTTCAAATGTGCAAGGACAAACCCCTGTAACGTCCAAACTCGTGTAGTCTTATGAACGCAATACAACACTAATTTCTCGATCAACTGTTTCTTTGCGGAGAAAAACAACATCGAGATTTTAGACTTTCACATATTAACATATTTTAAACGTTGTTTAAAGCACAACATAGGAACCACCATATAGCAGTTCCAAAGTTGTTGGATTAGTAAGGGGGGTAGTCGACTGGCGTGGTTCGAATCCCCGGTTGTACGTGGCAAGGAGTAGGGTCGCCTGTCCAACCTCGTGGGTTTTCTCCGGGGCCTCTGGTTTCCTCCCACTGCTAAAGACCCCTACGCGCAAGAGAATTATGTAAATAAAATTAAACCATATGTTAGTCCCGAAATGACCTAGTTTGTGTCGAGTGGCCAATACCATCATAACCTAGTAATTCCCATGCCTTAGAAACGTGGACACCCTTCACCCGCCCCTCCTCCTCATTGGTGCCCATATTAGAACATTGTGTTTAAATCAGGGGTGGCTTGTGTGCAGCTGACTAATCAGATAAAGGAAGTACCTGGCCAATTTTCCGGGGGAGGGGAGGGGTGTCAGTCTATGACTCATGTACGTTATGTACGTCCTCGGCCTAGAGGCTGGGATAGAGACATCGTGTAGATTTATGCTCTCGCCACCTTTAGAATACTAAGGTATTTTCAGACATAATTCAATGGAATCAACATGCAGTGTTCCTAGAGAGATATACCTTTACCCGCCTTGGCTTAGAGTCCGAGAAGATCTTCACGTAGACTAAGAGTGGATATAGACATCATTCGGACATCATGCTGGGTTCTTAGAAAGGTGTACCCACAGCCTCTGACTGTAACTTTAGCCACCTCGGCTAATACTTAATGTCATAGGTGTGTGTGTAGTTTCCAGTATATAACCTTGGTATTATAGATGTTATAAAGATATATAAACATTGTTATACCAACACAGTGTTCCAGAGTTAATTCATCATTGAGTAAACAAGAGCATCGCTAACGCAGCAATATACGTCCACATTCCTGTTTTGTTTGATGTGGTCCAGTTTGCATTGAGGGTCTGTGAAATAAAACTGGGTTGTAGGACTGCTATCAGTTTAACACTTCGTTCACATTAACAGAACACAATTTTTATTTTAAAACAATCGATGTCTTTATTCTAAAAGCATGACGTTTCGAATAGGTATGCAAAGTTTCGAAAGGATCTGTTAAGAATTGCGGTCTGTAGGCAAAACACAAGACACACAAACATTAGGCGTGGCTCTGTCCCAAGGGGTCGAGCATGCACCGAAAATAATAATAGAGGTCGGCCATAGAATTAAGGAATAAGTATAAAAAGTAGCCTTAGGCTATAAGGAATAAGTATAAAAAAGTTTTCAAGATGATCGATTAAGAAATGCGGTCTGCAAGTGACACACAGACATAAAAAAAAATGGGCGTAGCTCTGCCCCTGGGGGTTGGGTATTCACCACAAATAATAGGGATGTTCCTTAGGATAGAAGGAATATGTATGCTAGGTTTCAAGGTGATACGATAAGAAATGCGATCTGTAGATGACAAACAAATAAATAAATATAAGGGATGGGCGTGGCTCTGCCCCTGGCGGTCGGGCATGCACCAAAAACAATAGGGATCATCGTTAGGGTATAAGCAATTCATATGAAATTTTTTCAAGACGATTGATTAAGAATCGTGGCCTGTAGGAGACACACAGACATAAAAAGAAAAGAAAATGGGCGTGGCTCTGCCCCTGGGGGTAAAAAAACAATAGGGATCATCCTTAGGGTATAAGCAATTCATATGAAAATTTTTCAAGACGATTGATTAAGAATTGTGGCCTATAGGCGACACACAGACATAAAAAGAAAAGAAAATGGGCGTGGCTCTGCCCCTGGGGTCGGGCATGCACCCCAAACGATAGGGATGTTCCTTGGGGTACAAAGAATAAGTATGCATAGTTTCAAGATGATACGTTAAGAAATGCGGTCTGTAGATGACAAACAAATAAATAAATATAAGGAATGGGCGTGGCTCTGCCCCTGGGGGTCGGGCATGCACCAAAAACAAAAGGGATCATATTTAGGGTATAAGCAATTCATATGAAAAAATTTCAAGACGATTGATTAAGAATTGTGGCCTATAGGCGGCACACAGACATACAAAGAAAAGAAAATGGGCGTGGCTCTGCCCCTTGCGGTCGGGCATGTACCCCAAACGATAGGGATGTTCCTTAGGGTACAAAGAATAAGTATGCATAGTTTCAAGATGATACGTTAAGAAATGTGGCCTGTAGACGAAAAACAAACAAATACAAAAAAATGGGCGTGGCTCTGCCCCTGGGGGTCGGGCATGCACCAAAAACAATAAGGATCATCCTTAGGGTATAAGGAATAAGTATGTAAAGTTTGAAGATGATCACTTAAGAATTGTGGCCTGTAGGCGACACACAGACACACACACCCCCACCCCCACATACACCCATACACACACACACACACACACAGACAGGGGCGACGGCAATATACGTCCACATTATGAATGTGGACGTATAAAAAGTACACAACGTAAAAGTCTAACCGAGACATAGGATAGTGTCACACGTGTACGGGAATCTCCCCTATTTTGAAGTATATTGTCTTTTCTTATTGTACATTATGAAATATCCAGTGATTTAGTGCCCTGTCAATTTTTTCGTTAAGACTAACTAACATACATTCTTCATCCCAAACGATAAATAGCTCCAACAAATATCACAATTATAAAGTGAGGTATTTACAGTAGGACTGGGAATAGCTTATTCCTCATTAATCTACATTGAAAGCAATCTTTCATAACAGCCTTACTCTTTGGGAAATCTAGTACATTGTAATAACAATAAGGAGACTTTGATAACATTTATGGAATGTGTTTATATATGGTAATGTGCAATGAATTTCGGGGAAGTTAATGGGCGACAAATATTATTTAAATATTGTTGTAGTGCAGCCCCAACCTCGAATATTTCGCATATTCCATTAACATCTTTTCTGGGAGGACCTAAAATATGTAAATCATAGTTGGAATTAAATGAAATAGGGTTTAGCGTCCTAATTTTCTGCTTCCATCGGGCTAATGAAGATGGCCTACAGTTCGACTTGTGGAATATGACAAAATGTTATTCATTGTGTACATTTTCGGGATAAATTCCGAGAAATTCCAAGCCAAGTGTCAGTTACGGTTTGATACTCTTAGCATTACTTGAATACAATGTCAAACTCTGTTTTTAATTCCAAATTGTCGATTTTCTTGGATTTTGAAGTACACCAGAACTCATTTTGTGCATTCTACTCTGCTTGGTTTACAGGTCAGACGTACAGTATATCAGGATTGGCATCGTATGGTGTTAGAGGAGCAGATTATAGATTTACATATACCATCAGGTCTAGAGTTTAATAGAGATGGTTCAGAAATATGTTCATTATTACTACTTGGTGGTAGATGTGACTCATCATCAACCAGTACCAGATATACATGTGGTTGTATCAATGGTAACACTAGTTCATTGTATCTTAACATAACTAATCTCCAATCAAGTGATGGTGGAGACTGGACCTGTAGAGATTTACAAATTAGTGAAAGCAGCCAACCCTTCGCCCTTCTTGTATATTGTAAGTTGGTTTATTTTTATGATAAATCTTTGTAATGGCAGTGTCACTAAGTAGGAGGCTGAATTTGATTATTTGAATGAACTTCCCTATTAAACATACATTACTTAAGCGCAAAATCTGCCTATTGCAGGTCTTTCTTTAGGCCTGAAATGTTAAATAAACTATTAATTATACATTTTTTAACACGACAAGACCACAATCAACTCTCGACGCCATCGGATATCTCCGATATTAAGTAGATTAGAACGGTTCAGCCATATTTTGATTTAATTTATAAAATAGAGGGGGGAGACTTAGCTTCGAACAACCAGTACGGTGGTTGCAATTGATGCACATATCTTGTGCAATAGAGTAATTTGAATAACATTTTCAAATTATTCATATTACATTATCTATTTTCGAACTACTATAGCAAGAAGTCTAGCTCTTTATCAAATCTTACATAATGTATCTTTAATTATGTTAACTTGAAATGAAATAAGTGTAACGACCTTATGTTTTTTTTTAAGATGGGCCTGAGAGTATCAGATTTACACCAACCAATTCTAGTATAACAGTGATAGAAAATGAAAGTAGATCTGTCACCTGTTTAGCTGACTGTAATCCACCTTGCAATATTAGCTGGTATACAGGATCTGCTAAAATATCATCTACTGACCATCTCTCACTGAACAATATTCAGAGACAACAAGCTGGTAATTACACCTGTCAGACTCAACATAAAAATATCACCAACAACACACTGTCTAAAATATTACAGATAACAGTTTATTGTAAGTATAAAAGGCAACAGTTTATTGTATCACAGATAAAAGACTGTTCATTGTAAGTATTAGTTATAAGCTATTCACTACAGATAACAGTTTATTGTAAGTAATGGTTTGTTGTTCTACCAGTTATAGCTTACATGCTTATGTTTAAGAAGACAATTATCAGTATTTGGTGTGATGTCCGAATACTTAAAGATACATTATAGGAGATTAGATAAAGAGCTGACAGGTCTCACTATAATAGTTAAAAACTAGATACTGTAAAGGGAATTTGCAGAAAATTTCAGTCGAATTGATTCACTATGAACCGAGATTTTAGCATTGAATTTCTGGCCTTACTAAAGTCGGTAGGATAAAAAACATAGTCTCGATTATTCATTTCATGATTTAATTATGAATGTTAGTCGAACAGCAAATCGGAACCTAATCCAATAAACATCGCAGGCTAGCGATGCCATCGAGAGTTGATTATGGTCTGGATATGTTAATTAATGTCTAATTAATAACATTTCAGGCCTAAAGTAAGACCTGCAATAGGCAGATTTAGCTCTTAAATAATGTATGTTTAAATGCAACTGACATTGCTTTAGTTGGTACAGGCCAGATGGGATTTTTAAGCTTGGTTCTATAATCAAGATGACTTTACCTTCTGGAGGTCGTATAAGATGCTCTGACAATCCTTTTCTGTTATAATATTAGTCCTCTACCCTTGACTATAGGTTTTCTCTCCACCCGTCTGGCATTTGTTTTCCGTATTTGTTTTAATTTATTTATATAGCTTTGAGATATTTGATTGAAATTAGTTACACACCTATATATAGCATTGTTCATAGGGGTAAAATCACTGTAATAAACAGGTTATATAAACAGTGTTTTTCGGGCATCATAAATGCGTCAGTGCGCAAACGGGAATTTTTCGGGCATTTGTTTTCTTCCCCTCTCCACCCCCCCCCCCCCACTCTCCTAACATTCATCGGGCCAGTGCACCTAAAGCATTGTTACAGATCGGGTTTGCGTTTAGATGGATTCCGTTAAACTTTTATTGAGTGGTCGATTTAAAATTACAGCTAGTAATGATATTGGTCAACCTGTATCTAGAACCATTCCGCTGTACGTTAGATGTACGTATACCTTTATTGTTTTTAATGGCCATGTATGAAATGCTAATGGGAGAAAAGTTTGCAAGTATTTGCCATCTGATCTTTCTCAATGTCAAGCTGTCATGGCTTTTCTAATGCATCGGCTGATCTGTGCTTGGAATAGAGTAATTTGTATGAAATTTGCAATATATTCATTTTTCATTATCTATTTTTGAACTATTATAACAAGAACCATCGGAATCTTACATAATGTATCTAAACAGAACATGCACTTAATATTCCCTGTTTTACATTTCTGTATTGAACTATAAGACTGTATCATCATACCACAAAATGATATACACGCGTGTGCTTTTGAAGGACTAAGTATCATTACCCATGGTCGTCTAGTCATTTACATTGTATTGGATAGTATTTAGCTTATTACTAGCTTGTATTTTAGGCATTCCCGTGCTTGTCATTAACATTAAAATCTTATTAGCATGCTCTTGTTTTAGGCATTCCTGTTCTTGATCCAAACAAAGATACCAAGACCAGTATATCTATATCACGTGGAGAAACAGGTGTATTGTCAATCCATGTTTTAGCTTATCCACTACCTGCATTTACCTGGTATTACCAACAAGATGGCAGTGAAAGACTGGTTATAGATTTCAGAAGTCAACAAGCAGATGATGGTCTATCATCAACATTAACTATACAATATATTACGGAAGATGATGGTAGAAAATATATAGTTTATGTTAATAATAGTCTCGGTACAAGATCTGTTGTTTTCAATTTAGTTGTACTGTCCAATGATGAACATACAGACCAACTTGGTAATAAATATGAAGCTTCTACAGAACGAGCTGTTGGCATAGCTATAGGCATGGGTATTAGCCTCTTGATTTTTGTTATTATCGCAGTATTGTTGTGGTTCATATTAAAGAGAAGTGGAAGAAGGGTTTGCATTAAAAGAGTAACAGGTAATAATGTTTAATGGCAAAACCCAATTAAATAGTAAAAAAATATATCTGTTAAATAATATGAAATATTATAAATGAAATGAAATGGGGTTTAACGCCCTGCTGTTCTGCTCCGACTGGGCTAATGAAGACTGTAAAATATGATAACAACCAAGCTTATATCATAGTTTTTGTCGTTGTTTAGGTGCATAACACTGCGCCTGTGGAAACAACTAACCATAGTTTGATCCGTTGTGTTTTTCAGTAAATAATGAAACTGGAATTAATTATACAAACAGCCAACATACAGGGTTAGATAACATTACCTTGTCTGAAACCCCACCTATATATGAAAGAGTTGGTACTGATGCTGTAAATACTACAGATCCTCCTGATCCTGCTTATATCAACACAGAGACAGCATCATCACCGTATGAAGTACTGGATAACCAAACTGTAGATCAACAACCCAACTCTTACCAACAACTCGATACACCATCCAGATCAACATATGAGGTAGAGAGAGAGAGAGAGAAATGGGGTTTAACGTCCACTCGACACAGACTAGGTCATTTCGGGACTAACATATGGTTTAATTTTATTTCAATAATTCGCTTGCGCCTAGGGGTCTTTAGCAGTGGGAGGAAACCGGAGGACCCGGAGAAAACCCACGAGGTTGGACAGGCAATCCTACTCCTTGTCACGTACAACCGGGGATTCGAAACCACGCCAGTTGACTCAATGACAGGCCTTATGATACAGCGCACGCACGTGCTTACCATTCGGCCACCCAACCCCCCAACATATGAGGTACTGGATAAACAAACGATTGATCAACAACCCAACACTTACCAACAACTCAGCCCCTATCAAAATGTAACATGAGATTGAAATGATGTGTGTAGATAATTTATAAATGTTAACAAAATAAGAAATAATAAAACTTATAGAATAGCACAAGAACGAAAGAAAATTATAATGTAGCTTCCCATAATTAATTACATTTCTGTTTTTAAACAAAAATTGTTGTTCGTGAATACTATTGTCGTGGGTGATGGCGCCCATAACACGCCCATTTAAAAAAAAGGGGGGGCAATGTCAGAGGTCTTGTGTTTGAAGATACAATTTGCTATGTTTTGCCAATGTCGCTACAATAGCATTTTAATCCCTGAAAGAGATGTGTAATTGGGTAGCATGATCAACTGATTACACGGCGACTGTTCGAGGTCATTTGACAACAAGATAGCAATTATAAAGCCATATCATTTTACAAGAGCATGATACTACATGACAATAGTTCAGGGTTTTAAATTTCAACACTTTACATAACTGCTTTATTTACTGCAGAGTACCTATATTAAACCTTGGTATATATATTACATGCGTAAAGCGTCAGGGGAGGGGGGATTTTGAAAGAGAAATTTCGGTCCAATTTCCATTAAACTCGACCTCATCCGTGATTATTGTCTAACAAACATACATACCACATTTTAAGTTTCATCTGAATCGGACAAAATTTGTGCCCCCGACCTTGGTATATGCATTACATGTGCATGTTTTGCCACTATTTGAGTTAAGGGGTGGGGTACATTTTAAAAGGGAAGTTTCGGTCCGATTTGCAAGAAACGAACATAATACATTATATACTCTTCAAAAAAAAGTAGGGGATATTTAGAAACAATACAAAACCGCGGAAATGCACTGCTGTTTTTATTAGAGGTAACCAGTGTATGTTAATAACAGGCCAATTGCCTACACCTTAACATAAACAGTTCGTATGGGCGGCTTATCTGACGGCCCCATTTCACTCGCAAAGAGATACACCGTCAAAAGTGAAAATGGGCGTTTTTGATTTTTGTCTTAATAATGAGTAATTGCTCCACCAATCCTCAGACATTCAGCAATTCGTCGTGGTATGCTCCTAATCAACCGTCCAATCACGATTTGGGGTAATCTGACCCACTCCTCTTGCAGTGCCACGGCCAATTCTTGCAGTGTTGTCGGTTGACGTTGACGTCGACGAAGACGTCTCCCGATCAAATTAAACGTAACACACACTAAAGATAAGATACGCTAAACAGTAAATCTTATGCAAGAACCGATAGGAAAGCAAACAGGGATAGATAAACCAGTACGCGGCAGTTTTCATCAACCCTTCCTTGAAGTGTCAAATTTGACAATGAACCCCTCCCACGTGTATGGTGCTATTGCGTGTCGCATGTGCAGCTCAGTGGTTCTCTGTCAAGTGTCCATGACTATTTATCATATCACAACCTGCATAGGTAGTTGCATTTCAATATTCCCTACTTTTTTGGAAGAGTATATTTGAACGGCTTTCAAAAACGAATGCAAATTGTTACCTGTAACGGGACCAGGAGTAAAATTTACGATTTTTCCGTGCAATCAGGAAATGTGCCAAAATCGAACCCATCTTAGGGATATAAAATCGGATATAAATTGTGACCTGTAGGGGGTCCAAGGGTTAAAATCGCGATTTGTCGTACAATCTGGGACAAAAATTCGATACATGCCAAAGTCGATCCCATTAGAGATGTTTCGGGTAGAGATCTTTTGAGTTTCATGAAAATTGTCGAGTGTCCACAAACAAATGTGAACGGACGGACAGGGGCGACGGCATAATATGTCCCAATGACAATTTGGTCGTATAAAAGCAGTTGATCGCCAGTTTATAAAATCTTATTCACATTGAATATATATATATATTACTGATGGATCGGACACTAGATAAACGAAAACTTTCCAATCTTTAAAACTAATATTACAATGAAAGTAAAGCTCATGGCAGAAGTTAATTCAAAGATACCCGTTTTACTAACGTTTATGAGCAATTAAACATGTCTATGCAACACTGAAAGTGTTTTATATTTTAGGCTCATAGCGCGAACAAACCAGCAAATCATTCTGATAATGCACTTCGATTTTTTTATAACATCCTTATATGGACAACTATGTAAATTCTGTATAGAAAGAGTCAATATGTAAGTATCATTATATTCCATTGTGGAATTTGGGGCGTTGATAATTGTTGTTTCTTGGTCAGACAGTTTAATTTAATGTGTTTGGGTTGGAAATTGGTGTTATTCTCACCAGACGATTCTTCATTATGTAGCAAAGAATTAATTGTCTGTGTCAATTCGCCATCATACTCGATCGACTGCATGCTGAAGAATAAACAGATAAGTTTAGGTTCAATGTGACGTAGGGGGTTGGATGATCTGTCATTGAGTCGACTGGCGGTGTTTCGATTCCCCGGTTGTACGTGACAAGGGGTAGGGTTGCTTGTCTAACCTCGTGGGGTTTCTCCGGGTTCTCCTATTTCCTCCCACTGCTAAAGACCCCTACGCGCATTCGAATTATTGAAATAAAATTGAACCATATGTTAGTTCCTAATCTCTCTCTCTCTCTCTCTCTCTCTCTCTCTCTCACGCGTATTTTAACTTGACAACTAGATGGCTAATCCAGTTTGAAGACAAAGATGTGTTAGCTGTTAATATCCCTTCGATTGGGTGCCTGATATAAACCTCTCACCCCTCGGTTGTTACGTGAAAAAAGTTTCGGCTTCGCCTCAATTTTATTTCGCGTAACAACCTCGTAGCGATATATATCTAGTACTAATAGTATAATAATATGTTTATATATTAAATGTTATCAGTTTATTTTCACAATATGCAAAGGGTAACGTTCTAACTGTGTGGTGTATACCTATATAGAAAAACATATATTGTGCTTATTGTCACACTTTACACTTCATGCATACAATAACCTTCCTGGTCTATATATATAACAGCAAAATGTCGGCCAGTAAACACATACATTATAATATTATAGTTGTATTATTGACAATATACACTAATTATTCACAAGGTATAGTAGTAGTTGTTTGTTTTCTAATGATCTTTATATTACATGTATGTTAATACTGATTTCAGTGATATATTCAAAATTAGTTAAGTCATCTGACAATACCAACGGTGGCCCAGTGACTAGGGAGCGGTATCGCTAACCTGGAGGTTTCGGGTTTCGATCCCTGTGACTTTGCAGCGTGGTTTCCCCATATCAGTGGTAAGTTTCTAATGCGCTGATTAATATATACTTGCACGTATCCTTTATTTAGTTACGTACCCCACGCCTTGGTGGCGAATCCTCGTATCACAGAATACTCATGACAGTCCTGTGATTGGGCATCTAAAACATTAAATTTGACATTGCACCAAACACCCAATGAGTAACGATTGGGTAAGATGCCCGGCAACCGTTATATACTTATTTACTACCCACTTGGTTTAAAGGTCAGACGTACAGTTTATCAGGATCGGCATCATATGGTACTAGAGGAGAAGATTACCGATTTACATGTCAAATATCTGGCGACAATATACCCACAGCTGTTTGGTTTAAAAAAGAAGATACCCCATTCTGTAGAATATTATTATCAAGATGTCTACAATCATCATCTGATATCAGATACACATGTGGTTGCATCAGTGGTAACAACAAAACTCTGTACCTTGATGTAACTAATGTTCAATCAACTGATGCTGGAGACTGGATCTGTGGAGCTTTAGATGTAAATGGTGGCAGCAGTCTACCCGTTACACTTCTTGTCTACTGTAAGTTGGCTGGCTTTTATCATATGCTATAGACCTTTAATTTTAAATATACTTTTAAGGAAAATAGTAAGTCGCACTTACGTATGGAAGACCGGTAACAAATGTGTAAAGGAAATATATATAGACAGACAATAATAACAATTCAGAAACCAAACATAGTTTAGCTTCAAGAAAATTCAATATCGGACGGAGTTCTCAATGATATCCCCGAAATCATCGGAAAGTCTAATCATGTTTAATTTCTGGTACACTTACAACCTTTGTACAAAGGTACTAGAGAGAAAGTGCCTTGGCCTTTCATCAGTGGGTCATCATTGGTTGCCATTGGATTGTAATTATGTTACTCTTCTTGTTTATTGTAAGTTGGTCGGGTAATGTTATTGTCGCTGGGCAGGGGATCCGTTCTTTGTGGTATGAGAGGGTAAATGCTTCATGCGTGTTGCACCATGTCTTTCGTTATTCTTAGCTTAATCGTTAAAAGTCCATTGATTCTTTCGATATGTGGGGCTTTAAGTCAATTTCTTTATTTTATAAAGATGGACCTGAGAATATCAGTTTTACACCAACTAGTTCTAGTATAACAGTGCAAGAAAATGAAAGTAGATATGTAACCTGTTCAGCTGACTGTAATCCACCACCATGTAATGTCAACTGGTATAAAGGATCTACTTTTATATCATCTATTGAACTTCTCTCATTAAACAACATCAATAGACAACAAGCTGGTAATTACACCTGTCAGGTTCAACATAATAATATCACCAACAACACACTGTCTAAAGTATTACAGATAACAGTGTATTGTAAGTATTACAGATAACATTTCATTGTAAGTATTAATTATAAACTATTCACTACAGATACTAATTTATTATAAACCACGCACTACCACAACAGTTTGTGGGGGATTTCTTTAATTAAATAATCTAACGGATTTTATTCGATACCATTGTCCTTTCCTCATTTAATAAATATAATTCATTACCTTAACAAATGTGCCAGATAATATCAGATTTGCATCACCACCATTCAGGGTTTACTTTTCTTCTGACGGTTGTATAGGTTGGTCTACCAAATTCATGTCTGTTGAGTTATTTTATTTTAAAAATTCCATGAACAAATAATATTACATATCAAATAATACCATGCCCCTTAATCTAACAGATGGACCTGAGAATATTAGATTTACACCAACCAGTTCTAGTATAACAGTGATAGAAAATGAAAGTAGATCTGTAACCTGTTCATCTGACTGTAATCCACCGCCATGTAATATCAGCTGGTATAAAGGATCTACTAAAATGTCATCTACTAAACTTCTATCACTGAACAACATCAAGAGACAACAAGCTTATAATTACACCTGTCGGGTTACACATACACAGATATCTAGTTCAGTTCTATCTAAGCAACTGACAGTTATAGTACACTGTAAGTTAATTTGGTCACTGTTCTTCTTAATGATTAACAACAGATATGTTCAATGCAAGTTTTAAATCAAAGTGTCATAATTAAATTCCAGCGTACAATAAAAGAGAAGTAATACAATAGAACATTATTTTGATCAGTTATTGGTATAATGGCAGAGGTCAAATTAATCATACTTTTCTTTTTAAAAATCAGATCCACCAAGCATCTCAAGTTTGATATCTGATGCTACTAACAACATGATAGACGATGATTCTGGCATTACCTTCACCTGTGCTGTTGACAGTTTTCCATCTTCAAACATATCCTGGTCTAGATCACAACAAGGGAGACAACTCTTTTTTGGTAGACAATATGCCATACCTAAAGTTAGTTGTCAACATACAGATAACTATACATGTACAGCTAGAAATGATATTAGTAAACCTGTATCTAGAACTATTCCATTATATGTTAGATGTGAGTACATGATTTACGTACATTGTATACGCTCGGTATATCCATGTTGTATGGGTATTTTCCTTTTTGTATTATTGTTACGTATGCTAAAAATACGAATCCAAAAGCCTACCACAAAATATTTAATAGTTATTTCTGTAGACGTTTACAAGAAATATTTAATAGTTATTTCTGTAGACGTTTACAAGACCGTGTAATTCCTTAAAATGGTTTAAAATAAAAACATCACAATGTTTAGACTGAGTAGCAATAGCCCAAGAATTGTTGTTCTTGTTGTTCTTCTGTACGATCGACATGAAACTTGGCATATAGTACATGAACAATCGCGCATCATTGAACGGACCTGATATGACGTCAAAATGCCAGTGGTCCATATAGCTATCGTACTTGTTGTACCTTCTATTCCTTCAGAGTCATCTAGTTGTTTACAATTACCTTATTATTATTTGGCTTGTTGTATTTCAGGCAGGCCCGTTCTTGACCCAAATAAAGATACCAAGACCAGTATATCTGTATCACGTGGAGAAACAGGTGTATTATCCATCCATGTTTTAGCTTATCCACTACCTGTATTTACCTGGTATTATCAACAACAAGATGGCAGTGAAAGATTGATTATAGATTTTAGAAGTCAACAAATAGATGATGGTCTTTCCTCAACACTAACTATACAAGATGTTACATTTGATGATGGTAGAAAATATATAGTTTATGTTAATAATAGTCTTGGTTCCAGATCTATTGTATTTAACATGGCTGTACTGTCTAACGATGATGACAATAACAATAACCTGCTTGGTATTGGTATAGCTATTGGTCTGGGCATCATCCTATTCATTATTGCTATTATCATAGTTTTACTGTGGGTCGTCTTTAAGAAAACTGGGAGGAGAATCTGCATTCAAAAAGTAACAGGTAATAATTACATTGAGATAATAAATCGCACTATTCATAAAATCGTGTTGTTATTGTTAAGGAGGGGAGGTCATCGCTATATTACAGAATATATATCCTTACTGGTTGAGTTTGAATTCCCAAACCAATGAGTTTACTACCGGTGTTAAATACTAAACGGTACATTATACACATTAAATAATGTTAAATATTGAATTCCAATGTTCCTTATATGCAATTATTCGTCGTGTTTAGATGCCGAGCTAAACTAGACCAAAAGACGTAGTACGTTATGTTTTGTGATGATTTCAGGAAATGATCCGACATTATTTGATGACGCTAACAATCAACAAACCAGGTCAGATAATATCACCTTGTCTGAAACCCCACCTATATATGAAAGAGTTGGTACTGATGCTGTCAATACTACATATCCTTCTAATCCTGGTTATATCAACACAGAAACAGCATCATCACCGTATGAAGTACTGGATAAACAAACTGTTGATCAACAACCCAACTCTTACCAACAACTCGATACACCATCCAGATCAACATATGAGGTACTGGATAAACAAACGATTGATCAACAACCCAACACTTACCAACAACTCAGTCCCTATCAAAATGTAACTCGGGATTGAAATGATATGTAAAGATAATATTTAATGAATTTATAAATGTTTCTAGAAAATTGTTGTTCATGAGTACTAATTTCGCGTGTGATGGCGCCCATAACACACCCAATAAACAAACAAATTAAAGGGGCATTATGTAAGATTTAGATAAAGAGCTAGCCATTTTCACTATAGCATTTCAAAAATAGATAATGCAAAATGAGTATATTAAAAATTTCATTAAAATTACTTTATTTTTAGCAAAGTTATCAATGGTTGTAGTTTTGATGCATTGATTGTATGCATCGATTGTAACTACTGTACTGGTCATTCGAGTTTTAGCTTCTAGCTAAAATCATGGGCATCCGATGGCAACGATTTAGCTTTTACATAATGCATGTAAGGGTCTTGTGTTTGAAGATACAATTCGCTATGAATTGCCAATGCGGCTACAATAGCATTTTAATCCCTTGTCTAATTGGATAGCATAATCAACTGACTTCAAGGAAACAATATATCATTTTACAACGGGTCGGTAGCTCAAGATCATGATATTACAAGACAAAAATTCAGAGTTTAAGATTGCAGCTGTTTAAAACACTATTTTATTTGTATAGTTAACAAGAGTCCATCACAACACGATACAATCACATGATTTACGAAACCAACGTAAGATTGCCAAATTTTGACCACGCGAATTGCGAATTGTCAATCTGTTTCACAGAGGATTACGATTGTCTTCTAATACCTCTGTAAAAGATGACTGCATTCAACATGTGACGTCTCATAACGCGGCGTCAATCATTTGCTCACTGGCGAGTGCATTGTTTACATAAGACGTTACTGGTTCGGGCAGAATGGTGCCTTATACTCATTTTAATACCCATTGACACTAAATAGGAAGTAATTTTTACCTACGAATACTTCAAACGTCGTTATTTATTTTTCTAATACATAAAAAAAATGTTATAGAATTTAATTTGTCGGAGGAAAAAAGTTAATATTTGTGGCTCATTAAGTCACATCGGTGTCATCCTTATCAGTGATTGTAGCGGCCTGGCGAATATTCACTACTGATCAATGTGGCGAATTGTCTGCGATGTCATCCTGGGTGGAATCAGACGCTAAGCCCCACGAACCAACGAACTACTACGCGTTCAATTTATCACTGTTAAACAAGGGATTTGTATTTATACAATTTAACAATAGGTTGCCATGTCAGATACGTCCACATTTTACAAGAGGCGTGCAGAGGATTCCTGATTGCCGCAATGCTTCAACTTAAATTTGAAAAAAATCCCAAGATGTTAAGAACAAAGGCCTCTTTGTAAAAAGATTTTCGGCAAAGTGGGGTAACTACGGAACGGAAATTACGTACCGCTGAATATCGATAGTGTTCGTCCTCTCTGAAACGCAATGCCACACACCAAATTTAAGACATTTGTTAAAAACTGTAGCCTCTATCGCACAAAGTTTTAAGCTAAGAGAGCATAACTTTGGAACAATTGTTTCTATTCCATCAACTTCTCGGTACAGTCAAATACACAACACATCAAGCAGAATAATGCATTTGAGCACATTCAACACTCTCTACATAATCAACAATATGCAAATCGAAAATTTGTTGGAAATTCAATATATGAGACAAGAAACATTTTCGTTTGCATACCTACGTAAATCCAGCTCCACGCGCGCGACGTTCTTCACTGGCCGAACACTCATGTGCGGTACACACAAATCGATGACGTTTTCGATTTTGAATTGATAGAAAGATCCCTAATGACACACGCATGACGAAACCAATATCTGCATTTATGGGATATTGTCGAGTATTACTGCTGTAGTTAACTAAATTTGTACTAAATTTAAGAAAACTAAAAAAACAATCAATGCTGTGTGCTGACACCTAAACAATAATATCACGTTTAAATTATCAATATGTCATTTATTAGTAAGTGTTCAGAAAGTGTTAACATAGTAAGTGTTCAGAAAGTGTTAACATAGTAAGTGTTCAGAAAGTGTTAACATGGTAAGTGTTAAGGTATTGGGTAGCTTCATCCTGTGGTGTTATATTAATTTAGGCCATTTCTTTTAACTGGTAATAAATAAATACACAGAAATTATCTTACCTTGGATTTCTTCGCTTTGGATCCTAAATTTTGAATAGATCGGTTCAAGTGAATATTACGATAGGTCCTCTTTTATATGAATTATCAAACGTTTTGGGGTGACGTGAATGTTTAAGGACCAGCGTTATTTCCACAATTCAACACCACTAATTAATTACAAGAGTTCACACTGTCACGGTTCGTCATTTGAGGGGTAAGAATTCAATTATAATCCAACCGATATATCCTTGCTTAAATTGTCATGCTGCCAGTGTCATTATTACAAAGATAGGGGTGGGTGGCTCAATTATTTTCCCTTCGGGAACATTCCGAATTGTTGGAATTGCAGTCGAGTAGCACGGAATTGATTCCTTACACAATTCTCCCCGTCCTGAAAACAGATTTGGTATGTAGAATCGCGATAGCTTTGTCTTCAATAATTCTCATAGTAGAAGGCTGGACGCCTTTCAATGAATTTAGAGAAGTCAGTTACCGAACTTTCAATCGATACACCCCCTACACTGATTGATCTTAATCTGTATTTTCTGTACATGGTATTTCGGATTCAATAAATGGTGTGCAAAGTGCACCTGATTAAAAAAAAAAAAATTCTAAGAAATTTACAAAATCCACCAGATCGAACACAGTCTAAAATGTGTTGGCTGCACTACAACATAAAATCTTGCCATATAAATTGATTTCATATATAAAGTTAATATTGTGTTAAATGGAACCAAGTGGTGAAGCTTACATTACTTATTACACATCGAACATCCAGTAAATACATCAAATGTATTGTCGTTGAGATTTGTCAGAACATGTTATTTAGTGACAAAAATGTTATTATTTTATTTCCACAACATGCACAGGGTAACGCTCTAACTGTGTGGTGTATACCTATATAGAAAAACATATAATGTATTTATTGTCACACTTCACACTCCATGCATACAATAACCTTCCTGGTCTATATATATATATATATAACAGCAAAATGTCGGCCAGTAAACACATGCATAATAATAATGTTGTATTACTGGTTATATACTTTAATTACACACAATGTATAATAAATAGTACGTAGGCTGGCAGAAAAGTTCTAAGCCTGAAGAGGGCTGCGCAATTTAAGCGTGGCAGAGAGAGTCTTGGCGATGAGCCGCGTCCTGGAAGGCTACATCAATAGCAGCCATTCAAGAATTTATTACCCGGGTGCATGACATGGTGATGGCTGATCGACAATTGTCCACTCGAAATATTACCAGTGGGGTGTGCACCTCCTGTGAAAGGAAATGAAATAAAATGAAATGGGGGTTTAACGTCCTACTGTTTTACTCCGACTGGCCTACTCTAGTATCGTATTCCAGCGGATCTTTTAAGTGCATAGTGTGACATAGTGCTCAATAACTTTCATAAAATTTTCTATGTTATAAAATACGAACTATTATTCAGATAATTTTTCATTTACAAAGCTTCTAATCCATCGCTGAAATACCCACATTTTGTGTATATTCATTTTTAAGTCGTTTACAGATTTCAGTTTTCAATTATTTTCGATAATACACTACGTCAAAGGTATTTGTAATTGTATATAATTCAAAATTTATTACATTCACATCTCTTCCTCTTTAATAATATATTAATAAAAATGGGATACAAATGATAGTATATTTTATAAACGGCGTAGATTACTGCATTCCTGACCTATTTGAAATTTCTTCCTTGTTCTTTCATTTTACCGTGTTAAATAGAGCGTTTGCTGTGGGTGTTACCCGCATACACGTGCCGGCCCCAAAGGTCCTCGTCTATATTATTTAAGCTTATTATGCTGGATTCTTACTGAAAATAAAGTCGGAGCAGAAATGTGGGACTTAAAAAAAAACATTTCATTTCTACTGAAAATAAAATGAAACCTTTCCTCTTTTATTTGTTTCAAACATTTCATTGGTTAATTTGTTTGTGCTGATTTGCTCTACAGTTAACGTCATTGTTTGCTCTGATTTTGTGTACAGCTGTCGACATAGTAAGCCAAAAAATCAAACTAAAATTAGTATGCAAGTCGATTATCTCTTAATCTTTCGGGAAAAAAATTTAATCTTGTAACGATTACCGATCTCTACATTTTTTTTTACCAAATTTAAAGATGATTATAATTACAATTTGTCCTGTTCGCCGATATGTCAATAATTGTCATTAATCTAACTGCATCCAAAAACAAATCTACATTTCTCTTCCATATGTACCTACAAATTTTCACTGGAGTGATACTCCTGTTCGTCTTCTGGAACCACGTCTGGCGGCCTATTTATCAAAGATAGGTGTGTAAAATCATTATAAATCAGTATAATCGTTAAATGGTCAGAATTTAACTGGCCAATAACAATAAGTTTTGGACATACAATGTGTGTATATATATATATATAATTTTATTGTGGTTGTTTCTGGTCTTGAACTGTATATTTAATGTGGTATGTTTATACTACGTCATCAAGAAAATATAACTGCTGTATGGAATGTTCTAAATAAAATGTCGAGCATAATGTTTTAAAAGTTTTAAATTTTTATCAATTAGTCAAATTCCATAAGTTTTGATTCGAGGAAGAATTGATGAAACAAATTGGCTCCAGAAAATATTTTTAATCCATTGTTTATTCAGTACAATTTAAAGAGAAGTCGTATTACGGTAATTGGTTTGAAACTTGCATGCCCATATACGTTGAATGGAATATATCATCGCATGTTCTTTCGGTTAATTAAAGGCGATTTGCACTGAGGGTAAGGCATTGTTGAAAATAGGGGTGGATACAAAGTTGTAATATCGTAATAGCATGTTTTGTGAAATCCTTGCCTCTAGGAATTGAAATAAAACGTCTTAAATTAAATTAAAATGAAAATGAACAAATTAATTGACGTAGCATTACTACATGACCTATAACATGCTATAACACGGTCACTATAACATAATGATATCTACAGGTATGGACTAAACATTCACAACAACAAAATACAGCGCATTATACATTATCATTATACATATTATTATGGTCACACAGACATTAATATAACAAATTACCAAACCCTTAAAAAGGCATTAAGAATATTTATAAAAACATATTATATTCCCCATTTAGTTTATTTGAATACAATTTTTTACGGTTAGTCCATTCAGATGAAGTATCCGGGTCTTTACTCTTTCGAGAATTCTGTCACACACGAGAGGGTTATATCATAGCGCGACATCTATCTTCATTGGTGTAGGATGTATTAATTGAAGGCTACAATGAACCAGAATATGGCCAGTGTTATAAAGGGATTAATTGCTGGTTCACTTTTATGTTTTTATTTTTATGAAATACAGGCCAGGTAAGTGTATATCATGACTTTATTTCAGAATATTTATAAAATCGTACTGATTTATTTTTTACTTCGTTAAATTATTTTATAAGTGATAATTCTAAAGTATTACACTACGGAGTTAAAATGTTTGATATGTATTAATCCCAAATCCAATTGTCGACCAGTTGTAGGTAATGACCCCGTTGCACGAAACAGACAATGTGCGATAACCCCAGCGTATTACGCGATGAACCAAAGTGAGCAAGGGCTTATTTTCTCACTAAAATGTTCCTTTACATTATGCAGGCGTTCACATAATCTGACACGCGACCTTTTAGCATTAAAAAGTTGCCCAGTAAAACTGACTTGGGTTTGAAACTTTTTTCGACAAGGATTCTATAGGGCGGTTATAGGGAGTGTAATGAGCCCTACGTTCACAGCTGAACTACATTAGCCCAGTGGGAGCAGAACCGTAGGACGTTAAACCCCATTTCATTTCATTTCATTTCATGTCCTATGATTGGAAATTATAATTAAAAATAGACGATATTGAAATTGATTTTGTACGAAAGATGCTATGTAGAAAGCATGAAGGACAAATGGGATGTGGCAGAGCGCAAATGTAAAATGTAATGAGAGAAATGTAAAATGTAGACACGTCAAAAAATGCATTTTCCCACAAAACATTTGTCATTTAACACTTAACATTTGACGTTTTACAATTTAACTTTTGCCTTAGAGGTATTTTGACTTTATCTTTATCGGTATTAGGATTTTGTACATTGTACTTTTTACATATAATCAATGGAAACGACATTGTCGCAGACACATAGGCGTACGGGCTCGATGACAGTTACGGGGGGGGGGGCAGAACCCGAAATGCCCGAAAAAAATCGGGTTTACAGACAGCGGCACCGGTCTTCCTCGAGTGGTGAAGAAGCGGAGCTTACCTTGTATGCCCCCCTCCCCATAAGAAAATTTTGGAATATTTGACGGCTGTAAACACGTTTTCCTGCTATCTCAACCCGTGAACAAAAGCAACTTCAAAGTGGTCTAATATAGCCTATTTAAGATACAGTTCACGGAGACGGGACCGTTGGGAGAAAATTTTGAAAATTTAACTGCCGCAAACACGTTTTCCTGCTATTCCAGCCTGTGAATACAGCAATTTCAATTTGGCCAAATATAGCCTACCTGGCTAACCCGAATTCCAAACAACCAATCAATCGTCACGGGTTATGGGGGCCTCACCCTCCCGGGGAAAATTTTGAAAATTTAACCACCGAAAATGCAATTTCTGCTATTCTAGCCCGTGTAAGCAACTCCAAAAGTATCCAATGGTTTTGTAACCGAAATCCCATTCTGAATTCCTACCATCCAATCAGACTGTTGCAGCTGCATTCACAAATAATAATCGATGCCCGAGGAGTGTCGCACAAAGTAGAGTGGCTCCAGACAAAATGTTTTAATCCATAGTCAACTCAGTACAAATTCGTGGTATTCAATTAAAAGAAAAGTAAATTTAGTGTTTTATTAGGGCTCGATGACTGTTAGGGAAGCATAACTAGAAATGCCCGAAAAAATTTCAGATTTGCAGACAGCGGCGCCGGTTTTCTTCGAGAGGCGAAGAAGCGGAGCTGACCTTGTATGGACCCCCCAAGAAAATTTTGGAATATTTGACGGCCGCAAACGCGTTTTACTGCCATTTCAGCCCATAAAATTAGTGTTTTATTAGATTTCGGGCACTTTATTTTGGCAAGTAGATGAAATAAAAAAAAATTCACTTTATCCCGTCTGCCCAATTAGTGAGCTTGCCCGAAAGTTAGAGGGTAGATAACTACCACGCTCTTTCTTATTGCTTATGCAAATGAAACGGGGTACGCGAGTTTGGTACCGCGTACTTTTTAATCATAATTTTACTTTATAAAAATATGATGTTACAAATTATATTAATTATTAAATCATCTTGAGGTGTTTCTAGACCTTATTTACACTAGTGGCTAAGTGGGTAAGACGCTGGCTCGCTAGCCTGAAGGTCGGGTGTTCGATCCCTGCATTGGCCGAGAAAGTTCATCCAGATTTTCCCCATGTCAGTGATGCAGGACAGAGGGACTGACAAGGACAGCTGTCTAGTCCTTCGGATGAGACGAAAAACCGAGGTCACATTGGAGTGCACGTAAAAGATCCCTTGGCAGTTAGAATTCGATATAAGAGTAGGCAATAGTGCCGCTGCCCGGGCAAAATTTCCCTCATAGCACACTGTATGGCGTATGCCCGTCTTCATTAGCCCAGCATAGGAGCAGAACAGTAGGACGTTAAACCCCATTTCATTTCATTTCATTTATTTACACTATATATTAAAATAAATAGAAATTATATTGGTTGTGTAGCGCGATCGATTAATAATTATCATTTAAAAACGGTGTAAAAGTCTATTATTATGCCCCATATACTTGGTATAATGGACTATTTGGTAGATATGACACTCCGAGGCTGAAATAACAGTAACACGTGTAATGGGTAAAAGTGTGGTATAATCATGGACTTTATGTGGCAAAGCTAGTTTCATTTTGTTAGTATTGTTTTATTTATAGTCTGTAGACGCCTAAAAAGTCGAGACTATAGCAGCTATATTTAGATATACTATTCAAAAAAAGTAGGGGATATTTGATTTTTAAGTGTTATTAAAGTCACCTAATGAAACTGACGAAGAAACAAATGACAAAATGAAATGAAGTTCACATTCATCGATTTATTCCAAATGATCGTTAGACTAAGTAAGGCACAGACTGACCATTATAAGGGTAAAATGATACCCGGGGTCAAACAGCAAAGTTACCACAGCATCACAACCAAGTCAGTAACGGGTAAATCCTCCTCTGTTTGCCAAACAAGCATTGATCCGACGTGGCATACTCCTAATGAGACGTCTAAGGTCATTTTGGTCCAGATTGTCCCATTCCTGTTGCAACGCAGCAGCAAGTTCTTGGACATTGGCAGGACGTTGTTGACGTTGACGTAACCTCTGTCCAAGCATGTCCCAGACATGCTCGATGGGGGAGAGGTCGGGACTCAGTGCTGGCCAAGGTAATGTGGTGATGTTCTGTTGTTGGAGGTAACCTGTAACGATCCTGGCCCTGTGACATCTTGCGTTGTCATCCTGGAAGATGAAACGGCGGCCATGACGTCGTGCGAACGGCACAACATGGACTGCCAAGATGTTGTCCCGGTAGTACTGGCCTGTAACACGCCCTGCAACAACATGTAAAGCCGTTCTTCCAGCAACAGTGATGCCTCTCCACACCATATCAGAACCACCCCTAAATCGATCATGTCTGATGACGTTAACGTCTTGGAAGCGCTTGTTTCGACGACGCCACACCCTCCTACGTCTGTCCAAAAAATCAACAGTGAACCTTGACTCATCTGAAAACATCACATTGCTCCAGCGTCGATTATCCCAGTGTTGACGATCCCTACACCAACGACGTCTTGCCTGAATGTGATGATCTCTCAAACAAGGGATCACGCGAGGACGTCGGACGCGAAGGTGACCCCTATGCAGTCGATTCCGAATCGTCTGGCCACTCACTCTCACACCAGTGTCTGTTTGAAGACGAGCGCTGATCTGATTTGCTGTGATGACACGATTTCTCAAGGCCAAGGTACGGATAAATCGATCCTGGGCTTGAGTTGTCGACCTGAGCGTGGTCTGTCCTGTACAGATTGTGTATCACGGTATCTGGACCATAGCCTGCTTATGACAGACTGAGAAACATTCATCGTCCGCGCCACAACCGCCTGTGTTGTGCCGATCTGTAGCATGCCAAGGGCACGTAACCTTTCATTTTAGGTAAGCCGACGCATATCAAAATTTGTTTTCTGGTCACTAAAACAATTAAACTGATGTTTCCACCCTGGAATTCAATGCCACAATGACCTTAACATTCAAAGTCAGAGTCGTGCAAATCTTGGGTTGGACCCCCATGATGATCCCAAGCATCACCTGCATTCCATGCGGTAGCTATTGGTGCGTTTGGGCGTCACATGTAACTGGAAATGTTTCTTCTGTTAGGTTCTATAGTGACTTTTTTCGTAGTCATTTGCATATTTTAGTATTATGCCCCCAAAATCAAATATCCCCTACTTTTTTTGAATAGTATATATGTCACTGTAGTTTTATGTGAGGGAAAGGATATTTGATAACTGTATGAATAGTAAGTATGTTGACAGACTCTTTCTAAGTTTTATAATAATATTGATATCTGCCATATATTATGTATAATTTAATAAAAATCCATGTCTTGTTATTTAACATACTATTAGCGAGTTTATATCCCTATAATCTATACTCTTCAAAAAAAGTAGGGGATATTGAAATGCAAATACCTATGCAGGTTGTGATGTGATAAATAGTCATGGACATTTGACATGCTTTGAGAGTATTTTCACAGATGAAGAACGTATCGCCCCAACAGAACCACTGAGCTGCACATGCGACACGCCATACATGTGGGAGGGGTTCATTATCAAATTCGATACTTCAAGGAAGGGTTGATGAAAACTGCCGCTTGCTGGTTTATCCTATCCATGTTTGCTTTCCTATCGGTTCTTGTATAAGGTTTACTGTTTAGGGTAACTTTGCTTTAGTGTGTTACGTTTAATTTGATCGGGAGACATGTTCGTCGATGCCAACCTCAACCGACAACACTGCAAGAATTGGCCGCGGCACTGCAAGAGGAGTGGGTCAGACTGCCCCAAATCGTGATTGGACGGTTTATTAGGAGCATGCCACGGCAGATTGCTGAATGTCTGAGGATTGGTGGAGCAATTACTCATTATTAAGACAAAAATCAAAAACGTCCATTTTCACTTTTGACAGTGTATCTCTTTGCAAGTGAAATGGGGCCGTCTGATTGCAATTGGCCTGTTATTAACATACACTGGTTACCTCTAATAAAAACAGCAGTGCATTTCCGCAGTTTTGTATTGTTTCTGAATATCCCCTACTTTTGTGAAGAGTATATTTTGTTGGAGATGTACCGTAATACATTGTCTAATATTATTTAGTATTATTATCTCCCTTATATAGCATGCAACTATAATTTATATGCATAACCTAAGACTTATTAAACCTAACTAAATAATACTTTTGTATGTCATCTTAATCGTAAATCACATTGTGTCCATCTGATAAATAATGTTCAATTTATATTGTTGACAACGTATACTTTGTTTACTTGAGGAGTGTATAGTTTATAATTTTGCATGAATTAGGAATTAATTCTTACAATAGATGCGCCAGGCGAACCAGATACCCCGCACTAGTAGCCCAGGTCAGTTGTTCCCACTGGGATATCCGTCTTCAGTGTCGAAGCGAAGCTGTAGTAATTACACCTATAGTTCTTGAGGAATGCTCTCTGAGCCCACAGCCTTTAGATGCTTGCATCTAATGAACAAACTTTAAACTGCTTGCAGTTCATAAACAGATACAGCCTCTGGAATCCTGCATCTAATGAACACATACTTTGGACGCTGGCGTTCAATGAATAGATGCAACCTTTAACTGCTTGGAGTTAGTACACAGTATAGCTTAAGCTATTACACAGAAACAGAACAGATCAAAGAACGGCTTGAACTGGGGCAGTTTGCCTCTTTATAAATAGTATAAAAGAGTTTTCCTAGTCCATTAAAAGTTACCTGTGTATATGTTATAATACATAATAAACCTTCATAGTTTTATACAGTTTTGTTCCGTTTGTTCGAAGAGAGAGAGAGAGCCGATCATAGCTCAACTACTTTTTAGCTAGTCCGCCCTCTCCTCTGAAGAGGCTCTACTTTAAACAGCTTGTGATCGGCCAATAGATCACTGGTGACAGAGAAATTACCGGGGTGTGGGTCCTGAGCAACAATTGCAGAAGAATTCCCCACACTACCAATCCGCTACACCATTTCGTGACCAAAAACAGAAGAAAGCGCCACACTTATAATACAAGGTAAATGGTATAATGGAACCCAGTGTGATGGGTCAAAAAGTGGTATGATTTATATACACCATGGACCTTGTAAACAAGGGCAGATTAACGGACGTTCTCTGAAGGCGATTAGTTCCGAAGGGCTCCAATCACGGGGATTCGCCGTCCTCCCAAAGAATATTTTGTCGCTGTAGATAAGATTTAGAGTACTTTCCTGTCGATTTAGATACAAACTGGAACGGATTTTTTATTTTTTTCGTTCCCCATATCTAGCGAAAAACAAATGAAATTAGGTTTCCGCCTACTCTTCTTCGAGATCCGATTTTGGCCTTTGGAGTTTTTCGGAGTATCCCGGCGAGGTTTCCAGTTCCAGTTAATCCAGAACTAATAGTAAAACGCATTGAAATGAAATGAAATGAATTTTAACCCCTCAGCTAGATATTCTATTCTACCACGTTTTTACTTTTTATCGTCGGGGCTATGGGGTCACCTCAAGAAAACTTTGCAAAAGAGACGGCCACAAACGCATTTTCCTGCTATTCCCATACTCCTCGCAGTGTTCCGTTTGATTAGAGCTTTCTCGGGCCATTGCTTCAGGAATATGGCTATTCCAGGCCCAGAGTACAGCAACGTGAAAATGGTCCAATATACCAGTAGCTTTATTTGTGTAGTTTTGCAAGCGAAATCCCATACTATGATCACCTGAATTCCATATTTTGGAGGTGGACATAAAAAAATTCGCTTTAACGGTCCATTTATACTAAGCGCGAACACAAATGAGACCACGCTGACCACTGCGAGAGAGAGAGAGAGAGAGAAATGGGGTTTAACGTCCACTCGACACAAACTAGGTCATTTAGGGACTAACACATGATTCAATTTTATTTCTATAATTCGCTTGCGCGTAGGGGCCTTTAGCAGTGGGAGGAAACCGGAGGGCCACTGCGACTTGATGCGCGAATCATCGTTCGAACTGAAATCGGCAATACGCGCGGAAATTCGCAGCTGGAACTGTCAATTTGACAATTGATCATGCATGCCTTTTGACATCGCGCTCTTATTAGATAATCAAAATCGTTCAGGCGAACTGTTGCCAATATTCGGCCACTGTTCGCGTTCGGCGATATCACTTCGGTGGAAGCGGACGTTAAATAAAGCTATAAACGACTTCATTCAAATAGTGGATAACCGATCAGTATTACAGGGCCCTTTAGAGTGCACGGAGCCGCGGTCTGCAAATCCGGTGGCATACGAGCGCCGAATGCGTAAAATGGTATACGTTTGCCGGACGCAAACCCGTTTCCTGCTATTCCAACCCGTCAGTTCATCAAATTGAAAGTGGTCCAATAAAGCCTGTCTATTACACTAATCCATTGGTCAATTTAAAGAAATTACGATTCCCGAAAAATTGATATAACAAATAAAGATCGATGTCCGTAAAATGCCGCACACAGCCGAGTCGCACCCGGCAAAATGTTTTAATCTATAAGCAATGAAGTACAAATTCGCCGTGATTAATGAAAAGAAAATGAAAATGTTTAAGTATACTTAATCGGATATAGGGCCCTTTATTTTATTAAAAAACATTTCTTCCAAAATATTTAACTTTTCTTTTTTCAAATTTAACTGTCTGCCTGAAAAATATGATAACCCAAAAGTGCGCTTATGCACCTGGGTTTGCGGTATCATTAGCCGTATATTGTAGTATACCCTCAAACGTGGTACTGTATATCAGATTCTATTAATAATATTTACACATCATTATCCATCACGCGTGGTACTTTCATACCGACAGTTCTCGTATTTTATTACAGCAAGTTTTTCCCTAAAACATGTAGCCCAACATTCCATTTTACCAGGTCTTTTTTAAATGGGCTTAGTAACCTTATCTAAATGGGGAACTTTAACCGATTTCGCTACTGCCTATATATTGCTATTTATTTAAACAGCAAGTATACATATATGGTCTATAAACACTTCAAAATGGAACAAATAATTAACAATATCAATTAATGTACTACTTGAAAGTCTATATAGGCCATAGCAGGTTCGGCATGTGTGTTTACAGGTTTTGGGTCGATAACCTGGGAATAAAATCATATGTATTACAAAAAGGTGAAATCTAGATCGTTTCTATATTTGATTTACAGTAGCCATGTTTGTACAGCACAAGAATCTTACCAAGAGAGTTACACTACAAACTGTGGATTTTTTGGTTGGAGTGGATGCACAAGATATAGGTAAGATATTGTGGGTTGTGTTTTAGCTTAATTTACTGTACCAAACAGATTGTACTAGAAATAGTTATCATTCAGGAAATAGCCAGTATTGCTTGTTCCTTTCTACTACAACTGTTATTTGCCAAGGCCAGAAATGTGGCAGTTGGGTTTCATATGTCCCACAAAAAGTATATGCAAATCCCGTGTGTCATAAATCATAACTGCAACTGTAGTGTTATTATTGTTTCCATACCAGACCGTCTTGTGAACCTACCCATTGAAATCACCAGAAACGGACAAACTGGCTATAGGACAATCAACAAGTACCTGCAACTGAAAGGACTAACCCCAACACAGATAGGATGGCGAAATGGTCTCCATTTTAGGGTTTGACCGCCTTTCATTTTCCACAGTAAAGAAGTGGGATGTGGAATTTAAGCATGACAGTGAGATGCTTGACGATGACCCGCGTCCTAAAAGGTCATAAACATTATCGCCAACGAGTTAGGAATAGCTATAGACTCATAGCAAGATAGGTGCCAAAGCTTTTGACTGCGGGTCAGAAACGTGTTAGATTCCTGACGTACCGTGATTGACATTCTGCGTCGTTTTGAAGCAGGCCCTGGCAATTTATTGGTCAGATCTGGCCCAGACTTCCACCTGTGTCCAACATGAAAATGGTGAAATATTTATTTTCTAGAACAAAATACAGGACTAGAAGTTTTTGTTGCACTGGGTGGAGATCGGTTGGTTCCGATTTGGCGTGTGATCATGGTAAATATATTCTATATTAGGCCTATTACCTGTCAGTAGTAGAGATGTGCTTGCTCATAAAAAGGAACAACCGTCTTAATTAGCTCAGTCAGTCAGTATAGAAAGGATTACGTTAAATAACATTTCATTCAGTCCTTAGTAAAGGCGAACATATCGATTTCACATTTTGGGCGTGTCTCTCCTCGTCCATCTTTGGGATAGTGTGTATTGAACTTAGAAATCTCATGATGAAATTTTAATTTGGTATTGGGGGGCGGGACTGAAAAGTGTGTGTCGCTTTCACAACGTTCAGATTTAATAGTTGGGCGGCCGCGTATCGATCCTACTCGCCCTTCCACACGCTTTCTCTTATATTTTTGTCCTTTTTTAAAGTAACCATCTATTGGCAATATCCACCCCATAAATACTTTTCTGAGAATGTATCTTTACATTGTTTATTTTTTGTTTAAATTATTGAAATTTGGAGACGCGTTATGATTTAATTTGAAGATTTGTTTTTAAATTGTATTTTATTTTTTAAATTGTATTTTATTTTTAACAATTTATTTGAATTTTGACTTTTTTTATAACTTAATCCGGGAAAATTATGATTACTTTGGTAAGAAGAGTTTTTTTTTATTTGATATTTTAGATTTGGTTGTCTTTTAATTGATGATAGAAGAATATATACTTATTCTCTCTTTTCTGAATATCCATGATTTAGAGGTGGGAAGTCCAGGGGAAGAAAAGACACGTAATAGTGAACTTTATCCACGAACAAAACGTCTAGGGGAGAGGTTTTATATAGGCTAAGTCTGTTCCCCAATCAAATTCAGTTATCCTGACTAGAAATGTTGTTTTAAAAAAAAACAAAAAAAAAAACTTCACAGCATATACATTATGATGACGTTTCTGAGAAAAGCCAATCGAGATTAACATGTGGTCGAAATATCATAGACCATGAAATGGCATGTATAGGAGTAAGACCAGTAATTATTTTGGTCTATTACACATTAAACGGAGTTTATTTTATATTTTAGCTATATGTGATAACAAGATTGACCCATCAGCTTGTGATAACTATTTCCCCAACTCCCATATAAAATATAGTGATGGTAGTATTCAAAGATATATATATGGTACATGTCCAAATCCTGAACAATGTAGCTGTTCAAAAGATGGTTTCTATTCGGCTGGCCCCACATGTGAGAGTATGTATTCATAATGTTGGGTGTTTTTTTCTTATGTACAGTGTATCATTTATTGTGATTTTGTGGGGTTTATTAATGGTAAATACAGTTGGTATTATCTTAGAAATAAACAAGCTAGGAAAGCTTAGAGATCACCTTCAATAAGCGTAACGAAGCTCAACGATATGTTACTTTGTTCTGATCAACGAACAAAATGTATTCTAGAATGGGCAGAATGTCGTTTATCAATATTCAAATATTAATATTTACACCTCAAACAGTCACAACAGATTGCATGAAAAGTAAAGAGTAAGCTACGCTGAAAGATATTGTGAACCGTGATCCACATTCAATAGTAATCGGGCATTTAATAATTATTAACGTTTGTCGTTGATAGTGTAGTATGATTTAGTAACTTCTCTTTATTAAAATTTTATAGTGTGCTCAGCTATTACAAATTGTGATCTGGAAACGTGTACATCATCATCAAACCAGAGGTGTTCTAGATGTGAAGGAGTACGAGATGAAAAACCTGGCTTTAGAGCTTATGTTGTTTCCAGTGATAAAAAACGTTGTACAAGTTAGTATTTAATTCATAGGTATCAATATTATATAATTTGTGGCCAACTTAAATTCGACCAGAAAGTTGAAATAAAGAAATCGAAATTCTCTGATGACGGCATGTGGTGCAAAAGTTATCTTCTACCAAGTGGCCCCGGCTTATGAAATCCTGGCCCAAACCATTGTTCCAAACTATGTATTGATAGATGTCGTGCTTATACAGAGCATACTTACCCGTTCCAGAACATAATGGTATCACTTCTTCTTAATTGAAAAGTTCACATAGTTGACTAACTTTACTTTGACCTTTGTATTTGTCGTTATATTTGGCAGAGGCCTAGTAATTGAATAATTTTATTTGTATTATTACAGAGGCGTGTTCCTGGCGATCTGATAGTACTCCATGTTATCCCGGAAGCTGTGCTAATGAACTGGCATCAGATTGTATATGTACGTCAGAATTTACGGGATCAAAATGCGATAAAAGTAAGTGTCGCCATTTTCTTTTAAATTGAACAGAAATATTAGTGCCATATAATCATTCAAGCAGGTAATAGGGTTTTTTTTTCAGAATTGGTTTTAGAAAAAAAATGTCATAGTGTGGACCTGCTCCCCTATTCTAAGCTGGGTTATGTAATTGTCCTTATAACACATTATACATTAGTAACTAATTAAAATAGCGTGTTAGTAAGCTGCAAAAGTAGTTTATTCTCTTCACCACTGATTGAGTTTAATTATCATGCAGCATTTCATATTGTGATAAGTAATTATATTCACGCTAACAGCCAAAGTGACCCCTTCACTAGGTAGATTAGTAGTCACATTAGCAGTAAGTCACAAATTTGCATTGTATATTATTTAGTACCGTAAACGTAAATCAGTTACTAGACAATTTATTGGGGTTTGTTTTCTTTTAGTAACCAATAGGCCGTCTATAAAAGAGAATATACTAAGTCTGACAGCCAACAATGGCGGTAAAACTGATGCACCAGGAAATACAAATACTGGACCAGTTCAAGATACTGTATGGACTAATATGGTTAATCCTGTTAATATTCACTTTAGATTTACTGCAGATTACCACCCAGTTGTGCCTTCTCGACAGGTGTATGTCAAGGATTTTAAAGTTGGCATTATTAGTGCGAGTTTACGTCTGGAAAGAGGTAAAGGTCTTTGTAATAATTACTAATAAATACATCTCTCGCTACTGTTTTAATCCAACACAAAACTGTAATTTCTCATTCGTTTTGTTTCCATTAGCATTAATTTTCTTATCCCTATGACGCAATGTCCTATGGACCATATTATTTAGTAATTCATTTGTTAACAGCACACCGTTTTGCTTGATGCCAGTCTCAGATTGCTTCATTTGTTCTTGGAATACGTTGTTCTATTTCAGATGTCAATAATATTCTTTACCATTCTTGTGGCGGACCACAGAGTAGAAGTAATCCTAATCAGGGTGTGTTTACCTGTGACCAGACATTAACAGATTTATCTCAGTTATCTCTACCATTTAATCACAAGGATGTGTAAGTTTTCGTAAATATAATTACATGATTTTAGAGTAGGACGTTAAACCCCATTCCATTTCATTACATATCACAAACATATGGTCGGGAGAATAAAAATGTTTCTTTGGTCTTTTTGACTTAATAATAATAATTATTATGCTCGCGGATATTCAAGAATACAATAAAAGCCCGATTATCTGCCTTAATCTCTTGAAGTCTTAATTCAAGTACCAAGACATACTGCCTCAAGAGCGAAACTGTTTCTATGTAACTGCATATAGACTTGAAATAATTATGATTAATAATAACTGACAGACATATTTCACTTTGTTGAATCTGGTGAATGCAACAGAGGATAAAGTTATTGTCTTCTCTGTTTAAGATTTACATACAATATTCAGATGTAGCTGTCCGGACAACAACAGCTGTCAATAATTTGTTACTGTTATTCGCACAGTTATGTCCCTTTTTAAATTCAAGGAAGGTTGATGAATTTACAGAGAGAGAAATGGGGTTTAACGTCCACTCGACACAAACAAGGTTATTTCGGGACTAACATATGGTTTTATTTTATTTCAATAATTCGCTTGCACGTAGGGGTCTTTAGCAGTGGGAGGAAACCGGAAGACCCGGAGAAAACCCACGAGGTTGGACAGGCGACCCTACTCCCTGTCTCGTTCAACCGAGTATTCGAAACCACGCCAGTTGTCTTAATGACAGGCCTTATGATACAGCACGCACGTGCTAACCATTCGACCACCCCCACCCCCACCCCCCTGATGAGCTTACATAGTTGACAGACGTCTTTATACAGATATCACACCCAATAATTGATATTCTTACAGTTTACCATAATTTACATTTTAGACTCTCGTTTTCGATGTCTGTTGCCAATGGTGGATTTGTTAAGATTGAAAATAAAGAAACAACATTGGTGGAAACTAGATATCTACAAGGATTGACTCAAACCAATACATTTTCTATAACATTTGACAGTGTAGATCCATATCATTGTAAGCCCCAGTCAGGATGTTCTCTAGATATGCTCTCTGATGTAGACTTATCTAAACAGGTACATCTCTAGACCAAATATTATTATAAACGATATGATATTGTATATCGCAATCCATTCCGTGTAAATTCATTTCATTGTAACACCAATGAACATGGCCTTTGGACATTTAGTCATGCTTTCTGGCGTTGATATTCGACAGGGCATTTTAAGAGTATGCGAATTGCTGGGGCGGAAGTGCCGGGGGGGGGGGCTGGGAATCATAGAATTGATCTAGAGGGTAGCGTAGAGACTAGGCCTACTTCATCCACATATTATCTTTTCAAATGACCCCGTTAGAGTAAGTGGTACGGAATAACCCGATTCAAACGATTAAGTGGAACATTTGCAGCTTTATATCCCCCATCCACTCCAGCCCAGTGCTTCTTAAGTAATTCTCCGTCACTGACGTTGTTATTTATGAAAATCCATTTAGACTCTTGGGAATCAGACCAGTATAGTTCTACTTCTTTTATTCCAATACCTTGCACAGCTATTTGTTTTATTCAAATACCGTTCGCGGCTATAAAATATCAACTGGGATGACGTGAGAATAAAGTCTACGCCCACTAATTCTATCTAATCATAAATTATTTATTGTCTAGCGTACTCAACGTTTTTCATGGGACGGTTGGATGGATACAGATGCTGGGATTAATGAATACGAGTATGAACTGTTTGAACTTCATCGTGTTGGTAATGAACTTGGTGTCAAGGCGAGGACGTCGGACTCGAGAACTACGTCAGTAAGTATCATATACAATATTTACAAAATAATGCTTCCGGTATCCAATAAAGTAGACTTAAGTTCATCCATGTCACCAACATTATGTATAAAAAGGAACCGTCTTCATTAGCCCAGTAGGAGCAGAACAGTAGGACGTTAAACCCCATTTCATTTATAAAAATAGGAAAATAAACGTTTGTGGCAGAAAATCCAATAAGTCCAATGAAAGCAAATAAATGAAATTGTTGACAATGTCAGATAAAACCTAAAAACGACTACAACACAAAAACAAGAAATAATTAAAATGATAGTAAATACGACTACAAAATGAAGTGTAAATTTAAATATGCAGTACGGGAAGATGAAGATAAAGGTATATTTTTACATTAATAATATACTTGTTAGTGTGAAACATAAACTTTTCCCTTTTTTCAGAAAAGTGCTGTTGTTACATTCCCCGATCCCGCCGTGTATTCCATGATTTTATCAGCCTATGACAAAGCTGGAAATTATAAGAAGGCTAGACGATTGGTTATATTTGATGATACATCTGCTGTAACAACGACGTCCGGGAGTGTGCTTAGAGTGACTACTGCTCTTTCTACTACCAATTACAAATGGCAGACTAATTTAAATTCTGTTACAATCAGTTGGACTAATAGATATATCAACACTATACATCATAATGGTCGTTTTCTAGCAGCAGTTAGATCAGAACCTGGTGTAGAGTCTCAATATGATGATAATTATGGGTCTAGAACAACTCAGGCAATTAGCAATGTACAAGGTAACCGTGGCTTAATTATGGGATATGGTTGTAGACTCTGAAACGTTTCTACCATTCCAATAAATTTTAAAGCAAGGAAAATGAAATAGTTTAGACCTACTATTACACTCGCTTAAAAAAAGATTGTTCAATTTCTATTAACAGAGTGATGTGATCTTTTCTTTGACATTTGATTATAGTATCCATTTATGTTGTAGGAATTGTTGGTATTAAAACCATATATAAAGTGGACCACGCTGGAGGAAGTTCGATTAACCAGCCTTCTCAAAATGAATTCGTAGATCTAGGACTTGATCAACAAGAGACAATAACACCAGTTCTGAAAGATGGCGATACTTTACGATATTTTATCAGAGCTTACGATATTTTATCGCAATACAAGGAAGAATCGTTGACCGTCCATTTTGATAGTTCACCACCTGTTATTGAAAATCTATGGTTAACAAAAGGTGATGAGGTTAATCTAGCAGTTCATGGTTTTGAGGAACTTGATAAAATGGTGTAAGTATTTGAATACTGGAACAATCATCCTGATATTAACGATATCTTCAACGTATGTCGCATATGTTAAAGGGCCAATCCCGATAATATTTTGGAGAATAAAACTGCTTAATTTTGTGTTAAAACCCCTCAAAATCCCGTACCTAAGGGCCGAGCAACTAATTCTATATTTGTGATATGTTTTCAAACAACTCACACCCGTCATCTGGAAACGGAGACCGGTGTCCCAAGCTGTATTATGTGGTGTCTGGATAAAATGAGACTTTTATTTTATAAAAACAATGTGTAGGTGAAATTTACCTTTCGTTATCCAGTACGGCACATGGGCCATTCACTGTATAGACCTCTAAAGGAACGGCGATAGATTATCAGGCCACCCAACGAAATAATTGACCAGCAATCTTAAAAGGGTTACGTGCCCGGATAAGCATTTTTGACGTTCGCGTCCAAACAACTCAATATTTTGAGCTGAAAATTTTGAGACAAGGTAAATACACCTTTCCTCTATATTTTGGCCCTTAAATTTCATA